>NC_087283.1:20230000-20830000 GCF_015220805.1 Pogoniulus pusillus
TTGCAGGATTCGGTGGTTATCAGTTTGCCAAGTAGCTGAAAAGAAGGGCAATGCAACTTGGAAGCAGATGAAAGGGTTCAGCTGTAATCTAGGCTGAAGGAATGGGTTTGGCACTCATAAATATGCAGCAAGGGAAGCTCTGAGGTGGGGACTGAGCCAATTAGTATTAATTAAGGTGAGCAGCAACCCCTGTGCTGTGGGGAAAGAGGAGCTGAAATCAGATAACCTCTTCTCAAGGGTCAGCTGCAACTGTTATTGGGTTTTTAACTTCCAGAGTGGAATTTGGATCAGGATGTTCCAAATCACATCCACACAGAGCCCTCTCCTGCAGGGTGTGGGAGCTCCCAGGCAGCAAAGGCAGCACCCTGGGGGGAGAAGCTGAAGTAAAGGTTCCTGGGATTTAGGAAATGGTTGCCAAGGGGCACTTGGTGCTGGCACGTCCCTGCTGGAGCAGGAGCTGGGCATGGTCAGTTACAAACCTTAGCTCTCACTGAGGCCATGTAGACCACAAAGTGAAGCACCCTGGGGTAGAAGCTTAAAGGTGGAACCCTTTGGGGCTAGGGAATGGTTGGCAAAGGACTGTAAGGACAGCAAACAGCATTCAGTGATGGCATTTCCCTGCTGGAGCAGGAGTTGGACATTGCCAGTCTTGAGCCAGGTTCCTGGGGCTAGGCAATGGTTGCCAAAGGGTTTCAAGCATTCAGTGCTGGAGCAAGTGGACATTTTCAGCCATCTAAAGCAGCCTTGCCAGTGCTTCTTTTAGCTCTCCTAGCCTAGTTTCAGAGGTTATTCTGTAGCTGAGCAGCAGCTTGACCTGCTGTGGCCAGTTTCCACACCCAGTAGCAGAGGAAGAGGTCACTGGGTTGAAGCAGAGCAGTGGTAGTTGTTGGCCACCCACCTCCTGGTGCAGGTCCAGCTGGCACCAGCTGCCTGCCAGCAAGGAGTTGCTTTATGCCACCAGCCAACTGCCAAGCTGGCAGCACTTCAGCTTGCAGAGCTTCTGTGCTTGGCCAAAAGTTGGGGTTAGGGGAAAGTAAATGACAGGATTGTTGTCAGCAACTTCTCCAGGGGAAATGAGCCTGATCAGACTGTGGCTGAAGGACTTGGCCTTGCTAGCAGGAGCAAAACAGAGCTGGGCCTGGGAGTGCCTGCTGTGCAGCCAGGAGAAACCAGGCTAGCAGAGCTGCTGCCTGCTCTGAGCCACTCTCACCACAGAATGGGCTATGTAAGTGTCAGCAAGCATTGGGATTTTGAAGATGAAGAGGCTGGAGCAGTGGGAACAGGTAGAGCAGGTGGCAGAGTGCCCAGCACCTCTGCCAGGAGACTGTTCCATAAGCAAGGCTCCAGCTCACTCACTTAGAAGAGCATGGGTGGTGGCTCACCACCCTTCTGCCAGGGAGTTGGATTTGACTAAGTAGCAGCTCCTTCAAAGGATTCAAATGAGCTCCTGCTGCAGAGCTGAAGCGTCAGAGCCCTGTGCTTCTGGCAGCCCACTTCTGGGTGCCAAAGGGGCTGAAGCAGCACCAAGGAGCCATGGGGGGCACTAAAACACACTGCAGTCAGCCACTCTGCAATGAATCTCTGTGCTGCTGGCTTCAAGGCAGCAGTGGCAAGTGCAAGGCAGAGCAGTTACCAGGACTGAGTACTTCTGCCAGCCCCAAGAAGCTCCTGACAGGGTGCATGGCCTCCTCCCTGCCCACACTCTAAACACTCAACACCTCCAGTGGTAGATGTGATGAATGATGCAGGATCTAGGAGCTCTGGAGCCCAACCTCCAGCCCAAGCAGGGTTATTTTTAGCTCCTGGATGAAATTTGCTTTGGCAAAGGTTCTAAAATGCTTTTAGATCTAAGATAGAGCCTTACTGTAATATTTTAATCCAATCCTAAGAGATCCCACACTTAATAAATAGGTTAGAGCCAGGAGCCAAGATATGTTTCAATACCTTCTGCTTTTGATCCCATGAAGCACTCTCAGCTCTTCATAAGCACCCAAGCTTGGGTGTGGAGTTTGGTTTTGTTGTTCCTGTCATGCCCCCACCTCAGTACCTGCAGGTTTTGTGCAGCTGCAGCACAGAAACACCATCTGGAAGCAAAACTTCCTGCAATCCAGGTGTAGGGAGAGCATTAGATGTGAAGGAGGCCCCTTTCTACCCCTGTATATCCCAGAGCTGGATGGCTTTCAAAGGGCTGCTGGCCTACAAGCCAGCAAGGAGAAGTTTGTTCTCTACTGGTGATACCTGGAATGCAGCCCAAGCCTGCAAGTGACACCCAGAATCATCTGGCAGGCAGTGTGGAAGTGCCTGGTGTGCACAGGGACTGCTCAGCCAAAGCAGAAGTGGTTGGGTTTGTTCAACAGACTTCACTCTGTGCACCCAGTTCTGGGCTCCCCAGTTCAAGAGGGACAGGAATATACTGGAGAGCATCCCACAAAGGCTCAAAGGATGATGAGGGGACTGGATCACACCTGAGGAGGTAAGGCTGAGAGACCTGGAGCTGTTTGGCCTGGAGAAGACTGAGAGAGGATCTCAATGTCTCTAAATAGCTGAGGGATGGGTGTCACAAAGGGGCCAGGCTCTTTTGAGTGGTGTCCTGTGATAGGACAAGGGGCAATGGATACAGACTGGAACCTCAACTCTGAGGCAACTTGTGATAGGCCAAGAGGGCATGGTCTGAAGCTGTGCCCGAGGAGGTTTGGGTTGGATGTTAGGAAGCACTTCCTCACAGCAAGGCTGATTAGGCACTGGAATGGACTGACCCAAGAGGTGGTGGAGTCACCATCCCTGGAGTTCTGCAAGGACAGACTGGATGTGGCTCCTGGTGGCCTGCTTTAGCTGATGTCATGGTGTTATAGGCTGGACTTGATGATCTCAGAGGTCTTCTCCAGCCTCAATGATTCTTTAAGATGAGGAGAAAGTTATTGTGAGGGTGCTGGAAGCCTGGAGCAGGCTGCCCAGAGAGGTTGTGGAGTCTCCTTCTCTGGAGAGATTCCAACTTCCCTGCCCCTTGTGATCCTGGGCAAGCTGCTGTGGCTGACTCTGCTTTAGCAGGGTGGGGAGGACTGGATAATCTCCAGAGGTGCCTTCCAACCCCCACCATTCTCCAATTCTACCTCCCCACCCAAATGAGAGCAGGAGCAGGCAAACCAGTCTGTATTTTAATGGAAAAAGTTGGTGCCTTAACTACAAAACCTATTAACATACATAAATAAGTTAGGGTAAGAAAAAATAACTCTGCCAAGGTTCTACAGCTCTACCTTGCATAAATATACCTGCACTTCACCTCTGCTGCTTGCTCCACCAAGCTTTGGCCTGCATATAAACATCAGGAGGGTGGCACCAGGCCTTTCTCAGTGATGCCCAGGGCAAGGGCTAACAGACAAAGACTTGAACCTAAGAAGTTCCATCTAAACAGCAGGAGGAACTTCTTTATTTTAAGGGTGATTGAGCACTGGAGCAAGCTTCAGTCTCCAGCTCTGGAGACTTGAACCTAAGAAGTTCCATCTAAACAGCAGGAGGAACTTCTTTATTTTAAGGGTGATTGAGCACTGGAGCAAGCTTCAGTCTCCAACTCTGGAGACTTGAACCTAAGAAGTTCCATCTAAACAGCAGGAGGAACTTCTTTAAGGGTGATTGAGCACTGGAGAAAGCTTCAGTCTCCAACTCTGGAGACATTCCAAACCCACCTAGATGTGTTTTTGTGTGACCTTTTCTAGGTGAACCTGCTCTGGTAGGGAGGGGTTGGACCCAATGACCTCCAGAGGCTCCTTCCAACCCCTCACCAGCAGCTGATCTCTCACCTGCTGGCTTAACTAGAACGCTACCTCTGCCATGAATTCACTCCCCAGAGGAGCAGGGAATGGAGCTAAGCACTCATTGTCACTGGTCCACTATCTGCTGCCAAGGTGCCAGCACTGCTGCCCAGGTTGCTCTAGGAAGAGGCTGTTCCCACACGCATGATCCTGAAGAGCATATTGAAGTTGTTGCTCCGTATGGCATCCCGACAGGCACTGATCACCTGGCTCTTGGCTTTGCCAACTGGGGAGAGAGAACAGAAGGAAAGCTACTAAGGAACAAGGGGAAAATACTTCAGTCATGGAATGGTTTGGGTTGGAGGAGATCTCCAAAGGGCATCCAGGCCAACCCCCTCTGCAACCTCCCTGAAGGTGTTCAAGGCGACCTGTTCTAGTGGCAGGTGTCCCTGCTATGGTGGGGGGTTGGAACAGGATGACCTTTGAGGTCCTTTCCAACCTAAAGCATTCTGGTTTTGCCTCAGTGGGGTGCCAGACTCCCCATCCCCTTCCAAAGCCACCTACTCACCACGTAGCTGCCCAGCCCTCTGGATGGCCTGGTTGACAGCTTTGAGGTTGTTCAGCAGCTCGGTGTGGTTGTTGCAACGGATCTTGTACTGGTTGATCAAATCTCTGTTGAGATCATAGAGCTCCATGTACCTTCCCTTCATGTTCTTCCTGGGGAGAGCAACAACTCCAGTTATCTGCATCCCTGAGGACAGCAAAGTCAATCCTGCTTGGCTGATCTAAAGGTGCAGCAATGCTGTGGTGGTTGTGGTGGCTACTGTGGCCACCTGCATGCCTGCCAGCTACCAGACAGCAGACTTGCTTGGTCTAGATGTGTTACTCAGGCAAGTGACTTCAGCAAGCCAAAGAGGAGATGCCACTTGGCTCAGTGAGAGCAGCAGGGCTCTGCAGAAGCTCAGACCTCCTCACTGCTGCTCTGGACAGTCAAGACACCAGCAGGACACAGTGAGTCAGAGTCAAAGTGCTGCCACCTGCAATTTCCTTCCTGGTAAAGTAATGACACTGCAATTTGATTCTTGGTGTTTTCAACAGCTCACACACCAGGCAGCTCTCACTGCTGCTTCCCACAAGAGCTCACACACCAGGCAGCTCTCACTGCTGCTTCCCACAAGAGCTCACACACCAGGCAGCTCTCACTGCTGCTTCCCACAAGAGCTCACACACCAGGCAGCTCTCACTGCTGCTTCCCTCACTGGATCTCTTCTAAGCTACCTCACCAACTCTCAAGCCCCCTGGTTCTAGCCAAGTCTTGGCTTTGGCTTTTTACCTTCCCCAGAGTGGTTTGCCACACGAAGTACAAGGCAAGGCTCCCGATTTAGGACCCCTAGAATGGCTCTGGTTGGAAGGGACCTCAGAGATCATTTACTCCAACCTCTATGATAAGAATATAGTCTAAATGAGATAGGTGTCACTGCCCATGGCAGAGAGGTTGGAGTAAATGTTTGGAAGTGACCTCAGAGATCATTTACTCTAACCTCTATGATTCTGTGATAAGAATATAGTCTAAATGAGAGATGTATGCCTGCCCATGGCAGAGGGGTTGGAGTAAATGGTTGGAAATGACCTCAGAGATCATTTACTCCAACCTCTATGATAAGAATATAGTCTAAATGAGACAGGTGTCCCTGCCCATGGCAGAGAGGTTGGAGTAAATGATCTCTAAGGTCCTTTCCAACCAAAGCCATTCTAGGGGTCCTGAATCAGGAGCCTTGCCTTGTTCTTCACGTGGCAAACCAGTCTGGGGAAGCTAAAAAGCCAAAGGGTAGGGACTTGGGTAGAGCCAAGGGGCTTGAGAGTTCATGAGGTAGCTTAGGAAGGACTCAGAGAGGGAAGAAGCAGTGAGAGCTGTCTGGTGTGTGAGCTCTTGTGGGAAGAAGCAGTGAGAGCTGTCTGGTGTGTGAGCTCTTGCTGTCCTGAAAGGTTGGACCAGATGATCCTTGAGGTCCCTTCCAACCTGGTGCTCTATGACTGAAACAAACCCTCTCAGCTAGACTTGGCTGGGACCAGGCAACCTATCAACTGTGGATGAGGAGCTGTAAGCAGGCATCCCCTGCAGGACAGCACTGGGGTTCTGTGCTCTTTCCTGGCCCTTCCAAAGCCAGCCCACAGCAGCAAGCTGCTCACATGTCTCCCAGGAGCCGTGCATCTTCTGCCTGGACCAGCATGCTGCGGATCAGGTTGGAGTGTTCAGCCATGTCAGCAGTGAGCCTCTGATTGACTGCATGGTGTTCATCCACCTGTGCAAGGTGCAAACAGCCATGAGGCAGGGCCCCTGGCACTCTGAGCATGCAAAAGCCCTTTAAACTGAACCCTGCCACAGCCCAGTTGGAAATAACATCCCAACTTCACCTACCAGCACCCCTGGGAGCAGCTTCCAGCCCCTCAGAGCCTGGCTGCCACAGCAGCAACCTGTCCCAGGGTGAGGTACACACCCAGCACCCCAACCCAAACCCACAGCTCAGCCTCTCACACAACTTTACATGCTACGTGCCAGGGGAGGTCTGGGCTGGATGTTAGGAGGAAGTTGTTGTCAGAGAGAGTGATTGGCATTGGAATGGGCTGCCCAGGGAGGTGGTGGAGTTCCTGTCCCTGGAGGTGTTGAAGCCAAGCCTGGCTGGGGCACTGAGTGCCATGGTCTGGTTGACTGGCTAGGGCTGGGTGCTAGGTTGGCACTTAGTGCCATGCTCTGGTTGGTTGGCCAGGGCTGGGTGCTAGGTTGGCACTTAGTGTCATACTCTGGTTGGTTGGCCAGGGCTGGGTGCTAGGTTGGACTGCATGAGCTTGGAGTTCTCCTCTAACCTGGCTGACTCTATGACTCCAAACCATCTCCACTGCTGGGAGACCAAAGGGCTGTTGTGCAGAGCAAAGGAAAAGCAACAAGCTGAGGCTGTGCCTGTCCTTTGCACAGGACATACAGCAAGCCAGCACTGGCTGCTTTCCCACAAGCAGCTCAGAGATCCTCAGTTTGACTCCTCACACCTCCCCCAGTGACTGCTGAAGCTGCCACCTAAGAAGCACCTGCTGCCTCCTTACCTTGACCAGGACTTTTCTCAGCTCCTCAAAGTATGCAGGGAAATCTGCTTCCACCTGCAGATCTTTGATGGCCAGAAAGGAAGCCATTGACTGGATGATGTCACCAGCTAGGTCGATGTCATCTGTGTTGATGGAAATCTGTGTCAGAGAGGGAAGAAAGCACTTCAGGGCCCTTCCAGGCCAAGATACCTCAGAAAACAGACCTTCTACAACAGTTACCCAGGCCCAAAGCAGCCTGCTCTACCCACGAGCAGGCTCTGTGGCTTTCAGTGGGGGAGGAGACACAGAGAGACACTGCCTAGTTCTGGGCTCCCTGGTTTGAGGAGGAAAGGGGACAGCAAAGGGCTCCAAAGCTGCTGAGGGGACTGGAACACCTCTCTTTTGAGGACAGACTGAAAGAATGGAGGCCTTTCAGTCTAGGAAAGAGCAGCCTGAGGGGGATCTCAGCAGTGCTAATCAATGCTTCAAGGGTAGGTGTCAGGAGAATGGCACCAGGGCTCTTCCAGTGGTGCCCAGTGGCAGGACAAGGGGTAACAGGCACAAACTGGGACATCAGAAGTGCCACCTAAATGAGAGGTGGAACTTCTTTAATTTAAGGGTGGCAGAGCACTGGAGCAGGCTACCCAGAGAGGAGGTGGAGTCTCCATCTTTGCAGATATTCCAAACCCACCTGCAGGAGTTCCTGTGTGCCCTTCTTTAGGTGAACCTTGGCAAGGGGATTGGATTAGATGATCTCCAGAGATCCCTTCCAAGCCCTGCCATTCTGTGACTCAAAGGGGATTGTATCCAGGCCTGGGGCACAGAACCCTTTGTGCATTCAAGAGCAGTGCAAACGACACAGGCAGTCTTTGGGCCTCATTATGGCTGACAAGAGCCTGCATGGGAACAAACAAACACCTTCCTACACACCTGCTGGAGTGGGGACAGAGGAGGCCACAAAGATCATCAGAGGGCTGCAGCACCTCTCCTATAGGGACATGGTGAGAGAGCTGAGGCTGTTCAGCCTGGGGAGGAGAAGGCTCCAGGGAGACCTCAGAGCAACCTTCCAGTACCTGAAGGAGGCTACAAGAGAGCTGGGGAGGGACTTTTGACAAGGGCTGGAAGTGACAGAACAAGGGACAATGGCTTGGAGCTGAAAGAGGAAACTGAGAGTGAAGATGAGGAAGAAATTCTTGGCAGAGAGGGTGGGGAGACACTGACACAGGTTGCCCGGGGAGGCTGTGGATGTCCCCTCCCTGGAGGTGTCCAACACCATGTTGGATGAGGCCTTGTGCAACCTGGGCTAGTAGGAGGTGTCCCTACCTGAGGTGTGGGAGGTTGGAACCAGATAATATCTAAGGTCCCTTCCAACCCAACCCATTCTATGACCTGTAAAGCAGTTTCCTTCATGAACAGGCCCAGGGATTTTCCTCTCTAGCAATTAACAGACCTCAAAGCATCCCTAGAATCCATGTGGTGCCTCTGCCTCTTACACCATCCTTCACTCTTCCTGCCTCAGATAGGCACAACCTTTTTAGCCTCAGCAGGGTGTAATGAAATGGGTGTTCCCCATGTCCACGAGGTACCCACCTCTCCTCCAGGCTTGATTTTGAGGCAGAGCTGCCCTGCGTTGCGAAGGGAGGTGAAGCAAACCTGGGAGGGAGGACTCTGAAACTCTGCATCCTCTGGGAGCAGGAAGCTCTGATTCAGCCACATCACAATCTTGGGAAAAGAAAAATCAGACAATCAGCCAGGCTAGAAGAGAGCTCCAAGCTCAGCCAGCCCAACCTAGCACCCAGCCCTGGCCAACCAACCAAACCATGGCACTAAGTGCCCCCAGCCAGCCTTGGCTTCAACACCTCCAGGCATGGCCACTCCACCACCTCTCTGGGCAGCCCATTCCAGTGCCAATCACTCTCTCTGACAACAACTTCCTCCTAACAGCCAGCCTAGACCTGCCCTGGCACAACTTCAGACTGTGTCCCCTTCTTCTGTTGCTGCTTTCCCAGCAGCAGAGCCCAACCCCACCTGGCTACAGCCTCCCTTCAATGAGCTCTGCCCTGAGCCTCCTCTGCTGCAGGCTGCACTCCCCCAGCTCCCTCAGCCTCTCCTCACAGGGCTGTGCTCCAGGCCCCTCCCCAGCTTCATCACCCTTCTCTGGACACATTCCAGCACCTCAACACCTCTCCTGAATTGAGGAGCCCACAACTGGACACAGCACTCAAGATGTGGCCTGACCAATGCAGGGGAAGTACAGGGGACTGCTTCTCACAGGGCTTGTGCCCTCTGTCCTCTGCTCTCAGAACCCTCCATCTGACTGCCAGCCTTCCACCTGCAGTGTCTGCAGGTAGGATGAGGGCAGGGGGCAGGACTCACTCTCTGTGGCCTCTCGTTGGTTGCACAGTTGACGTAGCTGAGGGGCTCAGGGGCCGAGTCCGGGCTGCTCAGGGCGTACATAGCGAAGCGAGGCAGCTGCTTGGTCAGCTCAAAGACATGGAACTGTGTGCTGGCAGCAGCCCAGAGGGAACACAGGCAGTTAGGAACGGAGCAGAAGCACAGAATCATAGAATGGTAGAATGGTTTAGGTTGGAAGGGACCTCAAGGATCGGCCAGTGCCAACCCCCTGCCATAAGCAGGGGCACCTCACACTACAACAGGTCGCTCAAGGCCCCATCCCACCTGGTCCTGAACACCTCCAGGGAGGTTGTGGACCCTTCACCACCTTCACTGCCCTTCTCTGTACCCACTTCAGCACCTCAGTGTCCTTCCTATACTGCAGTGTCCACAAGCAGACACAGCACTCAAGGTGCAGCCTCACCAGCGCCCAGTCCAGAGTCCCAACCACTTCCTTCACAGCTTTACTGTGTGACTGGGTGTTTGCTTTCCAGGGTCAGTGAAGTCTTAATGAAAAGCAGTAATAAAGACAGAGAAAGCAAAAAGGGAACTCAGTGCCACATGCTCTTTCTGCAGTGGCTCTCAAAACACTTCCCTGCTCAGGGCAAGGATGCTGCTTCTTGCCATCACCAGTTCTGGCAGAGGAGAGTGGGGAGGAAGTTGGTTTCAAGGCAGCCTGGATATCAGCACTTGATTTCCCTTCAGAAAGCCATCATCCAGGCAAGAAATTTCCACTGCTCCCTTTAAGGCAGAGCTGCAGCACAGCAGGTCCCAGTGAGCATTTCAGCTTTTGCGTCTGGAGAAGAGCTTTGCATCAACAGTGCCACAACCATAGAATCATAGAATCAAGCAGGTTGGAAGAGAGCTCCAAGATCATCCAGTCCAACCTAGCACCCAACCCTAGCCAAGCAACCAGACCATGGCACTAAGTGCTCCAGCCAGGCTTGGCTTCAACACCTCCAGGCATGGCCACTCCACCACCTCCCTGGGCAGCCCATTCCAGTGCCAATCACTCTCTCTGCCAGGAGCTTCCTCCTAACATCCAGCCCAGACCTGCCCTGCCACAGCTTCAGCCTGGGTCCCCTTCTGCTGCTGCTGCCTGCCTGGCAACAGAGCCCAACCCCACCTGGCTACAGCCTCCCTGCAGGCAGCTGCAGGCAGCACTGAGCTCTGCCCTGAGCCTCCTTTTCTGCAGGCTGCACCCCCCCAGCTCCCTCAGCCTCTCCTCACAGGGTTTGTGTTCCAGGCCCCTCCCCAGCCTTGCTGCCCTTCTCTGGACACCTTCCAGCACCTCAACATCTCTCTTGAATTGAGGGGCCCAGAACTGGACACAGTACTCAAGGTGTGGCCTGGCCAGTGCTGAGCACAGGGGCAGAATAACCTCCCTTGTCCTGCTGGCCACACTGCTCCTGATCCAGACTAGGATGCCATTGCCTCTCTTGGCCACCTGGGCACACTGCTGGCTCATCTTCAGCTACTATCTATCAGTACCCCCAGGTCCCTTTCCTCCTGGCTGCTTTCCAGCCACTCTGTCCCCAGCCTGTAGCACTGGTTTGTAAGAAAGAACTTCCACCTCTCCTTCCACTAACACAGAGAAGTGGCAGCAGGGAATTAGCAGTGCCCACGGGAGGAGCAGGAAGCTGTTTCCCGGTCACACAGTTAGCTCTGGAGATCACAGCACACTCACCTGTTCCTGTAACCCACAAAGGCTTTGATGTGCAAATCCACAGGGATATCTTTGGGTGGAGTGAGTGGAACCCGAATGCAGGCTGAGAGGTTCTGGAGGCTGGGGTGGACAACGTGGCTCTCCCCTTCGAAGATGCCCTCGGCAAAGATCAGCACGGCGCGGATGATGGTGTCTGAGCGAGAGGGAGGAAAAGCAGGTCCTGAACGAGCAAGGAGCCACCCCTGTCTGCAGAGCTGAGCACAGCCAACCCCTCACACCCCAGTTCTCAGCTGCTCAACTATCCCAGGCGAGCAGCAGCACCACACCTGGACCCGCCAGCACCCTCGGGTGGCACTCAGGGCATTTGCTCTCTCGCAATAGTTGCAGGTTTGCATCTAAAGCCAGCTGAGGCCCAGCTGCCTCCCTGCAGCACCTTCACAGTATCACCAAGGTTGGAAGAGACCTCACAGACCATCAAGTCCAACCCTTTACCACAGAGCTCAAGGCTAGACCATGGCACCAAGTGCCACATCCAATCCTGCCTTGAACAGCCCCAGGGACGGCGACTCCACCACCTCCCTGGGCAGCCCATTCCAGTGTCCAATGACTCTTTGACAGGTTGATGTTCAGAGTCAACAGGAGGATCACCAAGGCTGTTTCATCCAAGTGAAAAAGCTATTTGCTTTAGAAAAGAACACAAAGCAAGAAACAAGTTCCATCCAACCCCTCTCCCAGCCCCTCCCCGACAAGACCCATCAAAGGAACGCAGCTCTGTGGAAAGAGAGCAACCACAGAGGGGAAATTACAGACAGTGAAGGGGAGACAGGCAAATCAAGCAGCTAAATATAGATAAATGCTTGCATGAATTTGCATGAAGTGGCTGTCACTGGCTGGAGGTTAGCACTCACCATTGCTGGTGGAAACACACAGCTCCACGTGGGCAGATTGGCTGTCAGAGCCCAGATTAACCGAGAGGCTTGTCAGGAGCTGGGTGCTCGCTGGGATCACACCCCTCTGCCCATCAGCTTCCTTCAGCTGAGTGCTGCTTTCAGCCTGTTGCACAACACACACAGAACGTCCAGGCAGCTCAGGAGACACACACAGAAGTCACTTCTCTTGCCTTGCCTCACAGCAGTCCCCAGCCCCTTCATGCAGCCATGGAGAGAGGCTGGGTGAGGTGCAGAGCTGCAGGCACTTTGCTGAAGTGCTTCCACTGATGGTGGAGCTCAGCTCTGTACCCAAACCATCAGTCAGGGAAGGACCACAGGATGTTAGGGGTTGGAAGGGACCCGAGGAGACCATCCAGCCCACCCTCCCTGCCAGAGCAAGGCAATCCTGTCTAACACAGATCACAGAGGAACACATCCTTACAGGCCTTGAAAGTCTCCAGAGAAGGAAACCCCAAAACCTCTCCAGGAAGCCTGTGCCAGTGCTCTGTGACCCTTACAGTAAAGAAGGTCCCCTTGAAAGCACTGAACCTTATTCAGTTTGAGGCACAGGCTTGGCTAATTCCATGCTTTTGCATGGTGACCACTTACTGCTCAAACCTGGTTTTGCTCTTTCCTCAAAACTATTACTTAAAGCTCTTTATGTCTGCACCTTCAAGCCACAAGCAAGCTTCCTACACCCTGGCAGTAGTGCCACAAGCAAGCTTCCTACACCCTGGCAGTAGTGCCACAAGCAAGCTTCCTACACCCTGGCAGTAGTGCCACAAGCAAGCTTCCTACACCCTGGCAGTAGTACCCCCAGCCCTCAGCCACTTTCCTGATATTCTCCCTCCCCCTATCCTTTCTAGCCCTCTCCCTCCCTCCAGGCCCTCTCCCTCCTGCCCCCCAAGCTGGTTTATGTATTGAAAATGACACTTGGCAGCCCTCAGCCTAAGCACAGGGCTGAAGAGAATCCAGCTGCAAACAATTGTTCTGGCAAGGCAAAGGAGGAAGGGAAATGTCAGTTAGTAAAGAACTAAAAATCAAGCTCTGAACATGCACAAGGAGCAAGCCAGAAGCAAGAGGAGCAACCTCCAGCAGACAGTCTGGCTGCACCCTAACAGGTTGGACTCTGGCTTGCCTGCACTGCCCCACAGCTGCTTCCCAGGTGACTCTGGATTTACAGGCACAGGAAGGTGCCTTTTGGCCCTGCTCAAGCAGTACCTTTGCATTCTCCTCATAGTTTCTTAATTCCAGCAGCAGATTCTGTTTCTTTTGACTAAGCTCTCGGATCAGATCCTGCTCAGCACTTGTATCCATCAGGTTTCCTTTCATCTCTTCACCTCCTGGCAGATAGCCTCGGACTGTACAGAAACAAAACAGAGCCAACCTCAGCAAAGCCTCCCCAAAACATCAGTGTCTGTAATAAGACTTTCCTGTCTTGTTCTGGATCTTCAGCTGGGACCATTCAGCTGAAAACCTGAGGATTGCTTTACAGCCACACAGACTCTGACACTCCTGGTGATCAGGGCAGAAAGGTGAGTTTCCAGCTTGCCTTTAAGCTGCCTTCACCTGACCAGCCAAGTGCAGCACCCAGTTCTTTAGTGAGAGGGCTCCCACTGTAATCATCCTTTCAGGTGCAACTATGCAAAACGAATCCAGTGTGCACCTGGATTTCTAGAGCTGGTCAGAGGAGTTGCTACTGTCTGGAAGTGTCTAAGCCACCTGCAATCAGCCAGTCACAAGATCTACCCACATGAGCTTCTCCCCAGTCCAAGGACACTTTGCTTCAAGGCATAAGACCTGTTTCCCAGTAGCACAGTGGAGTGCAGTGATGGAAGCAGCCTGGGAAGACAGAAAAGCTTTTTCCACTTAAACATGAGGAGAAACTTTCTGAGGGTGCTGGAGGCCTGGAGCAGGCTGCAGGGATCTGAGGAATGCTCAGCAAGAGACAAAGGGTAGGGGGCAAGAGGATGGGGCCAGACTCTTGGCAGCGAAGTCCAGCGACAAGACAAGGAACAATGGGCACAAACTGGAACTCAGGGGCTTCCAACTGACCAAGGGGAGAAACCTCTTTGGGGTGAGGGTGCTGGAGGCCTGGAGCAGGCTGCCCAGAGAGGTTGTGGAGTCTCCTTCTCTGGAGAGATTCCAACCCCAGCTGACCAGTGTGATGCTGGGCAAGCTGCTGTGGGTGCCCTGCTTTATCAGAGGGGTTGGATTGGATGACCTGGAGAGGTCCCTTCCAACTCCCACCACGCTGGGGTTCTGTGCAAGGTCCTGTGAAATGTTTTTAAGGCTGTGTCCAACCAAAGGCAGCAGTTTCTACTTCATCCAGAAAGCTGGGAACTGCTTTGAGCTGTTCTAAAATTGTGATCCCAGACTCTGGACCTTCACAGTTGACTGTCACAGGCTATGGCTGAAAACTGAACAATGATTTCTACTCATGTCACAGAATCACAGAGTATTAGGGAGTTGGAAGGGACCTCTAGAGATCATCCAGTCCAACCCCCCTGCCAGAGAAGGATCACCAAGAGCAGGTCACAGGAATGTGTCCAGGTGAGAGGAGACTCCACAACCTCTCTGGGCAGCCTGCTCCAATGTTTTGTCACCCTCCCAGTGGAAAATGTTTTCCCACTATTATATATTAGGGACTGGATGATCTGCAGAGGTCTCTTCCACCCCTATTTTGCTGGCAGATGATGCAAGACAGAGACCTGTGCTATACATTTCCAGTTTGCTCCAGGGCTGTGTGCCCTGACTGCAGTTGACAATGAAAGCCAGAGACAAAAGCCTTCTACCTGCAAAGACAATGCTGTCTGTGTAACCCCCATAAAGAAAGTTACAGGCAACTTGAAAAGCCTTCAGCGTGTACACTGTCCTCTGATGAGTGGAGCTGCTTTAGTGTGGCTGAATCAACCATTTAAAAGGAGAGGAGGGCAGAAAACACACTGAAAACAAGAGCACCTGGTGTGGAAGGATGATGGCCCCACACAAGTCCAGCAACAAAGACTACAGCAATGCCTTGTGCATAAAACCCAACTACAGGGTATGGCTACTGAGCCACACCTAAAGGGATTCCTCATTGGGCCCAAGGTGGGCACATCAGCACAGGATGGTGATGTTCATGCTAGGAGCAGCTGTGGAGCTGTTGGAGGGGAGCAGAGCCCTGCAGAGGGACCTGGCCAGGCTGAATGGGTGGGCAGAGGCCAAGGGTTCTGCACTTTGATCACAACAGCCCCAAGCAGCACTACAGGCTGGGGACAGAGTGGCTGAGAGCAGCCAGGCAGAGAGGGCCCTGGGGGTGCTGGGAGAGAGGAGCTGCAGAGGAGGCAGCAGTGTGCCCAGGTGGGCAGCAGAGCCAATGGCAGCCTGGGCTGGCTCAGGAGCAGTGTGGGCAGCAGCACAAGGGAGGTTCTTGTGCCCCTGTGATCAGCACTGCTCAAGCCACCCCTGGAGTGCTGTGTCCAGTTCTGGGCTCCTCCATTGCATAGAGAAGTTGCAGTACTGGAAGGTGTCCACAGGAGGGTGACAAAGCTGTGAGGGGCCTGGAGCACAGCCCTGAGAGGAGAGGCTGAGGGAGCTGGGGGGGTGCAGCCTGCAGCAGAGGAGGCTCAGGGCAGAGCTCATTGCTGCCTGCAGCTGCCTGCAGGGAGGCTGTAGCCAGGTGGGGTTGGGCTCTGGTGCCAGGCAAGCAGCAGCAGAAGGGGACACAGTCTCAAGTTGTGCCAGGGGAGGTCTGGGCTGGATGTCAGGACAAAGCTGTTGGCAGAGAGAGTGATTGGCATTGGAATGGGCTGCCCAGGGAGGTGGTGGAGTTGCTGTGCCTGGAGGTGCCCAAGCAAAGCCTGGATGGGGCACTCAGTGCCATGGTCTGGTTGGTTGGCCAGGGCTGGGTGCTAGGTTGGACTGGATGATCTTGGAGGTCTGTTCCAACCTTGCTGATTCCATGATTCAGTGATTTTAACCTACACAGCTCAGCCAGGATGAGCTATCTTCAAGGACTGTGCTCAGTCACAGTATCACAGAATGGTTTGGGTTGCAAAGGACCTTAAAAGCTCAACCAATTCCAATCCCTGCTTCCCCCACAGGCAGGGACACCTCCCACTAGCACAGGGTGCTCAGGGCCTTATCCACCTGGCTTTGAACACCTCCAGGGAGGGGTCAGCCATAACCTCCCTGGTCAACCTGTGCCAGTCTCTCCTCACCCTCACTACCAAGAACTTCTTCCTCATCTCCACTCTCAATCTGCCCTGTCCCAGCTCAAAGCCATTGTCCCTCATGCTGGCACTCCACTCCCAGCCCTTGTCAAAAGCCCCTCCCCAGCTCTCCAGGAACCCCCTTCAGGTACTGGAAGGTTGCTCTAAAGTCTCCTCGCAGCTTTCCCTTGTCCAGGCAGAACAGTCCCAACGTTGCCCTCCTGTAAGCTTGGGAAAAAGGTTTAAGTGCTGAAGCCCAAGGAGAGCAGCTCCCTGCAGCCTGTGATTAAGAGAGAGAGCAAACACAAAGACAGGCTTTTGTCCCCCGTGGGCAGTGCCAGACCTGCCTGGCTTTGGCCACTGACGCCAAGCAGTCGGATAATCATGCCAGTGTCTCTCCTGAAGCCATCCCTGTCAATTCACTCTGAGCTCATTTCAATCATCTGTGATTATATCCATTTCCACTCAGAGCAGCTGGGCCTGACTCGATGGATGCATGGTGGGATCAATCCACCAGTCCTGCAGGCTCAGGACAGCTCTTTCCAGGAAACAAAGCGCTGGTGACGTCTCAAATTGCTGCTAAAACAGCAGCCATCTTCAGCAGAAAACCAAACCACACACACCACTGGCCCTCTGAACACCCTCACCCTGGGTGTGCAGGCTGTAGGCAGACCCAAAATTATCACAGCTAAGGAAAACCATTTCCTATACATTCACCTCTAACAATGCTGCCTGAAGAGCCAGAGTCCATACTGCACTCGGAGGACAGAACTTCTTCCATTAGGCAAACGAATCTGGGTGGTTTCTTAGAATCACACAATCAGGCAGGGTTGGAAGGGAGCACAAGGAGCAGCCAGTGCCAACCCCCCTGCCATGCCCAGGGACACCCTACCCTAGAGCAGGCTGCACACAGCTTCAGCCAGCCTGGCCTCAAACACCTCCAGCCATGGGGCCTCAACCCCCTCCCTGGGCAACCCATTCCAGCCTCTCACCACTCTCCTGCTCAGCAACTTCCTCCTCCCCTCCAGCCTCACTCTCCCCACCTCCAGCTTTGCTCCATCCCCCCGACTCCTGCCACTCCCTCACAGCCTCAAAAAGTCCCTCCCCAGCTTTTTTGGAGCCCCCTGCAGATGCTGCAAGGCCACAAGAAGGTCCCCTGGGAGCCTCCTCTTCTCCAGCCTGCACAGCCCCAACTCTTTCAGGCTGTGCTCACAGCAGAGCTGCTGCAGCACCTTCTGAGCACCCTCATGGCCCTGCTCTGGACACTCTCCAGCATCTCCACAGCCCTCTTGTCATAAGGGCTCCATAACTGGATGCAGGACTCCAGGTGGGGTCTCAGCAGAGCACAGCAGAGGGAGAGAATCACCTCCCTCGCCCTGCTGGCCACACTTCTGCAGCTGCAGCCCAGGCTCTGTTTTGCCCTCCAGGCTGCAACCAGGGCTTGCATTTTTGGGTCAGAATGAAACAGACTGATTAGCACACAGAAGGTAACGTTCAAAATCCTGCCTGCACACAAGAGAGCTCAACACTCCCTTCACTTTGGATAAAGCAAAGGGGATTTGGCCCAGGAAAACGCCTCCGGAACCAAAAGAACTTGAGCTGATGCCATGTGCCTGATACTGCTGCACACTAAATGAGCCTCCTGAACAACACCCTTACCTTCACCATCGACTGAGCAGCAGATTAACTGGGTGCTGCCATCCATTCTGTAATCCCCTTCCACCACTCCTGCAATGGAGGATGAAAAATTGTCCTTAAAGATGACCTCTCCAGTTCGGTCGCTGCGCGCATCGACCTGCAACAACGAAGGAAAGAGTTCAGAGGCACAGGGTGAGCAGCATAGCTAACTCCAAGGCCTCTGCCATGCCATATTCTGAGCTCTCCACCAAAGCCAGCTCTGCTCACAGATCTGCAGGTGAACTTGCAGCTCTGCTGCACAGAAAGAAACTCAGGAAGCAGCTCTGCTGCTTGCTGGAAAGGAACACCGTCAAGAAATGACCTCTAGACAGACTCAGCTAGAAGGAACTGCTCTTCAGAGCATCATAGGAAGAGCAGTGTGGGCAGCAGGGCAAGGGAGGGGATTCTGCCCCTTTACTCTGCTCTCCTCAGACCCCACCTGGAGTACTCTGTGCAATTCCAGAGCCCCCAACATAAGGAGGGCATGGAACTGTTGGAGCCAGTTCGGAGGAGGCCACCAAGATGCTCAGAGGGCTGCAGCAGCTCTGCTATGAGGACAGGCTGAGAGAGTTTGGGCTCTGCAGCCTGGAGAAGAGAAGGCTTGGAGGAGACCTTGGAGTGGCTTTCCAGTATCTGAAGGGGGCTACAAGAAGGCTGGGGAGGGACTAGTGACAAGGTCTGGTAATGACAGGACAAGGGGGAAGGGGTTTAAAGTGGCAGAGGGGAGATTCAAACTGGATGTTAGGAAAGAGTTCTTTGCAGTGAGGGTGGTGAGACACTGGCACAGGTTGCCCAGGGAGGATGTGGAGCACATCCTTTGATCACATTGGGTGCTTCTGTGCTCCACAACCTCCCTGGAGGTGTTCAAGGCCAGACTGGATGAGGCCTTGAGTGACCTGTTCTAGTGGAAGGTGTCCCTGCTATGGCAGGGGGTTGGAACTGAAGGATCCTTGAGGTCCCCTCCAACCTAAACCATTCTATGTTTCTATGATTGAGAGATGCTTCCCTAAGTTCCAAGCAAGAGGAAAGGGAAGAAGGGAGCTGCCAGCCTGGCCTGGAAAGGTTACACTCATGTGAATGCAGCAGTGATGGGACTGAAGCAGAAAGAACCTCAGTGCAGTGTTTGCAACCTGTCCTCTCTGCTGCAGCCCTTGTGTGGTGAGCTACTTCTACACACAATTACCACAGAGTTTAATTATCTTTGGAGAAGAAGAGTGTGGAGGCTCACTTCTGAGGAGGCATTTTTTTCCCCTGTGAGCATAACAGAACACTGGAACAGGCTGCCCAGGGGAGTTGTGGAGCTTCCCTCTTTGAAGATATTCAAAACCTGCCTGGATGTGCTCCTGTGTGATCTGCTCTAGGTGAGCCTGCTCTGGCAGGGAGGTTGGACTGGAGGAGCTTTGGAGGTCCCTTCCAGCCCCTGACATTCTGTGATCCTGCATAGTGCCCTTCCCAAAGGGCAGCACCCAGGACTGCTTCAGGCCAACAAGCAGCACAGAGTGTGCCAGTGGAAAAGAGCAGCCAAAGGAGCAAAGCAAGGAGAGGTTCTGCCTTTAAGTGCTGCACACCTAATCCAGCAGAAGTTACAACACAGCTGGGCTCTAGCCTGCCAGCTTGATACCAAGTTAATTAAATTCCCCCAAGCTAATGAGACTAATGAGAGATCTGAAGGGGGGGAAAAAAGAAGGGCAGAGCTTTACAAAAACAAAACCTGGCAAGCAGTGCCTGGGAGAGCTTTGGAAGCCAGAGCAATTGTTTCTGGCAAAGGGGAATACCAAGCAACAGGCTTCAGGGACTGAGCTGGACAGAATAAGCCTTCACAGAGAATTAAAACAGGGCTTGTTAAGCTTGCCCCAGTCAGCACTGACACTGCTCTGCTCTTACACAATTGCTTTCTCCTCCCTGCAGTTTGAGAACCTTCAGGAAGCATCACAGGACATGATGAAGCAGGTGTTCAAGGCATGGCTGAAAACAGACACTCAAGAGATCTAGGCTGTGGCAGGTGATCTCTGCTACCACTGAACTGTTTTGGTTGGAAAAACCCTTTAAGATCACTGAGTCCAACCATTCTTTAACAAGGCCACGGGCAAGTTCTGCACTTTGATCACAACAATTCCAAGCAGCACAACAGGTGGGGACAGAGTGGCTGAGAGCAGCCAGGCAGAGAGGGACCTGGGGGTGCTGGAAGAGAGGAGCTGAACAGGAGGCAGCAGTGTGCCCTGGTGGCCAAGAGAGCCAATGGCTTCCTGGGCTGGCTCAGGAGCAGTGTGGGCAGCAGCACAAGGGAGGTTCTTGTTCCCCTGTGACCAGCACTGCTCAGGCCAGCCCTGGAGTGCTGTGTCCAGTTCTGGGCTCCTCAATTGCAGAGAGAAGTTGCAGTACTGGAAGGTGTCCACAGGAGGGCGACAAAGCTGTGAGGGGCCTGGAGCACAGCCCTGAGAGGAGAGGCTGAGGGAGCTGGGGGGGTGCAGCCTGCAGCAGAGGAGGCTCAGGGCAGAGCTGATTGCTGCCTGCAGCTGCCTGCAGGGAGGCTGTAGCCAGGTGGGGTTGGGCTCTGCTCCCAAGCAAGCAGTGATAGAAAAGAGGACAGGGTCTCAAGCTGTGCCAGGGGAGGTCTGAGATGGCTGTTAGGAGGAAGTTGTTGGCAGAGAGAGTGATTGGCATTGGAATGGGCTGCCCAGGGAGGTGGTGGAGTCACCGTGCCTGGAGATGTTCAAGAAAAGCCTGGATGTGGCACTTAGTGCCATGGTCTGGTTGCTTGGCTAGGGCTGGGTGCTAGGTTGGCACTTAGTGCCATGGTCTGGTTGCTTGGCCAGGGCTGGGTGCTAGGTTGGCACTTAGTGCCATGGTCTGGTTGCTTGGCCAGGGCTGGGTGCTAGGTTGGCACTTAGTGCCATGGTGTGGTTGGTTGGGCAGGGCTGGGTGCTAGGTTGGCACTTAGTGCCACGGTCTGGTTGCTTGGCTTGGGCTGGGTGATAGGTTAGGCTGGATGAGCCTTCTTGGCCAAGTGGGCATACTGCTGGTTCATCTTCAGCTGCTGTAGACCAGCACCCCCAGATCTTTTTCTAGCAGGCATTTTCCAGCCACTCTGCCCCAAGCCTGGGGCATTCATGGGGTTGTTGTGACCCAAGTGAAGGATCCAACACTTGGCCTTGTTCCATCTCATCCTGTTGGCCTTGGCCCATTGATTCAGCTTGTGCAGAGCCTTCCTACCCTCAAGCAGATTACATGGAAACAACTTACCACACCTAGCAACTGACTCTGAGCTAAGCAGAGGTAGCAGCTTCTCTCTGATCCTGCCCCTTGGCACTGCACTCACCAGCCAGACCAGGTTTACTGCAATCCTCCTTCGGTCCTCAGTTTCCAGCAGCCTGTTTAATTTTGGGCTGTCCTCCTTCAGCCTACTT
This sequence comes from Pogoniulus pusillus, assembly GCF_015220805.1. NCBI lineage: Eukaryota > Metazoa > Chordata > Aves > Piciformes > Lybiidae > Pogoniulus > Pogoniulus pusillus. The sequence goes on from NC_087283.1 coordinate 20,251,094, forward strand.
AAGAGCCTCCTTCAAACAGCCTGCAGGATGCACAGCTCCTCACTCTGCCCCTGGACCAACTCACCTTCCCATTGGACCAGCCAGTGATCAGCTCACACACCCCATCAGAGTTCAGGTCGAAGGCATGTATGCTCATGGCATGGTTCTTGGACTGAGGGCACAGAACAAAGAACAAGTTAGGCTTGGGTATGGTCTCTGAACTGCACATGCAAGACACTGGATTGTGAGGTTACAGAAAGGAACAGCAAAATCACAGCATGGCTCAGGCTGAAACAGACCTCAGAGCTCATCTACTCCACTACCCCTGGCACGAACAGGGACACCTCTCAACTGGACTCGGCTGCTCAAGGCCTCATCCAACCTGGCCTTGAACACCTCCAGGAAGGAGGCATCTGCACTGTCCCTAGGCAACCTATTCCAGAGTCTCACCACCCTGGTACTGAGGAACTTCTTCCCAAGATCCAGTCTAACCCTGCTCTTCCTCTGCTTCAAACCATTCCCCCTCATTCTACTGCTAGACACTCTTATGAGAAGTCCTTCTCCAGCCTTCCTGCAGGGTCCCTTTTAACAGGAGGTTTGAGCATCACCAAGGCCCCACACATCTGAAATCCTGCACTGCAAACCTAGTTCACTGCTCCAAAAACACTGAGCTTCCCTTCCAATACACTTTCATCCAAGCAGATGATTAGAACTCACAAAAAAACATCCCAAAAGCCAAAAATCTCTAAGCAAAACAAAACAGAGCTTCAAGTGTCAGAAATGAGATAAAGCCATAAGCATCTTCCTGCCACATCCTAAAGACTCCTCTCTCTCCTTACTATTAAACAGATGGCTCTAATCTGGGTTATATTAAACCATTCAAATGAGCAGTAGGAAAGGATCTTGCCAATATGGTCTGCTGCAGCAGCAAACTGCTTTTGATGTGAAAAAGAAGCTTCAAATAGGCAATGTAAGATTAATTCAGCTGCTGAAAACCAGTTTGTTATTTATTGCTCTCTACAGCTCCCTGGAAGAAGGCTGGAGTGAGTTTGGATCACAGAATCAACCAAGTTGAAAGTGACCTTCAAGCTCACACAGTCCAACCTAGCATCCAGACCTGTCCAATCAACCAGAGCATGGCACTAAGTGCCAACCTAGCACCCAGCCCTGGCCAAGCAAGCAGACCATGGCACTCAGTGCCAACCTAGCACCCAGCCCTAGCCAAGCAACCAGACCATGGCACTCAGTGCCAACCTAGCACCCAGCCCTGCCCAATCAACCAGACCATGGCACTAAGTGCCCAGCCAGCCTTTGCTTCAACACCTCCAGGCACGGCTACTCCACCACCTCCCTGGGCAGCCCATTCCAATGCCAATCACTCTCTCTCACAACAACTTCCTCCTAACAGCCAGCCCAGACCTCCCCTGGTACAGCTTGAGACTCTGTCTTCGTACTCTGTTGCTGGTTGCTTGGGAGCAGAGCCCAACCTCACCTGGCTACAGCCTCCCTGCAGGCAGCTGCAGGCAGCAATCAGCTCTGCCCTGAGCCTCCTCTGCTGCAGGCTGCACACCCTCAGCTCCCTCAGCCTCTCCTCACAGGGCTGTGCTCCAGGCCCCTCCCCAGCCTTGCTGCCCTTCTCTGGGCACTTTCCAGCACCTAAACAGCTCTCTGCAATTGAGGAGCCCACAACTGGACACAGCACTCAAGGGGTGGCCTTATCAGCACTGAGTACAGGAGCAGAATAACTTCCCTTGTCCTGCTGGCCACACAATTCCTGATCCGAGTTTGGATGCCACTGGATCTCTTGGCCACCTGGGCACACTGCTGGGTCATATTCAGCTACTCTCTACCAGCACCCCCAAGTACTCCTCTGCCTGGCTGCTCTCCAGCCACTCTGTCCCCAGCCTGAATTTGTCTCATCTCCCTGGTATCAGGTGACAGAATAAGAGGGTATGGCCTGAAGTTGTGTCAGTGGAGGACCAGGTTGGAGAGAAGAAGAAATCTGTTCACTGAAAGGGTTCCCAAACACTTGAACAGACTTCCCAGGGAGGTGGCTGAGTCTCCTTCCATGGAAGTGTTTCAAAGAAGCAGAGATGTGGTGCTGAGAGCCATGGTGTGGCCTAAGGCTTGGCATTGCTGAAGAATGGTTGGCCTCAATGATTTTAGAGGTCTTTCCACCTGAAACAATTCTGTGATTCAACCATACAGCAACCTCCAATCTCTGTTGCTTGAACCACCTGAAGCATCCTTTGCTGTAGGGTTGTTAGGCCACCACCAACCATCCCAGAAGCAACACAGTAATTATTTTTGCATGTAGCCATGAAAATAGGTAGGTTTTGCAAGCCCCAAAATGGAATTAAGTTCCATGTGTAGCAGAAAATTTCATCTGAGGAGTCAGGATATCAAAGGGGTTGGAAGGCACCTCCAGAGATTTAGCAAGTCCAACCCCACAGCTAGAGAAGGTCACACAGCAACACATCCAGGCAAGTTTCGAAGAGCTGCAAAGGAGGAGACTTCACAACCCCTCTGAATAGCCTGCTCCAGGGTTCCAGCTCCCTTACAGTAAAGAAGAGCTGGAACTTTCTGGGTTCCAGCTGGTGCCTACTGCTCCTCATCCTCTCACTGGGTATCAGTGGAAAGAGACTGGCTCCATCCTCCTGACAGCCACCCTTCAGATATTTGCACACATTGAGCAGTCTGGTCCAGACTAAACAGCCTCAGGTCTCAGCCTTTCCTCCTCAGACAGATGTTCCAGTCCCTTCATCACCCTCCCAGCCTCTGCTGGACACCCTCCAGCACACCCCAGTCCCTCTCAAACTAGACACAATACTCCCGATATGGTCTACCTAGGGCTGGGAAGCAGGAGGACCTCCTTTGACCTGAGGGACACACTCTTCAGACAACACTGGAAAAGACTGAGCTTAGGTAGCAGCTGTCCCAGGGCTGACATGCCAAGGCTGGACTAACCTTAATCCTCCAGTAGCGAGCAGTCCTGTCGTAAACGCCGACGGTGCCGTTGGACAGGGCATAGCCGAAGCGGCTGCCGCGCATGGGGCTCAGCGCGGTGACGGTCTGGGGGCAGAGAGCACACAGCAGTGAGACCTTCTGCTCCCTCACAGAGCCATGCAGGCAACCAGGCTGGGACAGACCTCCAAGCTCAACCAGCCCAACCTAGCACCCAGCCCCAGCCAAGCAACCAGACCATGGCACTCAGTGCCAACCTAGCACCCAGCCCTGCCCAACCAACCAAACCACGGCACTCAGTGCCAACCTAGCACCCAGCCCTGCCCAATCAACCAGACCATGGCACTCAGTGCCAACCTAGCACCCAACCCTAGCCAAGCAACCAGAGCATGGCACTCAGTGCCAACCTAGCACCCAGCCCTAGCCAAGCAACCAGAGCATGGCACTCAGTGCCAACCTAGCACCCAGCCCTAGCCAAGCAACCAGACCATGGCACTAAGTGCCAACCTAGCACCCAGCCCTGTCCAATCAACCAGACCATGGCACTAAGTGTCCCAGCCAGGCTTTGCTTCAACACCTCCAGGCACAGCCACTCCACCACCTCCCTGGGCAGCCCATTCCAATGCCAATCACTCTCTCTGCCAACAACTTCCTCCTAACAGCCAGCCCAGACCTCCCCTGCCACAGTTTGAGACTGTGCCCCCTTGTTCTGTTGCTGGTTGCCTTTTAAACACACCCAGGGTTGGGGACTCCACCACCCCCCCGGGCAGCACTTTCCAGTGCCTGACCACTCTCTCCTGAAAAGATTGTTCCTTATGTCCAGTGGCAGCTTGAGGCCATCCCCTCTTGCTCTATCATTATTTACCTGTGAGAAGAGACCAGCACCAACCTCTCCACAGGATCACAGCAGCATCCAGGCTGGCAAAGCCCCTCAGGATCACCAAGTCCAACCCAGAACCCTGCTCTACAAGGTTCACCTTAAACCATATCCCTAAGCACCACATCCAAAGGATTTTTAAACACAGCCTCCTTTCAGGTAGCTGTAGACAGTGATGAGGTCTCCCCTCAGCCTCTTCTTCCTCAAACTAACCATCCCCAGCTCCTTCAGTCTCTCCTCATCAGATTTATTCTTTGGGCTCTTCACAGCTTCCTTGCCCTCCTCTGCACTGGCTCCAGCACCTCCACATCCCTCTTGTAATGAGGTGCCCAAAACTGAACAGAATACTCAAGGTGTGGCCTCACCAGAGCCACATGAATTCAACTTCCCCTGAGCCAGGAAAAGTCTAGAGATACTATTGGTAGGAAATCTTTGCCCAGGGTCAGTGAGGAAATAAGAAGCAGCTGCCCCAGCTGACTTCCATGGAACACCAGGCTCAGTGTTACCTCAGCCACAGCTCCAGGGGAAGACCCCAGAGTCCTAACTCAGCTTGTTTCTCACTCCTTTCAAGACCTGTTACTGCACAACTCTTCACTGAGCACAGGCTCCCAGTGCTTGGAAATGCAGGTTTTGCCACACAGCAGGAGCAGAGGTTTTCATGTCAAGAGGAACAGCTGCAATCATCTGTCTGGTCTTCTGTACAAGAGAATCACTTTATTAAACTCAGCTGACTCTGCTCCTTGATTTTGCTTTTCTACCATAAGCTTCCAAACCCTTTATACTTCCTCCTCACTCCTCTCCCAAGTAGCAAAACCCTCAGAACTGTAAGCATCCAGCACAGAGAGAAGATCCCAGGGAGAGTTAGGAACTCCCAAAAGGCAGCAATAACCCTTTCATTCCCTGACCATAAACTCAAGATCTCAGCAGTCCTCAACTTCAGTTTCACCAGTGGTAAGACACACAAAATGCAGAGCACTCAAGTCCTCCAAGCAAGCTCAGTGTAGAAGAGCAACCAAGCTGGTGAATGGCCTCGAGCACCAGTCCTACAAGGACAAGCTGAGGGATGTGGGCTTGCTTCATCTTCAGAAGAGGAAGCTGAGGAGACACCTCATGGCCCTCTACAGATCCTTCACGGGAGGTCAGAGCTAGGTAGGGGTTGGTCTCTTCTCACATGCAGCAAGTGACAGGACAAGAGGAAACAGCCTCAAGCTGTGTCAGGAGAGGTCTGGGTTTGATATTAGGAAAACAGCCTTCCCAGAAAGGGTTCTGAGGCCTTGGAACAGGCTGCCCAGGGAGGTGGTGGAGTCACCATGCCTGGAGGTATGTAAAATCCAGATGGATGTGGTGGAGGCTTAGCAGCCGTGGTGGGATTGTGAGCTCTGGGTTCAACTGGGTGACCTCCAAGGTCTCTCTCATTCCTATGGGGCCACTGCTCCCTGAGTTTACCTTCCCAAAATGCCAGGTTGAGGTGTGGCTGTGTCCTTTTAAATTACAACAGCCAGATGGGAAGAGGCTTCCTGAGACTCTGCAGGGGTGAACCTGAAACAATTTGCCTGTGGATCTGGAAATAAAAATCAGACTGAGACCTTCAGCTCTCCTTGAACTAGAAATGCCAAACATGACTCTGTGCTGCCTGCTCTACAGACAGCTCTGCAGGCCCAGGCCTAATCCTACAGCAAGAGCTTCCTCTCCCAGAGCACTGCCCAGATTTGCCTTTTATAGCTCCCCATAAGTGGTTTAATAGCTAACTAAGCCCTTTAGTCCCAGCCTGGGCAGTGGGGAGACCTCAGATCTTCAAGGACACAGGTGTGTAATGTATCTTTACTCCAGCCTGGGCCCAGAAGCACCATAACAGAACTCCTAAGTGCATCTTAGTCTCTTCCAAACAACCAACATTTAACAGTGGAGATCTTCCCATCTGGAGTACAGTTCTGGGCTGCCCAGTCCAAGGAAGACAGGATACTGCTTGAGAAGGTTCAGCAAAGGGCTACAAAGATGCTGAGGGGACTGGAACATCTCTCTTGGGAGGAAAGGTTGAGAGACCTGCAGCCTGGAGAAGACTTGTAGGGGGGAGATCTCATCAATGCTTATCAATATTTAAAGGGTGAGCATCAGGAAGGTGGTGCCAAACTTTTTTCAGTGGTGCTCAGTGAATGGACATGAACTTGAGCACAGGAAGTTCCACTTTAAACATGAGGGGGAACGTCTTTATGTTGAGGGTGGTGGAGTCTCCATCTCTGGAGTGATTCAAAGTCTGCCTGGATGTCTTCCTGTGCAGTCTGCTCTAGGTGAACCTGCCTTAACAGGGGGTTGTGGACTGGATCATCTCCAGAGGTCCCTTCCATACCAGTTCTCAAGCTCAAGTGCAACACCCACACCTTTTATGCATACCTCTAAACCCATCTACCCCATAGCTTAGACACTTCCTTCACAAACCTCCAGTTCTGCCTGCACAACTTCCTTCAACTCTGCCCTGACACTGTCTGAACACACACAGGAGCAAGTTACCTGATCCTACTTGTGCCAACTCACTCCAGGCAAGCAGCAGAAGACATTCTTTTGCTCACAAAGCACTACGAGTACACAAACAAGTCACCTTAATCCTGCCTTTCAGTCAAGGAACAGTTAACTCTTCTCAGCCTGGTGAAAGGTTTGTAAGTCAACAAAGCAAACTTCTCCCCAGCATACTAAAAGACACAATTAAACTCTCACTATTTCAGTCCTAGCAGACACCAAACAGTTAAGCAACTATTTAACCACACAATAACTCTGAACCAGGGTAACCACTACCCAATACTTTCAGCTCCACCAGCAATTAGCATGAGTTAGAAGCAACTCACCTCTGTCTCAGACATTTCTGCCATGATCTCATCCTCTTTAAACACCCGGATGTCAAAATCTTCTGAACCCACAAGGAGCTAGGGGAAGGAAGGAACAACAAAGTCAAGTCGAGCTTAAAAATAGGCAGGAAATTAAAAGGACATGCTGCAAGAGCCTAGAGGGCAAACAAATCATCTAAGGCCAGCAGTGAGAAGGTTTTAATAGGTGCATGAGAAGTTGCAAGTGGACCAAAGAGGACCCTCTGTCAAGAGAAGATTTCAGAAGTCTCCTGTTGACCAAGTATTAGCAATATTCCATCATGAGAAGGACACAGAGCTGTTGAAGTGAGGCCTCAGAGGCTCAAAGGCTGGAGCACCTCTGCTATGAGGATAGGCTGAAGGAATTGGGGGTGTTCAGGCTGAAGGAGAGTCCAGGATATGAACTTGGACATAGAAAGTTTCACTTCAACATGTGGTTATTCTGCCCTTGTACTCAACACTGCTCAGGCCACATCTGGAGGACTGAGTTCTGGGCTCCTCAATTCAAGAGAGATGTTGAGGAAGGTGCCCAGAGAAGGGCAGCAAGACTGGGGAGGAGCCTGGAGCACAGCCCTGTGAGGAGAGGCTGAGGGAGCTGGGGGGGTGCAGCCTGCAGCAGAGGAGCCTCAGGGCAGAGCTCATTGCTGCCTGCAGGGAGGCTGTAGCCAGGTGGGGTTGGGCTCTGCTGCCAGAACAAGGGGACACAGTCTCAAGCTGGACCAGGGGAGGTCTGAGCTGGATGTTAGGAGGAAGTTGTTGCCAGGGAGAGCGATTGGCATTGGAAAGGGCCGCCCAGGGAGGTGTTGGAGTCACCTCTCTGGAGGTGTTGAAGCAAAGGCTGTCTGGGGCACTTAGTGCCATGGTCCGGTTGACTGCATAGGGCTGGGTGCTAGGTTGGACTGGATGAGCTTGGAGGTCTCTTCCAACCTGGCTGATTCTATGAAGAGAAACTCCTTTACACTGAGAGTGACAGAGCCCTGGAGCAGGCTGCCCAGGGAGGCTGTGGAGTCTCCTTCTCTGGAGACTTTCAAACCCCACCTGGATGCATTCCTGTGTGAACTACCCTGGGTGATCCTGCTTTTGGCAGGCGCCTTGGACTCGATCTCTGGAGGTCCCTTCCAACCTCTAACACTCTGTGGTTATTTCCCCACGAGACCAGGAGAACAGCTGAATCCACGTGGAAATGGTTCCATACCTCATTTCTGCCATCCCCATCGAAGTCACACAGTGCCAGTGAACGAACATTGTCTCCAGTAACCTGAAACATGAAAAGACAATCCCCTCAATGCTGCTGGCAGCAGGCAGGAACAAACTGCTTTGATGGCTTCAGCTGCAACAGAACAATTGGAGGCAACTGAAGACATGACCAAGAGAGTGATAAGGTCTGCCCCTTCCCTCCCTGCAATTGCTCAAGGCCAGGTTGGATGAGGCTTTGAGCAACCTGGGCTGGTGGGAGGGGTCCCTGCCCATAGCAAGGGGGTTGGAACTGGATGATCTTCCCTTCCCATCCAAACTATTCTATGATAAATTGAGGTCAACAACCAAAGTAATGTTTAACAGGTGCAAAAAAAATATATCAAGAGGAGTGAGTTGCCACTGAAATCATCTTGTGAGAACATCAACAGCATTATAGGCAGCCTTACTGTCCAAAACCGGTCATTTCCTTCATGATCAAAGCCCTGCAGGGCACAGTTTCCACCAATAATAGCAAGTGGAGAGGAAAAGTCCCCCAGCTTTCCAAGGACTATTGCATTGGCTCCATCTGAAACCTAGAGAGAAACAGGAATGGATAAAGAAACAGCAGGAGGTGAGACATCAGGGTACACAAATCAAAAGGAGAGCTTCCACCATCATCACTGTGGCTTCAGCTGTTTTCTCCTGCCAGGTGATGTGTGCACACACAGACATGCATCACAGCCAGATTCTTCTTCTGCAATAGCCCAGACATTCTGAAGGCAAGGAATGTTCTCTGAATGCAGCAACACAACTAATGCAAAAGAAGAGAAGCAGAATTCATTGATTAATGTCCAAGCTGTGGTGTCTAGAATGGAAAGAAAAACCATGGGGATACTAAAGCCAGCAGACAACTGGGAGTTAAGAGAGACAGGGAGCTACAAAGATGCTGAGGGGCCTGAGATATCTATGTGAGAAGGCAAGGCTGAGAACTCTGGGACTACTGAGTCTGGAGAAGAGTAGCCCCAGAGGGGACCTGAGCAATGCTTGGCAAGAGCTAAAGGGTGGGGGGCAAGGAGGACAAGGCCAGACTCTTGCCAGTGGTGCCCAGCAACAGGACAGGGGCCAGTGGGCACTAACTAGAATTCAGGAGGTTCTATCTGAACAGGAGGAGGAACTGCTTTGTTGTGAGGGTGCTGGAGGCCTGGAGCAGGCTGTCCAGAGAGGCTGTGGAGTCCCCTTCTCTGAAGAGCTTCCAAACTGCCCTGGCCATTGTGATCCCAGGCAAACTGCTGTGGGTACCCTGCTTTGGCAGAGAGGTTGCACTGGATGATCCCCAGAGGTCCCTTCCAAATCCCCCCCACCCCCTCCCATTTCTGTTTCTGCAATTCCCTGAACTTACCTCTCTGTAAAACATATCTGAGTTGTTATGTACATCATAGGCCAACAAATTGGTCTGAGTCCCAACCAGGAGGCAATCATAACCAAGCTGAGGGTCCAGCACCCCTGAGGCCAGACAAGTGATGCCCTGGTTAATGCTGAGAAGGGAAACGTCCGAGTCTTGGGTACTCTGCACCATTCGGTGTGCACTTGTTCTCTGCCCTCGGGCATGAGGGTTATGAATGAAAACCTGTAGAAACAGAGACATAAACATCAGCACAAGCATTCTGTGTCTGTGGACAGCCACCAAAGGCCACTATCTGGGCGAGCAACTGTGATGGGGAAGAAGAGCATCCACTCAAGCCAAGCGAGGACAGGACACTGAGGAGTTCTGCTGACCAAACTTGATTCTGACAGTTAATTCTTTCAGCTGCTCCAGAATCAAGTGAAGTGGGAAGGAACACCTCAGCAGAGCTGAGCCATCCCTGCTGTTTGCTTCTGAAAATGGCAAATTATAAATTGTCTGAGGTGGGGAAAACCCAACCCAAACAGACAAACAAGCAACAGGTGCTCAGAGCAAGAAGGAAAAAAGAGCACCCCAAAGCCAGCCTCAAACTAAACCAATTAGATCCAGCTGGTAACAGCATTACCAAAACCCCCAAATACTTAGGGCACCTGAGCTGCTACCTGTCTGTAACCTCCATCCACAGGTGAATGTGGTGAAGTTAAGAGAGAGCTTTGTGATAAACAAGTTTTTATTCTCACTAACCAATATTCAGTCAATGAAATTATCATAGAATCAAGCAGAATGGAAGAGACCTCCAAGCTCATCCAGTCCAACCTAGCACCCAGCCCTATCCAGTCAACCAGACCATGGCACCAAGTGCCTCATCCAGGCTTTTCTTGAAGACGTCAAGGGACAGTACTGAACTAGAGGATCTCAAGCTATTAACAGCAAGAACCTGTGAAGTCTACCTCTAGAATAAACTCTTCTTTTATGCTGGTCCTAAAGGCTCCAAAGGAAAGTTCCATGGGAAACACCACAGCTGAACCATGGTGGTGTTTACAGCAACCTAAACATCTCTCTGGGGTTATAGAATAGTTTAGGTTGGAAGAGGCCTCAAAGATCATCCAGTTCCAACTAGAACAGGTCTCTCAAGGCCTCATCCAACCTGGCCTTGAACACCTCTAGGGAGGGAGCAGCCACAGCCTCCCTGGGCAACCTGTGCCAGTGTCTCACCACCCTCACTGCAAAGAACTTCCTAACATCCAGTTTCAATCTCCCCTTTGCCACTTCAAACCCATTCCCCCTTCTCCTGGCATTACCAGACCTTGTCACTAGTCCCTCCCCAGCCTTCCTGTAGCCCCCTTCAGATCCTGGAAGGCCACTCCAAGGTCTCCTCCAAGCCTTCTCCTCTCCAGCCTGCACAGCCCCAACTCTTGTAGCCTGTCCTCATAGCAGAGCTGCTGCAGCCCTCTGAGCATCTTGGTGGCCTCCTCCGAACTGGCTCCAACAGTTCCATGTCCTTCTTGTGCTGGGGGCTGCAGAACCGCACCCAGGACTCCATCCGGGCTATGCTCTGGCCTCTTTTGTTTACTTGCTGGGCTCTGTTTAAGCCTCCATTAGTTTCTATTGCAATCTCAGCGGGGGCACCCAAGAGCGTCTGCACTCTTCGCTTCACTCGGAGAAGCTTCTGCACCGTTCGGTTCCACCAGGCTCGCCGCTGGCACCAAAACCAGCAGGATAAAACCCGCAGCATGGCACAAAACTCCCCTCGCCCGCTCCAAGGCAGGGCAGGTTGCTTAGCGGCTCCGGCGCCGGCTCTGCCCCGCGGCCAGCTCCCCGCCGCCGCCAAGCACACAGCGCCCGCTGCCAGCTCTCCGTGCCCGCGGGCAGCTCCGGCGCCCGGGCCGCAGCCTCTCAGCGAGGGCAGCACCCACCCTGACCGCCCTCCTCGAAACGCCTCGCACCGGCGGAGGCTGGCAAGCGATAAGGCAGGGCTCAGCCGCGGCAGCACCGCGGTACCGGCACTGTGCGCCCCGCCGCAGCCCCGTGAGCTGCAGGCTCCCTCCGCAGAGAGCACGGCTGCCCCGTAGCAGCTCCGGCATCACCCCCGCAGCAGGCTCTGGCAGCCAGGCAGAGCCTTTCCGCGCAGCTCCACCGCTGCCCGGCCCCGGGAGGCGAGCGGAGGCGAGGCGAGGCGGGCCGCGCCGTTACCTTGCCCGCTTGCGTGGCGGCCGCCAGGCAGGGGTGGGTCCCGTCGTACCGGCCCAGCGCCACCATGCGGGGCAGGATCTTGTGGTTGAGCTTCAGCGTGAACACGGGCACCAGCATGACGACCGCAGCGCACCGGACACCACCGCACCGCACCGGACGGCACCGCACCGCGGGGCGCAGCGCTCCGCCGGGGCCCACCGCGCGCGCACGACTACGTCAGAGGCGGGGGGGGGGTGGAGAAGGGGGCGGGGGAGCGCCGCAGCTGCTGCAGTACCTGGCGCGGCCGCGGGGGGGCGGTGCGCGGCATCGAGGCAGGGGGCGCTGGGGGCACTGCTATGGGACTGGGGAGAGCTGCGGGGACTGGGGGAGCTGGAGTGAGGCACTGGGGGGACTGGGGGAGCAGGAGTGTGGCACTGGGGGGACTGGGGGAGCTGGAGTGAGGCACTGGGGGGACTGCGGGAGCTGGAGTGAGGCACTGGGGGGACTGCGGGAGCTGGAGTGAGGCACTGGGGGGACTGCGGGAGCTGGAGTGTGGCACTGGGGAGAACTGGGGGGACTGGGGGAGCTAGAGTGTGGCACTGGGGAGAACTGGGGGGACTGGGGGAGCTGGAGTGAGGCACTGGGGGGACTGGGGGAGCAGGAGTGTGGCACTGGGGAGGACTGGGGGGGACTGGGGGAGCTGGAGTGTGGCACTGGGGAGAACTGGGGGGACTGGGGGAGCTGGAGTGTGGCACTGGGGAGAACTGGGGGGACTGGGGGAGCTAGAGTGTGGCACTGGGGAGAACTGGGGGGACTGGGCGAGCTAGAGTGTGGCACTGGGGAGAACTGGGGAGAACTGGGGGAGCTAGAGTGTGGCACTGGGGAGAACTGGGGGGACTGGGGGAGCTGGAGTGTGGCACTGGGGAGAACTGGGGAGAACTGGGGGAGCTGGAGTGTGGCACTGGGGAGAACTGGGGAGAACTGGGGGAGCTGGAGTGTGGCACTGGGGAGAACTGGGGAGAACTGGGGGAGCTGGAGTGTGGCACTGGGGAGAACTGGGGGGGACTGAAGGAGCTGGAGTGTGTCACTGGGGAGAACTGGGGGGACTGGGCAAGCTGGACTGTGGCACTGGGGAGAACTGGGGGGGACTAGAGTGAGCTGAAGGAACTGGGGGAGCTGGAGTGTGGAACTGGAGTGAGCTGAGTGGGCTAAGGGAGCTGGAGTGTGGGGCTGGGGAGAACTGGGGGGGGACTGGGGAGAGCTGAGGTGTGGAACTAGGGGGACTGGGGAAGCCACCCAGGCTGGCTGGGAGGACTGAGCCTGGCTGCAGGGTGCTGTGAGGTCGGCACCCAGATGGGGCCAGGCAGCACCCACTGTCGCCAGTCCCCTTGCCTCGCCCCTCGCTGTCCCTTCCAGCTGCCGCCCACGGTGTTGCTCACACTGCACTTGCAGCTCTTGGTTGCAAACTAAGAGTATCTGGAGGTGGGAAGCAGCAAACCAGTAAACCCAGCCCAGTGTTAAACCACTTGGTGCTGCTTGAGGCAGCCTCTAAGCACTGATGTTGCTGGTTGATCTTAGCCACTGGTCTGTCCCAGAGCCATGAGGGCACTGGGAGGAGGTTGGAAACCAAAGAGGGAGGAGGGTGAAGGGCAAACCTCCACCAAGCCACTGCATAAACAAGACACCAGTTCCCATGCCAGCATGGATTTTGGTACCCAGGCCCTTACAGGTGACCCTCTCCTCACAGTAACCATTCCCTGCCCACCTGCAGGCTGCTTCACGGTCACGACTCCAGAAATTCTTCCCCTATTTGGGGTTTAAGGGATTGTTTTAATTCCATAGAATCACAGAATTGTTTTGGTTGGAAAAGCCTCCTCAGGTCATCCAGTCCAACCACCAACCCAACCCCACCTTGGCCATCAAACCGTGTCCCCAAGTGCCATGGCCACACAGCTCTAGAGCATCTCCAGGCACAGGGACTCCACCACCTCTCTGGGCAGCCTCTGCCAATCCCTAACCACTGTTGCAGCAAGGATTTTTCCTCCTCTCCAACCTAACCCTCCCCTGGCACAATTCCAGGCCATTTCCTCTCCTCCTATTATCAGATACTAGGGAGAAGAGCCCAACCCCACCTCACTGCAACCTCCTTCCAGGGAGCTATAGAGAGCAATGAAGTCTCCCCTCAGCCTCCTCTTCTCCAGACTAAACACCCCCAGGTCCCTCAGCTGCTCCTCCCCAGCCCTCATCTCCAGACCCTTCCCCAGCTGTGTGCCATGACCTCCGTGGGTGGCATGACCCCACCACTCTCTCCAACCGCTGCCTGAACCCAGCACCTGCCACCCACTGCCACCTGCTCACTCTCATTCCAACGAGTGAGTGACAGTGGTGAGAGGCTGGAATGGGGTTGCCCAGGGAGGGGGTTGAGGCCCCATGGCTGGAGGTGTTTGAGGCCAGGCTGGCTGAGGCTGTGTGCAGCCTGCTCTAGGGTAGGGTGTCCCTGGGCATGGCAGGGGGGTTGGAACTGGCTGCTCCTTGTGCTCCCTTCCAACCCTGCCTGATTCTGTGACTCTAAGAGTTTGGAAGAGGATGCAGTGGGACAACAGCCCTTCCCTGCAGGGGCCACTGGATTGAGGCAACGATTCCTTATTTCAGGAAAGCTGGCAGGCATGACCCACTTGGCATGTGCTCCTGCAGGGTTCCTGCCCTGCATGCCAAGGAGGGCTCTCAAAGGGGCCATGCCACTCTAAGTGGCACAACTCCCTTTCTTCCTTTCATTTTGACTTGTTTTTACCAAGCCTTATTTTCTGGCAGCTCTCTCAATGTGCCATTGTAAGAGTGGGTAACAAGGAGGCAATCACACAGCATGGTGAAAAGGGCTCTTGTTGCTCCTCCTTGGTGGAAATTCTTTCCAGTGAGGGTGGGGAGGCACTGGCACAGGTTGTGAATGCCCCCTCCATGGAGGTGTTCAAAGCTAGACTGGAAGAAGCCTCACAGGCTCACAGGCTCACAGGATATTAGGGGTTGGAAGGGACCCAAAGAGGTCATTGAGTCCAACCCCTGTGCCAGAGCAGGACCACACAATCTAGCTCAGGGCACACAGGAACACATCCAGACAGGCCTGGAAAGTCCCCAGAGAAGGAGACTCCACAGCCTCTCTGGGCAGCCTGTGCCAGGGCTCTGGGTCCCTTACAGTAAAGAAGTTCCCCCTTGTGTTGAGGTGGAGCCTCCTGTGCTGCAGCTTCCATCCATTGCTGCTTGTCCTGTCCCAGGGAACAGTGAGCAGAGCCTGTCCCCCCCTCCTGACCCCCAGCCCTCAGATGTTTATAAACATTGATTAAATCCCCTCTCAGTCTTCTCCAGACTAAGCAGCCCCAGGTCCCTCAGCCTCTCCTCATCAGGCAGTGCTCTAGTCTCCTCATCATCCTCACGGCCCTCTGCTGGCCTCTCTCCAGCAGATCCCTGTCCCTCTGAAACTGGGGAGCCCAAAACTGAAGGCAGTACTCAAGATGAGGTCTCAGCAGGGCAGAGTAGAGGGGGAGGAGAACCTCCCTTGATCTGCTGGACACACTCTGCTTAATTCACCCCAGGACCCCATTGGCCTTCTTGGCCCCCAGGGCACATTGCTGTGCCATGGATGTTCTCCCCCAGCACTCCAGAGGCTGCCCAGAGAGGTGGTGGAGTGCCCATGCCTGGAGATGTTCTAGAACTGTGTGGCCATGGCACTTGGGGACATGGTTTGATGGCCATGGTGGGGTTGGGTTGGTGGTTGGACTGGATGACCTTAGAGGGTGTTCTCAACGAAGCAACTCTCTGATTCTCTGAGTCTAAGCATGGTCTGGGCTGTAAATACCCTTTTGCATCTCTAATTATGGCACTGGGTTTGGCGTGCCTGCAGCAGGTTATATTACACTGCCTCTTACACCTGCCACTTTGAATTTGCTGCCTCTGAAGCTCTTAAAAGTGACACTCTGGCTTGAAGTGCTCCTTTCCCTTCACTTGAAAGGTTCATTGTCCATCCTAGATGGGCACTACTCCGCCCTGAGTCGGGTGACCCCCCCGCACACGTCGCAGCATTCCATCAGCACTCAGGACAGGGCTCCCTCCCTTTCCCACTTCTAGAGGGAGGCACATCCCACCCAATTCGTGTTGAGGCTGCCCAGGAGCTGCTGTAGGGCTGAGCTCAGTGTGACTGTACTCAAAAGGGTCACTCACCAGAGCAGGGATCTCTATTCCCAGCAAGAGGTCATTAACATCCTCCTTACTGCATGATCCTGGAGGTGCTTGGCACAGCTGGTTTGGGATCAGAAGGGACCTTTACAGCTCATCCAGGCCAACCCCTCTGCAGTCAGCAGAGACCTGCAAGAGCAGGTTGCTCAGAGCCCCAGATAATCCAGCTAGGGCTGGCTGCAGGGATGGGGCATCTCCCACACCACTGGGTTACCTGGGCCAGGCTCTCACCACCCTCAGTGTTAAACATTTCTCCCTTCTCTCCACTCTGAGTCTCCCTCTTTCAGTTCAAACCATCAGTATCTGGCCTGTCACAACAGGCCCTGCTCAAATGTCTGTCCCCAGCTTTCTTAGAGGCCTCTTGAAGCACTGAAAAGCCACCAGAATCACAGAACATGTGTTGGAAACGACCTTAAAGATCATCTGGTCCCAAGCTCCCAGCCATGGGCAGGGACACCTCCCACTAATTCAGGTTGCTCAAGGCCTCATCCAACTTGGCTTTGAACATTTCCAAGCTTGGAGCCCCCACAGCTTCCCTAGAAAACCTGTTTCAGTGCCTCACCACCCTCATGAGGAAGAATATCTTCCTAATGTCTAACCTAAAGCCAGTTCCTTCCTATCATCTAACCTAAAGCCAGTTCCTTCCTAATGTCTAACCTAAAGCCAGTTCCTTCCTAGCATCTAACCTAAAGCCAGTTCCTTCCTAATGTCTAACCTAAAGCCACTTCCTTCCTAGCATCTAACCTAAAGCCAGTTCCTTCCTAGCATCTAACCTAAAGCCAGTTCCTTCCTAGCATCTAACCTAAAGCCAGTTCCTTCCTATCATGGAACCTAAAGCCAGTTTCTCCCTAACATTTAACCTGAAGCCAGTTTCTTCCTAACAGCTAATCTAGATCCAGTTTCTTCCTAACATCTAATCCAAAGCCAGTTCCTTCCTAACATCTAACCTAAAGCCAGTTCCTACCTATTACCTAACCTAGATCCAGTTCCTTCCTAACCTCTAACCTAAAGCCAGATTCTTCCTAACCTCTAACCTAAAGCCAGTTCCTTCCTAACATCTAACCTAAACCCAGTTCCTTCCTAACATCTGACCTAGATCCAGTTCCTTCCTAACCTCTAACCTAAAGCCAGTTCCTTCCAGTGTGGAGCCCTGACCCTTTGTCCTATCACTCCATGCCTCTGTACAATCTCCCTCTCCAGCTCTCCTGTAGCCCCCTTCAAGTAGTGAAAGGCTGCTCTAAGGTCTCCCCAGAGCCTTTTCTCTTCTCCAGGCTGAACAACCCCAACTTTCTCAGCCTGGCCTCACAGCAGAGAGCTTCCAGACTTGTCAGCATGACTTTGGCATCCTCTGGTCCCACTCCAACAAGTCCCTGTCCCCCTTGTCATTCAAATACTGTTATTGGCTGTCACATGCAGGAGTCAGACTCAATGATCTTTATGGTTTCCTTGCAAGCTGAGATATTCTGTGATTCCCTGGAGGCAACATAACAGAATAACCTAAGATAATATAATTTAACATAATATGAGCTCATCAAAACCTGCCTGGCACCAGCTGCTGGCTTTCTAGGCAGGTTCCATGGAGCAGTTGGCTGTGACAGCACAACAGCTACAAGAGTTGCCACCTACCCAAGCAGCTCTTTCTTTGCATATGCCCCTAATCTACCCCAGAAATCCACAATGTCCTTCTCTGCCTGCCAGGGGATCCTCTTGCATGCTCTACCCCAGCAAGGAGCACTTAACTATGGAGTTTGGGGAAACGCTGGCCAAAAACAACCAAACAAAAACAACCCAGCCCCAGCCCTGGAGGGGAGGATAATATGGCTGGAGGGAGCAGGGAGAGATGAGCAATTACATCTGCACACCTAAATGCTTCTTAAAATGCTGTCTACAGCTACCTGAAGGGAGGCTGTAGCCAGGTGGGGTTGGGCTCTGCTGCCAGGCAAGCAGCAACAGAACAAGGGGACACAGCCTCAAGCTGTGCCAGGGGAGGTCTAGGCTGGCTGTTAGGAGGAAGTTGTTGTCAGAGAGAGTGACTGGCATTGGAATGGGCTGCCCAGGGAGGTGGTGGAGTGGCTGTGCCTGGAGGTGTTGAAGCAAAGCCTGGCTGGGGCACTTAGTGCCATGGTCTGGTTGCTTGGCCAGGGCGGTGCTAGGTTGGCACTGAGTGCCATGGTCTGGTTGCTTGGGTAGGGCTGGGTGCTAGGTTGGCACTGAGTGCCATGCTCTGGTTGCTTGGGTAGGGCTGGGTGCTAGGTTGGACTGGCTGAGCTTGGAGGTCTCTTCCAACTTGGTTGATTCTATGATTCTATGGATCCAGAGCCTGTCTGAGCAGCAGCAAAACAGCTCTGCTGTCTGCAGGGACTTTTCCCTTTCCTCATCCCGAGTTTTCTCCCTGTTTTGGGAGGCGTTTTTGGATGGGGATGGAAAGATCCACTGCGCTGTGCCAGCTCCTGCCTCCCCCGAGAGCAGCGGGAGCTGCTCTCGGGGGAGGCAGGAGTCGGCACAGCAGCTCCGTGAGTCATTCCTGGGATAGAGGACGACGATCTCAGGATCTCAGGATCACGGCTGTGAAAGACATCAAGGAAAAGATCACCTCCTCTTAATTCACTCCTTTATACCAAGTGGGGAGTTGGTGTTTTCCTTGCGAGCTCAGGCAAGTGTCTACTCGGCATCCCGAGGGATTACTCATCCCCTCTCTTTCTTGGCTTCTAATTAGCATCTAAAGGGGACTCGAATAATTAAATATGCCCAAGGTAACGATACTTGGAAACTTCAGGTCACGTTTCAGCCGGTGGGGGGGGTGGAGGTGGGGAGAGTAGTTGGAGCGGGGAAGTTTGAAGTCTGTGGGAACCTTGAGAGACACAAAAGGGAAAGATGGGGAGGGAAGGGAGAGGAGGGGAAAAAAAAACCAACACAACAAAGAAAAAGAATCCAAATTGTACACTGGGAAAGCATTGGATTAGTGACTCAAGAGGATGAGCCTACAGTTAAGGTGATGCTTAAAGCCTGCCCATGCAGGTGCTGGGCAAGGTAGGGGCCCAATTTGAGACTCCTTTTCCCAAGAGGGTCTGCAGGGATTGGGAGGGGGGACAGCCCCTGACCCATCCATACTCTGCAGGTGGCAGGTGGGGGAAAAGGTAAAATTGGAGTCCTTTTAATTCCCAGCCAAAGCTTGCTTGGTCCTCACCCCCTTCCTCCCCTTGGGGGTTGCAATTCTGCCCTCGTTAGCCCTCGAAGTAATTCCCATTAACATTTATGAGAGTTTCATGATCAAAAGAGGGATCAGCCCTTTCATCTTCCAGACGTGCCCCAACACACACCACCCGGCCCCAGCATCCCAAACTGCCGGGCGGGAGCTGCTGCCTTGTGCCAGGGTCCCTTGAGATGCACACCCCAGTACTGGCTGGGTGGGAGTCGAAGGCTCCAGGCTCCTACTGGACCCCTCTGCATGGCACCAGCTCAGCGTTTCTTCCTTCCCCTGCCTTCTAAGAACAATTAGCAAATCCCCAACCACCCTCCCCGCAGTGGTTTTCCAAGGGGAAGCTCATTCTGATAGCTCATTTCCAGATAAGAAATCCGGAATGAATTCCAAGCACTTGCCCGGAGCCATGGGACGAGCTGGCGGCTGAGCCGGGCTCAGAAGCTGGCATCTGGGAGTCGCAGCCCTGGCGCAGCCGGCTGGGTTGCAAGGCGGCTCCCCCGGCAGCCCACATCAAAGCGGGCAGCAGGGTTGTGAAAGCTCTGCAGGTCCGCAGGCTGCGCAACTGCTGCTGAACGAACGTGGGCTCAGCCCCTGCCCCTGCCCAAGCTCTGCTCCTGCGGCCACCGCCAACGAGGTTGTGAGCCAGGGGAGCCCACCAAGGAGGGCGTTCGGGCAGCGAAATGGCAACGCATCCTCGGCTTTGCTGAGAGCTGAGCGCTGCAATAGGCTGGGCAGAGAGGCAGTGGAGTCCCTGCCCTAAGTGTGGCTGTGGCACTTGGGGGGAGACATGGTTTAATGGTCACGGGGTGGAGGGGGGGTGTTGGGTTGAAAGTTGGGCTTGATCATCTCCCATGGAAACAATTCCATGAATAGAATCCCTGGACTTCTTTAAGGCCAGGCTGGATGTGCCTCTGAGCAACCTGATCTAGTGTGAAGTGTCCCTGCCCATGGCAGGGTGGTTGGAGCTGGATGAGCCTTGAGGTCCCTTCCAGCCCTGACAATTCTATGATTCCCTGGTTGTTGTCATCAACAGGGAAGGACACAGCTTGGTCCTGGGGTGTGCAGATCCAGGCTCTGTCTTCTCACAAACTGGATGGTTCTGGCCATTGACTTGAAGGTTGGGCTCCATGATTTTAGAGGTCTTTTCCAACCAAGACAGTTCTATGGTTCTATGATTCTATGGTTCTGTGACTCTATGACTCTATGACTTTATGGTTCTATGATTCTATGGTTCTAAGATTTGATGATTCTATGGCTCTATGACTCTGTGGTTCTATGACTCTACGGTTCTATGGCACTGTGATTCTATGCTTCTCTGATCCTATGGTTCTATGGTTTTATGATTCTATGGTTCTATGGCTCTATGGTTTTATGCTTCTATGGTTCTATGATTCTATGCTTCTATGGTTCTAAGACTCCATGGTTCTATGATTCTATGCTTCTATGGTTTTATGCTTCTATGGTTCTATGATTCTATGCTTCTATGGTTCTATAAATCTATGGTTCTATGATTCTATGCTTCTATGGTTCTATAAATCTATGGTTCTATGATTCTATGCTTCTATGGTTCTATAACTCTATGGTTCTATGACTCTATGGTTCTATGCTTCTATGATTCTATGGTTCTATGGTTTTATGCTTCTATGTTTCTATGATTTTATGCTTCTATGGTTCTGTGACCTGGAGAAGCTCTGAGGTATTACCCTGAAGCTGGGATGGAGGTATGGGCAGGAGTTTAGCAGGAAAGCAGCAGCTACTGAGGAAGAAGCAAGACGGGAAAGTAGATGGCTGAGTAGTTAATCACTGGAACAAGTTGCCCAGAGGTGGTGGAGGCTCCATCCCTGGAGGTATCCAAGGTCAAACTTGATGGGGTCCTGAGCAACCTGATCACAGAATCACAGAACATTAGAGGTTGGAAGGGACCTCCAGAGATCATCAAGTCCAGCCTTCCTACCAAGCAGGATCACCCAGGGTAGTCTGCACAGCTGTGTGCTGGCTGCATCCAAAGCAGTGTGATCAGGAGGATGAGGGAGGTGATTCTCCCCCTCTGCTCTGCTCTGCTCTGCTCTGGTGAGACCCTACCTGGAGCACTGCTTCCCATTCTGCCCAGCACAAAAAGGATATGAACCTGCTGGAGCAGGTCCAAAAGAGGCCACAAAGATGATGAGAGTGCTGGAGAACCTCCCCTCTGGGGACAGGCTGGAAGAGTTGGGGCTGCTCAGCCTGGAAAAGAGAAGGCTCCAGGGAGACCTTACAGCAGCCTTTCAGTATCTGCAGGGGGCTACAGGAGAACTGGGAAGGGACTTTAGACAAGGGCTTGCAGTGCCAGGACAAAGTGCCAGCTTTGAGCTGGAAGAGAGCAGATTGAGACTGGAGATGAGGAAGAAATTCTTGCCAGTGAGGGTGGGGAGACCCTGGAACAGGTTGCCCAGGGAGGTGTTCAAGGACAGGTTTGATGGGGCCTTGGGCAACCTGGGCTAGTAGGAGTTGTCCTTGCCCATGGCAGGGGGTTTGGAACTGGATGATTTTTAAGGTCCAACCCAAACCATGCTGTAATTCTGTGATTCTTTGCACCTCCAGCAGCTCAGCCCTGGATGGCTGTGCCTCTGCTTCCTGCCCAGGTACAGCACAAACAGGCAGCTGGAACAGTGCCACAGTGTCAGGGCAACCAGGGTGACCTGCACAGCAAGGGTGCAATGGGGCATCACCACCCTACCCAGTGAGGGGTAGTGTACCCTCAGTGGCTGCCCGCCAGGGTCTCTGTGCTGTGCCCACACTGGTTTTGTAGCTCCCTGGCACCCGTGGTCCATACTCACCTGAGCCATGGTGTCTCACCAGGGAAGCCCCAGGGTTGCATGAGACATTATGTCTGGGCAAAGGACAGGTCCCCAAACCCAGCACTGCTTGGCAAGGCACAACCAGCGTGAGGGGAGTGCCTGGAGGAGAGAGGTGCCCTTGGAGAGAGGAGAGGAGAGGGAGAGGAGAGGGAGAGGAGAGGGAGAGGAGAGGGAGAGGAGAGGGAGAGGAGAGGGAGAGGAGAGGGAGAGGAGAGGGAGAGGAGAGGGAGAGGAGAGGGAGAGGAGAGGGAGAGGAGAGGGAGAGGAGAGGGAGAGGAGAGGGAGAGGAGAGGGAGAGGAGAGGGAGAGGAGAGGAGAGGAGAGGAGAGGAGAGGAGAGGAGAGGAGAGGAGAGGAGAGGAGAGGAGAGGAGAGGAGAGGAGAGGAGAGGAGAGGAGAGGAGAGGAGAGGAGAGGAGAGGAGAGGAGAGGAGAGGAGAGGAGGAGAGACCTGCAGTTGTTTGCAGGGTCCCCTGGATGTGATGTGCTGGGGTGCCTCCAGAAGGGCACGGGCAAGGAGAAGCAGAAGCAGGTTCATCATGTGCTGTAGTGTGACCACGGGTGACTGGAGCCATGCATCTTTCAGTGCGGAGTCAGAGCAGAAGATCTGTGCCAGGTCACCTCCTCGGGAGCTGACTGCTGCCGCCTCCTCGCCTGCCTGGCACCAGCCTTGAGTCACTGCCAGCCACCGGCATCAGCCCTCACACCATCCTGTGGCTTTCAGCAACTGGCTTTCCTCACCCCAGGTGTCACAGGCACTCTTGCAGGGACAAGTTGACTCCACCACATCTTCCTGAAGGTTTTTAGCCTCCTTCACTACTTTCCAGAGAGTCCCATTCCCTGCCATGCCCTGCAGAGCCATTAACCCCTGCTCAGTCATCTCCATCCCACCAGCAAGTGTCATCTCCGGCCGTGCCTGGAGCATCTCACTGACTCATCTCTGTTAATCTGCCTGGCAATCTCCAGGTGCCTGGGGACAGAGACAGAAATCCCACACCTGGGACACGGCCGCCGAGGGGTGCAGCTCTGGCAGGCGATTAATTGCCACGCAGTGACCCTGCCCACGGTGCTGGGCTGCGGGGAGCAGCATCAGGCTTGGTTAAATGCTGGAGAACCTCCCCCAGGGCTCTCCCAGAAAATGTAGGGCAGGGGCCACAAGGCAAACTAGGGCTCACAGGGCCTTGAAACAGGGTTTTTTTAAGTAGTGGGAAGGTCTCCCTGTGGTCTCAGCTTAGCAGATCATCACCCCGCTCACAGGCTGCTCCTGGAGGTGATCTGGATGACAGGTGCACAGTTGACAACCAGCCCTGTCCCAGAGGAACTGCAGCGTGGACCAGGAGCAGCATGAGATCTCCCAGAGCCCTGACCCCCACAACCTGCATCACCTGGGAGGTGCTTTTTGCAAAGGAAGGAAGGAAAGAAGGGGGAAAGGGCTGGGATCTGAGCTGGGCATAGGTGCAACAGGACAAGGGGACACAGTCTCAAGTTGTGCCTGGGGAGGTCCAGGCTGGAATTTAGGAGGAAGTTCTTCCCAAAGAGAGTGATTGGCATTGGAATGGGCTGCCCAGGGAGGTGGTGGAGTCACTGTCCTTGGAGGTATTCAAGCAAAGCCTGGCTGGGGCACTTAGTGCCATGGTCTGGTTGATTGGACAGGGCTGGGTGCTAGGTTGGCACTTAGTGCCATGGTCTGGTTGATTGGACAGGGCTGGGTGCTAGGTTGGCACTGAGTGCCAAGGTCTGGTTCATTGGACAGAGCTGGTTGCTAGGTTGGACTGGCTGAGCTTGGAGGTCTCTTCCAACCTGGTTGATTCTGTGATTCTATACTGGAGAGCTTTTCCTCCACTCCATCCTTTCATGGCAGAGATTGCACAGCACAGCCACCGTTGTTGGTTCCCTCAGCTGGAGGAGAGGGGCCACCTTGGATGGGCTACCTGTCCCTACATCCCTGAGCCACTATCTGCCAGGGATAGGGGTGATCTGCCAGTACCATGGCTTTGTCTGGGTGGACAAGGGTGCCAGGTGATGCCATGGCAGCATTGCTGCTCTCCATGTATCCATTCCAACACTGCTCCCCTGGGCATACTCCTACAGTACAGGAGCACTGCACTGGTTATTTCAGGAGCAGAGCATGTGCAGGACCCTAAGGAATTGCCCTCCCCTCTGCTGTGACACCTGCAGCTCAGGGGGTTGTAGCCAGGGTTGGCAGGTGCCCACTCGCATGTGTGTTCCCTGGCACGTTTGTGTTTCCCTGCTCCTGTGGGAATGACTGACAGCCTTGGCACGCGTCTGCTCCCTGGCACCGTCCCCATCATCACACCCCAGTGCCTCAGCAGCAGTGTGACACTCACACGACCGCAGGGCTGGCACGCTGGGACACCAACGGGCCACTGCCAGGGAGAGGAACAGGCACAGCAGCTCTGCCTTCCTCCAGCTTTTAAGTACCCATTTGCCACCCTGGCCTGGCTGGGCTGGAGGAGACGCTGAGTCGGGGTGCTGGCACCACTCCCCACCAGGTCACCCAAAAAGCTCTCAACATGCCCAGACAGATGGGTGGTAAAAATACTCCCTCACCAGCGGGATTAGCATCGCTTCTGACAAGCTGCCTCAGCCTGGCACCGCGGGCAAAAGCCCAACCAGGACACAACCCAAAGCAGAGGACTTTCAGACCCTGAGATGGGGCATCACCAACACAGCAGAGCACCCAACAACCCCGGGGGTGAACAGGAAGGGTGCTCCAGGGCTGCCAATGCCTCCTGGCATGCGACAGTCCCTCCCTGCACTCAAAAGCATCACTTTTTGTCGTTCCTCCTACCCTAAGCCCTCCCTGCTCCTTGGCGTGGGTGGGTAAAACCCGCTGGAGGAGCTGACCAGGGCTTAGGGTAGGAAGAACAAGCTTGCTTGTTACCCTCCTCCCCGGCATGCCTGCCTAATGGCACCGGGGAATTAACTCAAGAAGAGTGGGTCGGGGCACAGCAGCCGGGAAGGAGACAGAGCCCCAAGGTGCCATGCACGGCGCCGAGGGGACGTGGGTGCCACCGTCCTGGGGGCTGGGAGGGCACGGCAGTCTCCGGACGGGCCAGTCCAGCCTGTTGCTGCTCCTGCTTGAGGGGAGGGTGTCAGAGCCATGGGACAGGGTCTGGGCCAGGGACCACATCCCCCAACAGCCACACTGGGTCAGCTGCGGGGGGAGGGGGCTGAGAGGGTTTGTCAGTGATCCTGGGATCGATGAACCCCCTGAGACGTCACCTCAGGATCAATGTGTGGTCCCCACCCCAAAACACATGGGGACTTGGCAGATTGATTTTGGCCAAGGGCTGGGTTGTGTGGTCCGCCCTGAGTGCAATTCTCCAGCCCCCAGTCTGCGGGGAGCAGAGCCACACTCATCTGTGCGATGAGAGCTGGCCGTTCTCTGCTCCCCCCCGCCCCAAAAGAAACATCTCAGCAGACAGTCGCAGTCACCTAGACAGTCCTCTCTACTGCCACCAGCACCTCGGGGAGGGGGGACGGGGGAGGCCCTAGCCCTGCCCGAGCAGCCCGGGCGTGAATCAGCAGCGCCCGGGGCAGGAGCCGTGCGCAGGCTGCGAGGGGCGGGAGCTTTGCACTCGCTCTCGCCGGGCCAAGGATAAATAGGAGGTGGCTGCGAGCCCTACCAGAGCCGCTCTGCCCAGCGCCCAGCTCCGCCCGACAGCCGCCACCCAGCCAAGACAGACATGGACTCCCAGGACTGTCCCTGCGCCACGGGTAAGCCAGCGCTGCCCTCGCCGTGGCACCGGCCCGCCGCGAACGCCGGCCCCGGCAGCATCCCCCTAGGAACGCCGGCCCCGGCGACATCCCCCTAGGAACGCCGGCCCCGCCGCCCCGCCAGCATCCCCCTAGGAACGCCGGCCCCGCCGCCCCGGCGGCATCCCGCTAGGAACGCCGGCCCCGCCGCCCCGCCAGCATCCCGCTAGGAACGCCGGCCCCGCCGCCCCGCCAGCATCCCGCTAGGAACGCCGGCCCCGCCGCCCCGGCGGCATCCCGCTAGGAACGCCGGCCCCGCCAGCATCCCGCTAGGAACGCCGGCCCCGCCGCCCCGCCAGCATCCCGCTAGGAACGCCGGCCCCGCCGCCCCGCCAGCATCCCCCTAGGAACGCCGGCCCCGCCGCCCCGCCAGCATCCCCCTAGGAACGCCGGCCCCGCCGCCCCGGCGGCATCCCGCTAGGAACGCCGGCCCCGCCGCCCCGGCAGCATCCCGCTAGGAACGCCGGCACTCCCGCTCAGCACCTTCCTCTCTCATTCCCAATGCTCCTAAGGCTGTGGGAGATTGAGTATCCCGCTGGGAACACCGACACTCCAACTCACCATCTTCCTCCTTGGCTCCGGGGGCCTGCGGAATTATCCCAGTAGGAACACTGCCATTCCGGCCCCAAGAGCATCCCGGTGGAAACACTGACACTCCAGCTCATCATCTTCCTCCGTCATTCCCAATGCTCCTAAGGCTGTGGGACCCAGAGCGTCCTGGTGGGGACACGGACACTCCCACTCACCATCCTACGCCGTCATTCCCGATGCTCTTAAGGCTGTGGGAGCTGGAGCATGCCGGTGGGCACACAAACGCCCCTACTCACCGGCCTCAGCCATCCCTGATGGCTCTCATCCCATCCAGGCTGGCTGCCAAAATCCTCTTCCAGCAGTGGGGTTCCCTGGAGCATGTCTCCGGGAAGCAGCTGGGAACGCTGTGCACTCACCACTGAAAGAGGTCGCTGGTGCAGGAGACCAAATACTCAGGGGGGCGGCAATGCTCCTCCCTCGCCCCTCACCCCGGAGCATCCCCACCGGTCCTGGGGTGATCCCTTCCTGCCACCCTCAACCCCTCTTTCCCCTTTTCTCTGTTTTAGGTGGCACCTGCACCTGTGGGGACAACTGCAAATGCAAAAACTGCAAATGCACATCTTGCAAAAAAGGTAAAGAAGGGTCCCTGAGTCCCATGGTTGGGGGGGTGGGGGCAGAAACACTCCTGGGGTGTCTCACTAGACATCAGCTCTAGACACCCTGACCCAAATCAGGCTCAGCACTGCCACAACTGAGTTTATTCCTTCTGTACTATTCTGCTCCCAAAGGAGCAGAGAGTGAATTCCACTCCCACCTCGGGGTGATACAACACCCCACCCCCTAAATATAACCCAGAACTCAGTGTAGCCCTCGCTGGCACCTCAGGCTCAGCACAAGGGGATGCCCTGGGAAGAAACTGGCACCGGGACTCCTTCTGGCTGCAGAGCCATGTGCAGGAAGGCTGGCACAGAGCTGAGCTGAGGGGAGGCACCAGTGAGCCCTGGGGGTCTCTCACCCTCCTACCATCTCCCCAGTGCCAGTTCTGGATGCAGAAACACCTCCTGAGATGACACCAGGGATGGGGATGCTGCTTAAAGAGGATGACACGGGAGCTGGAGGGTGGTCTGCAAACCCCACAGGACACCCCAAATGCCATCCTAAGACCCTCTCTCCCCACCCTCCCCCTTCCAATCTGGAACTTGCCTGAGTTCTTTTTCTCTTCTCCCCACAGGCTGCTGCTCCTGCTGCCCAGCAGGATGTGCCAAGTGCGCACAGGGCTGCGTCTGCAAGGGCCCCCCCTCTGCCAAGTGCAGCTGCTGCAAATAGGGACCCCTGGCAGCACACCTGGGGGGGCTGCACAGCTAGGGGGCCAAAGAAGAATAACCTTATTGTGTATGTTAGTTGTTTTTTTATATATATGTGTTCAGATACCTTTAGTGTTTGTCCCACACAACGTCTAATAAGCTACATAATAAAGCTCTGTGTATATAAAGGTCCATAAGGAGCCTGGCATGTCTTTTGGAGGGGGCAGTTCCCCCAGGGAGAGCAGTTCTCTTCGTGGGGGGGCAGCAGGGCAGCATATCAAGGTCATGGCAAAGAGCCTGCTCCTTTCTTCCCATCTTGGCTCTGCCCTCCCTTCCCAGCAGCTCTGACTCCCTGTTTTAAGGCTTTTCCTGTACAACCAGGTAATTTCTTGGGTGTTTTTTCTTCCCTTCCCACCCTGTTTTCACCCAAGGGCAAATCTCATGCTGGCTTCTCCACCACAAGTCCCCGAGGCTGCCGAGCAGCTGGTTCTGACAAGCCTTCCCCGCCAGCCTAACAACCTCTGCCGCCCTGCCCACCTCCACGGGCAATGCTTCCACGGCAGGTGGGGCGGCGGGGGAACAGGTTTGGGTTGCCTCCCAGCACCTCGGTTGAACTGGCTGGAAGAACCACTCGGCTCATATCCCACCACCTTCCCCCAACCTCTGCCAGGGCAGTCTTGGGTGAGCTGGGTGCTCCCAACAGGCAGTGATGCCCACAGTGGGGTGTGATGCCCCCAGTACCTGCAATGGGAAGGGATGCTCATGATGGGTTGTGACGTCCACACCAGAACGTGATGCCCACAACGGGATGTGATGGTCGTGGCAGAGTGCAATGCCCACACCAGAGTGCAATGCTCATGGTGGCATGTGATGCCCATGCCTGGGTGCAATCCCCATAACAGGATGTGATACTGGCAGTGCCCATGCCAGGGTGCAGTGCCTTCAATGAGATGGGACAGCTGTGATGGGCTCTGATGCCCATGCCAGGGTGCAATGCCTACGACGGATTACAGTGTCCATGCCAGAGTGCAATGCTCACAAAGTGATACCCATGCTAGGGTGTAACGCTCTCCCTGCCCAAATGCAGGCAGGACACTGTACTCCAGGTGCCACATGGCACTATGCTGCTTCCCAGGCCACACAAAGTGCCCTGCCTGTCCTCTCACTCTCCAGATGCAGCCTCTTATGGCCTCTTCTTAAGCTGCAAATCCTTACCTGACCTGTCCAGCCACTGCTGCCAGGACTCAGATGAGTTTTGGCACAGCCAAGGGCACCCCTGTGCACCAGCTTCTTGCTGTGACAGTCCCCAGGGGATACCACTTTGCTCCTCCTCATCACCCCACGCTTCCAACTGGGTGTGAAGCCCATCCTGTGCCAGCTGAAGGTAGGGAAGGGCAGGCAGGGTGCAGCACCAGTGTTGGAGCTGCAATCTGAATCCCGTTCTGCAAACAGCAGCCTTATCTTCATTCCTTCCTACCCAGAGAGATTTCAGTGCCAGCCATGCAAAGCATTGGCACCCACAAGAAGGGTGAAGGAGAGGTTGCTAATGGGATTTAGACACAACCATGTGGCTTAATCAATGGGCTTGAGCACCCTCCCAGTCTCGTTGTCATTGTCTTGGTGGGTTTGCACCCAGCCTGGCCCACAGCTCTGCCCTGTGCCCATCCCTGACAGCTATCAGATGCTGTCCCCTGCCTGCTGGGAAGTTGGGGGCAGATGGGAGTCCTGGCAGCCCAGCTCTGAGTCCTGTGCTGAGGTTCCTTTACTCGCTTTGTGGCTGCTATAAAATCAGACTTGGACCTGGCACTCCTCTTACCTGGGCACAGCCTCGTGGTTATTAACCACTCCCCTGCCAGCTCCAGGAAACCAGAGCGCCAGCAGCAACGTGGGGAACAGGCTGAGCTCCCCTCTCTCTGCTGATGCCTGGCACATGCTCCTCACACCCACGGCTGAAGGGAAACGTGGCTCATCACTCCCTGTCCTGCTGCGGGCTGACTTCATTGCCCGGTGGAAACGCCAGGATTGGGAAACTCAACCTTTTCCCAGCTCTCCTCCTGTCCCAAGCTCCTGCGTGGTGCCGCGTGGGACGCTGCTGTGCTGCCCCTTCCCGCTCACAGGGACAGGGTCTCAAGGCCACACGCCCCAGGAGCTGGCACAGCCCCTCCGTGCAAGAGGCACGCAGGGTTCCCAGATCCCAGAAATTTGGGACTTCTGCCTCTCCCACAGCCTTGCCCCTGCACACTCTCTCCTCCTGCTCTCGGTACGGCCCCGTGTCGGGGTGCACATCCCCATTTTGGGGACTCCTTTCCTCCAAAAGGGGTTCAGCACAGCCTGTCCCTGCTGGAGGAGGGGCAGCACCGGCCGGCAGCACCACGCTGGCGGCGTCCAGGAAACGATTTCGCAACCCCTGTTTACGTGCAGTTAAATCCAGTCGTGTGCCCTGGTGTCACCCGCCCCCCGTCCTTTCCCGCTCAGCCCAGTGCCTGCTGCCTTTGCCTCCTCATCGCCCTCCTTCGCTGCTGCCAGCCAAACGCTGCCAGGAAAATCCACCCTGTGCCTCTGCAGACGGGCACGAACCGTTCCCCGGCATGACCTCCGGGCCACCCACCTGCTCCTGCTCCTGCTCCTGCTGCCAGCGCATGCTGACCGCAGGGTCAGACCCCATCCTCAGTGCCAGCTCGGAGCTCAGACTCGTCCCCTTTGCAACACCAATGCCAAGAGCACCGGGTGCAGGCACGGGGGCAGCTTAGCCCTGGTTCAGCCATTGCTTTCCGTGCTGGGCGCCAAGCCGGCTGGGGGTGTGAGTGGAGAGGTGGAAGCCAGTTGGCACCTGAGCACCACTGAAAGGGGAAAACCCACAGGCACTGGGGGTGCCAAGAAGCTGTGATTCCCAGCAGTACCTGGCTGCCCATGCCATGCTCCCATGCTGCATCTCAGTGCTGTACCCCTCCCCACACACTCCGTGCTCGCCCCTCTTAGGGGTTCAGCTGAGCACCCCAGCACCCTGGGGGCTGCCCCAGGACCATTCCGCTCCCTGGCAGGATGCTCAGACCATCACATATCCCATGGTGCCCCCAAGGGTGGGGGGCGCAGCCACACAGGGTGCTGAGAAGTGCCAGGTGGCATCATGGGGCTGTCCCAACTGCAAGGGAGTCGGTGGCAACGCCATGCCAGCAGTGTCACCTTCCCTTAGCATCTCCCAGCATCTTGGTCCACCGGGGATGCAGCACCCTGCCGAGGGGGGTGGGTGGTAGGAAGGAGCGCAAGTGGAAACCCCCTCCCTGAAGGAGGTGAGGAAGGGCAGGACCGTGACCCGGGCTGAACACGGCACGGGGTGAGCACGGCCCCACGCTGGGCACGGCGCGGCACCGCACGGCGGTGAGCACGGCACCGCGGCACCACCCCCGGTGAGCACGGCACGGCACTGCCCCCGGCTGTGCACGGCCCTTCGGTGAGCACGGCCCCACGGCACCGCCCCCAGGCTGAGCACGGCACCGCACAACGCGGCACGGCCCCGCGCTGAGCACGGCCCCGCTGCAGCCGGCCCGGCCCCGCCGTGCGCAGCACCCAGCTCCGCCCCGCATCTCCGCCCCATAAGTACCGGGCCGGCGGCCGCTGCTCTCTAGCGCTGCCGAGCAGAACTCTCCTGAGCTCTTCCAGTCGAGCGAAACCGAGCCGAGCCAAACCGAGCCATGGACCCTCAGGACTGCACATGCGCCGCCGGTAAGTGTCTCGTCCCGTCGCGGTTGTGCCCGCTCTGGCGGGTGCCGTCCGCTCCCGGCTCTATGCCCGTCGCGGTTGTGCCCGCTCTGGCGGGTGCCGTCCGCTCCCGGCTCTGTGCCCGTCGCGGTTGTGCCCGCTCTGGCGGGTGCCGTCCGCTCCCGGCTCTATGCCCGTCGCGGTTGTGCCCGCTCTGGCGGGTGCCGTCCCCTCGCGGCTCTATGCCCGTCGCGGTTGCGCCCGGCGGGTCCGGTCCGTTCCTGGCTGACAGTCCTTTTCCCGCCCTAGGTGATTCCTGCTCCTGTGCCGGATCCTGCAAGTGCAAGAACTGTCGCTGCCAGAGCTGCCGCAAGAGTGAGTGGCGGGGCTCAGCTCGGAGGGGTCCTGCATGTCTTGGGGGGAACTCCTCCTTGCCCTGCTACACTCCTTTGGGAACCTCCCTACTCCAGAGAGCAACCCCTCTTTGCCCGGATGGACTCCTTATGGAGACCTCATTGGAGCACCATGGGGGTGCCCCTGCCCTGTAGGACCCCCATCCGGTGCCCCATTGGGACCACAGCCCTGTTTGTTTTGGGGAGGGGGTGGGGCGGTGTGAGGTTATTTCCCACTTTCCGGGGGATGCCCGTGCCCCGTGGGACGTCCATCACTTCCCACAGCCTCTAACTCCTGTGTTTCCCCTCCAGGCTGCTGCTCCTGCTGCCCTGCCAGCTGCAGCAACTGCGCCAAGGGCTGCGTGTGCAAGGAGCCGGCCAGCAGCAAGTGCAGCTGCTGCCATTGAGCCACTCGCCTCTGCCTGTAAATAGCTGCCACGCTTCGGGACTGGGAGGGTGGGGGGCCAAAAAAAAGCCTATTTTTTCATGGTTAGTATCTTCTGTACCAGTGGGGAGACTGGAAATAAAGGACTTTGGCTGGAACTCTGAGTGCTGTTGTCAGGCTGGGCTGGAGGCTGAACCATGTTGCCGCTTGCAATGGTGACAGATGTGGGAGTAGTCACCCTGGGGGGTGGGTGCTGCTTGCAGACCCCTGTGGCCTTCCCTGAGTGGGATCTGAACCTTTCTGGGGGGGAAAAGCAGCTTCCTGGGGATTGACCTCATCCTGCATGTGAGGTGGCTCTGGGTGTCTGTAAGGTGCTGTTTCTGTGGTAAGGGTAGGGGTAGTGTGCCATGGGGTGTAGGGCAGGTGGTGGCAGGAGGGGCTCCAGCCTTGTCCTGCCTTTCTACCTTTGTGGCAGGTGTCTCTGCCTCCTCTTGAGGCTTCCTCTGGGTGAAAGAACTTGCGGAATGACGGATGGAAGGGTGGCATAGGCTAGCAATTTGGCACCCTGAGCTGCTGCTGAACCCCAGTGGCGATATGGCTGTCTCAGAAATGGGGCTAAACCCCTCTGAAGAACTTGTGCTTTGCAAATCCTAACCCATTAGGGGTTCTAAGAGCAGATCCATCGCTCAAGTGAGATTTCCCTGCAGCCTGCCCATACCAGATACCTCTACCTACAGTGTCTGGGTTCTCCTGCCCAAGGCAGGAGCACTTTCCCCAGGCCATTGTTGGGCACAGTCTTCACTAGAGCTGCAATGACCTCCTGGCTCAGGAGTGCATACAGCCACAGTCAGGGATAAACCCTCTGTGGGTTAAATGCAGCTCTTGGTGGGTGGCTGCTGGCAGCATGAGGTGGCCATGGGAAGGTGTGTGGGTGGTGTTCTGCTTCCGAAAGTCTCTGCCAAGTGAAAGTTGCTTTTTAGGTACAGGAGCCCCTGCCTCAGGCTGAGGTGGCTGCCTTTGCCTGCTCCTACAAGTCCCTTGGGTGTGCCCCACCATAGAGGCAAGTTCCCAGCCCTGCTGCCAGGTGTGGCACCCCACTGCCCTCATCTGTTCCCTGCCTCTGTAGGCAGGGCTCAGCCTGGCAGGGATGTCCCCTCCAGCCCTTGGTGGCATAGGATGAGTTTTAAAAAATAACATGCTGAGGCAACCCCAAAATGGAGATATTTGGGTGCCTGTGCAGCCCTATCTGCCCAGCTGGGTGACATAAGATAGCACATCAGCAAGGGAGAACACAGCAATACCAATCCCAGGCATCTGGGGATGCTCCAGCCACCCAGGGGAGCTGCTCATCCTGTCCCAAAAAGTTTGCTTCATTTCAGCATGTGGCTCTGCAGTGGGGGCTCAGCTTGCTCAGCACCCAGTCTCACCAGTGAGCAAAGCAGCTGCCAGCTCAGCACCCATTTGCCTTTTAAATGCAGTGCCCCATTGCATTAGTGAGTCTCTCGCCTGAGCTGCTTCTCAGCCCTGCCTGATGCAACAGGGTGTCAGTGCTGGAGATGAGGTTTAAGAGCCTGCCTTGCCCTAAATGCATTTGAAACCAAATAAATTCCATGGGAAGACACTTTGCTGGGAAAGCAACCTGGTGGGGGGTTGATGGTTCCAGAGCTGGCATCCAGTGCAGCTGAGGGGCTGCAGACTGTGCACCCCTATCCTACAGCAGAAACAAAGCTGGGGTGCAGATGGGGTTTCCCCTCTCAGGAAGCACCCCAGGCATCAACAGCTCCCTGTTCCTGTGCCAGTGTGGTACGTGGGCATGCACCTCCATGCCCAGCTGCTGCCAGTCTCTTCTGCCTGGCTGTGCACTTGTCTGCAGCAGCCACAGAGCTGGGAGCCCCAAGCCTCCCTATCCATTCCAGCCTCTCCAGTACGCTTTGGTGTGAGGAAAGGCACAAGGCTGGTGGGGTGAGTGCAGGCACCCATGGGAAACCCTGTCTAGGTTTGGGGTGTGCCAAATGCTTGGCTCTGTTCATAGCTGCTCTGTGAGGCAGTAGGGGTCCCCTTGGGAGTGTTTTTTGATGGAAACTTTTTAATGAGCAGGAGCTGCTCTCTGCCTGCACACGGCTGTGGATGATGGGAATAAAGACTTGATGAAGGAAGAGACTGCTGTGCTTTATTCAATCCCTGGAAGGAAAGCAAAGCAGAGCTCCAGTTGTGGAGGCAGTTTAGGGTGACTGTGTGTCTCCCCCGAGTCTCCTGAGGAGATGGTGCAGGGATGTCTTGAGTGCACCCCCAGCCAGGCAGTGGGTTGCAGCGCCCTGAGGACTGTGCTCAGCATCACTCCTGGCTCTGCGTGAACCCTAAGAGGCTAATCTGTCCCCCATGGCCTTGAGTGGTGCTGGCACATGCTTGTGCAGAGAGCAAGTACGCTGTGTGCAGAGGGGATGTGCACCCTGTGTGTGCACCCTGCAGCTACACCGTGTGCAGAGAGGACATGCACCCTGCAGAGAGGACTTGCACCCTGTGTGTGCACCCTGCAGCTACACCGTGTGCAGAGAGGACATGCACCCTGCAGAGAGGACTTGGTTTGCACCCTGCAGCTACACCGTGTGCAGAGGGGACTTGCACCCTGTGTTTGCACCCTGCAGCTATGCCGTGCGCAGAGGGGATTTGCACCCTGTGTGTGCAGCCCGCAGCTATACCGTGTGCAGCGGGGACTTGCACTCTGTGCGGAGGAGCTATGCACTGTGCACAGAGGGCACCAGCACCCTGTGCGGAGCGGGCACGTGTTGGGCGCAGAGAGGACACCAACTCTGTGCCAAGGGGACGGGCACCGTGTGTAGAACCGATACACACCCAGTGCAGAGGGAAAATGCACCCAGTTCAGAGCAGACGTGCACCCAGTGCAGAGGGACTGGCACTCTGTTCGAGGGGGTTGGCGCGCTGCACAGAAGGGACAGGCACCCCTTGCAGAGAGGGCAAGCACCCTGGGCACCTTGTGCAGAGCAGATGGGCACCCACTGCAGAGGGAAAAGGCACCCAGTTCGGAGTGCATGTGCACCCAGTGCAGAAGGGCAGCTAGCCCTGCTCAGAGGGGACAGGTACCCTGGGCACCCGGTGCAGAGGCCACGGGCACTCAGCGCGGCAGTGACAAGCGCCTTGGGCACCCGCTACAGAGCGGCAATCTTACCGTGCGCGGTGGGGCTGGGCACCTTGTGCACCCTCTGTGCACGGCGTTCGGGAAGCCAGGAACTCGATGCAGAAGGAACAGGCATCCTGTGCACCCTGTGCAGAGAGGAAGAAGAGGGGACAGGCAGTGCAGAGGGTACGGCGCGGAGAGGGCAGCACCCATAGCGGATGGGACAGGAACGCAGAAAGAAGGGGACAGCACCCAGGGCGAAGGGGACACGCTTCCAATATGGAGGGGACAGACACCCTGTGCAGAAGGGACATGGCTCCGCGCAGAGCGGACAGGCTCCCGGAGCCGAGGAGCCGCCGCCGCCAGCAGCCGCTTTCCAGGCGCCCCGAGCGCTTCCGTGCGGGTTTGCTGCCACCTGCCTGCCCGACCCCAGCAGCTCCGCCACCCGCTGCCTCCGCTGGCTCTGCCTGTGCCTGGTCTGCTTCCTTTCGGTCAACCTGTCCCCCGGCTCGGCCCGGGGGGCACTAGCGCTGGCCACCGGGCAGCCAAGTTGGCCACAACTTAGAGCCACCTCGGCAGGGCTTTATATGCCAGAAGAGATGCTTGTGAGTGGGAAAAGATGAAGTGGAAGGTGATGACTTACGAGGGCTGGATGATGATTATTGAAGTGCTGGAAGGTGTCCAGAAGGGGGCGACAAAGCTGAGGGGCCTGGAGCACAGCCCTGAGAGGAGAGGCTGAGGGAGCTGGGGGGGTGCAGCCTGCAGCAGAGGAGGCTCAGGGCAGAGTTGATTGCTGCCTGCAGCTGCCTGCAGGGAGGCTGTAGCCAGGTGGGGTTGGGCTCTTCCGCCAGGCACCCAGCAACAGAACAAGGGGACCCAGCCTCAAGTCATGCCGGGGGAGGTCTAGGCTGGCTGTTAGGAGGAAGCTCCTGGCAGAGAGAGTGACTGGCCTTGGAATGGGCTGCCCAGGGAGGTGGTGGAGTCACCATCGATTGGCTAAGGCTGGATGCTAGGTTGGCACTTAGTGCCATGGTCTGGTTGATTGGACAAGGCTGGGTGCTAGGTTGGCCTGGATGATCTCAGAGGTCTCTTCCAACCTGCTTGATTCTATCATAAGGGGGATAAACGGAGAAAAGGAGCAGGGGAATGTTACAATAAGCCTCGAGGAAGACAAGCAGCATGATCGCAGTTCTGAAGAAAGGACTTTGGGGGGTTGGTGACGTTTCAGAGCAGTGACAAGGTCCATCCACTACTTCTTACACCAGCAGGCTGTTGGATGTGCCCTATCAGGGTCTATGCAATTACCAGTTGTGAGATGTCACCTTGCAACATCTGCTCCTAGGCTTCTGTCCATGTCCTGCCACACTGCTCTCACCTGTGCTCATGAGGGTAGAGCGTACCTCAATACACCTTCAGCACACCTTCCAGCGGGTGACAGTCACCCACTGGCAGTGGGAGTGTTTGCTGCGGGATTTGGGAGGGACAAGCCCTTACCCTCGATCTATCCCTCCAGGAATCACCTATCGGATGGGGTTCGCCAGCGTGCGTTAGCGGTGGCTGCGGAGGGAAAGGGCGAGCAGAGGGTGAAAACCCTGTGCACTCCATTCCTTTCTCTATCCCCCTCTTTCTCGGGGGGGCTGATGCAGAGGCGCGGCGCTAACCGCGCAGCGCGGAGAAGCCCTGCGCAGCCCCGGAGCGGCAGGCTCCCCGGAGCGGCAGGCCCCCCGGAGCGGCAGGCCCCCCGGAGCGGCAGGCCCCCCGGAGCGGCAGGCCCCCCGGAGCGGCAGGCTCCCCGGAGCGGCAGGCTGCGGAGGTGACCGCCCCCGCACACGTTGATTGGGTTCGCCGCCGCCGCCGCGCGTCTCAGCCGAGCCGTTCTCGGGAGGGGGCGGGAGCCAGCGGCCTTTGGACCAATAAAAACGTGAGCTGCGAGCAAGCGCGGAGGCCCGGCCAATGGGAGCACGGGGAAGAGCGGAAGAGCGACCAATGGGGGCGGGCGGCGCGGGCACGGCGGCCGGAGCGGCGGCCAGGTGGGTGAGAGCGGCGTGCGGGCGCCTTGTGGCTTTCCCTTCTCCTGCCTCAGTCCTTGCGGGTTCTCCCCTTCACCCCGCCGCGTCTGCACCCTCGGTAGCTCCCCCCTAGGCTGGGACTCCCCCTTCGCTCTGGCTGAGCGGGCCCTGCGGTTGGGGGCTGCGGCAGGGCCTCCCCGGAGGAGTGCGCCGGTAGGGAGGCGGCTGCCCGCCCAGCCTCGGGTCGCGGCACGACTCGTGGAGCTCCTGGACCAAGTCCTTAGCCGCAGTGCGGGCCGCAGCGGCAGGAGGCCGGTGGAGTTCGTACGCGGGGCTCCTCGGGGGGTTTGTGTGTATCCGTGCCCGTGAAAGAGCAGGGGTTCGAGGGCCGGGCTGGCCGCCCATGTGCGAGCAGCAGTTTCGCAGTCTGGGCTTGTCTGTATTGGTGGGCAGTGCGAAAACCCAGCTGGAGAAGGGGTGCTCAGCGTTTAACTAAGGTGCATGCTGGTGTTTCAGGGAGCAGGAGCTCGTTGTTTGAATGGGAAGGCGTCAGGAGAGTGGGTCTGTGGCTGTGGATGATTCGGCATCTCTGTTTCAAGCTCGGTCCGGGGAGGGTTTTCCTCCCTGTGGTGGGGTTGGTGACTGGGGAAAAGCACTTGTTGCCAGGTAGCTGCTGGGGGGCACTTGGGAAGGGAGCAGTGTTCTCTACACTGTCACCCGAGTGACCTTATAGTTCCCAGGCATTACTCGGGTAGCAGAATGATATGGGTTGGAAGGAACCTTAAAGATCCTATAGTTCCAGCTCCCCTGCCGTGAGCAGGAGCAATAGATAGCTGGCAGGAGAAAGGAGGTCATAGAATCAGCCAGGTTGGAACAGACCTCCGAGCTCAGCCAGCCCAACCTAGCACCCAGCCTTAGCCAAGCAACCAGACCATGGCACTAAGTGCCAACCTAGCACCCAGCCTTAGCCAAGCAACCAGACCATGGCACTCAGTGCCCCAGCCAAGCTTGGCTTCAGCACCTCCAGGGACGGTGGCCCCTCCACCTCCCTGGGCAGCCCATTCCAATGCCAATCACTCTTTCTGCCAACAATTTCCTCCTAACAGCCAGCCTAGACCTCCCCTGGCACTGCTTGAGACTGTGTCCCCTTCTTCTGTTTGCTGCTCACCTGGCAGAAACCAACCCCACCTGGCTACAGCCTCCCTGCAGGCAGCTGCAGGCAGCAATCAGCTCTGCCCTGAGCCTCCTCTGCTGCAGCCTGCACCCCCCCAGCTCCCTCAGCCTCTCCTCTCAGGGCTCTGCTCCAGGCCCCTCACAGCTTTGTCGCCCTCCTGTGGACACCTTCCAGTACTGCAACGTCTCTCTGCAGTGGAGGAGCCCAGAACTGGACACAGCACTCAGGATGCTTGACTGCAAAAGGGAAGCTGTATGTGATAGTTGGGACTTGTGGTTTTCAGGTCAGCAAGTCTGATGCAGGACAGAACAGCTTCCTTTAAACAATTAAGGGGACCTTTCAGGCTATCTTTGAATGAAAATGATGACCAAACTTTTCCCTTCAGCTTTTGGATGTAGAACTCTGGTTTTGACCTGTAAAAATACTTCTTAGCCCTTCCTAGGCAAGGTTCACTCCAGTTCATGCAAAGAAAAGCTGGCTCCTATCTCTTTAACTGCTGCTCACTTATGTTGTGTCCCAAAAATGTTTCCTAACCCTTGGGAAAACTTTTTAGGGGCTTTAAAAAGAGATGATTGAAGAACATTTGTCATTGTGTATCTAAAGCCACAATGTTCTCATGGTGATAATGTCACAGGAGATTCAGTATGTGTCTGGGTGATGATCTGGGTTTTCATGTCAGATCTTTCCAACACCCAACTTAATCTAGGTGCTCTATTTAACCAGGGTAGAGTTTAATCAATTAATCAGCTTGCCTCTTTGTGGAAGTTTATGCCCTGCAGGTGCTTCAAATAAGTGTTTGGGAAAGAGAGAGAGTTGTGTGAGTTACTTAAGGACCTGAGATCACTGTGAGGAACTTGAAGTAGTGGAGAAAAGGCAGTGAGAGTGAAGGTCTGGTAGTCTGTAGTGGAAGAAATGATTTGAAATGCCCATTTGGTTCCAGATAAAATAGTGAACAGGATAGAGAATAGTCACCTGTCCTTTCTCAGAGTGTAAGAGCAAATAACTGCCTTTAAAACTTTGACAAGCCATTTTAATCTGTTTTGATTTGTGTAGGGTAAGAGCTCTTTGAGATCATAACCAGACTGAGTTTTGCATCTGTGTCTGCAGGTGAGGTAAAGGACCAAACACACAGGAGTTAAAAGCCTTTATGAGATGCAGAGGAGGATGAATTGATGGGTGTTTCCCCAGAGGTGGCACCTGCTATAGCTTGGAGCTTTTAGGTGTTTGGTTTTAAGCTGCCTTACCCTGATCTAACATGTTTTTAGTGTAGCCAGGGTATGAAGTCTTCCCTTTGCTAGGTTTGAGTAGCCATTTCTTGTGCTTTGCATCCTGGAGGGTGATCTGCTGAGAACGTGCAGCAGATACTTGAAGGGGGCTTACAAGAAAGCTGGAACCTCCTGTGCTGCAGCTTACACCCATTGCTCTTTGTCCTAGCCCAGGGAGCAGTGAGCAGAGCCTGCCCCCTCCCTCCTGGCCCCCAACCCTCAGATAGTTATAAACATTGATTAAATCCCCTCTCAGTCTTCTCTTCTCCCTCAGCCTCTCCTCTCAGGGCTGTGCTCCAGGCCCCTCCCCAGCTTTGTCGCCCTCTTGTGGACACTTCCCAGCACCTCAGCTCTCTGCAATGGAGGAGCCCAGAACTGGACGCAGCACTCAGGATGCTTGACTGCAAAAGGGAAGCTGTATATGATAGTTGGGACTTGTGGCTTTCAGGTCAGCAAGTCTGATGCAGGATAGAACAGCTTCCTTTAAACAATTAAGGGGACCTTTCAGGCTACCTTTGAATGAAAATGATGACCAAACCTTTCCTTTGCTCCAGCTTTTGGATGCAGAACTCAGACTTCTCCAGACTAAGCAGCCCCAGGTCCCTCGGCCTCTCCTCATAAGGCAGTGCTGCAGTCCCCTCATCATCCTTGTAGCTCTACTGGACCCTCTCCAGCAGATCCCTGTCCCTCTGAAACTGGGGAGACCAAAACTGAAGGCAGTATTGGAGATGAGGTCTCAGCAGGGCAGAGTAGAGGGGGAGGAGAACCTCTCTTGATCTGCTGGACACACTCTGCTTAATGCACCCCAGAGCCCCATTGGCCTTCTTGGCCCCCAGGGCACATTGCTGTGCCATGGATGTTCTCCCCCAGCCCTCTCAGGTCCCTCTCCTTGGGGCTGCTCTCCAGCAGTCACCTCCCAGCCTGTACTGGTGCAGTTCATTCTTCCTCCCCAGATGCAGGACTCTGCACTTGTCCTTGTTGAACCTCATCTGGCTTCTCTGTGCCCAGCTCTCAGCCTGTCCAGGTCTCTCTGGATGGCCACACAGCCTGCAGCTGTCTCAGCCAAGCCTCCCAGCTTGGTGTCTGCAGCAAACTTGCTGAACAAATTTACTCTGTCCCCTCATCAATGTCATGTTCTGTTCTTAGTGTGCTCTTGTGGCTTCCTTCTGAAAGCAGCTGACCCCTGTGTGAGAGTAGAGCTCTTGAGTTGCTTCCTTTGTGTCCTGTTTTGGATCTTTATAACTTGTGGAACTATTTCAGTCCCTCTCACCTGCTCTGGGTGTTGAGCTGAGGCTTTATTCTTCCTTCTGAAATCTTCTTCTTTCTTTCATAGCACTGGAAGAAACCCAACTTCTTTGGGCTGTTTCTTAGAGTTAATGACTTAGATGACACAAAGCCTGTGACATACACTCTGTGTGCTTTGGAGAGTTTCATCTCTGTGTCTTGCTGAGGTTAGTGCACTAAAATCTTCACTGAGCAGTAGAATGGCTCCAGCCTTCTTTAGATTCTTTTGCAGTGCTCTTGGGGAGGTTGTAGTGGGGAGTTGGGTAATAAATCCTAGGCTTGTTTTGGTTTGAAAAGACCTCCAGGGTCATCCAGTCCAACCATCCTCTAAATGTGCAGAGTCTGGAGCTAAACCATGGCCCTCAGCACCACATCTCTGTCTTCTAAATGCTTCCAGGGATGGTGACTCAACCACCTTGCAACCCAGTGTTTGCAAACCTTTTCAGTGAGAGGAGGCAGTCCAGGAGATTTCTGGAGTGCATGGAGGACAGCTTCATGACTCAACTGTTAAACGAGCCTACTAGGGGTCAAGCTCAGCTTGACCTGCTGCTCTCCAACAGAGAAGGGCTGGTAGGAGATGTGATAGTGGGAGGCTGCCTAGGGTGTAGCGACCACGAGTTAGTGGAGTTTTCAATATACAGGGAGGTAGGGAGGCACCTCAACAAAACCTACACCTTGGACTTTAGGAGGGCAAACTTCAATTTGCTCAAGGAACTTATTTCCAATGTCCCCTGGGCAGCAGTTCTTGAGAACAAAGGGGTCCAGGATGGTTGGACTTACTTTAAACAGGAGCTCTTGAAGGCACAGGAACTGGCAGTTCCCACATGCCGAAAGATGAGCCGCAGGGGGAGGCGACCAGCCTGGATGAGCAAAGAGCTCCTGAAGGAAGTGGGGGAGAAAAAGAGGGTGTATCGCCTCTGGAAGGAGGGGAAGGCTTCTCCTGATGTGTTTAAGGAGGTAGCCAGACTATGTAGGAGAAAAATTAGAGAGGCTAAGGCTCAGCTAGAACTTAGGCTGGCCAGTTCCGTGAAATTTAACAAAAAACACTTTTATAAATTTATCAATGCTAAAAGGAAGGGCAAGAAGACCCTCCACTCCTTACTGGACCAGGAGGGGAACACTATAACTGATGATGAAGCAAAGGCAGAGGTCCTGAATGCCTTCTTTGCCTCAGTTTTCAACAGTAAGGAGAGAGGAGGAGGATGCAAATGGCCTCTTAAACTGGGGGATGGGGTCGGGGAGCAGTGTGTTCCCCTGGAAATTCATGAGGAATTAGTTCAGGACCTGCTGAGCCATCTGGACACCCACAAGTCCATGGGACCAGATGGGATCCATCCCAGGGTGCTGAGAGAGCTGGCAGCTGAGCTGGCCAAGCCACTCTCCATCATTTTCCAGCAGTCCTGGCTCACCGGAGAGGTTCCAGGAGACTGGAAAATGGCCAACGTGGTCCCCA
Source organism: Pogoniulus pusillus (assembly GCF_015220805.1). Taxonomy (NCBI): domain Eukaryota; kingdom Metazoa; phylum Chordata; class Aves; order Piciformes; family Lybiidae; genus Pogoniulus; species Pogoniulus pusillus. The sequence goes on from NC_087283.1 coordinate 20,293,198, forward strand.
TCCACAAAAAGGGTCGGATGGAGGAACCTGGGAACTACAGACCCGTCAGCCTGACCTCAGTGCCAGGGAAACTGATGGAGCAGGTTCTCTTGGGGCCAATAACTGCGCACCTGAGGGATGGCAAAGATCTCAGGTCCAGCCAGCATGGGTTTAGGAAGGGCAGATCCTGCCTTTCTAACCTGATCTCCTTCTATGATCAGGTGACCCGCTTGGTGGATGTGGGGAGGCCTGTGGATGTGGTCTATCTGGACTTCAGCAAGGCCTTTGACACTGTCCCCCACAGCAAACTGCTGGCTAAGCTGTCAACCCGCGGCTTGGATGGTAACACTCTGTGCTGGGTTAGGAACTGGCTGGAGGGCCGGACCCAGAGAGTGGTGGTGAATGGTGCCACATCCAGCTGGCGGCCAGTCACTAGTGGTGTCCCTCAGGGATCAGTGCTGGGCCCCATCCTCTTTAACATCTTCATAGATGATCTGGATGAGGGCATGGAGTCAGTCATCAGCAAGTTTGCAGATGACACTAAGCTGGGGGCAGATGTGACTGAGCTGGAGGGCAGAAGGGCTCTGCAGCGGGACCTTGACCGCCTGCACAGATGGGCAGAGGCCAATGGGATGGGGTTCAATAGCTCAAAGTGCAGGGTGCTGCACTTTGGCCACAACAACCCCATGCAGAGATACAGGCTGGGGTCGGAGTGGCTGGAGAGCAGCCAGACAGAGAGGGATCTGGGGGTACTGATTGATACCCGCCTGAACATGAGCCAGCAGTGTGCCCAGGTGGCCAAGAGAGCCAGTGGCATCCTGGCCTGCATCAGGAGTGGTGTGGTCAGCAGGAGCAGGGAGGTCATTCTGCCCCTGTACTCTGCACTGGTCAGACCACACCTCGAGTACTGCGTTCAGTTCTGGGCCCCCCAGTTTAGGAAGGACACTGAGATGCTTGAGCGTGTCCAGAGAAGGGCGACGAGGCTGGTGAGAGGCCTTGAGCACAAGCCCTACGAGGAGAGGCTTAGGGAGCTGGGGTTGTTTAGCCTGGAGAAGAGGAGGCTCAGGGGTGACCTTATTGCTGTCTACAACTACCTGAGGGGCGGTTGTGGCCAGGAGGAGGTTGCTCTCTTCTCTCAGGTGGCCAGCTCCAGAACAAGAGGACACAGCCTCAGGCTGCGCCAGGGGAAATTTCGGCTCGAGGTGAGGAGAAAGTTCTTCACTGAGAGAGTCATTAGGCACTGGAATGGGCTGCCTGGGGAGGTGGTGGAGTCGTCGTCCCTGGGGCAGTTCAAGGCAAGGTTGGATGTGGCACTTGGTGCCATGGTCTAGCCTTGGGCACTGTGGTAAAGGGTTGGACTTGATGATCTGTGAGGTCTCTTCCAACCTTGGTGATACTGTGTGATACTACTGTGTGAAGACATTTCTCATGTCCAGTCTAAACCTCCCTTGGTGCAACCTGAGGCTGTTTCCTCTCATCACTTGTTACTAGAGAGAGAGAAGTCTGACCCCTGCTTTGCTCCAACCTCCTTACAGAGAGCAGTGAGGTCTCCAACCTCCTTTCAGAGAGCAATAGGTCTCCCCTCAGCCTCCTGTTCTTGAGGCCAAACTAGCCCAGCTTCCTCAACTGCTCCTCACTTATTCTCCAGGAGCCTCCATCAGCTTTGTCCCCCTTTTCTGGACCTTCTCCAGCACCTCCATGTCCTTCTTGGAGCGAGAGCATCTTTTACAGTCAGAGCCGACTTAAGAAACCTGTCCTCATCCTGCAGTTTCTTTTTGGCTTAAGTCCAGTCACCTTGCAGGCTAGACAACGTTTATTTGTGGTTTTAAGTGTTGGGGAAACATTAAACTGGGGTGGAGGGGGGGGGTTTAATGGAACAGCAGCCTAATGCAGCAGCTTCTATTGATAAGTCATCAAAGCTGTTTTACAGAAGAGCCTTTTCAGCCCTGGCTTTTAGCCCGAGGTTGATTCTGGTTTCATAGAAGTTAGTGGAATTTCTGCTGTGTTTTCTTTCTCTTCAGTCTTAGCTGCTCCTTCCCCTGCAAGAATCTGCTGTGGTTACTGTGGCAGCAGTTTCCATCTTGCACAGCAGAGCTCAGACTGCAGTCTCCTGAATGCAGCAAATTCCATCAGGGTGGAGACAAAGTTGTCTCTGCTCAGTCTAAGCATCTGAATTGTGCCACTGGGAGCTGTGTAATGTTGAGCTGTGATTTGCGTGGCTTGGTTGTAATCACAGGTGGCCTAACTTGCTCCAAAATAACTACTTGAGTCTGTATTTGCTGAGTTTAACTCAGTCTCAGAGTTGTTGCACTTGTCCTACGTCAGCAAGTTTATGGGACAGACCTGGTGTGGTGTCTAGGGCTAAGAAGTGCCAATCTGGGAGCAGTTTCTGTAGGGTACTGATCCCAAAGCTTTGGCTTTCAGTGCCCTGAGAGCTCAGTGCTGTCTTACACTCTCAGCTTCTCATCTTGTTAGAGGAGGCAGACCAGACTGGATCAAATCTAGCTGAAGCCTGTGCTGCTCTTTTGGTCTCTGTCCCTGAAGGATCTGATCAGTTCTTAACTGGGAGTGTGGCAATTCTGGTCAGTGCCTGCCAAGAGAGGCAGCTGTGCCAGGGGTGCACCTGAGTTAAGCCAACACAGGAGAGATGTTCTGTGCTGCATTGCAGGGCATGAAACTGCTGATTGCCAGCAGCAGCCCTCCCTGCTCCCTCCATCTCAGTGACATGCTAATCTGTTCCAACAAATCCACTCTCTGCTATCTCACCTGATGAACAAGGCAGTGCAAAGAGAACAGCTGCCTCCCCCAGTAGCTCCCAGCTCTCCAGCAGTGGGTGGGCAGTGCTTGTGTAAGGCTTCATGCCTGGCTCTGGAGGGTTTGTCCTGGCACCCAGGCAGCAGGGATGGCTTTCTCTGTTTCTAATTGCATATGGCTGAGTTGAATCCTCATGCAGTGCTTTTAAATGGCTTGGCCAGCCAGAAGCAGTGCTGGTGCCACTGGTAGTTGGGATGATGGTGAGACTGAGAATTGCTTTTGGTATGGTTGAGGGCTACCAAGAAACAGTTGCTTTGGGGCTGTAAAAATGTCCTGGTTTGTTGGGTTGTTTTGTTTGCTTGTTGGCTTCCTTTAAACCAGATACATCTCCTCCAAAAGAAAACCAGTGGAGATGATAAAGAGTTGGAGTGAATGCTTGAGATGGAGTTGGTCTGATTTGATCCCAGGCACTTCGAGACGAGGGTGAAAGTGTTGGTACTGGAGATTTCCCCTGTCTGCAGCAGCAGTCAGCAAAAATAGATCCCTGTCATCTTCCCATGGGGCTTTCCAGAGCTGCCAGGTGCTGGTAGCATGTGGTTGAGCTGCAAATCCCTGGATTTGGGGTGTGAAGGTGAGGGTTTGGCTTCCATCTATCCCTGATGGCAGTTACATGCGTGGTTTGCTGGGTGGTGTGTTGGTTTCTTTTTCCCTTTCACATCCCCTCCTGTCCATCCTAAAAAACATCAGCTCCATTCTCTGGTGCAGGAACTGCAGCATGCACTGGAAGCCTGCCTGTGCCTTGCCTTATGCTGTGTGGTGGAAATGCTCTCTTGTTTGGGCTGAGTGATTCTCAGACTTTCTGTCTGCTTCTGGGTTTGATACTTCTGGAGCAGTTTGGATATGCACCTTCTGGGTTGGAGCAGCAGGCACTTAATTCCTTTGACTTTGGGGCTTAGTGACAGATGGATTGGAACTTCTGGTGAGAGAGATTCTGGTTTTGGGCCCCTTGCTCCCAGAAGAACACTGAGATGCTGGAGCACATCCAGAGAGGGGCAACAGTGTCCACAGAACAGGGCTGGGGAGGAGCAGCTGAAGGAACTGGAGGTGTTTAGCCTGGAGGAGGCTGAGGGGAGAGCAAAGCTGGAGGTGGGGAGAGTCAGAGTGGAGGTGAGGAGGAAGTTGCTGAGCATGAGAGTGGTGAGAGGCTGGAATGAGTTGCCCAGGGAGGTGGTTAAGGGCCCATGGCTGGAAGTATTTAAGGCCAGGCTGGCTGAGGCTGTGTGCAGCCTGCTCTAGGGTGGGGTGTCCCTGGCCATGGCAGAGGGTTTGGAACTGGCTGATCCTTGTGCTCCCTTCCAACCCTAACTGATTCTATGATTCTTTGACCTCATTGCTCTCTACAGCTCACTGAAAGGAGGTTGAAGCCAGCTGTGGTTGGTCTCTTCACCCCAGCATCAGGTGATGGAAGGAGAGGGAAAGGCTTGAACTTGTGCTGGGGAGGTTTAGGTTAGAGATGAGGAAGAGTTTCTTTGCTGCAAGAGCGGTCAGGGATTGGCACAGGCTGCTCAGGGAGGTGGTGGCGTCCCCATGCCTGGGCACGTGTGGCCATGGCACCATGGGCCAAGGTTTAGTGGCCACGGTGGTGTTTAGGCTGACAGTTGGACCTGATGATCTCGGAGGGAGCTTTTCCAACCCAAACAACTCTCCGGTTCCATAAATCATTCATAGCTCAGCGAGAATCTTCTCTTTCTGCGAAGGCTTCTGCGCATCCTGAGCGAATCCTGCGGCAGAGATGGACACTGATGACTTCGGGGAGCTGCTGCAGCAGGCAGAGCAGCTTGCAGCCGAGACAGAAGGCATGTCGGACCTGCCTCACGTCGAGCGCAACCTGCAGGAGATCCAGCAGGCAGGGGAGCGCCTGCGGTCCCACACCCTCACCCGCACCTCCCAGGAGACTGCCAACGTCAAGGCGTGAGTAGGGAGCGCTGAGGGGCTGGGGAGACTGTCAGGGGCTGGCAAGGACCTCCAAAGATCATCTGCTCTGCTGAGAGCCCACCTGGAGTACTGTGTCCAGTGCTGGAGCCTTTGGGACAAGAGGGATGTGGATGTGCTGGAGAGTGTCCAGAGCAGGGCCAGGAGGATGCTGAGAGGCTGCAGCAGCTCTGCTGTGAGCACAGCCTGAAAGAGTTGGGGCTGTGCAGGCTGCAGCAGAGGAGGCTCCCAGGGGACCTTCTTGTGGCCTTGCAGCATCTGAAGGGGGCTCCAAAAAAGCTGGGGAGGGACTTTTGAGGCTGTGAGGGAGTGGCAGGAGTGGGGGGGATGGAGCAAAGCTGGAGGTGGGGAGAATGAGGCTGGAGGGGAGGAGGAAGTTGTTGAGCATGAGAGTGGTGAGAGGCTGGAATGGGTTGCCCAGGGAGGGGGTTGAGGCCCCATGGCTGGAGGTGCTTGAGGCCAGGCTGGCTGAGGCTGTGTGCAGCCTGCTCTAGGGTAGGATGTGCCAGGGCACGGCAGGGGGGTTGGCACTGCCTGCTCCTTGTGCTCCCTTCCAACCCTGACTGATTCTATGGTTCAGGCCCCCTGCCAGAGCAGGATCACAGAGGGGAGAAGCTCTTTGTGGCTGTGGTTTCTGTTCTGGGGGAGTGCTGCTGGCAGGCCACAGCCTGGAGAAACAGAACCACTGCAAATCTGAGGCTTGGGTTTTTTCCCCTCTCCTTTTCCATGCTTACCAAAAGCATCCCTTGGTCATGGAAAGATTTCTCTCTGAGGAGCTGCTATTCCTCTTCTGTGTCCAGTTCTGGGCTCCTCAATTGCAGAGAGAAGTTGCAGTACTGGAAGGTGTCCACAGGAGGGCGACAAAGCTGTGAGGGGCCTGGAGCAGAGCCCTGAGAGGAGAGGCTGAGGGAGCTGGGGGGGTGCAGCCTGCAGCAGAGGAGGCTCAGGGCAGAGCTCATTGCTGCCTGCAGGGAGGCTGTAGCCAGGTGGGGTTGGGCTCTGCTGCCAGGCAGGCAGCAAACAGAAGAAGACACAGTCTCAAGCTGTGCCAGGGAGGGTTCAGGCTGTTAGGAGGAAGTTGTTGGCAGAGAGAGTGATTGGCATTGGAATGGGCTGCCCAGAGAGGTGGTGGAGTCACCATCCCTGGAGGTGCTGAAGCCAAGCTTGGCTGGGACACTTAGTGCCATGGTCTGCTTGCTTGGCCAGGACTGGGTGCTAGGTTGGCCTGGCTGAGCTTGGAGGTGCCTTCCAATCTGGCTGATTCTGTGGTTCTCAGGCACTGCAGCCACAAAGTGCAGTGCCTTGCTCTGGCCGCTGCTGAAGGCATTTGCTGCTGTGCTATGGAATTTTTCTCTCTGGGAAGGACTTGGCAGCTGTGCAGCACTGCAGTGGAACAGCAGAAAAAAAAAGAGTTCAGCAGGGCTGAGGTGGTGGTTAGCTGTAGACAGAGGGCTGTTGAGTGCCTGGCTTTTGTGCAGGTTTCATAGCCCAGCTGGGAGCTGTCTGCACGTGGCTGGCTGTCTACCTCAGTGCTGGCAGTGAATTTGTGTTTAGAGTTCTCTCCATTCAATACCAGTTTCATACCTGTGCAATTTCTTCCATGCAGGTCTGTTCTGCTGGGCTCTAAAGGGCTTGATATATCTCACATCTCTCAGCGACTGGAGAGCCTAAGTGCAGCCACTACCTTTGAGCCTCTTGAACCTGTGAAGGACACTGACATCCAGGTAGGAACATGCCCTGATGGGTCAATTGCAGTGGCCTGTCTAACAACCACTCCTGAGTTGTGGTCCAAAGCTCTGCAGAGGTTATTGTGGAAATAAATCTTGTTCTGTGCTTGGTTTGGGAGCTGGAGGAGGTACAGAGGTGAGAGGCTGCTTCTGGTGATGAAAGAGGTTTGAGTTCCCCACCAGCAGTACCAGATCAGAAGCACTTTAAGTTCTGAGCTCTTGCTGAAGTCAAGGGGAGTTAGCTGTGTCCTTACTGCCTTTGTGAGCCTGTCTTTGTTGGCTTTGCAAACCTGAATCACACAGAGGTACCTCTCCCTCAGAGTTTTGAGCCCTCTTTTGTGTCTGATTAGAAGAACACAAGTGGAACCACTTGGCAATTTGGAGGTGGGTAGCCTGGGGGACATTTAATTCAGTTAGTTCAAGAGGGGAGTACAGCTCACTCCATCTCACATCTCATAACCTTGTCCTGGTGCTAGACTGCCTTTGCCACCTTCCAGATGCTTTACCAGTGTGATTTCATCTTGTACATTGTCCTGTGTCTCAAATTCATGTGACCCATCTATTTTTGCCTTATGCCACCTGCCTGCCCTTGTAGAACATCTTCATGACAAAGAGATCTGTGGTGTTTGTCACTCTGGTTATGGAATTGGTGGTAGGGATTGAAGAAGACAGTCTGAATGAGTGGGGAGTCATTGGGAAGCTTAGATTCTCTCTCCTCACTGGCAGATGGCTAAGTTAGGAGGGCTAAAAGAGTTAGAAACTCTTTTGTGGAAGCATCAGAGAATCAGGGGCTGGAAAGGACCTCAAAAACTCATCCAGTCCAATCACCCTGCCAGAGCAGGATCACCTGTACCAGGTCACACAGGAACACATCCAGACAGCTCTTGAATATCTCCAGGGGAAACTCCACAACCCCCCTGGGCAGCCTGTTCCAGTGTTGTTGTCACCTTCACAGGGGAAAAAAATGCTCCTCATGTTTACATGCAACTTCCTATGCCTCAAAGTAGTGTGTCCTAAACTATCTTGCTTCAGGAAGGGAGGCTGGTGAAGTTGCCCCAGTGTGCTTCTAGTATTTGGGTGCTGTCCTTTCTGAGTGGACAGGCCCTTGGTCTAGTCTCATTCCAGTGTTAGGAGCCCTGGTTTCTCCTGCCTTCAGGCAGGTTTACTCAATCTCCTGTTGCCTAAAGCCTTTGCAGCTGGAATCATCGAACCAACCAGGTTGGAAGAGACATCCAAGCTCAGCCAGGCCAACCTAGCACCCGGCCCTGGCCAATCAACCAGACCCTGGCACTCAGTGCCAACCTAGCACCCAGCCCTGCCCAATCAACCAGACCATGGCACTAAGTGCCAACCTAGCACCCAGCCCTGCCCAATCAACCAGACCATGGCACTAAGTGCCAGCCTAGCACTCAGCCCTGCCCAATCAACCAGACCATGGCACTAAGTGCCCCAGTCAGGCTTTGTTTGAATACCTCCAGGGACAGCAACTCCACCGCCTCCCTGGGCAGCCCATTCCAATGCCAATCACTCTCTCTGCCAACAACTTCCTCCTAACAGCCAGCCTAGACCTCCCCTGGCACAACTTGAGGCTGTGTCCCCTTGTTCTGTTGCTGCTTGCCTGGCAGCAGAGCCCAACCCCACCTGGCTCCAGCCTCCCTGCAGGCAGCTGCAGACAGCAATGAGCTCTGCCCTGAGGCTCCTCATCTCCAGGCTGCACTCCCTCAGCCTCTCCTCTCAGGGCTGTGCTCCAAGCCCCTCCCCAGCCTTGCTGCCCTTCTCTGGGCACCTTCCAGCACCTCAACATCCCTCTTGAATTGAGGAGCTCAAATGTGTATCCCTGGCATCTGTGCCCAGGAGATCTTTCCTGGCAGTGTGAGCAGTACTGCTCCACGCTGGGGCTGGGCGAGTGAATATGAGAGCTGAGTACCCAGAGCACCCAACATGCTTCTCAAAGGTGGGATTTCTTCTTGTGCCTTTGTGCCTCCTCACCTTCTGGCAGTTCCTGAGACGTTTGGCTCTCTTCTCTCATCCTCCCCAGATCTTCCCCTGGATTTCAGTAAGAATCATTGCACCTTGGAGACTTCATTCCATGCTCATGAAGTGAGAGCTCTAAGCCACTGCTGTTCTTCACTTCCTGTCTTTCCTCATTTTATTCTCTTTGCTCCAATTTCTGATGTTGTTGTATTTCTAATTGGTGCTGTTAAACTTGCTGCCTGTCTTCCTTGACCCCATTCAGTCAGAGTTATGTTCAAGAACTCTTTCCTTTTCCTCTTTTAGCTTTACTACTGCTGTTAATTCCACTTTGATTCCTTCCTTTAAGAGCTGTCTCACTGTAGATTTCCCAAGCCCAGCAGTGGTGCAGCTCTTGATGCTTGGTTTGTGACATGAGGAGAAATGGATGGGGCTGTGCAGCTCCTGTGACATGAGGAGAAATGGATGGGGCTGTGCAGCTCCTGTGACATGAGGAGAAATGGATGGGGCTGTGCAATATTTAGCTCTTACTGGTTACCTAACCAGAGCATGGAGGCTTTCTTCTTAATGAAATCAGATCTCAAGGCTTTGCCATCTGATAGAGGACAGCAGCTGAACATGAGCCAGCAGTGTGCTCAGGTGGCCAAGGAGGCCAACAGCATCCTGGCCTGGATCAGCAATGGTGTGGCCACCAGGAGTAGGGAGGTGACCGTGCCCCTGTACTCAGCACTTGAGACCACAGCTCGAGTGCTGTGTCCAGTTTTGGTCAGTGCAGCACAGGAGGGACACTGAGGTGTGCTGGAGCAGGGGAGGTCGATGAGGTTGGGGAGAGGTCTGGCAAACATCACCTATGAGGAGCAGCTGAGGGAACTGGGGGTGTTTAGTCTGGAGAAGAAGAGGCTGAGAGGGAACCTTATTGCCCTCTGCAGCTACCTAAAAGGAGGTTGTAGTGAGGCTGGAGATGGTCTCTTGAATTACTAATGCTAGGACAAGAGGGAAGGGCCTCAAGTTGCATCAGGGGAGGTTTAGGTTGGATGTTGGGAGGAATTTCTTTCCTGAGCAGGTGGTCAGGCACTGGAACAGGCTGCCCAGGTGGGTGGTGCAGTCCCCATCCCTGGAGGTGTTTCAAAGGAGAATGGATGTGGTGCTTGAGGCTATGGTCTAGTGATGAAGGATGCTGGGATGCAGGTTGGACTGGCTGATCTTGGTGCTCTTTTCCAACCATAGCAATTCCTAGTACTTAGATGTTGTGCTGAGGGATTTGGTTTGGTCAGGGACCTGGCAGTGTGAAACTAATGATTGGACTTGAGGAGCTTGGAGGTCTTATCTCTTAGATAGGAAGGTTCTGGTAATGATCTCAGTGTATTCTCTTCAGTATAAGCTTCTTCTATAGCCTGTGTCAATCTTAGGATGCTTTTTCCCCTAGGAATCCAATGTTTCAGTTGGAATGTGTGGCAGTTGACACTCTGGGCTAAAGCTTGCTATCAACCATGAATTACAGCAGTAAAAATTAAGTGCTTTCTTTTCCCTCCAACAGGGAAAAAAAATAAGTGACAGGTGAGGTTTCTTAATTAGAAGAGCTTGAAGGAAGTGTGGAAGGAGATACTTAGGATAACCTTTGCACCTGAAACCAAGACATTTTCAGCCATGCTGGAACAGATTGACCCCACCTCAAATACTGTGTCCCTGTCATAAAGGACATAGAACTCTTGGAGTAAATCCAGAGAAGGGTCACAAGGGCCATGGCAGAGCCTCCCTCGGGCTCAGATTTGAGCAGGTCATGTTAACCATTCCCAAATGCTTGACAGCATCAGCTGATGAGAAGGCTGAAGCTCTCTTTCCAGGCAATCACCTAAAAGTAGCAGTCTGATGCACTCCCTCCTTGTAAAGCTGCACTGGGACCCTGCACTGGGTTGCATCACCCTGCAGGAGAAGAGCTTCCTCAGGAGGTGAACGTGCTAGAGGCACAGACCTAATGCTTCACCTTTGCTGACTGCTGCAGTTATGTGAAGGTTACAAATAGGATTCAGTCTTGACTGCATGAATTTAATGTTGCTGCTGACTTCTAAATTCTATCAAAGCTCTTGCAGCCTGAAAATCCCCTTCAGACTTGCTGCCATGTGCTCCTGCATCGCTTCTTTGCCTTCAGTGGTTTCTCTGCCTGCTTCAGCTTCTCCAGCTTCCCTGCCTAAAATATTCCCTCACTGTCTTGGTTCCTTCTGATTTTGTGATCTGTTGCAGCAGCCTGTTTGTGGGCAGTGTGGGGAGAGAGATGCTAGAAGCCAATCTCTCAAATGGTGGCAGTCAGCACTGCAGAAACAATTCCAGCAACTGGCCTGGTTCTTCTCTAGGCAGTGAAACACAGCAACAAAAAAACCCAAGCCAAGGGCATGAAGTTTTGTGATTCTGATGTGTGAGACATCCAGAAAGTGCTCAGAGAATGTAGGAACTCACCTTAAGAGAAGCCTCAGCTTGGGTTAACACATATTCAGTCAGGGCTGGAAGGGAGCACAAGGAGCAGCCAGTTCCAACCCCCCTGCCATGCCCAGGGACACCCTACCCTAGAGCAGGCTGCCCACAGCCTCAGCCAGCCTGGCCTCAAACACCTCCAGCCATGGGGCCTCAACCCCCTCCCTGGGCAACCCATTCCAGCTTCTCACCACTCTCCGGCTCAACAACTTCCTCCTCCCCTCCAGCCTCACTCTCCCCACCTCCAGCTTTGCTCCATTCTCCCCAGTCCTGTCACTCCCTCACAGCCTCTAAAAGTCCCTCCCCAGCTTTCTTGTAGCCCACTTCAGATCCTGGAAGGCCACAAGAAGGTCCCCTGGGAGCCTCCTCTTCTGCAGCCTGCACAGCCCCAACTCTTTCAGACTGTGCTCACAGCAGAGCTGCTGCAGCCTCTGAGCATCCTCCTGGGCCTGCTCTGGACACACTCCAGAGAAGAGGCAAAGAGGAACTTGCTGTACAGAACCTCCTTTTAAATGCCACTCCGTAGCACTGACTGAAAAGGAGTGCACCAAATTGCAGCTCAATTAATTACCTGAATTATTTATCAGTTGTAAGATGTAGATTGCTTGCACATAAAAGGGTTGTGAGTCCAGGAAATGTCTCCCACTAGAGCAGTAGGCTGGGAAGATTATTGGGGGGGGGAAGGAATTTAAGCTTGCCATTAAATGATAGGAATTTGTATTTTTCCTCTCTCAGTTCAAAGGCCTCTCTTAAATTGCCTGCCAGACACCAAAACAGTGCAGCAGATCCAGTTCACAACCATTCCCAGGCCAAAAAGTTGCTACAGATGAAGATTTTTTTCTGTTGTCCTAAAGCATTATGCTGGCAAAAGTCTTTCCAAAGGAGGTGACATGGACAGTGGCATTGAGGCACCCTCAGCAAGTTCACCAAGCTGTGTGGTGCAGCTGACAGGCTGGAGGGCAGGGATCCATCCAGAGGGACCTGGGCAGGCTGCAGAGGTGTGCCCAAGCCAACCTCATGAGGCTCAACAAGACCAACTGCAAGGTGCTGCAGGTGGTTTGGGGCAAGCCCAGGCACTGATATAGGCTGAGCAGTGCCTGGCTTGAGAGCAGCCCTGGAGAGAGGGACTTGGGGGTGCTGGTGGATGAAAAGTTCAACAGGAGCCAGCAGTGTGCAGTGGCAGCCCAGAGAGCCAAGCAGAGCCTGGGCTGCAGCAGGAGCAGTGTGGGCAGCAGGGCCAGGGAGGGGATTCTGCTCCTCTGCTCTGCTCTGGTGAGACCCAACCTGGAGCACTGTGCCCAGTTCTGGAGCCTGTGACAGGAAAGGTCTGGAGGGGCTGGAAGTGTCCAGAGAAGGGCCATGAGGATGCTCAGAGGGCTGCAGCTGCTCTGCTGTGGAGATGGGATGAGTTGGGTTTCTTCAGTCTGGAGAAGAAAAGGCTCTGAGGAGACCTTATTGTGCCCTTCCAGTGTCTGAAGTGGGCTACAGGAAAGCTGGGGAGGGACTTTTTAGGCTATCAGGCAGTGATAGGACTGGGGGGGGGGTGGATGGAGGCTAGAGGAGGGCAGATTTGGATTGGATGTTAGGAAGAATGAGGGTGGTGAGAGACTGGCACAGGTTGCCCAGGGGGAGGTGGTGGAAGCCTCATCCCTGGAAGTTTTAATGCCAGGCTGGATATGACTCTGGGCAACCTGATCTAGCGTGAGGTGTCCCTGCCCATGGCAGAATTTGAGCTGGATGATCCTTGAGGTCCCTTCCAGCCCTATGATTTCTTGGTGCCATGCTCAGCACATAATTGTCTGTGGTTTTCAAAGGCCCCAGGTAAGGGATGGTCATGCAAGCTGGTGATGGAGTCTGTGTGTAAACATGGAGCCAGAGAGGGGTGTGGGTTGGAAGGAGCCTTTAAAGGTCGTCTAGTTCCACCTCCTCTTCCATGGGCAGGGATAGTAGATCAGGTTGCTCAGAAACTTGGCCTTGCATGGCTGCAGGGGTTGGGTCCTCCACAAGCTCTCTGACCAACCTGCTCCAAAGCCTCACCAGTCTCAGCAGATTTCTTCCCAAAGTCAACTCTAAATGCCCCTGTCTCCAGTTCACAACAATTATTCCTTATCCTAGCACTGCACTTCCTGATCAGGAGTCCTGATCAGCTTTCTTGGAGCCCTCTTTAAGGAATGAAAGGCCACCAGAAGGTCTGCCTGGAGCCTTTGCTTCTCCAGACTAAACAACCTCAACTCTCCCAGCCTAACCTCCCAGCAGATCCCTGCCAGCACTGCTGTGGCCTCCTCTGGCCCCAGTTCAACAGGTCTGTGTTGTGCTGAAGACTCCAGAGCTATCCCCAGCACTGCAGGTGAGGTCTCAGCAGAGGGGCAGAATCCCCTCCCTGCCCCTGCTGCTCTTTCATGTGTGGTGTCTGGGTCATTTCTGGGTATCAAAGGGGGGGGGTCAGTGCTGCTTTGGTGAAGCTGTTTGGCTACCCAGCAAGGGTTAGTTGCAGGATCAAGGTCTGATTTGCCCCCATTAGGGTGGTTTGCTGTTGTGCTTTACTGCATGCTGTGTGCTTCAGACGTGTCATGGTGGTTTAATGTGAGATTTAACCTCCTTCAGTGCATGGTTTGAAATGTCTGAGCCCAAAGCCAAGGTGAAACTGTTACAGAAATGATGTTAGTCTAATTTTTAAGGCCTGGCCCAGCTCTGTGATATGAATGCTAAAGATCTGCATGAACTGTCCTTGCATACAACATTTGTCTGCTTAGAAAGGAGGAGGGGAAGTCCTGGCTCTGATACACTGAAGGGCTTGGCACATTTGTGCAGACACTTGGGTTCTGATGTAGGGAGAGCTGAGCTGAGAGGTGGCTTGGGTTTGATTTTTCTGGTGGAGATGTTCAGACTCTGACCAGCAGGTCAAGGGAGATTCTCCCCAGCCTCTACTCTGCACTAGGAAGACTACATCTGGAGCCCTGGGTCCAGTCCTGGGCTCCCCAGTTCAACAGAGACAGGAAACTACTGGAGAAAGTTCAGTGGAGGCTGCAAAGGTTGAGAGCCCTGGGGCTGAGCATGCAGAAGAGCAGCCCTAGAGGGCATCTGAGCAATGCTCAGCAAGAGCTAAAGGAGCTGTGGGGGGGCAAGAGGATGAGCCCAGACTCCTGTCAGTGGTGTCCAGGAACAGGGCAAAGGGCATGAACTGGGACCCAGGAGGTTCCATCTGAGCAGGAGGAGAAATTAGTTTGGTGTGAGGGTGCTGGAGGCCTGGAGCAGGCTGCCCAGAGAGGTTGTGGGGACTCCTCTGGAGAGCTTCCAACCCCAGCTGGGCATTGTGCTCCTGGGCAAGCTGCTGTGGGTGCCCTGCTTTAAGCAGGGAGGTTGGACTGGATGATCTGCAGAGGTCCCTCCCAGCCCTCACCATGCATTCTGTGGCTCAGTAGCTCTCTGGAGGTCTGGGTAAAGAACTGAGAGCTTTTATCTAAATGAGGGCAAGAAGGTTAGACTGAAACTTGTCCAAGTGGCAACTGAGACAGTCTGAAATGAAGCATCTGGGATGATTTCAGGCTTTCAGAGTACTGTAAAGAGGCTCCATGTCCAAGGCAGCTTTGACTTCTGCTTCAGTGTTGGTAGAAGCTGGGTGCCAGGGTGTTGATGATGACCCCCAGCACTATCTGTGTGCATCTCATCGCTCCAAGACCTCTCCTCTGACATCAAGCAGCACAAGGGTGCATTACTCAGGCAGTCAGCTCTCACTGCTGTTTTATGTCACCATTTCTGATGTGCTTGGTGGTATCTGCTGGAATCATTTCCAAGCCTGTGCTAATCTACTAGAGTGTAACTAAAATCAGAGTTTATAAATGGAAATGCTGACACAACCTTAAAGGGGCAACCTCAAGTGCTGCTCACCAGCCATTGTTTGCATTACATTAGCCTGAAAATGCCTTTTTCTTTTTCCCCCTCCTTTGCAGTTTTTTGTCCTTTCCCATTTGCCAAACATCGATTTCTCTTCCCCTTCTTCCCCTCCCTTCCCCCAAGTCCTTCAGTTCTAATGGAGCTTGAAATTAAGGTGGCTTTATTTTGCTGTCGCTTCCTTGTTCACCCTAATCGATGCTGCCAGCACAGCTGCAGGGACCTTTTAACCATTGCAGAGCCAGCACAGGCAACTCAAGAGGACAACAGCCCTTCTGCCTTGCTTTCTGTAGGCTTGGTTCCTTTGCATTGCTGCAGCCTAAATGACACAAGTATCAGGAGCCAGCAGTGCCTGTGTTGGGCTGCAGACAGAGGAGCGTGGGGCAGCAGGGCGAGAGAGGATTCTGCCTCTTTGCTCTGCTCTGCTGAGACCTCACCTCCAATCCTGCCTTCAGCTTTGGTGTCCCCAGCAGGAGGAGGACACAGAGCTGCTGGGCAGAGACCAGAGGAGGGCACAAAGATGATCAAAGATGGAGCAGCTCTGCTGTGAGGACAGGCTGAGGGAGCTGGAGGTGTGCAGAAGAGGAGACTCGGGGCGGGGGGGGACCTCAGAGCTGCCTGGCAGTGCCTGAAGGGGTCCTGCATGAAGGCTGCAGAGGGACTTGTGCTGACAGTGTCTAGAGACAGGCCAAGGGGCAATGGTTTGAAGCTGAAGGAGAGCAGGGCTAGACTGGAGCTGAGGAAGAAACTCTTCATGAGGAGGGTGGTGAGCCTCTGGAATAGGCTGCCCTGAGATGATGTGGATGCCTCCTCCCCAGAGATGCTCAAAGCCAGGCTGGATGAGACCTTGAGCAAGTTGAGAAGGGTCCCTGGTCATGGCAGGGAGGTTGAAGCAGATGTCAGGGGTCCCTTCCAAGCTAAGCTGCTCTGTGATTATGGCCATAGTTGTGAATTCTTCAACAGCTGTAGAAATCTGATGCTCCAAAAGTAGAGAGGCTCCAAAAATAACCTCTACAGAGGCTCTTGGAAGCAACTTCTTTCCCTCCCATTGCCAGTGCACGCTGGTAATGGGACCCTGCTGTGCTTGTGCAGCCTCACTGATTGCACTCAGAATTTGCTCCTCAGCCTGTACATTTAGGCATGGAAACAAAGACTCTATCCTGGTAATTAAATGTGGCCAGAGGCAGTTTTAACCCCATTGAAGCAAGTGGTGATGTGCAGTGAGTAAGCCCTGACGTGCAGTAGATGGAGTTAAGGGATGTGGACCTCAGATAAATTACAGAAGCTTCCTCTCTTCATCTCTGATGTGCTTGGCTGTCTTCCTTTGACATCATGTGTGCAACTCCTGTGCCAATTCCCTAGAGGAGAGCTGCAGCCTGGCTGTAGTTGGTGTCCTGCTGGGTGAGGAGACTTGCACAGGCTTCTGCAGCATGCAGCTGGGGCTTTTGTGGCCTTCCCAACACCAACAGTCCCCAGGACCCCTCTGAATGAGCAGGTTGGCCCTGATCCTCCTGAGTCCTGGCCCTGGGAAAGCCAAGGTGTGTGTAGGCTGGAATGGGACAGGGCTTTAAGAGTGCTGGGTGGAAGGGTGGGCTAGAGATGGTCTTGAAGGTCTCTTCCAACCAGATATCATCTTCTGTGGCTTCTCCATTTCATAGCCTGCATGGGGGTGGCTTTGGTTCTGGGGGTGGTTTTGGTTCTGGGAAACCAAAACCCCCTAACCAGACCAACAAACCTCCCATAAGACCCCAATAAACCAAACATAACCCAACGCAAACCCCACAACCACACCCCAACTAACCAAACCCCCCTAAACCCAACTCCCAAGCTCCTTTTGCTCTCAGGCAGGTGATGCCAAGCACTGTATAAAAAAGAGAGAGGTAAAAAAGCACCCCAAGAGGTTGGGAATGAATTTTGGGGTCTGGGGTGGTTTGGGGTGTTTTGGGTTTGCTTGTAAATTCTTTCTTCCCCTGTTTAGTTTATGTCAGAGCTGTGTTTTCTGGCTTTCATGGCTGATTTAGGAGTGCATATTGAGAACATTCTGGTCTCATGGAATCATAGAATGGTTTGGGTTGAAAGGAACCTCCAAAAGGCATCCAGTCCAAGCTCCTTTACAGACAGCAGGGATATTCTCCACTGGATCAGGTTGCTGAGAGATTTGTTGAGCCTGGCTTTTAATATTTCCAGGGATGGAGCTTCAGCTACCTCCCTGAACAACCTGTTGCAGTGCTAGGAGCAGCTGTGGAGCTTTTGGAGGATAGGAGAGCCCTGCAGAGGGTCCTTGACAGGCTGGATGGGTGGGCAGAGGCCAAGGGGATGAGACTGAATAAGGCCAAGGGCAGTGTTCTACACTTTGGCCACAGCAGCCCCAAGCAGCACTGCAGGCTGGGGCCAGAGTGGCTGAGAGCAGGCAGGCAGAGAGGGCCCTGGGGGTGCTGTGAGAGAGCAGCTGCAGAGGAGGCAGCAGTGTGCCCAGGTGGGCAGCAGAGCCAGTGGCAGCCTGGGCTGGCTGAGGAGCAGTGTGGGCAGCAGCACAAGGGAGGTTCTTGTGCCCCTGTGCCCAGCACTGTTCAGGCCAGCCCTGGAGTGCTGTGTCCAGTTCTGGGCTCCTGAATTGCAGAGAGCTGCTGAGGTGCTGGAAGGTGCTGAGAGAAGGGCAGCAAGGCTGGGGAGGGGCCTGGAGCAGAACCCTGTGAGGAGAGGCTGAGGGAGCTGGGGGGGTGCAGGCTGCAGCAGAGGAGGCTCAGGGCAGAGCTGATTGCTGCCTGCAGGGAGGCTGTAGCCAGGTGGGGTTGGGCTCTGCTGCTAGGCAAGCAGCAAACAGAAGGGGACAGCCTCAAGTTGTGCCAGGGCAGGTCTGGGCTGGCTGTGAAGAGGAAGCTCCTGGCAGAGAGAGTGATTGGCATTGGAATGGGCTGTCCAGGGAGGTGGTGGAGTTGCTGTGCCTGGAGGTGTTGAAGCCAAGGCTGGCTGGGCACTGAGTGCCATGGTCTGGTTGGCTGGACAGGGCTGGGTGCTAGGTTGGCACTGAGTGCCATGGTGTGGTTGGCTGGACAGGGCTGGGTGCTAGGTTGGCCTGGCTGAGCTTGGAGCTCTCTTCCAACCTGGCTGATTCTATGACCTCATCCAGTCCAACTTGCCCCCACCAGAGCAGGATCCCCTAGACCACATCACACAGGGACACACCCAGGCAGGTCTTGAGTATCTCCGCAGAGGGAGACCCCACAAGTTTCTTATGTCCAACTTAAACCTCCCCTGCTGCAACTGGAGACCATTTAATCTTCTGCCATTGCTTGTGAACTAGAGAGAGAAGAGACCAACCTCACCTCATGCCAACCTCCTTTCAGGGAGTTGTTGAGGACCAGAATGTCCTCCCTCAGCCTCTTCTCCAGACTGAGCACCCTCAGCTGGCTCCTCACCTGACCCTTCACCAGCTTCATTGCCCTTCTCTGCACACATTCCAGCACCTCAATGCCTTTCTTGTAGTGAAGGGCCCAAAACTGAACCCAGTGCTTGAGATCTGGCCTCCCCAGTGCTGAGCAGAGGGGGACATGAGGGTGGCAAGAACTTGCATCTCCTCACCAATCTGTGTCACCACAGAGATGTTGCCAGCACCAGGCAAGCATCCATCTCAGCAGCTCATTTGCAGATGCTGAGCACACACAGTCTAGGTCAGCAGTCAGTGCAACAGCTCAGGCAGCACTGAATTAATGGGGCAAGGTGACAGCAAGAGCTACCATCGTGCCAGAAGTGCTGTCCTCCTGCTAAGATGCAACCCTGGGAGTCCACAGTACTTCCTGCAGTGGTGACTGCTCCAAGCAGGGTCCTGGGGAGGTTCTGAGTACTCACATGGAACAGATTTCATAGAATGGGTTGGATTGGAAGAGACCTTAAAGATCATCCAGTTCCAAACCCCTGCTATAGGCAGGGGACACCTCCCACCAGCCCAGCTTACTCAGTGTCCCATCCAACCTGGTCCTGAACCCTTCCATGGAGGGGACATCCACAGCCTGCCTGGGCAATCTGTGCCAGTGTCTCCCCACCCTCACTGCCAGGAATTTCTTCCTCACCTCCACTCTCCATCTCCCCTCTCCCAGCTACAAGCCATTGCCCTCAACCTGTTGCTCCCAGCTGTTATCACAAGTCCCTCCCCAGCCCTACTGTAGCCCCCTTCAGGTACTGGAAGGCTGCTCTAAGGTCTCCCTGGAGCCTTCTTCAGGGTGCATAGTCCCAGCTCTCCCAGCCTGTCCCCACAGGGGAAGTTCTCCAGCCCTCTGATCTTCTTTGTGGCTTCCTTTGGGCATATGCAGCAGCTCCATGTCCTTATGCTTGGGGCCCCAGAACTGGATGCAGTGCTCCAGGTGGAGTCTTATACCTCACCAGCTGAGGATCGCTCTAGAGTTTAAACTGCCTTTGGCTCCACCCAGTCCTGCAATGCAAGCAGCAAAGATCATAGAATCAGCCAGGTTTGAAGAGAGCTCCAAGCTCAGCCAGGCCAACCTAGCACCCAGCCCTGGCCAAGCAACCAGACCATGGCACTCAGTGCCAACCTAGCACTCAGCCCTGCCCAACCAACCAGACCATGGCACTCAGTGCCCCAGCCAGCCTTTGCTTAAACACCTCCAGGCACAGCAACTCCACCACCTCCCTGGGCAGCCCATTCCAATGCCAATCACTCTCTCTGACAACAACTTCCTCCTAACAGCCAGCCCAGACCTCCCCTGGCACAGCTTGAGACTGTGTCCCCTTGTTCTATTGCTGCCTGCCTGGCAGCAGAGCCCAACCCCACCTGGCTACAGCCTCCCTGCAGGCAGCTGCAGGCAGCAATGAGCTCTGCCCTGAGGCTCCTCTGCTGCAGGCTGCACCCCCCCAGCTCCCTCAGCCTCTCCTCTCAGGGCTGTGCTCCAGGCCCCTCACAGCTTTGTCGCCCTCCTGTGGACACCTTCCAGTACTGCAACTTCTCTCTTTAATGCATGAGCCCAGAACTGGACACAGCACTCAAGGTGTGGCCTGAGCAGTGCTGGGCACAGGGGCACAAGAACCTCCCTTGTCCTGCTGCCCACACTGCTCCTGAGCCAGCCCAGGATGCCACTGGCTCTGCTGCCCACCTGGGCACACTGCTGGCTCCCTTTTCTACACCTCAGCACTGGAGAGGCTTCGTTTTGGATAGGTCATCTTCAGGCTGATTTTGCCTCTTCACTGGGTAAGAGCTCACATCCAAGCAGGAATTGAAATCATTTTCATCCAAGGGCAGAGCTACACAGTGTGAGGAGGGGAGGAACCATGGGAGGAAATCAAGTATTACACCTCAAAGCCTGCTCTTTGTTTTAAGATGTTCAGGAGAGATACTTCAAGGATGTGGATCAGAAGTCCCCAGCAGTACCTCTTTGAGATGCAATGAGCATATCTGGATTAAGCAGACAGGAAACACAAAGTGTGCCAGGACACAGCAGAATTTAAATAGATCAATAAACACAGCTACTGGAACAAGAGTTCTTCATTTTTCCATCTCATGACCTTGCATTAGCATCAAGGTTTGAAATGTTCCTTTCCTACCCCCTTGTTTAGCCATGATGAAAGGGAAAGGCAGATCATGGCTTTCCCTTCCCTATTCCTCATCCCTCAGGGTTAAGAGTCCATGATTAGAAGCAGGATGAACTGGAAGATCACTACATCAGTTAGCATTCAAGCAAGCAAAGAGAGTAGTAGCAGAGTGTTCTGCATTCAGTGTGCCCTCAGGTGGGACTTTTGGGGTGGCTTTGTTCTTATGGTTCATGGGGCTGAAGCACATCTGCTGCAAGGACAGGCTGAGAGACCTGAGGTTGTTCAGCCTGGAGGGGAGAGAAGGCTCCAGGGAGACCTCAGAGCAGCTTTCCAGTCTCTGAAGTAGGCTACAAGAAGACTGCAAAGGCCTGTGGTGGCAGGGCAAGGGGCAGTGAAACTTAAGAGTCAATGTAGATTGGATGTGAGGCTGCTGGAATCATAGAATCAACCAGGTTGGAAGAGACCTCCTTCTGTGCCCCACAGCCTCCCTGGTGGTGTTCAGAACCAGGTTGGATGAAGCCTTGAGCAACCTATTTTAGTGGGAGGTGTCCCTGCCTATAGCATGGGGTTGGAACTGGCTGAGCTTTGAGGTCCCTTCCTATCTAAACCATTCTATGACTCTCTTAGAACCCCCAGCAGCTGCTGCAGCTCTCAGTTCCATCCCTCCCTCCCTTTCACCCCCCACCCTCCTTTTCTCTGCTCTCTTGAAAGTGTTCCTCCACTGTTGCATTCCACCAGGCTTTATTACCAAACCATTTGTGTGATTTAGCAGCCTGGGAAAGGCCTCAGGTCCATTGTTGTCTATGGCCTCCTCTTCCACTGCACTAATTAGCTGCTTTGGCTCCACAATCCCAACTCATAATCCTAGGGCTTTATCAAGCTCTGATTTCAAACAGTCACCCATTAACAAGCATGGAAAGTGTTTACCAATGCCTCTGCATCAAACCCTGGATGGGTTGAAGCTTTCCCCACACTAAACAGCAGCCTGAAGAGATGGCAGTTTGCAGGTTGAGCTGTTTGGGTGGGGGGGGTGTGGATGTGTTTTAGCTTTCCCTTTGTGAAGCCAAAATGAATTCTTGTGCCTGCCAAGATCTGCTCCTGAAGGCAAGTTGCAGCCTTTTGAGGTGGCTCTAAGGACACGTGTGTTTGCTTCACTCATTGAGGTTCTTGGCACAGCTTCTGTCCTCACTGCCTCCTTTCTCTTTTCCTTCCTGTCCTTTGTTCCTCATCTTTTCTTCTGATCTCACTTCTGTGCTGTGTTGTTTTCTTTTTCCCTTGCTCCAGTTGTATTTATTCCCTTTGGTTTCTTGCTTTGGATTAATTTATCTTCACTCAGGCCTGTGCTCAGTGAATGTTTTGGGTGCAAGAGGGCATTTGCTTACTTGGAGCTAAATGGTTAAGCTCTGATTTAAGTGAAGAAGTTATTGTCAGGAGGCTAAGAGAAGCCCTTTTTGGGCCAGTAGCACAAGAATGCTGCTGGTGGTGGGACTTGTGCATGGCCAGAGCATAGAACCATATATTGATAGGTGGAGTCCATCTGTTCCTTTCAAAGGAGTTGCCCCACAACTGGAATGAGAGAGGAAGAAACTAGCCTATGCTCCAGACTCCATCACCAAACATCTCAAGGTCCTGAAGTATCTTGTGATCAGTCTTTGGTTTGATAAGTTGGACTGGATGATCTTGGAGGTCTCTTCCAACCTGGTTGGAAGTATCTTGTGATCAGTCTTTGATTTGATAAGTTGGACTGGATGATCTTGGAGGTCTCTTCCAACCTGGTTGGTTCTGTGATTCTCTTTGGTGTCCCACAAAGCCATCAAGGTCACAGCATGGCAGGAGTTGGAAGGGACCTCTGGAGATGGGCTCCAACCTCTCTGCCAAGGCAGGTTCACCTAGAGGAGGTCACAGAGGACCAGGTCTGGGCAGGCTATGAGTGATTCCAGAGATGGGCACTTCACCACCTCTCTGGGCAGGCTGTTCTAGGGCTCCACCACCTTTAAAGAGAGAAGTTCCTCCTCATGTTTAGATGAAACTTCTTTTGTTCAAGTTTAGCCCAAAGCTGCTCCTTACAAGACTTCAGCTCTAGAGCCTTCACCAGCTTGAGGCTTAACAGTGCCTTCCTCTGTGGTAATGTTAAACACAGCTCCAGATATTGTCAATATTCATAGACACAGTGAGTCAGTTCTTAATCCCATTAGGATTTTGGCCTTGCCATCTTCCTGTGGTCATCAGCTCCACAATTCAATTACAGGTTGTGTTAAAACTTAGTTCCTTGTGCTGGTTTTGAGCTTGGCAACAGACATCCTTCCCCCCTCCCCCCCACCTTGTTGTTCAGACCAGTGGTATCTGGAGGTTTGAGTCTCTCCTTCCTAGATTGTGTATTTCACAGGCTTGGAATTGAAGAATCAAGCAGGTTGGGAGAGACCTCCAAGCTCAGCCAGGCCAACCTAGCACCCAGCCCTAGCCAGTCAACCAGACCATGGCACTAAGTGCCAACCTGGCACCCAGCCCCAACCAATTAGACCATGGCACTCAGTGCCAACCTAGCACCCAGCCCTGCCCAACCAACCAGACCCTGGCACTCAGTGCCAACCTAGCACCCAGCCCTGGCCAATCAACCAGACCATGGCACTCAGTGCCAACCTAGCACCCAAACCTATCCAATCAACCAGACCATGGCACTAAGTGCCCCAGCCAGGCTTGGCTTCAACACCTCCAGGCACGGCCACTCCACCACCTCCCTGGGCAGCCCATTCCAATGCCAATCACTCTCTCTGCCAACTACTTCCTCCTAACAGCCAGCCTAGACCTCCCCTGGCACAGCTTCAGGCTGTGTCCCCTTCTTCTGTTGCTGCCTGCCTGGCAGCAGAGCCCAACCACACCTGGCTACAGCCTCCTTGCAGGGAGCTGCAGGCAGCAATGAGCTCTGCCCTGAGCCTCCTCTGCTGCAGGCTGCACCCCCCCAGCTCCCTCAGCCTCTCCTCTCAGGGCTCTGCTCCAGGCCCCTCACAGCTTTGTCACCTTCTTCTGGACACCTTCCAGCACCTCAACATCTCTCTTGAATTGAGGAGCCCAGAACTGAACACAGCACTCCAGGGGTGGCCTGAGCAATGCTGAGCACAGGGGCACAAGAGAGGTGTTCCAATCTCCTCAGCATCTCTGTAGCCCTTTGCTGTACCTTCTCAAACCGTTTCCTGTCCTCCTTAAACTGAAGAGCCCAGAACTGGATCCAGGGCTCCAGCTGAGGCCTCAGCAGGGTAGAGCAGAGGAGGGAAGAACCTTCCTCAACCTGCTGGCTGCAGGGAAAGTCTGAGGAGGGGAGGCTGAGAGAGCTGGGCTTGCTTAGCCTGGAGAAGAGGAGACTTAGAGGGAACCTCTCTACAACTACCTAAAAGAAGCTGTAGTCAGGTTGGGGTCAGGCTCTTCTCCACAGCAGCTTGTGGCAGGACAGGGAGCATGGTCTAGAGCTGCACCCGGCGGGGGTTGGATTGGCTATTAGGAAGCACTGCCTCACAGAAGGGGTGATGAGGCACTGGAATGGACTGCCCAGGGAGGTGGTGGAGTCACCATCCCTGGAGGGCTGTAAGAGAAGATTGGAAGTGGCACTTGGTGACCTGGTTCAGCTGCTGTGGTGGTGTTAGGTCATAGGCTGGGCTTGATGTTCTCGGAGGTCGTTTCCAACCTCAGTGGTTCTGTGATACCACTGACTGCCTTGGTCACAGGGACACACTGCTACCTGATGGTTGTGCTCTTGTCCACCAGCACCCCCAGGTCTGCTTTCCACAGAGCTGCTTTCCAGCAGGTCACCCCCAGCCTGGACTGGTGCGGGGGTTTAGCATCCCTTAGGTGCAGGACCCTACGCTGGCTCCTCTCAGCTCATCTTTCCAGCCTGTCCAGGTGATGCTGGATGGCAACACAGCCTGATGGAGTGTCAGGCACCCCTCCCAGTGTGATGCTCCTGTTGAAGTCCCATCACTGTTTGGTTCCTCCAATGCTGAAGTGCAGCATAGCCAAACTGGCTGTGAATTGCAGAAGGAGCAAGCTGGGAAGGATTGGATTTTCATCTCCAAGTGGGAGTGCACAGGTGGGGACACCAAAGAGGATCATGACAAATCCTTCTCTCTCAATGTGTTTGCAAGCCAGTAGGGTTCTTTTGGCCAAAAAAAAAGAGAGAGATTTCTAAGTAGGAGTGGGGTAGGACATGGAAGGGGGGAGGGAGGGGGAAGCTCAACCCAACCATATTCCAAATAGATGAGTGGGAATCTGCATGCTGTCTCCAGATCCTCTCAGCAGCAGTTGATTTTTGCCTGCTATGGTTACAGAACTCTGAAGCATTCATTATTTCTTCTCCTGCCCTCAAGGCTTGTACCAGGAGAATGGTTTGTTTCCTCTCTTTTCCTTTTGTTTAGTAGATGGAAAATCCTGAAGGCTTTAATGAGTCTGAAATAAGCACCAATTTATTAGGCAAAGACTATCCTGAGGTCCCAGTGGAAGCCAGATGGTGGAAGCTGGATGCAGAGAGTCACCTCCCTGGGGAATCACATTTGGACATTGAGAGGTGATTCTGCCACTCCACTCTGCTGAGACCTCATCTGGAATGCTGTGTCCAGCTGTAGGGCCCTCAAGAGAGACACAGATCTGCTGGAGTGGGTCCAGAGGAGGCTGCAGGGATGAGCAGAGGGCTGGAGCACCTCTGCTGTGAGGATAGGCTGGGGGGCTTGGGGCTGTTCAGTCTGGAGAGGAGAAGGCTCCAGAGAGACTTCAGAGCTGCATTTCAGTGTCTGAAGGGAACCCTACAGGATGAGAGGCCATGGTTTGAAACTGGAGCAGGGTAGGTTTAGGTTGGACATCAGGAGGAAGCTCTTCACAGTGAGGGTGGGGAGACCCTGGCACAAGTTGCCCAGGGGATGTGGCTGAGGTTCCATCCTTGGAGACTTTTAGGGTCAGCCTTGATGTGTCTCTGGGCAGCCTGCTGTGGTTGGAGATGTCCCTGCTGCCTGCAGGGGGATTGGAAGATGACCTTTGTAGGTCTCTGCCAACCTCATGCAGTCTGTCAGTCTGATCTCTGCTATTTCACAGAGTTAATCCTGCTGTGTTCATAGACTCAGTCAGGGTTGGAAGGGACCACAAGGATCATCTAGTTCCAACCCCCCTGCCATGCCCAGGGACACTCTACCCTAGATCATGCTGGCCAGAGCCTCCTGGAGGAGTGTTCCTCCTCTTAGTCCCTGTGTAGCTTGATTTAATTCTTCCAAGGTTAAAGCTTCATCCTGCTTTGGCAGGGGAGCCAGACTCAATCTCTGGGGCTCCCTTCCAACCTCTACCATTCTGTGACTCTAAAGCTGGCCTAGCCAGAAAATTTGCAGCCAGCTTCTGACAATAAGAAGCTTGATTGCTCAACAGCTACAGCCACTCAGTGTCACCCCTCTTATTCCTGTTTTGCTCTGTGACTCGAGGTTAATGGATTGGCTGCGTATTTGCTGGTGGGGTGAAGTGCATGATAGTGCTGTGCATAATGAGGTGAGGTGGTAAATAGAACCATGGAATCAAGCAGGTTGGGAGAGACCTCCAAGCTCACACAGTCCAGCCTAGCACCCAGCCCTGGCCAATCAACCAGAGCATGGCACTCAGTGCCAACCTAGCACCCAGCCCTAGCCAATCAGCCAGACCATGGCACTCAGTGCCAACCTAGCACCCAGCCCTGGCCAATCAACCAGACCATGGCACTCAGTGCCAACCTAGCACCCAGCCCTGCCCAACCAACCAGACCATGGCACTCAGTGCCAACCTAGCACCCAGCCCTATCCAATGAACCAGACCATGGCACTCAGTGCCAACCTAGCACCCAGACGTAGCCAATCAACCAGACCATGGCACTCAGTGTAGCCATGGGGGTTGGGCTCTTCTGCCAGGCAACCAGCAACAGAACAAGAAGACACAGTCTCAAGCTGTGCCAGGGCAGGTCTAGGCTGGATGTGAGGAGGAAGTTGTTGTCAGAGAGAGTGATTGACATTGGAATGGGCTGCCCAGGGAGGTGGTGGAGTGGCTGTGCCTGGAGGTGTTGAAGCCAAGGCTGGCTGGGGCACTGAGTGCTATGGTCTGGTTGATTGGCTAGGGCTGGGTGCTAGGTTGGCCTTGGGTGAGCTTGGAGGTCTCTTCCAACCTGGTTGATTCTGTGATTCTTGGGAAATTGACTCTGCAGAGTGTCAGAAAGGGCAAGATTTAGTTCTGTGTTTCTGTGGCTCTGCCTGCTCTTGCTTATAGGTTTGCCCTCTCACAAAATGATTTTTTTTCCCTCTCCCCAAACTCTTCTGCATTCATTGCCTTTTTAAGCAGTTCCTGTACCATTTTCTCTCTCTCTCCCAGCTGAAGTACTAATTTCCAGCCAATCTTATGTATCAGCAAGGCAGCCTGGCAACCACCGCCACTCCAACCTGCAGGTTCTGAAGGCAAGGTGGGAAGCACAATGCCAAGGCTCATGTGGTTGCAGAGAAGGCTCTGCAGAACATGCTGCATGTGGGAAGTGCCCCTGTGGATCCAGAGGAGGTTCATCTTGCTATCTCTGGGGGCTTTCTAAAGCCAGTGAGTTTTGAGACCCTTCAAGGTGGATCCTTTTGCCTTCAGTCTCAGGAGAAGGGAAGTGATGGTGCCCCTGTGCTGGGTGCTGGTGAGGCCTCCCCTTGAATGCTTGGTTTAGTTTGGGGCTTCTTACTCCAAGAAGGGCAATTAGGTGGTGGAGTGTGTCTGGAGAAGGGCAAAAAAGCTGGGGAAGGGTCTGGAGAACAGGACTGGGGAGGAGCAGCTGGGGGCTGTTTAGCTTGAAGGAGACTTACTGCTTTCAGTAGCTCTCTGAAAGGAGGTTGGAATGAGATGGGCTTAGTCTATTCTCTTTACTCTCAGGCAATAGGAGAAGAAGAAATAGCCTGAAATTGTGCCAGGGGAAGGTTAGGTTGGAGATGAGGAGAAATTTCTTTGCTGCCAGAGTGGTCAGGGATTGGCACAGGCTGCCCAGGGAGGTGGTGGAGTCCCCATGCCTGGAGGTGTTCAAGAAACCTGTGGTCATGGCACTTGGGGACATTGTTTAATAGCCATGGTGGGGTTGGGTTGAAGGTTGGGCTTGGTGATTCAATAGGACTGAAACAATCCTGTGATTCCCTGGTGGTTGTCATCTGTAGGGAAGAACACAGCTTGGTCCTGGGGTATGCAGGTCCTGTTGCACCCTGGGTGATTGTGACCATCTCCCAGCACAGAAGGGGATGTAAGCTTCCCACTCTGGACCCTCTCCTCTTTATATTACCATGCTGTGGAGAAGAGAATCTTTGCCTGCCCATGGCCAGGTGTACCTCAGCTTGTAGAAGAGCACAGCTTGGTCTTGGGGTATGCAGATCCAATTTGTCTGGTTGCACCCTGGGTGATTGTGGCCATCTCCCAGCACAGAAGGAGATGTAAGCTTCCCACTCTGGAGCCTCTCCTCTTTATATTACCATGCTGTGGAGAAGAGAATCTTTGCCTGCCCATGGCCAGGTGTACCTCAGCTTGTAGAAGAGCACAGCTTGGTCTTGGGGTATGCAGGTCCTGTTGCACCCTGGGTGATTGTGACCATCTCCCAGCACAGAAGGGGATGTAAGCTTCCCACTCTGGACCCTCTGCTCTTTACATTACCATGCTGTGGAGAAGAGAATCTCTGCCTGCCCATGGCCAGGTGTACCTCAGCTTGTAGAAGCAAAGTTCAAAGAGAATTTTTCTCTGATACTTTCTCAATCTGAATCTCATCATGGAAACTTTGAGATGAAAGGCAGTTACTGAAGCAGGAGAAGCTTGACCACTACTTGAATATGAAGTGGTTTTTTCCTGGGGCTGACTTGTGAGCTGATGAATTGAAGTGAGTTAAACAGGCAGAGACTGTTCCAACCTAGCTGTATGTACCACTGAGGAGTGTAGGTGGCCAGGCAGGACTGTGCCTTCTCATCAGCAAGGCTCTTTTCCTAGTGTCACAGGCAATTCTTGCTTGGTTTCATCCTTTTTTCTACCTCAAGTTGCAGAGAAAGGAATAGAAAACTCTTTTTCTGCCCAGTGTCCTGCTCCTGTCTGCCTGGTGGCAAATGCATGCAGCAGACAGTGAAATTGGGTGGCCTCACGTGTGACTAAAGGAAAGGGCTGCTTCTTTCTTTCTTTCTTTCCCCATTTCTTTCTTTCTTTCTTTCCCCATTTCTTTCTTTCTTTCTTTCCCCATTTCTTTCTTTCTTTCTTTCCCCATTTCTTTCTTTCTTTCTTTCTTTCTTTCTTTCTTTCTTTCTTTCTTTCTTTCTTTCTTTCTTTCTTTCCCCATTTCTTTCTTTCTTTCCCCATTTCTTTCTTTCTTTCCCCATTTCTTTCTTTCTTTCCCCATTTCTTTCTTTCTTTCCCCATTTCTTTCTTTCTTTCCCATTTCTTTCTTTCTTTCCCCATTTCTTTCTTTCTTTCCCCATTTCTTTCTTTCTTTCCCCATTTCTTTCCTTCTTTCCCCATTTCTTTCCTTCTTTCCCCATTTCTTTCCTTCTTTCCCCATTTCTTTCCTTCTTTCCCCATTTCTTTCCTTCTTTCCCCATTTCTTTCCTTCTTTCCCCATTTCTTTCCTTCTTTCCCCATTTCTTTCATTCTTTCCCCATTTCTTTCCTTCTTTCCCCATTTCTTTCCTTCTTTCCCCATTTCTTTCCTTCTTTCCCCATTTCTTTCCTTCTTTCCCCATTTCTTTCCTTCTTTCCCCATTTCTTTCCTTCTTTCCCCATTTCTTTCCTTCTTTCCCCATTTCTTTCCTTCTTTCCCCATTTCTTTCCTTCTTTCCCCATTTCTTTCCTTCTTTCCCCATTTCTTTCCTTCTTTCCCCATTTCTTTCCTTCTTTCCCCATTTCTTTCCTTCTTTCCCCATTTCTTTCCTTCTTTCCCCATTTCTTTCCTTCTTTCCCCATTTCTTTCCTTCTTTCCCCATTTCTTTCCTTCTTTCCCCATTTCTTTCCTTCTTTCCCCATTTCTTTCCTTCTTTCCCCATTTCTTTCCTTCTTTCCCCATTTCTTTCCTTCTTTCCCCATTTCTTTCCTTCTTTCCCCATTTCTTTCCTTCTTTCCCCATTTCTTTCCTTCTTTCCCCATTTCTTTCCTTCTTTCCCCATTTCTTTCCTTCTTTCCCCATTTCTTTCCTTCTTTCCCCATTTCTTTCCTTCTTTCCCCATTTCTTTCCTTCTTTCCCCATTTCTTTCCTTCTTTCCCCATTTCTTTCCTTCTTTCCCCATTTCTTTCCTTCTTTCCCCATTTCTTTCCTTCTTTCCCCATTTCTATTTCAGCAAGGTTATTTTTGTCAGCTGGATGTGTGGTTAATGCAATTCCTTGAGAAGCTGAGGAGTTTCTGTTCAGTGTGTTGATTCCTGGAGGCTTTTGGGTAGGCTTTTTTTTTCAGCCAGCAGTGTGCACTTGCAGCCCAGAGAGCCAAGCAGAGCCTGGGCTGCAGCAGCTGTGTGGGCAGCAGGGCCAGGGAGGGGATTCTGCCCCTCTGCTCTGCTCTGCTGAGAGCCCACCTGGAGTCCTGCATCCAGTGCTGGAGCCCCTGGCACAAGAGGGCTGTGGAGATGCTGGAGAGTGTCCAGAGCAGGGCCAGGAGGATGCTGAGAGGCTGCAGCAGCTCTGCTGTGAGCACAGCCTGAAAGAGTTGGGGCTGTGCAGGCTGCAGCAGAGGAGGCTCCCAGGGGACCTTCTTGTGGCTTTCCAGATCTGCAGGGAGCTACAAAAAAGCTGGGGAGGGACTTTTGAGGCTGTGAGGGGGTGGCAGGAGTGGGGGGAATGGAGCAAAGGTGGAGGTAGGGAAAGTGAGGCTGGAGGTGAGGAGGAAGTTGTTGAGCAGGAGAGTGGTGAGAGGCTGGAATGGGTTGCCCAGGGAGGGGGTTGAGGCCCCATGGCTGGAGGTGTTTGAGGCCAGGCTGGCTGAGGCTGTGTGCAGCCTGCTCTAGGGTAGAGTGTCCCTGGGCATGGCAGGGGTTGGCACTGCCTGCTCCTTGTGCTCCCTTCCAACCCTGACTGATTCTGTGGTTCTAGACAGGGCCATGGAGTTTAAACAACTTCTGTTTGTGGCTCTCTTTTGTTCTCCCATCTTGAAACAACCTCTTGCCACAGTTGTAGCACCAAGTTTTTTGCTTGGGGATAGTTTGAACTAATTGCATGAAACAAAAGTGAAACAGAGCTTCCAGAACAGATCAGGAGTGAGGTCACATCAGTACCTGCAGTGTCAGCCTCTTCTTCCTCTGGTGGAGAGGCTTGAAATAGAGAAGGCCTTGGAGGTATCAGTTGGTGCCAAACTCCCCAGGAGCCTGGCATCCCAGAGCCAGCTGCACCCAAAGCAGGGAGAGCAGCAGCACAGGGAGGGGATTCTGCCCCTCTGCTCTGCTGAGATCCCACCAGTGTGTACTGCATCCAGTTTGGGGTCCTCAGCACAAGGGGCACATGGAGCTGTTGGGGCAGGTCCAGAGGAGGCCATGAAGATGATCAGAGGGCTGGAGAACATCCCCTGTGGGGAGAGGCTGAGAGAGTTGGGGCTGTTGAGCCATTAAAGATCATTAAAGCAGCCTGCCAGTACCTGAAGGATGCTACAGGAGGGCTGGGGAGGGACTTTAGACAAGGTCTGGTAGTGAGGGTAGCAGTGGATTGAAGCTTGAGAGCAGAGATTAGCAATAAGCTCTTTAGAGTGAGGGTGGAGAGACACTGGAACAGATTGCCCATGGAGTTCATGGATGTCCCCTCCCTGGAAGTGCTCACAAGGCCAGGCTGGATGAGGCCTTGAGCAGCCTGGGCTCCAGTGGGAGGTGTCTCTGCCCATATCAGGGGGATTGGTACTGGATGATCTTGAAGGTCCTTTCCAACCCAAAGCAGTCTGTGAACCTCTGCACATAGTGCCCTTGCCAGTGCTCTGTGTGGGGATGCAGTTTGCTTTCACTGCTGGGCACAGCTTTGCTGTCTGGGTTTTGCCAAGCCAGACTGTCAGTCTCACAGCTCATCCTCTTCAACTCTCCTTGTTTTCCAGGGCCATCACTACTGTAAAGGATACAAATTCAGCTCTACCCTTCAAAGTGGTTGGATGAAATCAGTGATAAGTTGAAACTTAAAGAGGGAGTTCTTCATTAGAGAGAAGGGAGAAATGTATGAGGGTGGTGAGAGCCTGACACAGGTTGCCCAGAGAGGTAGGAGATGCCTCATCCCTGCAGCCATCCCAGACTGGGCTGCCTGGAGCTGTGAGCAACCTGCTCTAGCTGCAGATGTCCCTGTTGGCTGCAGGGAGGCTGGACTAGATGGCCTTGAAAGGTCCCTTCCCACCCAAATGATTTCATGCTTCTAATGCTTAGAGGGGATTTGATAAGTGTTTATCTGAAGGCTGACCAGGAGTGGGGGACAGGCTCTGCTCACTGCTCCCTGAGATAGGACAAGGAGCAATGGGTGTAAATTGCAGCAGCAGAAGTTTTGGCACAACACAAGGGGGAACTTCATTACTTTGAGGGTCCCAGAGCCCTTGCACAGGCTGCCCAGAGAGATTGTGGAGTCTCCTCTGGAGCCTTTCCAGGCCTGTCTGGATGTGTTCCTCTGTGATCTGTGTTAGATTGTGTGGTCCTGCTCTGGCAGAGGGGTTGGACTTGATCTCCTTGGGTCCTTTCTAACCCCTCACATCCTGTGCTGCTACACCCTGGTACTCTGCTGGAGTTCTCTTGGCTGTGCATCAATACCAAAGGCTTACTGGTAGCCCAGCACAACTGAAACTGCTGAGGAAGAGCTCTTCTTCATTCCTCCTTGCTTGGATTTGGGGTTTCTTGGTTACTTTTACTCTTTCATCTCTTGAAGGACCTGCAGGAGTGCAACTAGGAGCAGGTGCTGAACAAGCTCTTGCTGCCAGTAGGAGAAGCAAAGCTTCACAGATGTCAGATGCTGTGACAAACTTTTGTGCTTAGTACTTAGGTGTGTTGATTACAAAAAGCATCACCTTAGGGGGGGTTGTCAGGTTGTTGAATTCTATTTTCAGGCTCTTTGAACTCTCTTTTCAGCTGTTTAGGAGCACAATTACAGTGACAAGCCCAGGATATAGAAGCCACAGGGAAATGAAGGCTGGAACAGGAGCAGATTCTGTTAAGCAGTATTGAGTGGTGAGCTCAGGACTGGGCTATCCAGCAGAGCTGGAGCTCAGTGGATTGAGCTGTGTGTGTGCAGTCAGGTGGGGGATTGGCAGTGCATGGCTCTGTGGCTTCTACCTTCACTTACAGCAGCTTCTCTCTCATTGAGTGTTGCACAGGTTCAAAGGGAGACTTTAAACTTTAAGAGTCAAGTTTAAAAGTAGAGCCTGAGCAGGGCAGCACAGGGAGTGGCTGAACAGGAATATATTGTCCTGTGCTCTCATCATTACAGCTTCTGGAGATGTATGTGGGAGGGATCCCTCCAGAGGGACCTGGACAGGCTGCAGAGCTGTGCCCAGCCCAACCTCATAACATTCAACAAGGCCAAGTGTAAGGTCCTGCACCTGGGTGGGTGCAATCCCAAGCACAGCTCCAGGCTGGGTGGGGAATGGCTGAGAGCAGCCCTGAGGAACAGGCCCTGGGGGTCTGGGGCGAGGAAAAGCTCAACAGGAGCCTGCAGTGTGAGTGCAGCCCAGACACAACCCTGTGCTGGGCTGCAGCAAGAGCAGTGTGGGCAGCAGGGCAAGGGAGGGGACTCTGCCCCTTGGCTCTGCTCTCCTCAGACTCCACCTGGAGTCTTGTGTGCAGTTCTGGAGCCTCCAACACAAGAAGGACATGGAAGTGTTGGAGCCAGTGCAGAGGAGGCCACCAAGAAGCTCAGAGGGCTCAGTTCTGGGCTCCTCCATTCAAGAGAGAAGTTGCAGTACTGGAAGGTGTCCACAGGAGGGCGACAAAGCTGTGAGGGGCCTGGAGCAGAGCCCTGAGAGGAGAGGCTGAGGGAGCTGGGGGGGTGCAGCCTGCAGCAGAGGAGGCTCAGGGCAGAGCTGATTGCTGCCTGCAGCTGCCTGCAGGGAGGCTGTAGCCAGGTGAGGTTGGGCTCTGCTGCCAGGCAGGCAGCAAACAGAAGGGGACACAGCCTCAAGTTGTGCCTGGGCAGGTGTGGGCTGGCTGTGAGGAGGAAGCTCCTGGCAGAGAGAGTGATTGGCATTGGAATGGGCTGCCCAGGGAGGTGGTGGAGTGGCTGTGTCTGGAGGTGTTCAAGTAGAGACTGGATGAGGCACTGAGTGCCATGGTCTGGTTAGTTGGGCAGGGCTGGGTGCTAGGTTGGCACTGAGTGCCATGGTCTGGTTGGTTGGGCAGGGCTGGGTGCTAGGTTGGCACTGAGTGCCATGGTCTGGTTGATTGGCCAGGGCTGGCTGCTAGGTTTGACTGGCTGAGCTTGGAGGTCTCTTCCAACCTGCTTGATTCTATGATTCCTTCAGGTACTGGAAGGCAGCTCTAAGGTCCCCTTGGAGTCTTCTCCTCTCCAGGCTGAACACCCCCAGGTCCCTCAGCCTGTGCTCATGACAGTGGTGCTCCTTTTGTGCTTGCTGACAGAGAGCAGCAGATTCCAAACACCAGCACTGCTGTGGCTGAGCAGGGAGGGAGTTGTTTGGTCGTTAGGAGCTCTCTTTGTTTTTCAGAGGCTCCAGAGGACAGAAGGAGGAAAGGAATATCTGTTAGAAACTTTGAGAGCAAGCAGCTGAAATCTGTTCCAAGAGTCTTTTGGAGCCAGTTTAAATATTTATGCAGTGTTTTATTGCAGTGATTCAAATATTGAGTAGTGCCTGACCCTTGCATGCTTGGCTCCTTGCCTGACTGGCACCCCATGATGGGTGTATTTACTTTGGGAAACAGCCTTCTGTGGCAGCTGCTTTGCAGCACAGGAGATCAGGAAAGCTGCATTTGGATCCAGTTCTTGTCAGGAATCTCATGCTTGACTTCTGAGCCCAAGGCAAAGGCATTACAGGCTGAGAGCTGGGCACAGAGAAGCCAGATGAGGTTCAACAAGGACAAGTGCAGAGTCCTGCAGCTGGGGAGGAAGAATAAACTGCACCAGTACAGACTAGGAGGTGACTGCTGGAGAGCAGCCCCAAGGAGAGGGACCTGAGAGTGCTGGGGGAGAACATCCATGGCACAGCAATGTGCCCTGGGGGCCAAGAAGGCCAATGGGAACCTGGGGTGTATTAAGCAGAGTGTGTCCAGCAGAGCAAGGGAGGTTCTCCTCCCTCTCTACTCTGCCCTGGTAAAACCTCATCTTGAGTCCTACCTTCAAAACACCAGCCAAAAGCCTTTGCAAGCTGCCAGCCTTGCTGTGTGCTTGTTTACAGCTGAAACCCCAGGGGTGCAAGGTAGGTTTAAGCAAATAAAGGTCTGGGCTCTGCAGAGGGATTTCTGCACCGCTCATCCTCTGTTGCCCTCTGTGTGTTTGCTGGCTCTGAGCAGAAAATGGAGAAGCTGGTTGGCTTGTTTGCCCAAGCTATTACCCCTGGCTTAACCATTCCATGATGAAGTTCCCTTGCACTACTCAGCTTATTAAGCTGTGGAGATAAAAATGATCAATTGGATTGCATTTGTCCTCCTGCTTTCACATGCAGGTTGCACAGGACTGGATCGATGGCTGCCACCATTTCTTCCTGGAAAACAAACTCCCCCTGAACCTTTCTGGTGATACAGATTGACAGGTTGCATCAGGTTGGAAGGGACCCTCAAAGGGCATCTTGTCTGACCCCCTTGCAGGCACATCTCCAACCAGAGCAGGCTGCCCAGGGGCACAGCAAGTCTGATCTTGGATGTCACCAGGGATGGGACTTCAACCACTTCTCTGGGCAACTTGTCCCAGTGTCTCCCCACCCTCACTGTGCAGAACTTCCTCCTGATGTCCAGCCTAAATCTTCCTTGCTCTGGTTTCAAACCATTGCCCTTATCTTATCCCCACAAGCCCTTCTAAGCATGCCCTCCCCAGCCAGTCTGTAGGTCCCCTGCAGGTATCGGAATGCATCTCTGAGGTCTCCCTGGAGCATTCTCATCTGCAGACTGAAGAGCCCCAACTCTCCCAGCCTGTCTCTACAACAGAGCTTCTTCAGCCCTCTGATCATCTTTGTGATGCTTTCCTGGACCTGCTCCATCAGGTCTCTCTTGTGCTGGGGGTTCCAGAGCTGGCCCCAGCCCTGCAGGTGAGGTCTCACAGAGCAGAGGGGCAGGATCCCCTTTCCATCTCTGGCCATGCTGCTCTGGATGCAGACCAGGCTGCCATTAGCTTTCTGGGCTGCAAGTGCCCACTGCTGGCTCCTGTCCAGCACCCCTAAGTCTTCCTCTGCAGGGCTGCTCTCAAACTCATCACCCCCCAACCTCTATTGATACCGAGGCCTGTCCCCAGCCCGGTGCAGGACCTTCCCTTTGCCTTGTTGAACCTCATGAGATTCTCCTCAGCCACCTCTTCAGCCTGTCCAAGTCCCTCTGGATGCCTTCCTCATGAGATTCTCCTCAGCCACCTCTTCAGCCTGTCCAAGTCCCTCTGGATGCCTTCCTCATGAGATTCTCCTCAGACACCTCTTCAGCCTGTCCAAGTCCTTCTGGATGCCTTCCTCATGTCTTCAAGAAAAGTCTGGATGGGGCACTCGGTGCCATGATCTGGTTGACTGGCTAGGGCTGGGTGCTAGGTTGGACTGGATACTCTTGCAGGTCTCTTCCAACCTGCTTGATTCTATGATTCTCATGAGCTTCTCTTCAGCCACCTGCTCAGCCTGTCCAAGTCCCTCTGGATGCCTTCCTCATGAGATTCTCCTCAGCCTGTCCAAGTCCCTCTGGATGCCTTCCTCATGAGCTTCTCTTCACCTACCTCCTCAGCCTGTCCAAGTCCCTCTGGATGCCTTCCTCATGAGCTTCTCTTCACCTACCTCCTCAGCCTGTCCAAGTCCCTCTGGATGCCTTCCTCATGAGCTTCTCTTCACCTACCTCCTCAGCCTGTCCAAGTCCCTCTGGATGCCTTCCTGTCCTTCACTCCTACCAGCCACAGGTGCAGCTGCTCTGCATGGCTCTGACCCCTGGGGTTTTTCCACTGTTCAGCAGTGGCTCAGGAGGGGAGGCTCAGAGGTAACTCGATTTAAAGCCCTTGCTCTATTGCAGAACAACACAGCCTGATACTCCTTCCTAGAGGCTGGCCAAGCCTCCTGCTCTGCACAGCTTGCCTTTGGCTTCTCTTGAGCAGACTGCTAGGATACATTGAGAGGTCCTCCAGGACTGATGCTGTGCTGGCAGTTCAGACCTACCAATTGGATCAACCCCCAGACTTCAGTGTGCTTTGCTGTGCTGCTGCTTTGTTTCCTTTGCACCAAGATGCTTTCTGGAGATAAAACTGCAACCAGGCTCCTAATCTGCAGTTGCTTGGGGCTTAGCTCTTTGAGTTTACTTTGGTTTTGCTGCTCTTACCTATTGACCTGCTTGATGAATTTTCTGTCTGAGCTTCTGTCCCCCCCCCCTTTTTTTTTCCCCTCTTCCTGACATTTTTATTTGGCCCTGTTGAAACAAAAATATTGTTCAGTCCAAAGGACCAATTAAGGTCTGGACCTGAAGATAAATGTTTGGGGGCTGTACAGTAATGCATCCTTCACTTCTTTTTTTGGCTTCAAGCCTCTTTTTCTTTAGGTATATATATATATATATATATATATATATATATATATATATATATTATTTAGAGCTGAGCTTGACAAAGCAGGATGAGACCAGAGGCTGCATTGTATTTCTCCTGTAATCTTGAAGTATTGATTGTTGATTTTATTGGGAGGCTTAATGCACAGCCATTTCCTTAGTTAGTGTTTGAATGGCCATTAAAATGTTGGCTGGGTGCCAGCCTGCATTTGATAATATAATTTAGCTGTCCAAAAGTCCTAATGTGGTTTGCATTAAGAAAGAAAAGAAAGAGGAGAGGGGAGGGGGGGGAGAAAGATAAATAGGCAAGTCTGGAGTTTCCTGCTTGGTGGCTGTTTGTGAGCCTTGGAATACTGCAATCAACCTCTGATGTAGAAGGCTTGGAAAAGGCAGAGGCAGGCAGGCTCCAGGGAGACCATAGAGCAGCCTTGCAGTGCCTGAAGGGGCTCCAGGAGAGCTGGGAAGGGACTTTGGAAAAGGCAGAGGCAGGCAGGCTCCAGGGAGACCATAGAGCAGCCTTGCAGTACCTGAAGGGGCTCCAGGAGAGCTGGGAAGGGACTTTGGAAAAGGCAGAGGCAGGCAGGCTCCAGGGAGACCATAGAGCAGCCCTCCAGTACCTGAAGGAGCTCCAGGAGAGCTGGGAAGGGACTTTGGAAAAGGCAGAGGCAGGCAGGCTCCAGGGAGACCATAGAGCAGCCTTGCAGTACCTGAAGGGGCTCCAGGAGAGCTGGGAAGGGACTTTGGAAAAGGCAGAGGCAGGCAGGCTCCAGGGAGACCATAGAGCAGCCCTCCAGTACCTGAAGGAGCTCCAGGAGAGCTGGGAAGGGACTTTGGAAAAGGCAGAGGCAGGCAGGCTCCAGGGAGACCATAGAGCAGCCCTCCAGTACCTGAAGGAGCTCCAGGAGAGCTGGGAAGGGACTTTGGCTGGGAATGACAGGACAATGGCATTGAGCTGGGAGAGGGGAGATTGAGAGTGGAGATGAGGAAGAAATCCTTGGCAGTGAGGTTGGGGAGACACTGGCACAGGTTGCCCAGGGAGGTTGTGGATGCCCCCTCCCTGGAGGTGTTCAAGGCCAGGTTGGATGAGGTCTGGAGTAACTTGGTCTAGTGAGGATGTCCCCTCCCCCCCATGGCAGGAGGGTTGGAACTGGATGATCTTGAAGGTCCCTTCCACCCCAAACCAGTCTGTGATTCTAGGATGATTTGAAAGCCTTTGTGTTTGCTACTGTGTTGGAGTCCTGCATCCAGTGCTGGAGCCCCTGGGACAAGAGGGCTGTGGAGATGCTGCAGAGTGCCCAGAGCAGGGCCAGGAGGATGCTGAGAGGCTGCAGCAGCTCTGCTGTGAGCACAGCCTGAAAGAGTTGGGGCTGTGCAGGCTGCAGCAGAGGAGGCTCCCAGGGGACCTTCTGGTGGCCTTGCAGCATCTGCAGGGGGCTGCAAAAAAGCTGGGGAGGGACTTTTGAGGCTGTGAGGGAGTGGCAGGAGTGGGGGGGCTGGAGCAAAGGTGGAGGTGGGGAGAGTGAGGCTGGAGGGGAGGAGGAAGTTGCTGAGCAGGAGAGTGGTGAGAGGCTGGAATGGGTTGCCCAGGGAGGGGGTTGAGGCCCCATGGCTGGAGGTGTTTGAGGCCAGGCTGGCTGAGGCTGTGTGCAGCCTGCTCTAGGGTAGGGTGTCCCTGGGCATGGCAGGAGGGTTGGAACTGGCTGCTCCTTGTGCTCCCTTCCAACCCTGACTGATGCTATGATTCTGCCTATGGCTGTGGCATGGTCCCTGCTCTCCTCACTCCGAGTTCAGCTTCCAAAGGTAAGAAAAGAAAGGATGTGCCTGTCCAGCAATTGAACTTACAGAGTGGCAACAACTATTTATAGGCTTTAAATAATTGCAGTGCCAATTTCAGTTGCCCTGTTCCACTTCTTTCTTTTTTAGATGCTAGGAGTTGCAAGAGATGATCAACTCTCTTCCCTCCAGGAGGGTGAATTAATAGGGTGTCCCAGTGGACCTGGAAGGGCCAGGATGTGATTGCATTCCTCAAATGCTTAACACCCAAGGCTCTCAAATTAGATAGCAAAGAGAATCTGTTGAGAGAACATTTGGACTGGCAAGAAAGGTCCTTGCTGGTGATGGAGGACCCTGGGGAAAAAGGCATTTTTGGGTTGTATTAAACCTCAGCAGCTGGAAGATCTCTTTTTTTTGGGGGGGAGGGAGCAAATCTTAATGAAGTTTCCTTGGGTGGGAGGGAGAAAGAAGAAAGGAAAGCAAATCTCCTTTATTTTTTGCCTCCAGCCTGTCATTCCAGTAAATATAGACAAGAAATGATGTGAGGTGGAAGACCCTAGCTCAGTAATAGTGTGTTAATAACATGTGGCAGCATCATTGATTAGCAACTCGGATTCTGATGTAAAAAGCAGCTGTTGATGTGTCTTAACAGGCTGCTAAAGCTTCTGGGCCACAAGGAAGTGTTTGCTGTATGGAGAGTGGTTTGAGCTAGGCTGCAGTCATAGAATCAGCCAGCTTGGAAGAGACCTCCAAGCTCACACAGTCCAACCTAGCACCCAGCCCTAACCAAGCAACCAGACCATG
The DNA here is from genome assembly GCF_015220805.1 of Pogoniulus pusillus. Lineage (NCBI taxonomy): Eukaryota > Metazoa > Chordata > Aves > Piciformes > Lybiidae > Pogoniulus > Pogoniulus pusillus. The sequence goes on from NC_087283.1 coordinate 20,332,753, forward strand.
GCACTCAGTGCCAACCTAGCACCCAGCCCTAGCCAAGCAACCAGACCATGGCACTAGGAGCCTCATCCAGTCTTCTCTTGAACACCTCCAGGGATGGTGACTCCACCACCTCCCTGGGCAGCCCATTCCAATGCCAATCACTCTCTCTGCCAACAACTTCCTCCTAACATCCAGCCTAGACCTGCCCTGCCACAACTTCAGCCTGGGTCCCCTTCTTCTGTTGCTGCCTGCCTGGCAGCAGAGCTCAACCCCACCTGGCTACAGTCTCCCTTAAGGTAGTTGTAGACAGCAATGAGCTCTGCCCTGAGCCTCCTCTTCTGCCCACAGCCTCAGCCAGCCTGGCCTGAAACACCTCCAGCCATGAGACCTCAACCCCCTCCCTGGGCAACCCATTCCAGCCTCTCACCACTCTCCTGCTCAGCAACTTCCTCCTCCCCTCCAGCCTCACTCTCCTCACCTCCAGCTTTGCTCCATTCCCCTCAGTCCTGCCACTCCTTGAGATCCTAAAAAGTCCCTCCCCAGCTTTTTTGTAGCCCCCTTCAGATGCTGCAAGGCCACCAGAAGGTCCCCTGGGAGCCTCCTCTGCTCCAGCCTGCACAGCCCCAACTCTTTCAGTCTGTCTTCCACTTGTGTCAGTCCTGCACAGAAATGGGTCTGGGAGGAGACCTGCTGCTAACCTATCTTTTCATAGGGACAGCTTCTTAATCATGAAGGTGCTAAGAAACCATGAAGCAGGCAGGCATGGCCAGCACATGCTGTGTGAGAGGAGGCTGCAGCAGGGCTGGAAGCATTCACCCCGTTCAGGTTGATAAAGATGTGCAGAGTGAGTGCCCAGAGGATGGGGCCAGGCTCTGCTCAGTGATGCCTGCTGACAGCACAAGGGGCAGTGGGTGGAAGTTGAAGCATAGGAAGTTGCATGGAAACAGGAGGAATTTCTTCATTGTGAGGGTGCCAGAACCCTGGAACAGGCTGCCCAAAGGGGTTGTGGAGTCTCCCTCTCTGGAGATAGCCCAGACCTGCCTGGGTGTGCTCCAATGTGACCTGGTGTAAGTGATCTGGCAGGGAGGTTGGACTGGATGAACTTTGGAGCTCGCTTCCAGCCCCTAACCCTCTCTGATTGTGTGAATTCAGTTGTTGGCTGTTCCATCATCCCCTTCAGTGCTGCATTTCTGCTCCCCCCAGGAAAGGGAGAGGAGAACAAGCAGTGTGTGACAGATGTTAGCCATGTCACTTAATGCAGGACTGGAAGGCACTTGGATATTAGTGTAATGAGCTCGGTCTAAAGGCCTGAGTAGAGCAGATCTGACTTCTAATTAAGCCTGCTGAGATGCCAGTCCTGATTCCAGCTGTACTTCCAGTGTGGAAAATGCAAGGATGGGTTTGACAAAGGAGATGTGCACCACTGTGGTGGCTTTTAACCACCGTGCCTGTGGGTGTTCATTTCCCATGCAGGCCAGGAGCTCCAGTGCCAATTTCTTCAGAGCTGGCAGCCATCATGAAAGGAAAAGCACAAAATTAGCTCCTTGGCTAAGGAAAACCTAAAATGCCATCCTCACCCTGCCTCTTCACTGCTAATTGTGGAACCACATGGTGCCCCATCCTATCCAAACATCCCTCTGCTCCTTAGGATTCAGCAGCTCAGCTCCATCACTTGCTTGCTGCCTCTTGGCACCTCTTGGTTTCACACTGGGAGCTGTCTGGATTCCTTGGGCAGAGAACTGAGCATATATTCTTCTATTGAGATGCTGCTGGAGACCCACAGGTTGCAACCAGCATGCAAGGTGGGGCCCCCATCTGCCTGGATTTCAGAGGGGAGGCCTGGGACACCCTTTTGGGTGTTTTGAAACACAGAATGGTAGGGGCTGGAAAAGGACTTAGGGAGATTGAATCCAAACCATCCCCCTGCCCCTCCCAAAGCAGGATCACCCAGGGTAGGTCACACAGGAATGCATCCAGATGGCTCTTGGAAGTTTCCAGGGGAGACTCCACAACCTGTCTAGGCAGCCTGCTCCAGGGCTGCAGCATCCTCACAGCAATGGAGTTTCTCCTTATGCTGAGTGGAGCTTTCTGGGTTCCAGTTTGCATCCACTGCCCTTTGTCCTATCTTACATGCACCCATCTTCAGCTGCCCACTGTTGGTGAGCAGGTTGAGACCCACAGCTTCTTACAGGTGTGTGCCCACTCAGGTCCTGGGCTGGGAACAAGGAAAGGATAGTTCTGAGGCTGCTGGCAGGTCTCTGTGGCTTCATGGATTGAATTGGTGTGAAAATTAAGAGTGTGAGCTTGATGCTGCCTGTTAAAGAATGGCAGGGATTGGAAGAGCCCTCGGGAGGTCATAGAATGGTTTAGGTTGGAAGGGACCTCAAGGATCAGCCAGTTCCAACCTCCTGCCATAGGCAGGGACACCTCCCACTAGAACAGGTCGTTCAAGGCCTCATCCAACCTGGCCTTGAACACCTCCAGGGAGGTTGTGGAGCACAGAATGGGATCTTTGATCACATTGGGTGATTCTATCCTCCACAACCTTCCTGGGCAACCTGTGCCAGTGTCTCACCACCCTCACTGCAAACAACCCTTCCCTAACATCCAGTTTCAATCTCCCCTCTGCCACTTCAAACCCATTCCTCCTCATCCTATCATTACAAGACCTTGTCAACAGTTCCTCCCCAGCCTTCCTGTAGCCTCTTCCAGATACTGGAAAGCCACTAGAAGGTCTCCTTGAAGCCTTCTTTTCTCCAGGCTGCAGAACCCCAACTCTTGTAGCCTGTCCTCATAGCAGAGCTGCTGCAGCCCTCTGAGCATCTTGGTGGCCTCCTCTGGACTGGCTCCAACAGTTCCATGTCCTGCTTGTGCTGAGGGCTCCAGAATTGCACACAGGACTCAAGGTAGGGTCTGAGGAGAGCAGAGCCAAGGGTCAGAATCCCCTCCCTTGCCCTGCTGCCCACACTGCTCTTGCTGCAGCCCAGCACAGGGTTGCTGTCTGGGCTGCACTCACAATGCAGGCTCCTGTTGAGCTTTGTCTCACCCCAGACCCCCAGGTCCTGTTCCTCAGGGCTGCTCTCAGCCTGGAGCTGTGCTTGGGATTGCACCCACCCAGGTGCAGGGTCTTACACTTGGCCTTGTTGAATGTTATGAGGTTGGCCTGGGCACAGCTCTGCAGCCTGTCCAGGTCCCTCTGGGTGGATCCCTGCCCTCTAGCAAGTTGACTGTGCCACACAGCTCGGTGCCATCTGCAGACTTGCTGAGGGTGGACACATTCCTGTGTCCATACCCTGACAGAGATGTAAAACACCACTGGTGCCAGCACTGACCCCTGAGGGGCACCACTTGGCACTGATCTGCAGGTGAACGCTCTGCCCTTGATCTCTGCGTGCCACCATCCAGCCAGTTCCTTACTGAGTCCAACATTCTTGCCCCAGAGCAGGATCACCTAGAGAACATCACACAGGTGGGTTTTGAACATCTCCACCACCTCTCTGAGCCATCTGTGCCACTCTTGTTGCAGTCATGCAGGGGCAAGGCAGAGCTTCCTTTTCTCTGACCGCTCACAACCGCTGCTGCTGCCCTGGAGAAACAGAGGTTGAGGCTCAGGATTCTTTTTTCCTGCCTTGATGTGTGTGTGTGTGTGAGAGAGAGGGAGCCTGTGTGCCTGCCTGGTGCCTTTTGGGCTTGGTGTGCTGGAGGCTGGGGAGACATTCAGTGAGAAGCAGAGCACTGCTAATTGCATTCTGGTTAATCACGGCGGAGGGGTCAGGGCTGCTGCCAGCTGATGCTCTGCGGCTTCCGCCGGAGGGAGTAGTTCATTGCTGGCCTCTGTCAAAGCCTGCTCGCAAGGCAGGGCCCTCCCTGGGCTGCAGGCAGCACTAGGAGTCAGGGGAGATGAAGGATAGGCTCTGTGGTTGACAGCCATTCACTTGGCATGAGGTTAACTTCCCTGTGTTTGGGAAGGTGAGGGCTATGGGGGGCTGCTTAGGTTGGAGAAGAGAAGGCTGAGAGGAGAACACAGGATGTGGGGGGTTGGAAGGGACACAAAAAGATCATCCAGTCCAACCCTCCTGCCAGAGCAGGACCACACAATCTAGCACAGATCACAGAGGAACACATCCAGGCAGGCCTGGAAAGGCTCCAGAGAAGGAGACTCCACAACCTCTCTGGGCAGCCTGTGCCAGTGCTCTGGGACCCTTCCAGTCAAGAAGTTCCCCCTTGTGTTGAGCTGGAGCCTCCTGTGCTGCAGCTTCCATCCATTGCTCCTTGTCCTATCTCAGGGAGCAGTGAGCAGAGCCTATCCCCCCCTTCCTGACCCCCAGCCCCCAGATACTTATAACCATGTATTAAATCCCCTCTAAGTCTTCTCTTCTCCAGACTAAGCAGCCCCAGGTCCCTCAGCCTCTCCTCGTGAGGCAGTGCTGCAGTCCCCTCATCATCCTCGTGGCCCTCTGCTGGACCCTCTCCAGCAGATCCCTGTCCCTCTGAAACTGGGGAGCCAAAACTTGTTCATGTCCATCAGTATCTTGGGGGTGGGTGTCAAGAATCACAAAACCACTGAGGCTGGAAAAGACTTCTGAGGTTGAGTCCAGCCTATAACCTAACACCACCACATCAGCTAAACCAGGCCACCAAGTGCCACATCCATTCTGTCCTTACAGATTTCCAGGGATGGTCATTCCACCACCTTTCTGTGCAGTCCATTGCAGTGCCTAATCAACCTTTCCATGAGGAAGTGCTTCCTGGTATCCAAACTAAACCTCCCTCAGCACAGCTTTGGACCATGCCCTCTTCTCAGTAGTTGCCTGGGAGCAGAGCCTGACCTCCACCTGAATACAACTTGCTTTTAGGTAGGTCCTATTAGAAGTAGTGTCCAGGCTTTTCTCAGTGGTTGTCTGTTAGTCTGCAGAAGAGGAGGCTCAGGGCAGAGCTCTTTGCTGCCTGCAGCTCTCTGAAGGGAGGCTGTAGCCAGATGGGGTTGGGCTCTGCTGCCAGGCAGGCAGCAACAGAAGAAGGGGACACAGTCTCAAGCTGTGCCAGGACAGGTCTAGGCTGGCTGTTAGGAGGAAGATGTTGTCAGAGAGAGAGAGATTGGCATTGGAATGGGCTGCCCAGGGAGGTGGTGGAGTCACTGTCCCTGGAGATGTTCAAGCAAAGGCTGGCTGGGGCACTGAGTGTCATGGTCTGGTTGATTGGCCAGGGCTGGGTGCCAGGTTGGCACTTAGTGCCATGGTCTGGTTGGTTGGCCAGGGCTGGGTTCTAGGTTGGCACTTAGTGCCATGGTCTGGTTGGTTGGCCAGGGCTGGGTGCTAGGTTGGCCTGGCTGAGCTTAGAGGTCTGTTCCAACCTGCTTGATTCTATGATTCTAAGTGGCAGTGGATACAGACTGGACCATGGAAAGTTCTACCACTCCAGAAGGGGAAAACTGCTGTGAAGGTGCTGGAGTCCTCCAGAGAGTTTATGGAGTCTCCTCTTCTGGAGACTTTCAGGATTCACCTGGATGTGTTCTTGTGTGACCTGCCCTTAGGCGGCCCTGCTAAGGCAGGGAGGTTGGACTCGATCTCCTTCCAACCCCTACCATTCTGTGATACAATGAATTCAGCTCTTGGGGATCAGAGAAGTTCAGCAGCTGGAGAGAGTAATGGTGGAATGGAGATGTGGCTCTCAGTGACCTTCCAGATCGATAATCTGTGTGGTTGAGAGGGTTTTGCCCACCAGGGCACCCAGGTGACAGTTAGCAGAGAGCTGTTTTACACTGGAGCTGAGCTGCTGCCCAGGGAGAACCTGCTTTAACCAGGCTGAGTTTGGTGCTGGTGTTCATCTGCAGAAGGAATTGACATTCAGGGTTGGCATATGAAATAAAAAGGGTGGGTTAGCATTCTGAATTAAAAATTAACCTTTCCTCTGCATAATTACAGAGTGATGCTGTACAGGAGAGGGGAAAAAAAACCCTTCCCAGGCAGGCTTTAGTAGCCCAAAAGCAGAAGCAACCACCACAGCTTTCCTTTCCTCCTCCTCCTTAAATGACTCTAAACCCACTCCTGAAATTCTGCTGCAGAGGAGCTCTTTGGCTTCCAGTTTGGTTTTGGGTGGTTTTGCTTTCCTTTTCTCCTCCTTTTTACATGGGTTTAAACCCACTCCTGAAACTCTGCTGCAAAGGAGCTCTTTGGCTTCCAGTTTGCTTTTGGGTTGTTTTGCTTTCCTTTTCTCCTCCTTTCTGAATGCATTTAAAACCACTCCTGAACTTCTGCTGCAAAGGAGCTCTTTGGCTTCCAGTTTGCTTTTGGGTGGATTTGCTTTCCTTTTCTCCTCCTTTTTAACTGGGTTTAAAACCACTCCTAAACTTCTGCTGCAGAAGAACTCTTTGGCTTCCAGTTTGCTTTTGGGTGGATTTGCTTTCCTTTTCTCCTCCTTTTTAACTGGATTTAAACCCACTCCTGAAATTGTGCTGCAAAAGAGCTCTTTGGCTTCCAGTTTGGTTTTGGGTGGATTTGCTTTCCTTTTCTCCTCCTTTTCACATGGGTTTAAAACCACTCCTGAAATTCCACCGCAAAAGAACTCTTTGGCTTCCAGTTTGGTTTTGGGTGGTTTTGCTTTCCTTTCCTCCTCCTTTTTACATGGGTTTAAAACCATTCCTAAACTTCTGCTGCAAAAGAACTCTTTGGCTTCCAGTTTGGTTTTGGGTCGTTTTATTTTCTCTCTCTATATTCTTTTTTTTTTTTAAGGTGCTTATTCCTTTTACTGCTGAGGGTGGAAAGAGGTTTGCATATTCATGGGCAGCTGATCATGGTGCAAATAATCTGCTAGTGGGTTTTTAACAATGGCTGTGGGTAAATGGACACTTGTTGCGCTTTGTTGAAACGATTACATCTCAATTAGCAGCTCGATGGGTAATACCCTGGCTCCTTTGTTCACAAGCCTTTAATTAAAACTGGTTCCTGCTCTCTCCTCCTGGATAAATAGGGGACAGGAGGTGGTTCAGTGACACTTCTGTCAAATTGCCCGAGTTTTCCCCATTCATCCCCACAAATGACGCCTTTAATTGGGGCGTAGAGGGGGGGAGGTGGATGGCAGGGATGGTACTGGCAGCCTTGCTGCTAATCCTCTCTGCTTAGCTGTGCTTCCCCTGCTTGGGATCCTCACTCTTCTAATTGGACAGCATTTCTGTTGCCTTTTCCTTTTTACTGAGCTCAAAAAGCAGTGCTCAAAATATATATATAAAAGAATATATCTGCTCAGAGGAGACCTCCAAGATCATCCAAGTCCAACTCTCTGCCCAGCATGAGCACCGCTAGAGCATGTCCCTAAGTGCCAGGTCCACAAGCTGCTTGGTGACTCCAGCACTGCCCTAGCAGACCATTCCAATGTTTGAGAGCCCTTCCAGTGCAGAACTACTTCCTAACACCCCCAGGGATGGTGACTCCAGCACTGCCCTTGCAGACCATTCCAATGTTTGATGTTTGAGAGCCCTTCCAGTGCAGAACTATCTCCTAACACCCCCAGGGATGGTGACTCCAGCACTGCCCTAGCAGACCATTCCAATGTTTGAGAACCCTTCCAGTGCAGAAATATTTCCTAGCATCCAGCCTGAACCTGCCCTGGTGCAGCTTGGAACCATCTCCTTTGGTTCTGTTGCTTGGCACCAAGGAGAAGAGGCTGTCCCCTGCTCACTGCAACCTCCTTTTAGGGGAGAGCAATGAGGTCTCCCCTCAGCCTCTTCTTCTCCAGACTGAACACCCTCAGCTCCCTCAGATGCTTCTCACAGCCCAGGTGCTCCAGGCCCTCCTCCAGCGTCCTTACCCTTCTCTGGACATGCTCCAGCCCTTCAGTGTCCTCCCTGTAGTGAGTGGTCCAGAACTGAACACAGTGCTGGAGCTGTGGCCTCAGCAGTGTTGCACACAGGGGGATGATCACTTCCCTGCTCTGTGTTTCTAATGCATACCAGTGCTCAGGATGCCACTGGCTTCCTTGGCCACCTGGGCACTGCTGACTCTCATTCAGTCAGCTATCAACCAGTACCTTCAGCTCCCTCTCCAAGTTGCAGCTTTCCAACCACACATCCTCAGGTCTGTAACTTAGCTTGGCATTGTTGTGACCCAAGTGCTCTTCCGTTGGTGCTGCCTGGGGGGGGTTTCAGCTCCCTCTCCAAGTTGCAGCTTTCCAACCACACGTCCCTAGGTCTGTAACTTAGCATGGGGGGGTTGTGACCCAAGTGCTCTTCATTTGGTGCTGCCTGGGGGGGAGGTTTCCACTCCCTGTGTTTATGTCCTGGTGCAAGTTTAGCCTCAGAGAGCTGTGTTGGCACTGGGGTATCCTCTGAGCTGGATAACCCTCAGTCTGAGTTGGGTGATGTTCCTGCAAGAGGCCAGGTGGCTTTCTGTGATGTCACTGGAGCTGGTCACTTCCCAGTACTAGTTTTCGTTTTGACCCTGTCTAGCTCACCTCTTCCTAGCCCATCACAGTGAATGCTTTGCCACAAGGGCCAGATTCCCTGCCAGGTTACATAGCAATGCACTCAGCCCATCTGCCTCTCTGCTCTGCACGGACTGTGCGTGGCTCTAACGGTGGTGGTGAGGAAGTGTGGCTTTTCTTCCCTTTCTCATCACCACAACCCGCTTGAATCAGCCTCCTGAACCTTCCAGCTCCTCTTTCTGCATCCCTCTGAAGGGAGAGGCTGAGCCTGCAGAGCTGAAGCGGAGGCAGCATGCTGGGTGTGCCAGCCTTTCCTTCTGAAGAGTCATTAACGCTGGATCATCACCCTGCCAGCCTTGCAGGGAGCTGATGCTTTAAGGCACTCTCCAGCTCCAGTATGACAGTGCAAAATTTGCTGCTGCTACAGCACAGAGAAGAAAAGAGTTGGGGGAGGGGGGGAAGGAGCTACCTGGTGCTCTTTGAACTCGCTGCCAGTGGTGTCTTTTTGCTGCCTGATGCTGGCCCACAAGAGCAGGCATCACAGATGTAGGACTTCAAAAAGCAGCTAATAGAGCAGCAGGGATGGTGTTTTGTTCTTCCCCTTACCTCTGCCCAGTGCAAAGGGGTGGAAGAAGGGAGAGATAACACAGCAGAGCAGGATGCTTTATTGAACTGGAGGTAGGGACAGTCTGGTGTTTGTACTTGCAGAAGAGGAATCTCCTTCAGCCCAGAGGTGCAGCTGTACCTGAGGGGGAAGGAGGTCACTGTGGACACCCAGGGATGGAGAAAGGAAGCGATCCTGCGTATTCCAGCAGCTTCTGCCTGATCTTTGCTTCATCATTCTCTTAGCAATGTGATGCTTTCCACTCGAAAGGAGAATTTGCAGTTTTCCCTTCCTCTGGCCCAGCAGCCCTGAGGAGGAATTTTCCTCCTTCTCCTCCCACGGTCACATTTGAGCACAGAAGTGATTGATGCCTGAGCTGACTGAACACTCCACGAAATTGATTGCCAGAGAAACAGATAAGCAGCTCCGACATCTTAGCTGGGTTAGCACTCAGAGTTGTTTACACTAAACAGCCATTTGGGGTGAGGAGTCGTGCTCCTATCCTTCAAAGCTGCTGCTTTCAAAATCCCTAGGTGAGGAGAGACAGTGCTGTGCTGTGCAGCTCGCTGCAGCATCCTGAGCTGGCAATGCAGTATGTAAACCAGAGATATCTACATCTAAAACCTGGGCTGCTCTGTAATGTGTAGCTCTGCAGTTGGGAGTAGCTTCTGCAGTAAGATTACACGGGCAGGAGAACTACAGAGGATGTCTGTTGATAAAAGCAGCATCTTTCAAGTTGTGGCTGGCAGCTCTGGACAGATCATCCCACTCCTGAGATTCCGGATGGAGGCTGCTGCCTGTCCGAGGAGCTGGCTGTTAGCTTGCATTAAGGTGCTCTTGGCTTGTGTTAAGGTTTGGCTAGAAAGCAGAAGCTGGGTTTATCTTCTGTGCTCCTGGCTCTGCATCACCAGTGGGTTATGCAAAGTGGAAGTAAGCAGGGGGAGAAGCCACCCAACGCTGGAGCAGTGTCAGTGTGTGTGTTGTGAGTGGCATGTGAGCAGGGCAAGCGCAACTGCAGTCACCCCCGGGCGTGAATGCTTGGAAAGGTTACTCTGTCCTGAGGAATGTCACTTAAATGGTCCCTGTCACTCCTTTTACTCCTGAAGAGGACTGTAAGTGGTGCTGGTCAGTGGTTTTCCCTGCAATGCAACTGACTGCGGCTTTCCTCTAGGAGCACGGGTGGGTGTGGACATGTCTTCTCCGTTCAGGAGACTCCTGGTAGGAGGATTCAAGGTGTTCAGTGCTCATCTGATCCCAAGCAGGGAGGTTTCCTGCGTGCAGGGGTTTGAGGGAAAATCACCCTTTTGGATCAAACTGGCTGGTTTCAAAGCCACATTCCACTGCCTTGAAGAGACTGCTTGGCCACTTCTGAACTGAGCAAGGTGCCAAGCCATGCTTTTGGGGTAAGTAAACCCAAAGCACAGAGCTCCTTTACAGACCTCACGCTATAAATGGGAGTTGCTCCCCAAACCAGGGAGTACAATGTTCATTCAGAGCCTCCCTTTCTCTCTTCCCCACCCTATAAAACATCCTGCACCATTTTTACTGGTGCTTTGCGTCCAACCCCCTACCTCTGCAGTGTTGTTTTAATTAAAGCAGAAGTGGCAAGAATAAATTGTTGGGCTTGGTGGTGATTCTGCAGCTCTATCCCTGTTAATGCCCAATCAAACGCTCTCCTGATAGCTTTCTGTGCTTCATTAAATTAAACGTAGCCATCCCGAGGCTCGCATCTTTGCGCTGGCAAAGAAATACCGGGGGGGGGTGGGGGGTGGTGGTGGTGTGAGCAGAATTACTGAGTTGTGAAATGCAAGCAGGGCTGACAAAGAAACACCTTTGAATTTGGGAGCAGTTCGCAGCTCCTGTTGGCACCGTGGGGGTAAACGGCCACCAGGGAGCTGTGGAAGTCGCCAGCGCTGGCGCTGTGCGGAGCCCTCCGCGGCCGCACCTTTGCGCATCAGCAGATTGAGTCCTGATTTCTTTCTCCTAATTTATTATTTTTTTTTTCTTTTCTTTAAGATGGGGGTGGTCCCTTTCTGGATTTTTCTCTGGCTTTCTGCACTGTAATGATGGCACCATCACCTGACTGCTGGAGTAGCCTGGCCTGACTTTAATCAGCGGGTGACTGGCTCCTAGCGTGGCTTCATCTCTGCCGTTTGCCATCCTCATTGCACCACATCTTTCTTTGTGGTTTGGTGGGTTTGTTTTTTCCCCCCCTCCCCCCTGTTTGGGACAGTGAAAGATCCACGTTTAAAGGGTCATGGAATTGTGGATGGTGAAGTGGGACTTTAGAACGAAGGAGGGTTTGATTTGCAAGCAGCACCTTCGAATGTGCTAGGCAAGGTTCTAGCTAAACCCAGGGCTTGCGAGCGTGGCATGGAGCGAGCAGAAGTTAGGCTAAGGCTGCGTTTCTCTGGTGCTGAGAGGGATTTATGCTAACGAATAACCTCTTCAAAGAGGTCTATATGTATTAAAAAAACCAAGCCATGGTTAATGTAAATAAGTATCTTTTAACTGCTAATTAGCCAAGCCCAGCAAAACAATAGGGAATCAAAGCCCTCCTTGAATGAAAGAACACTGACACCAATTAACGCGCAGTAAAACGCTTTGCCTGCACAAGTTGTTACAGCAGCTCTTGCGGGGCTAAAATGGCAGAAAGCTCTCTGTTGCTGTAGGAGAATCAAACTCCCATTTATCCCAGCCTCATGGTATGTGCAAATTCATGCAGCTCGGTTAAGGGAATAGCTTCACAACTGGTGTTACGATCTGGGGCTGGGGTGCTGCATCACAATGCAGCAAATGCATTTTCCACGTTAACCAAACATGACAGCTGAAACGATTATTAACCATGCAATATGTCGGAAGTCATCAAAAATTCACATCAGAGTAATTGCAGTGGCTCAGGGAGAAAGGGGGGAGGGGGGGGGGTGGGGTGGGAAAAAAATAGTAGCATCTCTCTCTCCTCTTGCCTGCCTCCCTCCTCACCCCCTCCTAATTCTTACATGGTACAGTCCGTTAACAATAAAATATCCTTCTGTAACCTATAAACTGTTACTCCCATCAGTTACTGGTTTCAGACTGATGCTTTCCCTAGAATTTAAATAAAGCACCACTGGAGGGGGAGAAAAAAAATAAATTAATAACAATCTCTTCTCTAGATGCTTTCTAGAGAGTGGTGTTGAGCTGTGGAAAGCAGCTGCTTTCTTATTGTCTTGCTGGACTCTTGACTGTCTCAGCCATTTCAGGACTTGCAGGTTTGATTTCTCTCTCTCTTTCTTTTTCTCTTGAAAGCTTGAGGTGGGAGGGGAGGGGAAAAAAAAAAAACCCACCCAAACTTGAGCAGAGAGAAATAGAGAGAGAGCTGGGTAAGCCTGAACTGCCAGGCAGCTGGAGTTGGGGCAGCTAGAGCCAGCAGCACCAGGTTTGTAACTCGTCTCAGTGCTGAGATCTACAGGTAGGGATGCTGTGTCTTTCCCAGCCTCTTAAGGTGAAGGTAAGGAAGGTTGCTTTGCTCAGAGAGAGCTCTCCTGCAGCTGGCGGCTGGGGGAGGCTTTTCTTTGTGCAGCGGCTGCAGGTTGGTTGCATTCGGTGGGTGAGTAATTGAAGGGAACAGGTGGGTAGTTGTGCAGGGATCCTCCTTTGCTCACAGCACACAGCTCTGTCGCCTCTACCTTCTCCTCTCCTTCTCTAGAGCAGCTGTTGGGTGGGGCAGTCCAGCCTCTGCTTTGGGCTTCTCTTGGTATTGCCTGTGGAAAAAGAGACTCTCTTGACATTGCTGACTTTGCCTTTCGTTTCAGCAGGAATACAGCAGCAGAACTTTCTGCATGCCTTTTATGCCTGTTTTCTTTCCTGTAGCTATTTCCTAGCCTAGGCAAAGTGTTGAAAGCAAGCCATGGGGGAAAAAAAAAACCCCAATCAAGATGCTACTTTGTGATGATTTTCTCTCTCTTAAGTTTTATCGTTGTGTGCTTATTGGTCCTCTCTGTTCCTACAGGAGCACTTATGATTTATTTAGAAGACACTCTCTAAACTTTCCTTGATTTCTTTCTTATTTTGAAGGGAGGATTTCAAATGGGGAATGAAAAAAAAAAATTAAGCTAGAAAAAAGCTTTTTCTTCCACCCCCCCAGTGAAACGAAGGCGCTCAGGGGTTTGCTTTTTATTGTTTGGTGTCTTAAAAGAGTCTATTTGCTTAGTCAACTGGAGTTTGCAGCTTAGACCCCACCTCTCTTTCAAGTGCTTTGGATGTGCTCTGAAAGGGGTTAAGCCTGTAAAATCATAGTGAAGAGGAAGCAGTGAGGGAATTAACGTTTACATAAACGAGGTGGCTGTGGCAGCTGATTTAAGCCTCTCGGATCTAGGGACTGGGAGGCTGCATGCAAGCTGGGGAGCTCTGCCTGCCTGTGCTATGGGGGGGCAGAAGTATCAAGTGGGTTGCTTTGCACCCTTTCTGTTGTCTGGATGGAGAAAAGCAGGTCAATGAAATTGTGCAGTGCCAGGCTGATACCTGGGCTCTTGCAGCAGGGAGTGACTTGCCTCTTTTGGGGCTCCCTCCCCATCTATTCCAAGTGCCTGTGTGCTGTCTTCTGTGCTCTTCCCATTGTCAGCTGAGCGGTGCTCAGAAGGGGAGAGACGCAGGGGGAAAAACTGGCACAGCACAGCCAAAAAGTTGCCTCTTTTAAACAAGATTATACCTGTCTTAAGTGTGGGGGGGTGTGTGTATGGGGGGGGGTGTGTGTGTGTGTCTCACCATAAAAGCAGCTGAGCAAGAAATCAAACCCAAGACAATGAAATGTGTGGTTTGCATGTGTGAAAAGATGGAGGAAGCCATCTCCAGTGACCCTGCATGGGAGATGGCTCAATTAGCCTCGCAGTTGGTACAGTGTGGCAAATTATTTTCCTTTGTCTGAAGTGTGTGGGAGACAAGAGTTCAGCTGAGCTCCAGAAACGAATCTTGAGGGGGGGAGTGTGCGTGAAAAGGCTGAGCTGCGGTAACGAATAATTAGCTGCAGGTCTCTTAGAGCAGGTGTGTTTGGTGTGGCTTTGGGTTTTGTGGTTTGGTGGGGTTTGGTTTGGTTCTTTTTTATCCCTGTGATATCTGTTGGCAGCATCTGGACTTGGCATTTCATTTCCATTCCAGTCCGAAGGCTCCGCTGCGCCTTGTTAATGCGCCGCGCGAAGCGGAGCGCGCACCGCTGGTGAGTTCCTTCCTCAGGGTGGAGTAGAGCCTGAGGAGGGGGGAATGGAAAAATGGAAACCTTTTGTCTCCAGTGGATCCTCACTCAGCTCATGCCCCCCAAGTCTGGAAAGTTTAAACCTTTTTAGGTTCCTTCCCCAGTAGAAGAAATAAGCTGCGGATAAAGGTCGAGGGTTTATTAAGGGCGTCTCAGGTTGTCGCAGCAGAGGATTTTCAGTTGTGTGCCTTTCTCGGGCAGCTTTGTAATGTTCTCAACAGTTAGAAAGCAGCTATTTAGGCAGATTCTTGTTGTTGGTTCATTTTAATGAGCTGTAATTAATTATTTACATCCCCCCCTCCCTGAATTATTAACTTTGTGAAATGTATCAGGAAGGTTAGGAAGGAAGAAGCCTTTCTGCAGAGCACGGCGTGTTTAGACCCACCATTTAAAGAGATGGTGATGTGGTTGGACTCTAAATGGCTTGCTAAAATATTTATGCTTATTCCAGGGGTGGGGGGTGTGTGTGTGTGTGTGCTGCCACCTTGGAAAAATACCTCTTTAGGTGAACAAAGTAGCTGTGGTTTATTTGCAGCTCCTCCAGAAGAATGGTTCATTTCTTTTTAACTCAGTCGGAGGATTTTGCCAAATCATCTCCTGTTATTTCAGAGGGTTGCAGAGGTCCCTTCCAGCCCCTGACATTCTGGGATGGAGATTTGCTTATTTCCTTGAAATTTCAGTTTGTAAGGAAGGGTGGAGTGGGGTGGGGAGGAAAGAGAGCTTGTATCCATCACACTGCACTCTTGGCTCTTTCTTTGTAGCCTTAGCTAGCCCCTATCAGCGAAGCAAACTGGATTTAACTTGGGAAAGGTATTTTTTCTCCCCCCCCCCATGTGTGGGGTTTTGCTGGGAGACTTCAGATTGCAGCAGAAATGTTCCAGGATGCTCCCTTGTGAAAGCCACCTATGCTGGGGTTTGGGATTTGCATCCTGGTGGAAGTTGGTGGTGCCAGGATTTGATATCTCTGAACCAGGCGTTGTCCCTTCGAGGCAGCGAGCGTTTGCTGCATGCATCACTTTGTGTCTGAAATACAGATGGAGGCTGCAAGATGCTTTGGGTTTGGTTTTTCCCTTTGCTTGGTGATGTTTTGAACCAAAGCAGAAAGATAACCTCTCGAGGAGCCTTCAGGAAGGCTTTCTGCTGTGGGATGGAGGCACAGCAGCCTCAATCCTTCTGCCTGAGTCGGCCTGAGAGGAGGGAGAGTGTCAGGCTCAGCGCTGCCAGCCTCTCTACTTGATCCAGAGCAGGTGAAGAGAACTGATCCTTTTCATTCCTGTTTGGGTTTTTTTAAGTACAGTTGAAGGCATTCAAGCATTTTTGTGCCTCTGAAATTGTGAAGGAAGAGATTTTGGCTTTCCCAAAAAAAAAAAAACCCAACCCAAGCTGAGACCATCACCCTTGTGTCTTGCAGACAGCCAGGCAGGAGGATAAAGCACTTAGAGGGGTGGGGGGAGAGCGATGGATCACACCAACACTTGCAGAAGTGGCTTAGAGGAGACTGGCTGGTAACAACTAGCAGTGTTTTATTCTTCTGTTAGACATGGGCAACGCTTGATGGGCAGTTGGGCTCTGGGAGGTGGTGCTGAGATGAATTTTGTGCTGCTGGGTTCAGTGGCTTATTCTTTCTGCCTGCGTTTCGATGCTGCTGGACAATTAGTCCAGCCACAGCCACTGCGAGCTCATCGTGCTGCTCCTTGCATGCCTTCTGCCTTTCTTCTCCAACCACTCCCTTATTAGCTACTTTTGTCTGTGGTGGTGGGAGAAAAGCTCGTCCTGCTCTACCAGGGCTGGGACACGTCCTCTTCCCTCAGCTTTCTCCTCTTCTTCACGCGGTGCTGACAGGTTTCCAGTGGCTGCTTTCTTAGCTTACGCCATCTCAGGAGACTCCTCGCCGGCTCTCGGCGCAGCCAACCGAGGTGTGGTCCTGCAACAGCAACCCCCTGCCTCGTCCCTGCCGCGCCAGCAGGTGCCACGGGCTGGGCTTATTTGTCACTGTGCTCTTTGAAGCCTCTTAGGGAAGGGGGGAAGGACAGGCAGCGACTTCTCCAGAAAAAGGTGGAGGAACCAGGATGCTAAAATGGCAGCGGAAGGAGGAGGGAAAATGGCGTCGCCGGTGACATTAGCTTCCATGGCTGGATTTGAGGGCGTCTCGCCTGCTGCAGGGATGTTTTCAGCAAGAGGTATTAAGCTGCAGGCTTGGCTGTGGCCACAGGATGAGTTGAAAAGGTTGGAATCTGGAGGTTCTGCTCAGGGTTGCCTTCGAAAGCAGGGTTTGGCGTCGCTTGTGGCGGGCGACCAGCAGCGAGCTTTGGTTGTAAGACAGGGTTGCACCATGGGTCTTAAGCCTGGTGGGTATTAACCTCCTCCTTTATTGAAACTAAAGGAGCCAAATCCCTGAGTTCTGCTCTGGTTGGGAACCTCTTGATGCATTTGCGGTTCTGGGAGCGCTGTGGATTGGCTGCAGGCTGCCAATCCAAGGGCGTTGGTAGCGCCGGGAACAGGCTGGAGCTGCTCGGCACGGCCCCAAGCAGAGCCCCACACCAAGGTCATGCCTCTGCACTCTAAAAAGGTGGAGGAAAATCAGGTAGCCAAGCGTTTGGAGCCTTGAGCAGCCAGCTCAGATTTCAGGTTGGGTGGTTCCTTTAGCTCTGTACTGCTGGTGATGGTGAAGCCAAAGGAGATGAGTTTGCCGCTGGTCCTGCGGACTCGCTCTGTGCAGAAAGCTTCCCTTGCTTCAGAAGCTGTGTTCTAAGGGAGCTGACGCTGCACTTGACTGGTTTTTGGTGACATTTAGGGTTCTCTAGCTTCCATAATGTAACCAGAAACACTGTCTGAGTTAGTATCAGGTGAGATGCACCACTGTCAGCCAGCTGAGCGAGCTCCCGCTGGCTCTTGAGTAACACTTCCTACTGCCATGATAGGCTGGCAAGAGCCTGTCCGCCTCCTTTCTCTGGTTCATGGAGCAAAGCTGGAGGTGGGCAGAATTAGACTGGACATGAGGAGGAAGTTCTTCACCATGAGTGGTGAGACTCTGTGGGGCTGGGGGAGGATGCAGGAATGAAGTAGTGCCCTCTCCCCACAGCCCTGACGTGGCTCGTCGTCCTGATGTCCGTGATGGTGACCACCATGTCCATCTCTGCCATATCCACTAATGGCAAAGTCAAGTGTCCCCTCCAGCCACCTTGGAGGCTCTTCTTTGGGGAGGGACTTTTTAGGCTGTCAGGTAGTGATAGGACTGTGGGGAATGGAGCAAAGCTGGAAATGGGGAGATTCAGATTGGATGTTAGGAAGACGTTCTTCAGCGTGAAGGTGGTGAGACCCTGGAACAGGTCTTGCAAAGAGGAGGCTTCCAGGTGACCTTATTGTGACCTTCCAGGGTCTGAAGGAGGCCTCTTAGGAAAAGCCAGGAAGGTACTTTTCAGGCTGTCAGGTAGTGATAGGACTGGGAGAAATGGAGCAAAGCTGGAAATGGGTAGGTTCAGACTGGATGTTAGGAAGAAGCTCTTCAGCATGAGAGTGGTGAGAGCCTGGAATGGGTTGCCCAGGGAGGTGATTGCAGCCTCATCCCTGGAGGTGTTTGAGGCCAGGTTGTATGAGGCTGTGGGCAGCCTGCTCTAGGGTAGGGTGTTCCTGGGCATGGCAGGGGGGTTGGAACTGGCTGATCCTTGTGGTCCCTTCCAGCCCTGACTGATTCCATGATTCAGACATTTCTCATTCTTTTCCATCCTTCTGTTCTTTGTGTGACCTCAAAGCAGGTTTAGCTTAGCCAAGACTTTCTGTTTCGCCATCACACCAATGTCCTTGCTGCTTTGCAGCTTGGTAGGACTTGGGATTCTTGTTGAACAGCTTCCAGTGGCCTGGCAGGGAGAAAGAAAATGAATCTGTGCCTGGGGAGGGAGAGATGCTGAGTAGAGAAGGTAGCACCGTGGCTTACACTGGGGTTTGTGCGGTGCTGTCAGAAATGATCTGCACAGCAGAGGCTGATCATTGTCTGTGGAGGAGAACTTGGTTCTGAGCAGCTTTGCTGTAAAATTTGAGCTTTAAAAAAAAGAAAAAGAAAAGGGCATTTTCTTTGGTTTAGGTCATGAAAAGGCTTGGGACTCAAGGGAGGAGGAAAAAAAAAAAAGCCCACTACAACCACTCCTAAGAGCATTCCCAGGAGCTCTGCAGCCCAACATGACATGGCAAAGATTCTATTTCTTCATTTCAAGCCCTAGAATGGGAGCCTAATTGGAGTTATTTTGGGTTCCCTCTGCATGAAAAGGGAAAGGCATCACAAAATAGTATGGATAATTACTAATATTTTTAATGAGTAGCTGCAGCATGCCTGTAATACATAAATTATAGACCTTGCAATGGCTGAGCTCTTTGGGTGGCTTTCAGAAGCAAGTGTCCTACTTTGCTCCGTTTCATCGTTGCTCTTGGGTTCAGCCTTGCAGATTTCACTGGTGCTGGAAAAATCTTCCTGTTCTTGGGAACGCTGTGATGAGTTTCTGTCTTCTGTCAGGGACTAAGCTGTGAGCTGGAGTGAAATAACTGAGTGCATGAAAACCTCAAGTGGCTGAGCATCCAATGTTGAATTAGGAGAAAGTAAACCCGAGCAGAGTCGTGTTTCATGCCAGCAGCAATGATCTCTGTACGCGGAACGAGCGGTGCCCTGCAGCAGAGAGGTTGATTTGGGGCTGCTCTGAGTGCCTGGCACAAATATTCCAGTAGGAAATCTCACCAGTGGTATTCCAGCACCAAAATGCTGTGCTCTCTATATATGATTTCATGGGGCTGGAGCACCTCTGCTACGGGGACAGGCTGAGGGAGATGAGGTTGTAATGACAGGACAAGGGGGAATGGGTTTAAATTGGCAGAGGGAAGATTCAGACTAGATGTGAGGAAAGGGTTCTTTGCAGTGAGGGTGGTGAGACACTGGCACAGGTTGCTCAGGGAGGTTGTGCATCACTATTGACAAGGTCTAGTAAAGACAGGACAAGGGGGAATGGGTTCAAATTGGCAGAGGGGAGATTCAAACTAGATGTTAGGAAAGGGTTCTTTGCAGTGAGGGTACAGGTTGCTCAGGGAGGTTGTGCATCACTATTGACAGGGTCTTGTAGTGATAGGACCAGAAGTAATGGGTTCAAACTGGCAGTGGGGAGATTCAAATTAGCTGTTAGGAAAGGGTTCTTTGCAGTGAGGGTGGTGAGACACTGGAGGTTGCATCACTATTGACAAGGTCTTGTAATGACAGGACAAGGGGGAATGGGTTTAAATTGGCAGAGGGAAGATTCAGACTAGATGTTAGGAAAGGGTTCTTTGCAGTGAGAGTGGTGAGACACTGGCACAGGTTGCTCAGGGAGGTTGTGCATCACTGTTGACAGGGTCTTGTAATGATAGGACCATAAGTAATGGGTTCAAACTGGCAGTGGGGAGATTCAAATTAGCTGTTAGGAAAGGGTTCTTTGCAGTGAGGGTGGTGAGACACTGGAGGTTGCATCACTATTGACAAGGTCTTGTAATGACAGGACAAGAAGTAATGGGTTTAAAGTGGCAGAGAGGAGATTTAAACTGGATATTAGGAAGAAGTTCTTTGCAGTGAGGGTGGTGAGACACTGGCACAGGTTGGCCAGGGAGGCTGTTCGAGGCCAGGCTGGATGAGGCCTTGAGTGACCTAGTGGGAGGACTGGCTAGGGCTGGGTGCTAGGTTGGACTGGATGATCTTGGAGGTGTCTTCCAACCTGGTTGATTCTATGATTCTATGGCATGGCCTCGCCAGGGCAGAGGAGAAGAGAGTATTTGCCTTTCTACCCTCGGAGAGCCTGTGTGTCAGAGGAGCACATTCCCAACCTTCCCTTGGCAGACCCAGCCGGTCGCAGCAAGAGTCAGAGAGCTTGCACCATCTGCCCCTGCTTCTGCTCGGGGCTGAGCTGTCAGCTCCTGCGGCGCTCTCGCTGCGGCAGTTTGCGTTTCTCCTGTCACGGCTAGGAGAAGCAATGATGTTTATCCAACACAGCACAACCCAACGTGCCTGGTGAGGAGCCTGCAGGAGTTCCATGGCCCAGGCAGCTTAAAGCAGGGCAATAATGGGAGCACACACCCAGGGTGCGCACGGTGCCGGCGCTGACCTGCGCCGCGGAGCCTTTGCCGACGCTTGCCTAAGGCTCGCTCTGCCTCGCGGGTTAAGGGCTGCCTGCAGAGCTCAGCATGGCATCCGTGGCGTGCTGATGGTGGGGCAGGGGAGCCCTGGTCCCTCTCCATGAGCAGGGAGGGCAGCTGCCGGGTGGCTCTCCCCGGCGCGCACAACCTGCCAGTGCGGTGCCAAGGGCAGAGTCCGGCGGCTGGGGAGGAACGAGCCTGCGGCTGACCTTCTGGAGAGCAGCCCTGGGGAAAAGGACCTGGGAGTCCTGGTGGGCAGCAGAATGGCTCAATGTGAGCCAGCAGTGTGGCCAGGAGAGCCAATGGTGTCCTGACCTGGATCAGGAAGAGTGTGGCCAGGAGAGCCAATGGCATCCTGGCCTGGATCAGGAAGAGTGTGGCCAGCAGAGCCAATGGCATCCTGGCCTGGATCAGGAAGAGTGTGGCCAGCAGAGCCAATGGCATCCTGGCCTGGATCAGGAAGAGTGTGGCCAGGAGAGCCAATGGTGTCCTGACCTGGATCAGGAAGAGTGTGGCCAGCAGAGCCAATGGCATCCTGGCCTGGATCAGGAAGAGTGCGGCCAGGAGAGCCAGTGGTGTCCTGACCTGGATCAGGAAGAGTGTGGCCAGCAGAGCCAGTGGTGTCCTGACCTGGATCAGGAAGAGTGTGGCCAGGAGAGCCAGTGGTGTCCTGACCTGGATCAGGAAGAGTGTGGCCAGGAGAGCCAGTGGTGTCCTGACCTGGATCAGGAGCAGTGTGGCCAGCATGACAAGGGAGGTTATCCTGCCCCTGTGCTCAGCACTGCTCAGGCCACCCCTTAAAAGCTGTGTCCAGTTCTGGGCTCCTCAGTTCAAGAGAGCTGTTGAGGTGCTGGAAGGTGTTGAGAGAAGGGCAGCAAGGCTGGGGAGGGGCCTGGAGCACATCCCTGAGAGGAGAGGCTGAGGGAGCTGGGGGGGTGCAGCCTGCAGAAGAGGAGGCTGAGGGCAGAGCTGATTGCTGCCTGCAGCTGCTTGATTCAAAGTGGATGTTAGGGAAGAGTTCTTTGCAGTGAGGGGGATGAGACACTGGCACAGGTTGAGGGTGGTGAGACACTGGCACAGGTTGAGGGCGGTGAGACACTGGCACAGGTTGCCCAGGGAGGTTGTGGAGCACAGAAACACCCAATGTGATCTTTGATCACATTGGGTGCTTCTGTGCTCCACAACCTCCCTGGAGGTGTTCAAAGCCAGGTTGGATGAGCCCTTGAGCGACCTGTTCTAGTGGGAGGTGTCCCTGCCTATGGGCAGGGGGTTGGAGCTGGCTGATCCTCGTGGTCCCTTCCAACCTGAACCATTCTATGCCTGCTGGGCCTTTGCAGGATTCACTGGATCTCCTGGAAATCCAGCACTTGGCCACGTTTTTATCATAGAGCAATTGCCTTGAAACAGCCCCAAATTGTTCATTTCATTGCCTCCCTTCTTCCCCTGCCACTGCAGCAGCAAGCGGCGCTCTCAACGCCCAAGGCTTCGCTGTGCTACTTGGCAGTGTTCTCCTTCTCTGACAGCTTGAATACTAAGATCGAGTATTTAAAAGTATGGTCTGGCTGATGGAAGTAATTAAGAGGCTTCTATCAGCCAGGAGAGAGTTTACTAACCTCATTTGCAGCAGTAAATGGAAGAGACTTTCAATCTCCTGGCAAAAAGAGCCCATCCCTGTGTGCATGCTCTTCTTTTTCTTCTTGCTGAAGTTCAGGCAGGAGTGAGGCAAGGTGCTGGTTCCTGCCACATCAGCTTGGGGGAGTGCTGGTGAGTAACATCCATGGCACAGCAATGTGCCCTCGTGGCTAACAATGACAGTGAAGTCCTGGAGGGGATTAAGAAGTGTATCCAGCAAATCAAGGGAGGTTCTCCCTCTCTACGCTGCCCTCCTGAGACTTCATCTTGAGTACTGTGTCCAGTTTGGGGCTCCTCAGTTGCAGAGGGACAGGGATCTGCTGGAGAGAGTCCATCCTGAGTACTGTGTTCAGTTTGGGGCTGCCCAGTTGCAGAGGGACAGGGATCTGCTGGAGAGAGTCCATCCTGAGTACTGTGTTGAGTTTGGGGCTGCCCAGTTTCAGAGGGACAGGGATCTGCTGGAGAGAGTCCATCCTGAGTACTGTGTTGAGTTTGGGGCTCCCCAGTTGCAGAGGGACAGGGATCTGCTGGAGAGAGTCCAGCAAAGAGCTATGAGGATGATGAGAGACTGCAGTACTGCCTGATGAGGAGAGGCTGAGGGACCTGGGGCTGCTTAGTCTGGAGAAGAGAAGACTGAGAGGGGATTTAATACGTGGTTGTAAACACCTGAGGGCTGGGGGTCAGAAAGGGGGGGACAGGCTCTGCTCACTGCTCCCTGGGATAGGACAAGGAGTAATGGATGGAAGCTGCAGCACAGGAGGTTCCAGCTCAACACAAGGAGGAACTTCTTTATTGTAAGGGTCCCAGAGCATTGGAACAGGCTCCCCAGAGGGGTTGTGGAGGAGGTATTCAAGGAGCTTGTGGCCATGGCGCTTTGGGACATGGTTTAATGGCCATGGTGGTGTTGGGTTGATGGTTGGACTCAGTGATCTAAGAGGACTTTTCCAACCCAAACAGTTCAGTGATTCTAACAGGGACTAGTTTTAAAAGGGGAACCTGAGGGTGGGAGAGTTCCTGTGTCCCTGTTTCACAAACACCATCTCATCAGCTGCTGTAGAAATCATGTGTGTGAGATGTTCAGCAGAGAACCTGCAACGAGAGGAGTTGTGCTGCTTCCCTCCCAAACTCCCCCAGCAATTGAATCATAGAATGGTTTAGGCTGGAAGGGACCTCAAGGATCAGCCAGTTCCACCCCCCTGCCCATAGGCAGGGACACCTCCCACTAGGACAGGTCACTCAAGGCCTCATCCAGCCTGGCCTTGGACACCTCCAGGGAGGTTGTGGAGCACAGAAGCACCCAATGTGATCTTTGATGTGCTTCTGTGCTCCACAACCTCCCTGGGCAACCTGTGCCAGTGTCTCACCACCCTCACTGCAAACAACCCTTTCCTCACAGCCAGTTTCAATCTCCCCTCTGCCACTTTAAACCCATTCTCCCTTCTCCTGCCATTACAAGACCATGTCACTAATCCCTCCCCAGCCTTCCTGTAGCCCCCTTCAGATCCTGGAAGGCCACTCCAAGGTCTCCTCCAAGCCTTCTCTTCTCCAGGCTGCAGAACCCCAACTCTTGTAGCCTGTCCCCATAGCAGAGCTGCTGCAGCCCTCTGAGCATCTTGGTGGCCTCCTCTGGACTGGCTCCAACACTTCCATGTCCTTCTTGTGTTGGGGGCTCCAGAACTGCACCCAGGACTGCAGGTGGGGTCTGAGGAGAGCAGAGGAAAGGGTCAGAATCCCCTCCCTTGCCCTGCTGCCCACACTGCTCCTGCTGCAGCCTGGCACACAGTTGCTGCCTGTGCTGCACTCACACTGCAGGCTCATTTTGAGCTTTTCATCAACCCAGACTTCCAATAGAGGGGGAAACAAAATACCACTCACTGAAGCAGCCTGGCATACTCTACTGTTAGGGCTCTGTGAGCTCTTTCTGTCAACCTGCCATAGAGAAATAAGAGCAAGTTTCATTTTCAACCAAAAATGCAGGCTGTGCTGGGATCCCTGCAGCAGCAGAGCTGAAGGTGAGGATTTCTCCTCCCAGAGGTTAGCAGTGCTTCTCTCTCTGCCATCTGCTGCTGCCAAATAGCTCTTTGTCTTCTTTGTTGTTCTGCTCTCCTGCCTCTCTGGCTGGGTACCGACTCGGAAGCGATGTGGTACAAGCAGCAGCATCTCCCCCAGCAGGGTGGCTGCTGCCTTCGGCCTGTGAGCTCCTGGTGGATGCCAAACGCATCCACAGGCATTGATGGCAAAGTCAAACCCTGCTTCTGGGGCTGCAGGAAGCTTTCAGGGCAGGTGGAACTCACTGAGTACAGCCAGCACTGAAGGGAGCTTTCAACCATTACAGCTGTTGCCTGGCTTGGGATTGATGAGGAGCAAAATTCTCAGGAGGAAAGCAGATCTCTTCTGTCTGTCAGAGATAGAAGTTCAGAGAGCTCTCCCTTTTCTTACAGCAGGGGGACAGTGGTGCCTGTTGAAGTGGATCTGGGGCCCAAAGCATGGTGCACTAGTAGATGGCAGTGCCCTAAAGCCAGGCTCTTAGAGCAGCTGGGCAATTCTCACTTAGACAGGCACTGAGATTGGAAAAGCCCTCCTAGGATCATTGAGTCCAATCAGCAGCCCAGCCCCACCATGGCCATCAAACCATGGTCCCAAGCACCGTGGCCATCAAACCATGGTCCCAAGCACTGTGGCCACAGCTTTCTTGAGGACCCCCAGGGGTGGGGACTTCACCCTCTCCCTGGGCAGCCTGTGCCAATCCCTCACCACTCTTGCAGCAAAGAAATTTTTCCTCTTCTCCAACCTGACCTTCCCCTGGCACAATTTGAGGCCAGTTCCTCTCATCCTATCACTGGTATTAGAGAGGAGAAGCCAACAGCACCTCACTGCCACCACCTTTCAGGGAGCTGTAGAGAGCAATGAGAACCTTTTGGCCTCTAAAGCTTAGAGTGACAACCCTGAGAGCTCCTGTTTGGCCTAACCAAGCAGTCCTGTTGAGCAGCAGCAGGAGCCTCAGCATCAGCTGCTGCAACTCCCTCTTCTGAAGCTCCACAATTAGCCTGTAATTAACTGGTGCAGTTATTACCATGCTACAGTCACAATGTTCAGCACAAGGCATGGGGCAGCCTCTTTTAAAATGGCCTTCTCCTCCGTGAAGCATTGCAGAGCTGATTTGGAAGGGCTGAGGATTCTCCTGTGCTGAAGGAGTAGTTGGAGATTGAGCAAGACAATTAGCATCTCCTAATTGGCATTGGGTGTAATGTAATCCCTTAAATGGACCTGGTGAACTCGCTGGGAGCTTTCATTAAGTGAGGTACTCAGCTTGGGTTTAGAGCCTTGAAGGGCAGCTCAAGCACATCTTAAATCACTCTGCTGATTACCACTGATGCTGTGGACCTTTCCAGGCGCTACCTGCTCGGCTCAGCACTTGCAGCCTCCCTGCGAGGAGGTGCACAAATATCTAAGGGGTGGGGGTCAGCAGGATGGGACCAGGCTCTTCTCAGTGGTCCCCACTGACAGGGCAAGAGGTAATGGGCATAACCTTGACCACAGGCAGTTCATTTACACACGAGGAGGAACTTTACTGGGAGGGTGGCAGAGCACTGGGACAGCCTGCCCAGAGGGCTGCTGGAGTCGCTGTCTCAGGAGACTTTTAAGGTCCATCTGGACATGTTCCTATGTGATCTGCTCGAGGTGGTCCTGCTGTGGCAGGGGAAGGTTGGACTTGCTGATCCCAGGTCTGTTCCATGTCCTGCTCTTCTGTGAAGGAGACCCAGAGCAGTTAAGGCAGGACTTGTGTCTCCTGGGGATTTCAGGAGCCCACTCCTCCCGGAGCTCACAGCCAGGAGCTCTGCGAGCCACAGTGCCTGCCTGGGTGTGCTCAGCACCTCCCATCACATCCAGCAAGCTGCAGGGCTGTGCCTTGGAGCCATGGTGGCTTCTTTTTTGTGGTGCCTGTAGAGTTAGCAGCGTTGTTAGGAACTGACAAACAACTGCAGTGCTCTCTGCAGCAGCAGAAATTGGGCTGTGCCTTCTGCTTCTCTCCTGGGCTGTGCTTTGAAGGTCTAGAAGCACTGCTGCTTATCATTCCAGAGGATTTGTCTCCAGTTGAGGTTGGAGGTGGGGAAATAACAAAGAACTTTGCCCTCCCCATGTCCTTCCATCCATGCAGACACAAAGCCACCTCTCCATCTCTCCTGCTCGGGGCCGAGATGCAGGTGACTGCAGCAGTCCTTGTCTTGGTGGCAGCTGCTGTCATAGTTGGTCCCCAGACACGTGCAAGGATCTGGCTTTAGTTTCCCCTTTCCAAACTGCTTTCTCTGCAGACATTGTCCAAAAATATAGTGGGCTATGGTGGAATGAAGAACAGGCTGTGGAGAAGTGGCTGCTCCCCTCCCTCTCTAATTCTGGAGCAGCTTCTGGGGGGGAAACCACGTTGCAAATGTGTGTCTCTGAGGATGGCAGCTGGTTGTCTATCTGCTGCACAGAATGGGGTCATGTTCCCATTTCTAGCTGAAGGCAGTCACAGGCTGTCCTGTACCTCAAATGCTTGTTCTGCATACTTCAGGAAAGGATGCAGTGTCCTTCGTTCCACATGCTGGTGCTGGGCAGCAGGAAGGCAGGCAGCACACCTATGTGGCAGAGTTTCCTGCTGGCTGTCTTCAGTTTGGGGAGGTTTTGTACCCTCCTCACTTTTCAGAGCTTGGCAGCCATCTGTGAAGCCCTCAGGTCATGGGTAGCATTGCAGAATCCCTGTGTGGTGGGAGTTAGCAAGGACTTCTGGAGATCAGGCTACAAGAGATGGGGCTCTGCAGCCTGGAGAAGAGAAGGCTTGGAGGAGACCTTGGAGTGGCCTTCCAGTATTTAAAGTGGGCTACAGGAAGGCTGGGGAGGGACTAGTGACAAGGTCTTGTAGTGGCAGAGGGGAGATTCAAAGTGGATCTTAGGGAAGGGTTGTTTGCAGTGAGGGTGGTGAGACACTGGCACAGGTTGCCCAGGGAGGTGTTCAGGGCCAGGGTGGATGAGGCCTTGAGTGACCTGTTCTAGTGGGAGGTGTCCCTGCCTATGGCAGGGAGTTGGAGCTGGCTGATCCTTGAGGTCCCTTCCAACCTAAATCATTCTGTGATTCTATCATCCAGTCCAGCCCCCTGCTAAGAAGGAATGGTAGAACAAGAGGGAATAGCCTCAAACTGCTACTGGGTAGCTTTAGACTGGAAATTAGGAACATTTTTTTCCCATATTGAGTGGTCAGACACTGGAATGTGCTGCCCAGGGAGGTGGTGGAGTCACCAACCCTGGGTGTGTTCAAAAGTTGTTTGCCTGTGGTGCTTGGGGATATGGTTTAGAGGGAGCCTTGCAGAGCAGGGTTCTGGGTTGGACTTGGTGATCCTGAGGGGCTTTGGCAGCCTGAATGCTTCTGTGATTGTGCAGAGCCCCCACAGCAGTTTGCCCAGGATCACAACATCCAAATGGCTTTGACATCTCTCCAGAGAAGCAAACTCTACAACCTCCCTGGGCAGCCTGCTCCAGGCCTCCTACACTCTCACAGCAAAGAAGCTGAGGCAGAAATGCTGCTGCAGGACTGTTTCTAAGACTTTCCTAGAGGTCCAAGTCTCTGACACCAAGTCTGTGTGCTGCAGGATTTGTGCTCCTCTGGAGTCTACAACTACCTGCAGGGAGGCTGTAGCCAGGTGAGGTTGGGCTCTGCTGCCAGGCAAGCAGCAACAGAAGAAGGGACACAGCCTCAAGCTGTGCCAGGGGAGGTCTAGGCTGGATCTTAGGAGGGAGCTGTTGGCAGAGAGTGATTGGCATTGGAATGGGCTGCCCAGGGAGGTGGTAGAGTCGTCGTGCCTGGAGGTGTTGAAGCCAAGGCTGACTGGGGCACTGAGTGCCATGGTCTGGTTGGTTGGGCAGGGCTGGGTGCTAGGCTGGCACTTAGTGCCATGGTCTGGTTGCTTGGCTAGGGCTGGGTGCTAGGCTGGCACTTAGTGCCATGGTCTGGTTGCTTGGCTAGGGCTGGGTGTTAGGTTGCCACTTAGTGACATGGTCTGGTTGCTTGGCTAGAGCTGTGTGTTAGATTGGGCACTTAGTGCCACGGTCTGGTTGGTTGGGCAGGGCTGGGTGCTAGGTTGGCACTTAGTGCCATGGTCTGGCTGCTTGCCTAGGGCAGGGTGCCAGTTTGGCACTGAGTGCCATGGTCTGGTTACTTGGCCAGGGCAGGGTGCTAGGTTGCCACTTAGTGCCATGGTGTGGTTGCTTGGCTAGGGCTGTGTGCTAGGTTGGCACTTAGTGCCATGGTCTGGTTGCTTGGCCAGGGCTGGGTGCTGGGTTGGCCTGGCTGAGCTTGGAGGTCTCTTCCAACCTGGCTGATTCTATGATTCTATCATCAAACTCAACCTGTGGCTTGATCCCAGCATTGTCAGATTGTTGTAGCAAGCAGAATGTGTTTGCAGGAGGATGTGGACAGTGCAGGGCACCACAGCCTCCCAGTTCCCAACCAGCTCAGACAGACACTGCTGCAGCTGAGTAAAAGCCCAGCGTGAAGGACATTGAATTCCCCCTCCCTGAGTTTGTTAATGGCTCTTGAATTTCTGAGCTGTGGAGGGAGCCCTACAGCCTCAAGATACTAGCACATAATGGAGTTGATAACCTTCTGGTGAATTACTTCAGGGGGAGACAAAAGGCTTTTCCTTCTTGATCAGGTTGAAGTGTGGGAGCACAACTGGGCTTGGTTTGGTGGCAGCAACAGTGAAAATGCAAAGCAGAGGGAGTGGGGCTGGCAGGAAATGTTCATTGCTCCTCCTGTGGCCCGTGACTAAGGGTTGGAAATTCAGAAACACAGGTTTCCTGGCATGGGCCAGGAAAGTAATCTTTGGGATAAGGAGCCAGCAGCTCCTCTGACTCAGTCTGTCCACCCAGAGCTGAGATTTGCTGAAACATTGCATGTTAGAAACTCAGTCCTTGAGGATTGTTTCTTGCCCCCTCCAGCTGGATGCACGGAGAGAGGCTGCGGTAAACTTCGTGTGCTCCCCCACTGTTTGCTTCTCCCCATCCTTCCTCAACTGACTGTTTCAAGGCTGCTTTTCACAGTTCCTCTTGGGCCTCCCAGGGCTCTGCTTCTGCCTAAAACTGCCAAGTCAAAACCTTTTCTGTTATACTTTTAGTTTTGTCATCCCTCTCCAGTCCAACAACCTTATCTTGGCTTATCGCTCCTGCCAGCTTTGCCCCTTGCTGCCTCGGATGGAGAGCAAGGGGAAGCAGTTGCTGGGACACAAGAGATAAAAAAGAATAGGAGCAGGATGTTTCTCTAGGATTTAATGCATATTAAACCAGGGGATTAATGCATTTTCATTTTCATGTTGCTCTGTGTGGGCATCTTGCTGCACCTCTGCTGAGGTGACCTTTAAACTCCTCAGGAGTGGACTGAAGAGAGAGTTCTGAGCACTGCTTGGAGTTGAAAGAGCTGAGGGCTGCAGAGTGCAGTACTCAGAGATGCTCAGAGGGCTGGAGAGCCTCCCCTGTGGGGACAAGCTGGGAGAGTTGGGGCTGTTCAGCCTGGAGAAGAGAAGGCTTCAGGGAGACCTTAGAGCGACCTTCTAATGCCTGAAGGGGGCTACAGGAATGCTGGAGATGGACTTTAGGCAAGGGCTTGAAGTGAGAGGATGAGAGGGAATGAAGTTTGAGGAGGGGAGATTTAGATGGGAGGTTAGGGAGAAATTCTTGGCAGTGAGGGTGGGGAGACCCTGGCAGAGGTTGCCCATGCAGGTTGTGGCTGTGCCCTCCCTGGGAGGTGTTGAGGACCATGTTGGATGGGAGGATGCTGAGAGGCTGCAGCAGCTCTGCTGTGAGCACAGACTGAAAGAGTTGGGGCTGTGCAGGCTGCAGCAGAGGAGGCTCCCAGGGGACCTTCTTGTGGCCTTGCAGCATCTGCAGGGGGCTCCAAAAATTCTGGGGAGGGACTTTAGAGGCTGTGAGGGAGTGGCAGGAGTGGGGGGGGGGATGGAGCAAAGCTGGGGAGAGTGAGGCTGGAGGTGAGGAGGAAGTTGTTGAGCAGGAGAGTGGTGAGAGGCTGGACTGGGTTGCCCAGGGAGGGGGTTGAGGCCCCATGGCTGGAGGTGTTTGAGGCCAGGCTGGCTGAGGCTGTGGGCAGCCTGCTCTAGGGTAGGGTGTCCCTGGGCATGGCAGGGGGGCTGGAACTGGCTGCTCCTTGTGCTCCCTTCCAACCCTGACTGATTCTGTGATCCTATAACCTGGACTGGTGAGAGGTGTCCCTGCCCATGGCAGGGGAGTTGGAACTGGCTGATCTTTAAGACCCCCTCTATGAATGTAGAGACATCTCTGTTGGTGTGAGGCTGAGTTTTTATTGTGCACTGAAGCTCTGTCTCCCTTTCTGCAGGGGTTCCTGAAGAATGAAAAGGACAATGCACTGCTTTCAGCCATTGAAGAGTCTCGGAAGAGGGTAAGCTGGAAACAAGCCCCATTTTTTTCCCCTTTCAAATGAAAAGGAGAGAGGAGTATCCTTAAGGAGATCATAAATGAGTTATTTAGTGGGGTTTAGGAGAGCTGTATTAATAACATAGTAGAACTAGACATGAGGAAACACTGGGTTGTGTTGCAGCCACAGTATTTTGTGGAGTCAGGAGGTTCAGTGCTCAGCCTGTTTGTGTGTAAGGCACAGCACACTCCTTCCAGTCCTCTCTGCATGCCTGCTGCCTTGTTCTGGAGGTGATGATGCTGAGGATGTAGAGTTGATTTCCTTTTTGTGCTCTGAGAAATGCCTTTGTCCCACCTTCTCCTGCAGTGGTGGCACTCAGGGTATTTCCTGTCACCTTTCTCCAGGTGACTGTTCACAAGTGCTGCAAGAGTGACAGAGTTGGGGTCAGGCTGACACAGGTGGAGTTGAGAAGAAGAGACTCTAGGAGACCTTGGAGCAGCCTTACAGCGTTTGAAAGGGACTCCAGGAGGGCTGGAGAGGCACTCTGCAAAGTCATGCAGTGACAGGATGAGAGGTTATGGCTTCATAGAATCAACCAGGTTAGAGGAGACCTCCAAGCTCAGCCAGTCCAACCTAGCACCCAGCCCTGGCCAATCAACCAGACCATGGCACTCAGTGCCAACCTAGCAGCCAGCCCTGTCCAGTCAAACAGATCATGGCACTAAGTATCCCATCCAGGCTTGGCTTCAACATCTCCAGGGATAGTGACTCCACCACCTCCCTGGGCAGCCCATTCCAATGCCAATCACTCTCTCTGACAACAACTTCCTCCTAACAGCCAGCCCAGACCTGCCCTGCCACAGCTTCAGCCTGGGGCCCCTTCTGCTGCTGCTGCCTACCTGTCACCAGAGCCCAACCCCACCTGGCTACAGCCTCCCTGCAGGCAGCTGCAGGCAGCAATCAGCTCTGCCCTGAGCCTCCTCTGCTGCAGGCTGCACCCCTCCAGCTCCCTCAGCCTCTCCTCTCAGGGCTGTGCTCCAGGCCCCTCCCCAGCCTTGCTGCCCTTCTCTCAGCACCTTCCAGCACCTCAGCAGCTCTCTGCAATTGAGGAGCCCACAGCTGGACACAGCACTCCAGGTGTGGCCTGAGCAGTGCTGAGCACTGGGGCACAAGAACCTCCCTTGTGCTGCTGCCCACACTGCTCCTGAGCTAGGCTCAATTGGGATTGGACCTTAGGAAGTTGTTCCCCATCAGGGTGGTGAGGCACTGGAACAGGTCGCCCAGAGATGTTGTGGAGGCTTCAAGCCTGGAAATGTTCAAAGCCAGGTTGGGTGAGGCCTTAAGCAACCTAGCAGGAGGTTTCTCTGCCTGTGGCAAGAGGGTTGGCACAAAATGATCTTTAAGATATCTTCCCACCCAAAGCATTCTATGAGTCTGTGAAGGTTAAATTGCTCCTGCAGAGGAGCCATACTGCACACCATACTGCATCACCTTGTGCAAAAGAAATCTCTCTTATAAGAGGAGGAAAAAAAGGGGGATTGAAAACTTATTCCTCTTTTGAAGCAGCACAAGGAAAATGCTGTGGTTAGAAAGTCAGAGCTGTCAGTTAGGCTCAGGGTTTACCAAGTCCACTTTTACTCCCTACTAAGCAAAAGTGCTCTCTTTCTCCTGATCCTCTTCCTGTCTCTTCACCTCCAAGCAAGCAGCTGTGTTGGTTTTTTTGGAGCTGGAAGCTTGCTGTTGTGAAATGCTTCCTGTTGTTTGCCTTGCAAGTGCTGCTTGGAGAAGCAGGAGCAGTGTGGGCAGCAGGGCAAGGGAGGGGATTCTCCCCTTTACTCTGCTCTCCTCAGACCCCACCTGGAGTACTGTGTGCAGTTCTGCAGCCCCCAACACAAGAAGGACATGGAAGTGTTGGAGCCTGTTCAGAGGAGGCCAATAAGATGCTGAGAGGGCTGCAGCAGCTCTGCTGTGAGGACAGGCTACAAGAGTTGGGGTTCTGCAGCCTGGAGAAGAGAAGGCTTTGAGGAGACCTTGGAGTGGCCTTCCAGGATCTGAAGGGGGTGACAGGAAGGCTGGGGAGGGACTAGTGACAAGGTCTGGGAACGACAGGAGAAGGGGGAATGGGTTTGAACTGGCAGGGGGGAGATTGAAACTGGCTGTTAGGAAAGGGTTGTTTGCAGTGAGGGTGGTGAGACACTGGCACAGGTTGCCCGGGGAGGTTGTGGATCTTTGATCACATTGGGTGCTTCTGTGCTCCACAACCTCCCTGGAGAAGTTCAAGGCCAGGTTGGACGAGGCCTTGAGCAACCTGTTCTGGTGGGAGGTGTCCCTGCTTATGGCAGGAGGTTGGAACTGGCTGATCCTTGAGGTCCCTTCCAACCTAAACCATTCTTCCTCATCTCCAGTCTCAGTCTCCCCTCTCCCAGCTTGAATCCATTCCTTCTTGTCCTGTCACTCCAATCCCTTATAAAAGTCCCTCTCCAGCTCTCCTGTTCCCCCTTTCATATACTTAAAGCCTGCCCTAAGGTCTCCCCAGAGCTTTATTCTCTCCAGGCTGCAGAGCCCCATGTGTCCCAGCTTGTCCCCAAAGAGGAGGTGCTCCAGCCCTTATGATCATCTTTGTTGTGTGCATGCAGCACATTCAAATGCTTGCCAAGTGTCACTACCTCTTACCATCTCATTTAAGGAACTCATTAAGGGCAAGGGTTTTGCCCCTTAGTTGGTGATATCCCAACAGTGAGCTGTAATGAGATGAAAAACTTACTCAGCCAACCAAGACATTTAATTGTGTGCACTGCAGCACAAAGCTCTGGGAAAGAGAAAGTGGGGCAAAGGAAAAGGAAAGAAGTGAGAGATCACAGAAGGTTTTGCTTGGACTTGAGGAGAAGCTTCTTTACTTTGAGGATGGTGGAGGCCTGGAGCAGTCTGCCCAGACAGGAAGAGTCTCCTTCTCTGGAGACTTTCAAAACCCATCTGGATGTGTTCCTCTGCAACCTGATCTAGGCTTTAGCAGGGTGGTTGGACTAGGTGATCTGCAGAGGTCACTGCCAACCCTTACCATTCTGTGATCCACTACAGCTTAATGAGAATTAGAGGCAATATTACTTTGTCCTCTCCTGGAATACTCAAGGCTGCCTAGATAGCATCACCCCAACAAGAAGAGGAAAGGTAATGAAGAGACTGGGTATTAGAAAAGAATTCCCATGCTTCACACAATGGCTTAGGTTGGAAGGGACCTGAAAAATCATCCAGTTCCAACCCACCTGCCTTAGGCAGGGACATCTCCTACCAGCCCAGGATGCTCAAGGCCTTACCCAACCTGGCCTTGAACACCTCCAGGCAGGGAGCAGCCACAGCCTTCCTGGGCAACCTGTGCCAGTGTCTCACCACCCTCACTGCAAAGAATCCTTTCCTAACATCCACTTTCAATCTCCCCTCTGCCCCTTTAAACCCAATCCCCCTTCTCCTGTCATTCCCAGACCTTGTCACTAGTCCCTCCCCAGCCTTCCTGTCACCCCCTTCAGATCCTAGAAGGCCACTCTAAGGTCTCCTCAAAGCCTTCTCTTCTTCAGGCTGCACAGCCCCAACTCTTGTAGCCTGTCCTCATAGCAGAGCTGCTGCAGCCCTCTTAGCATCTTGGTTGCCTCCTCTGGACTGGCTCCAACACTTCCATGTCCTTCTTGTGCTGGGGGCTCCAGAACTGCACCCAGGACTCCAAGACTTGCCTGGATGCATTCCTGTGTGACCTGCCCGAGTGGTCCTGCTTTGCAGGGGGGTTGGACTGTATCTATGGAGGTCCATTCCCACCTCTACCACTCTGTGAATAGCAGAGTTGGGCTGGTTGGTGTTTCTGTATGTTCCTAAGCTCCTCTTTCCCTTCTTCACCAACAGACTTTTGCTATGGCCGAGGAGTATCACCGAGAATCGATGCTGGTCGAATGGGAACAGATGAAACAAAGGATCCTTCATACTCTGCTGGCATCAGGAGAAGATGCTCTTGATTTCACCCAGGAAAACGAGGTAACTCTTGTCTTTCTAAACACTGGTGTGTAGCCAGGCACAGCACACACACAGCTGGCACTCCAGCGCTGCTGAAACCACCTCTGCATTGTGCTGGAGCTACAGATGGGCGAGGGCTGGAGGAAAGGAGAAGTACCCACTCTGTTTAATTCCAGAATGCCTGTGCCTAGCAGAATGCATTATCTAGCAAGCCTCTCTGATTGTTTTTATTGCCTGCTGAGTACAGGCAATGGAGCTGCTGAAGCTGTTTTCAGCAACAGCTGTGCAAGCTGGAAGCTTAGTCATGCTAACGCATCTTGGGTCAATATAGCCAGGGGGCAGAAAGCACACTGGGGTAAACTTCACCTTCAGGAAACCTTTGCAACGCTAATGAGAGCAGGCAGTTTCTCAGATGCAGCTGTGCTGACACACAGCAGAGCTCTGTGAGCATCTCAGAGCCTTGCTTTCCCTTATCACTCTGTGCTAAGCCAGGATTTAGAGCTTTTCTTAGGAGGCTGATGAAGTCTCTCAGGTTCCTTGGCAAAATCAAATGAATATTAAGCACAAAAAAAAGGCAAAAGAGACAAGTCTGCTTTCCTTTTTACCTTGCTATCTCATGCAGTGCAGATTAAAAGCTTTGTGCTGTGTTCAGCAACTGAAGCTTAATCTGGTAGTGACCAAATCCTTTGGACAAAACTGACCCTGTGCTTAACGTGGAAAAGGTATTGACCAACAACTTCAAACATTCCTTATCTTCTGTTCCCACTTCAAACTTTGCAGTTTGTTCTCTTGAGATGCTCCAGCTGCATAACTAAAGAGTTGCATGAGTTTGGATGAGGTCTTGAGCAACCTGATCTAGTGGAAGGGAGGTTGGAGCTAAGTGATCTTAGGTCCCTTCCACCTTAAGCTATTCTATGAGGTAGCGGTGACCTGGCACTGTTGGGTTATCAGTTGGACTCAGTGATCTTAATTAAGTTCTTTTGTATCCAGAACCATCCTATAGTAAGCCTTAAGCAATCTAGAAGGAGATGTCCCTACCCATGGGCAGAGGGATTGGACCTAGATGACCTTTAAGGTCCTTTCCAACCCAAACCAGTCTATGAATCTCTGAACTTCACCCACCATGGGCATTTGGAACTAGATCACCATTAAGGTCCTTTCCAGCCCAAACCAGTCTATGAATCTATGAACTTCCCCCACCATGGGCATTTGGAACTAGATCACCATTAAGGTCCTTTCCAACTCAAACCATTCTGTGGATATGAACTTCACCCACCATGGGCATTTGGAGATAGATCACCTTTAATGTCCTTTAAAACCCAAACCATTCTATGAACTTCACCCACCATGGGCATTTGGAACTAGATCACCATTAAGGTCCTTTCCAACCTAAACCAGTCTATGAATCTATGAACTTCACCCACCATGGGCATTTGGACCTAGATGACCTTTAAGGTCCTTTCCAACTCAAACCATTCTGTGGATATGAACTTCACCCACCATGGGCATTTGGAGATAGATCACCATTAAGGTCCTTTCCAACCCAAACCAGTCTATGAATCTATGAACTTCACCCACCATGGGCATTTGGACCCAGATCACCTTTAAGGTCCTTTCCAACCTAAACCAGTCTATGGCTATGAACTTCACCCACCATGGGCATTTGGACCTAGATGACCTTTAAGGTCCTTTCCAGCCCAAACCAGTCTATGGATATGAACTTCACCCACCATGGGCATTTGGAACTGGATGGCCTTTAAGGTCCTTTCCAACCTAAACCATTCTATGAATCTATGAACTTCCACCCCACTGAGCTTCAGGAGGCATCCAACACAGCTGAGATCCCTGGAGCACAAAGTTACATCACAGCCCCTGCATGGTGCTCAATGACAACTATAACCTTGAGAGATGAGACAATTGGAGGGGAGGCTGTGCAGGAACAGAAGTTGCTGTGCTTTCAGGTCAGAAACCAGGCTGAGTTTTTTTTATAGCCATATTCTCCAATCCCCCCCCACCCCCTTTTTGAATCCAAACCACCACCCCATCCCTAAATTCTTGCTCATTGAAATAACTTCTAAAGCTGCAGTGTGCATTGAAATTAAAAAGCCCTTGGTGTTAATGGGCTATGACCTGGATAGGGATTTGGAAATAATTAAAGCTGTTAATGAAATGTCCCTTTCTGATGCCTGTCCTTTTAAATATAGGTTAATCCCAGGCAGCATACATCTTTTTATAGAAGCTATCTTCCCCAGAAAGTATTTCACTGCTCCTTTGCTGTGACTTGTCAGAAAGTTGTCCAGATTTCCAATATTAGCAGAGCTGAATAATGGAGGCTGAGTTCATTTCCAGCTAGGAGCAGCCTTGCCCATTAGTTTAGGACGTGAGTCTGGAGACTTGGCAGCTATCCTGACAGCTTCTAACATCTTTGATATCTTTTTTTTGTGGTGTGGGGGTTTGCCTTTCAAAGTTGAGGGCATTAACTGCAAGGAGGAGCAGCTTAATAACCTGTTCTGAAGAGGTAAAATACCCTTTTGGTGTCAGATAGGCTCTACCCCCGGGTCCATGCCAGGCATCAAATTGAGAGGAGGGAGGAAGGAAAAAGGATAAAACCACCCTCTTAATGTTCTTCATGAATGACTCAATAGCCACCATCACTTGGTAATACTCCACTCTGTTTCAAAGCTCTCCTAGTATCAGGCTGTCATTTCAAGAGCATTTAAAATCCTTGATATATTCTAGTCTTAGCCTCAAGAAGTCAAAGGTCTGAGAGGTTTGAAGTGCATCTACTGTGTTAAAAGCCTGTTATCTAACCTCCCCACAGCAGGTTGTTCTTCTAAAGCCTTGTTCCAGTCAAATAAGTTTTTTTGTGTGGCTGTGACACAAACAGGCACAGCCTGTGGAATCTAGCAGAGGTTTAATTGATATCCTCTGGAGATGGAGAATCAGCTGAAAAGGCACAGATCCAAACGCAGCAGGGGGCCCAGCTGCCTGCCAGCCAATTCTCCAGCTTTGGGCAAGCTGATTTGGGCAGAGTGAAATACCAACACATTATTCATGGAAATCAGACCAATTAACAGGCAAAAAGCATGCAAAGAACCTAGAGCAGGAGTTGCCCTTGGCCTTTGCTGCTCCCCTTGGCCTCCAGCCTGGTCTTCTTCCCATAAGGCTCAGTGATCTCTGGAGGTCCCTTCCAACCCCTGCCCTTCTGTGATTCTAAGGCTAAAACAGAGCTAAGATGCTTCTTGGGAGAGCAGGGAGGAAAGCCTGAGTTTTGTGTTCAGGACATCAAACACACTCAGGGTGCTTGTTCTGAGTCTTTTTCCACTGGCTACCAAGGTGTTCTTTGGTCCTTTCATTCCATGGTTTTCTTCTTTCCACTATCCATGGAAATCAGACCAATTAACACAGGCAAAAAGCATGCAAAGAACCTAGAGCAGGAGTTGCCCTTGGCCTTTGCTGCTCCCCTTGGCCTCCAGCCTGGTCTTCTTCCCATAAGGCTCAGTGATCTCTGGAGGTCCCTTCCAACCCCTGCCCTTCTGTGATTCTAAGGCTAAAACAGAGCTAATAAAAAGATGCTTCTTGAGAGAACAGGAGAGGAAAGCCTGAGTTTTGTTTTCAGGGTATCAAAAGCACTCAAGGTGTTTGTTCTGGATCTTCTTCCACTGAATACCAAGGTGTTCTTTGGTCCTTTTGTTGCATGGTTTTCTTCTTTCCACTCCTGCTGTCGAGCAATCTGCTCCCACGGTGGCAGAGACGCTCTCGCTTTCTGTTCCATCCCTCTGTATATCATGTCTTCATATCCCTTCAATCCCAAACAGTGCAAGCTGCTTTCCAATATCCCTTAAAACCCAAGGAGTGCAAGCTGCTTGCCACCCCAGTGCTGCACCTCAGTGGATTTTGATGGTGTTTCTCCAGCTCAGTCTCTCCCTCTGCCTACTTTATTCGCCGCAGCCACTGGCCAAGCCATTTGGAGTGCTGACAAAATGTCTGCCCAGCCTTCTGCTGAGGAATGTGCATATGCATATGAGGGTGATGAATAATGCATCTTCCTGGGCGTGAGGGCTGCTGTGCAAAGGGAGCTGAGTGCAGCTGAAGCAGGGCTCCTTGTAGAAAGCAGCATGGTTAGGCTAAGAGAATTGAAAAGGTACAAAGGTGCCTGCAGCTCTGCAAAAAGGATTTGGGAAGACCTAAATTAAGGGCAGGGTTGATAAAAGTAGCACTTTCAAAGTGGAGATCATACAATCAGAGGATGGTAGGGGTTGGGAGGGACCTCTAGAGATCACTGAGTCCAACCCCCCTGCCAAAGCAGGATCACTTAGAGTAAGTTATACAGGGATGCATCTGGGTGGGTTTTGAGAGTCTCCAGAGAAGGAGATGCAGAAAGATTGAAGCAATATCAGACTGGAGATGCAGAAAGATTGAAGCAGTGTCAGGCTGGAGATGCAGGAAGATGGAAGCAGTGTCAGGCTGGAGATGCAGGAAGATGGAAGCAGTGTCAGGCTGGAGATGCTGAAGCAGTGTCAGGCTGGAGATGCAGGAAGATGGAAGCAGTGTCAGACTGGAGATGCTGAAGCAGTGTCGGGCTGGAGATGCAGGAAGATGGAAGCAGTGTCAGACTGGAGATGCTGAAGCAGTGTCAGGCTGGAGATGCAGGAAGATGGAAGCAGTGTCAGGCTGGAGATGCAGGAAGATGGAAGCAGTGTCAGGCTGGAGGTGCAGGAAGATGGAAGCAGTGTCAGGCTGGAGGTGCAGGAAGGGGGGTGTGTGTGTGTTACACTTGCACCTCTGCACTCCTCTGTGCATTACCCACTTTTCTGGTTTTCCTTTTGCTGCTCCAGCTGAGCTCAAGGACCTGACCTGGAACACGTTTCAGCTGTTTTCAACACGTTTCATAATCCTTTTCTTGCTTGAAAGCTTGACAAGTTCTGTCTTGCCACCAAAGAATCTGCCCCCACCTTCCCCAGATCCCTCCCACTTAGCTCGCAGGGGATGCTGCTGAGCAGCTACAGAAGGATTGGCTGCGCAGTGCTCCGTGGCTGCAGTCCAGGCTGGGGAGTGGAAATGTCCTTCCCTTTGCTGACTCACTGCTTAGCTTGCCTCTGGAGATTGCCTTTTAGCACAGCCATGCCCCGAGTTCAGCGAGCTTTTGTAGAGTTTAATAATGCAAAGAGCAAGCCAGAAGGCAAGTGGGAGATGGGGGGAAATAGGAAGGAAGCCAAGAGCCAGGGAAGCAAACCTAGGCAAGAAGTGAAAGAAACAGAGGAGGGGAAAGGGGAAGGAGCAGAGAAGGGGGAAAGGGGAAGGGGAAGGAGCAGAGAAGGGGGGAAGGGGAAAAGGGAAGGAGCAGAGAAGGGTGAGGGGGAAAAGGGAAGGAGCAGAGAAGGGTGAGGGGGAAAAGGGAAGGAGCAGAGAAGGGTGAAGGGGAAAAGGGAAGGAGCAGAGAAGGGTGAAGGGGAAGGAGCAGGGAAGGGGGAAAGGAGAAGGGGAAAGAGCAGAGAAGCGGAAAGGGGAAGGGGAAGGAGCAGAGAAGGGGAAAGGGGAAGGAGCGGAGAAGGGGGAAAGGAGAAGGGGAAAGAGCAGAGAAGGGGAAAGGGGAAGGAGCAGAGAAAGGGGAAAGGAGAAGGGGAAAGAGCAGAGAAGGGGAAAGGGAAAGGGGAAGGAGCGGAGAAGGGGAAAGGAGAAGGGGAAGGAGCGGAGAAGGGGAAAGGGAAAGGGGAAAGAGCGGAGAAGGGGAAAGGAGAAGGGGAAGGAGCGGAGAAGGGGAAAGGGAAAGGGGAAAGAGCGGAGAAGGGAAAGGGGAAGGGGAAGGAGCGGAGAAGGGGGAAAGGAAAGGGGAAAGAGCGGAGAAGGGAAAGGGGAAGGGGAAGGAGCAGAGAAGGGGAAAAGGGAAGGGGAAGGAGCAGAGAAGGGGAAAGGGAAAGGGGAAGGAGCGGAGAAGGGGGAAAGGAAAGGGGAAAGAGCGGAGAAGGGAAAGGGAAAGGGGAAGGAGCAGAGAAAGGGGAAAGGAAAGGGGAAGGAGCAGAGAAAGGGGAAAGGAAAGGGGAAGGAGCAGAGAAGGGGGAAAGGAAAGGGGAAAGAGCAGAGAAGGGGAAATGGGAAGGGGAAGGGAATGGCAGCTCAACCCCCAGAGCAATTCCTTCTTCATTTCAGGTGAGCACTCCTGAGTTGAGCCCTGTACCTGTGGGGTTTAACTCGTCAGTCATGCAGCTCTGTGGAGTGGCAGCCACAGGGATGCCCTTCAGTGCTGTAGAGCCTCAGCAAGAGAAAAAGGCAGCAGATTCCCAAAGCAGAGCTCCAGTCCTTATGTTTCTGGCGTTTGGGCACCGGTTGAGAAGTGCCACTAAGTCACAATGTACTCTTCTCCCCTTGTTTTAGAAGCTGAAGCCTCATCAGTAATTAATGAGCACCGTCCATAATTGAGTGTTACTCCAAATAACTGCAATCTATCTGGCCCAGCAGAGGGGGGAGGCTGCGAAGCTCTGCTGCTGCCATCCTGTCTGTTTCCCGGGAAACCTGCTCTAACAGCTGCTTTGTTCTTCAGAACAAAGACTCTGTCGGGTTTTTTAGGTGGCTTTGAAGGAATTTGTGTCAGATGGTTTGGCACTGGAAGGAAAATGCAAATGCTTCTGACTGTCAGCAGCCAGTCAGAGTGACTGTGAGGAATCCTTTTGGTTTCGTTTAGTGGAAGTTCAGCCAAAAAAAAACCCAATAATTAGGATTGCTTTTGGGTTGGTTTTGGGGTTTTTCTTAAGGCATTTTAATTGCCTGTGGTCTGAGTGAATCTGGGTTGTATGGGATCTCCAAAGGTCATCTAGTCCAACCCTCCCTGCAGTCAGCAGGGGCACCCTCAACTAGAGTCATAGAATCAACCAGGTTGGGAGAGACCTCCAAGCTCTGGAGAGGCACTCTGCAAAGTCATGCAGTGACAGGACGAGGGGTTATGGCTTCACACAATCAACCAGGTCAGAGGAGACCTCCAAGCTCAGCCAGCCCAACCTAGCACCCAGCCCTGGCCAACCAACCAGACCAATGCACTCAGTGCCAACCTAGCAGCCAGCCCTGTCCAATCAACCAGACCATGGCATTCAGTGCCAACCTAGCACCCAGCCCTGGCCAACCAACCAGACCATGGCACACAGTGCCCCAGCCAGGCTTGGCTTCAACACCTCCAGACACAGCCACTCCACCACCTCCCTGGGCAGCCCATTCCAATGCCAATCACTCTCTCTGCCAACAACTTCCTCCTAACAGCCAGCCTAGACCTCCCCTGGCACCACTTGAGGCTCTGTCCCCTTCTGCTGCTGCCTGCCTGGCAGCAGAGCCCAACCCCACCTGGCTACAGCCTCCCTGCAGGCAGCTGCAGGCAGCAATGAGCTCTGCCCTGAGGCTCCTCTGCTGCAGCCTGCACCCCCCCAGCTCCCTCAGCCTCTCCTCTCAGGGCTGTGCTCCAGGCCCCTCACAGCTTTGTCGCCCTCCTGTGGACACCTTCCAGTACTGCAACTTCTCTCTTGAACTGAGGAGCCCAGAACTGGACACAGCACTCCAGGGCTGGCCTGAGCAGTGCTGAGCACAGGGCACAAGAACCTCCCTTGTGCTGCTGCCCACACTGCTCCTGAGCCAGCCCAGGATGCCATTGGCTCTGCTGCCCACCTGGGCACACTGCTGCCTCCTCTGCAGCTTCTCTCTGCCAGCACCCCCAGGGCCCTCTCTGCCTGGCTGCTCTCAGCCACTCTGGTCCCAGCCTGCAGTGCTGCTTGGGGTTGTTGTGGCCAAAGTGTAGGACCTACCCTTGGCCTTGTTCAATGTCATCCCCTTGGCCTCTGCCCACCAGATGCCTCAGTGAGCTGAGCAAAGCTCTTGTGGAGAGGTGACTTTGTTATCAGGCTGCTACACCTTGGAGTGCCAAATCAGCTTTTGGGTTCAAAGTGTGGCATTCAAAGGCTCTTGCTTCAGTTTCAGAGCTGAAAGCATACTTGCTTTTTTGAAGCCTTGTCTGTTCCTCTTGGCTTGCCCCAACTATGTCAGCTGGCTTCCTACTAAATATTATGCTGCTTTCCTGAGCTTGTCTTGCTTTTATCTTCAGGCCATCGTGGCTGTAGCAGTGGTTATGAAGCAGCTGATATTAAAGGACTGCTGGCTTCAAAGGGATCTGCCTTTAAAATGATTGCACTTCGTTGTTCAAAGCCAGGCCTTGCAGTGCTGATGCTGAAATGAAGCATTACATTGTCAGGAAGCAGGAAACATGGGAGAGTGTCTAACTCATGCTTGCTTGGGAGAATTCTTTGCTCCAGAGTGGTGGACATCCATGTTGTACAGAGCCTTATGCAGCCTCAGACTAGTATGGCATGGTAGATTTTGAGTGCTGTGATTCCCTCAGATGTCCTTCTCTGCCCCACACTGAAAATAGCACAACCTTGCCATAGTTTCTGTGGGTAGAAAGGTCACACAGACTGCTTTTAGGGTTGGAGGACATCTTGAAGATCACAGGATGTCAGGGGTTGGAAAGGACCCAAAGAGATTATCTACTTCCAACCCCCCTGCCATGGGCTGGAGCACCTCATACTAAATCAGATTGCTCAAGGCCACACCTAAAGTGGCTTGGAACATTTGCAGGCTTGGAGCCTCCAATACAACTTCCCTGAGCAACCTGTGCCAGTGCCTCACAGGGAAGAATTTCTTCCTAATGATGTTTTTTTCAGGTCAGGATATTGCTACTGTCCCCCTTGCTCCTGCAGCAGCCCACCAGTGGGGCACTTTTCAGCACAGAATTGAATGCTGCAGTCTCATTTTGTGTCTGGGATGGTACTGGGACAAACTGGAGTGTCAAATGTTCTGGCTTGGATCCTGTCTGAGCTGTCCAATTCTGTCTCCTTGCTGTGATGGAGGTTCAGACCAGGTGCTTAGTGGCAAGACAATAAGCAGCCTTTCAAAGAACAATAGGAAAGGAATCAAGTGATAAGATGCTATCAGGAGACATGGATGTGCTGATTGTAGAGAGCTAATGGTTGGTTGTGCACTGATGCTATCAGGAGACATGGGTGTGCTGTATCTAGAGAGCTAATGGTTGGTTGTGCACTGATGCTATCAGGAGACATGGGTGTGCTGATTGTAGAGAGCTAATGGTTGGTTGTGCACTGATGCTATCAGGAGACTTGGATGTGCTGAATCTAGAGAGCTAATGGTTGGTTGTGCACTGATGCTGTCAGGAGACATGGATGTGCTGAATCTAGAGAGGTAATGGTTGGTTGTGCACTGATGCTATCAGGAGACATGGATGTGCTGTA
Source organism: Pogoniulus pusillus (assembly GCF_015220805.1). Classification (NCBI taxonomy): domain Eukaryota; kingdom Metazoa; phylum Chordata; class Aves; order Piciformes; family Lybiidae; genus Pogoniulus; species Pogoniulus pusillus. The sequence continues at coordinate 20,376,465 of NC_087283.1, forward strand.
TCTAGAGAGCTAATGGTTGGTTGTGCACTGATGCTACCAGGAGACATGGATGTGCTGATTGTAGAGAGCTAATGGTTGGTTGTGCACTGATGCTATCAGGAGACATGGGTGTGCTGATTGTAGAGAGCTAATGGTTGGTTGTGCACTGATGCTATCAGGAGACTTGGATGTGCTGAATCTAGAGAGCTAATGGTTGGTTGTGCACTGATGCTGTCAGGAGACATGGATGTGCTGAATTTAGAGAGGTAATGGTTGGTTGTGCACTGATGCTATCAGGAGACATGGATGTGCTGTATCTAGAGAGGTAATGGTTGGTTGTGCACTGATGCTACCAGGAGACATGGATGTGCTGATTGTAGAGAGCTAATGGTTGGTTGTGCACTGATGCTATCAGGAGACATGGATGTGCTGATTGTAGAGAGCTAATGGTTGGTTGTGCACTGATGCTATCAGGAGACATGGATGTGCTGTATCTAGAGAGGTAATGGTTGGTTGTGCACTGATGCTATCAGGAGACATGGATGTGCTGAATCTAGAGAGCTAATGGTTGGTTGTGCACTGATGCTATCAGGAGACATGGATGTGCTGAATCTAGAGAGCTAATGGTTGGTTGTGCACTGATGCTATCAGGAGACATGGATGTGCTGTATCTAGAGAGCTAATGGTTGGTTGTGCACTGATGCTATCAGGAGACATGGATGTGCTGAATCTAGAGAGCTAATGGTTGGTTGTGCACTGATGCTGTCAGGAGACATGGGTGTGCTGATTGTAGAGAGCTAATGGTTGGTTGTGCACTGATGCTGTCAGGAGACATGGGTGTGCTGATTGTAGAGAGCTAATGGTTGGTTGTGCACTGATGCTATCAGGAGACATGGGTGTGCTGATTGTAGAGAGCTAATGGTTGGTTGTGCACTGATGCTATCAGGAGACATGGGTGTGCTGTATCTAGAGAGCTAATGGTTGGTTGTGCACTGATGCTATCAGGAGACATGGGTGTGCTGATTGTAGAGAGCTAATGGTTGGTTGTGCACTGATGCTATCAGGAGACTTGGATGTGCTGAATCTAGAGAGCTAATGGTTGGTTGTGCACTGATGCTGTCAGGAGACATGGATGTGCTGAATCTAGAGAGGTAATGGTTGGTTGTGCACTGATGCTATCAGGAGACATGGATGTGCTGTATCTAGAGAGCTAATGGTTGGTTGTGCACTGATGCTACCAGGAGACATGGATGTGCTGATTGTAGAGAGCTAATGGTTGGTTGTGCACTGATGCTATCAGGAGACATGGGTGTGCTGATTGTAGAGAGCTAATGGTTGGTTGTGCACTGATGCTATCAGGAGACTTGGATGTGCTGAATCTAGAGAGCTAATGGTTGGTTGTGCACTGATGCTGTCAGGAGACATGGATGTGCTGAATTTAGAGAGGTAATGGTTGGTTGTGCACTGATGCTATCAGGAGACATGGATGTGCTGTATCTAGAGAGGTAATGGTTGGTTGTGCACTGATGCTACCAGGAGACATGGATGTGCTGATTGTAGAGAGCTAATGGTTGGTTGTGCACTGATGCTATCAGGAGACATGGATGTGCTGTATCTAGAGAGGTAATGGTTGGTTGTGCACTGATGCTATCAGGAGACATGGATGTGCTGAATCTAGAGAGCTAATGGTTGGTTGTGCACTGATGCTATCAGGAGACATGGATGTGCTGAATCTAGAGAGCTAATGGTTGGTTGTGCACTGATGCTATCAGGAGACATGGATGTGCTGAATCTAGAGAGCTAATGGTTGTGCACTGATGCTATCAGGAGACATGGATGTGCTGATTGTAGAGAGCTAATGGTTGTGCACTGATGCTATCAGGAGACATGGATGTGCTGAATCTAGAGAGGTAATGGTTGGTTGTGCACTGATGCTATCAGGAGACATGGATGTGCTGAATCTAGAGAGCTAATGGTTGGTTGTGCACTGATGCTATCAGGAGACATGGGTGTGCTGATTGTAGAGAGCTAATGGTTGGTTGTGCACTGATGCTGTCAGGAGACATGGGTGTGCTGATTGTAGAGAGCTAATGGTTGGTTGTGCACTGATGCTATCAGGAGACATGGATGTGCTGACTGTAGAGAGCTAATGGTTGGTTGTGCACTGATGCTACCAGGAGACATGGATGTGCTGTATCTAGAGAGCTAATGGTTGGTTGTGCACTGATGCTGTCAGGAGACATGGATGTGCTGATTCTAGAGAGCTAATGGCTGTGCACTGGAGGAGGAGGATTTCTGTCACTTCAGACAGCTTCAGCTCTGCTGGGAAGATAATGGGGACGTTGCAGTGAAGCCATGCATTTGAATCCATGCATTTCCCTCTCTTCCTAGCTCACAGTCTTAGTCTTACCTCTGTCAGGAAGGTGGTTTGGTTGCTGTTGTTGTTGTTTAGGAGTGGATATATTGGGGGGAAAATGAGCTTGAGAGCAGAAAAGGATTTGGGGGTGCAGGTGGATGAGAAGCTGGATGTGTGCCAGCAGTGTGAACTTGCAGCCCAGGTGGGCAATGACAGCCTGGGCTGCATACAAAGCAGCAGATGGAGAGAGGGGATCCTGCCCCTCTCTGTTCTGCTGAGACCTCACCTGGAGTGCTGGGTCCAGTTGTGGAGCCCTCAACAAAGGAAGGACATGACCCTGGTGGTCCTTTCCAAGCACAGCAATGCATAGTGCTTAGATGTTGTGCTGAGGGATTGGGTTTAGTCAAGGACCTGTCAGTGTGAAACTAATGATTGGACTCGAGGAGCTCGAAGGTCTTTTCCAACCTGAGAGATTCTGTGTGACATAGACCTGATGGAGTGGCTCCAGAGGAGGGCCACAGAGATGATCAGAGGGGTGGAGCACATCTCTTATGGGGACAGGCTGAGGGGATTCAACCTGGAGAAGGGAAGGCTCCAGGGAGACCTAACAGCAGCCTTTCCAGTACCTGAAGGGGGCTACAAGAAGGCTGCAGAGGGACTGTTCCCAAAGGCCTGCACTGATAGGATGAGGGACAATGGCTTGGAATTAGATTTGGATTGGATGTTAGGAACAAGTTCTGCACCATGAAGGTGCTGGAACACTGCAACAGGTCACCCAGGGAGGTGGTTGAGATACTCAGAATGAGGCTCAACAAGGCGATAAACAACCTGCTCTAGTGCAGGCTGTCCCTGCTGACTGCAGGGGGGGTTGGACTGGATGCCCTTCAGAGGTGCAACCCAAACCATTCCATGAGTCTGTGTTGTTGGTGAAGTCTTTGCAGTACTTCTGTGCCTTACACCTCCTTGTTCTCTTCTCCTCTCACAGCCCAGCTACGGCGGGGAGTTGGGTCCTCCAGGTCGCAGCTCTCTGGACAGCATGGAGATGGCCTATGCTCGTCAGGTGAGTGCAGCTGAGCCACCAGAGATTAAATGCTGGGTTTCTGCAGAGAAGAGAGGTGGGGAGGAGAAAGATTGGTGAATGTAGAGTGAAAGAAGGTCTGCTAAGAAACCAGGGAAATGTTTTACCTGTCCCCTGCCCCGCTCCGAGTTAAAGTTAAACCTTTCAAGTGAAGTGCCTGGAGTTAAAATGCAGTTGGAGAGTACAGGGATTTTAGCCTGACTTTTTAGGAGTGTGCTCACCTGCCTGCTCCAGGATTTTCTGGTCAGAAGAAGATCCTGAGCACCACTATTCAATCATTTAAAGGGGATGGAGTGCTGGAGCAAGCTGCCCAGAGAAATGGTGGAGTCCCCATCTCTGGAGAGATTCCTAACCCACCTGGACGTGTTCCTGTGTGACCTTCTCTAGGTGAATCATAGAATTGTTTGGGGTGGAAAGCACCTCTGAGGTCATTGAGTCCAAGCATTGAATTAACACCACCATGGCCATCAAACCATGGCCCCAGGTGCCATGGCCACACGATTCTTGAACACCTCCAAGCCACCTTCCACTTCCCTGGGCAGCCTCTGCCGATCCCTGGCCGCTCTTGCAGCAAAGAAATGCTTCCTCCTCTCCAACATAAACCTCCCCTGGCACATTTCCAGGGCATTTTCTCTTCTCCTATCACCTGAGACTAGGCAGAGGAGCCCAAAACCAGCTGCCTGTAGCCTCCTTTCATGGAGCTGTCGAGAGCAATGAGGTCTCCCCTCAGCCTCCTCTTCTCCACACTAACCACCTCTCAGCTGCTTCTCTCCAGCTCTGCTCTCCAGACATTTACCCAACTTTGTTGCCTTTCTTTGGACCTCCTCCAGCCCCTCCAACGTCCTTCTTTTGTGGGGCCCAAAACTGAAGGCAGGATTGGAGGTACCACCTCAGCAGTGCCTGATACAGGGAGCACAATCACTTCTCTGCTTCTGATGGCCACACTATTACTGATCCAGGCCAGCAGGTCTGGTGCATGTGACACTCACCCCAAGGTATCAGTGCTGGTGTCCACATCTTGCTCCCAACACCTGCATCCTCCCAGATCATCCATTTCAGGGTGGTGTATCCCACCCAGCTGAGGATGTGCCACTTACTGATTGTAACCAAAAGCACCAAGTGAGACACAGTGGTCCAGAAGATGACCATCAAGGTGCCACCTGAAACCTCTGCTCATGAAGAGTTTGTGTTCCCTTTGTTCTCAGGTGTGGAGGATCATAGAATGGTTTAGGTTGGAAAGGACCTCAAGGATCAGCCAGTTTCAACCTCCTGCCATAGACAGGGACACCTCCCACTAGAACAGGTTGCTCAAGACTTCATCCAGCCTGGCCTTGAACACCTCCATGACCTTCCTGGGCAACTTGTGCCAGTGTCTCACCACCCTCTCTGTCAACAACCCTTTCCTAACATCCAGTTTGAATCTCCCCTCTGCCAGTTCAAACCCATTCCCCCTTGTCCTGTCATTACAAGACCTTGTCACTAGTCCCTCCCCATCCCTCCTGTAGCCCACTTCAGATCCTGGAAGGCCACTCCAAGGTCTCCTCCAAGCCTTCTCTCCTCCAGTCTGCAGAGCCCCAACTCTTGTAGCCTGTCCTTATAGCAGAGCTGTTGCAGCCCTCTGAGCATCTTTGTGGACCTCCTCTGGATTTGCTCCAACAGTTCCATGTCCTTCTTGTGTTGGGGGCTCCAGAACTGCACACAGGACCACAGGTGGAGTCTGACAGAGCAGATTGTTCATGGAGACAAAGCCACATTTGATATCTTAGTCCCTTTGCTGCTGTGTGCATGCAAGAAGAAAGATTCTGAAGCCTGAATCCTGAAGTTTGTCAAATTCTATCCCATTTTAATGGCATCACTTTGGAGCCTGAGCTGGCAATTAATAATGCCTGCCAGCATCAGGCTCCTTCTGCAAGTGCTCAGGGAAAACTGCTAAACTTTCCCACACCCAATTTGTTACTTTTGTTGTTGGAGATGATCTGTTTACCAGTGCTGCTGGAAACAAGATGAAAGAGAAGGGCTTGAGTTGTCCAAGTGGAGATGTGTGAGAGGAGGCAGACAAAGCCCTTGCTTAATTTGCACACAATTGCTGTTATTGTCTGCCTTGGCTCAGGCTTTGCTGAGGCAGGCAGCAGCTCCTGCATCTGCTTTTCTCTGTCTGCCTCCAGTTATGGTAACTGTGAAAGAATGAATCACAAAGTGATGTGCAGAGTTGTGCTGTGGACGTTTCATGGAGGGGTTGTTAATAGTATGTTTCATAGCTAGTGTGCTACACCTGCATTAGAGGCCTCATGGCATAATTACCAAGCTGAGTGGTGTGGCTGATAAGGATGAAGGAGGGGATGGATCTGTTGGAGGGCAGCAGAGCCCTGCAGAGGGACCTGGCCAGGCTGGATGGGTGGGCAGAGGCCAAGGGGATGAGAGTGAAGAAGGCCAAGGGCAGGTTCTGCACTTTGGCCACAACAACCCCAAGCAGCACTGCAGGCTGGGGCCAGAGTGGCTGAGAGCAGGCAGGCAGAGAGGGCCCTGGGGGTGCTGTGAGAGAGCAGCTGCAGAGGAGGCAGCAGTGTGCCCAGGTAGGCAGCAGAGCCAGTGGCATCCTGGGCTGGCTGAGGAGCAGTGTGGGCAGCAGGAGAAGGGAGGTTCTTGTGCCCCTGTGCTCAGCACTGCTCAGGCCACCCCTGGAGTGCTGTGTCCAGTTCTGGGCTCCTCAATTGCAGAGAGAAGTTGCAGTACTGGAAGGTGTCCACAGGAGGGCGACAAAGCCGCGAGGGGCCTGGAGTACAGCCCTGAGAGGAGAGGCTGAGGGAGCTGGGGGGGTGCAGGCTGCAGCAGAGGAGGCTCAGGGCAGAGCTGATTGCTGCCTGCAGCTGCCTGCAGGGAGGCTGTAGCCAGGTGGGGTTTGGCTCTGGTGCCAGGCAGCCAGCAATAGAAGAAGGGGACACAGCCTGAAGCTGTGGCAGGGCAGGTCTAGGGTGGCTGTGAGGAGGAAGTTGCTGTCAGAGAGAGTGATTGGCACTGGAATGGGCTGCCCAGGGAGGTGGTGGAGTCACTGTGCCTGGAGTTTTGAAGGAAAGCCTGGCTGGGGCACTGAGTGCCATGGTCTGGTTGCTTGGCTAGGAATGGGTGCTAGGTTGGCCTGGCTGAGCTTGGAGGTCTCTTCCAACCTGGTTGATTCTATGTTTGTATGAGCCAGCAGTGGCAATGGCCAGAGATGGAGAGAGGGGATCCTGCCCCTCTGCTCTGCTCTGAGGAGACCTTACCTACAGGGCTGTGTGCTGCTTTGGAGCCGTCAACACAAGACAGACATGGACCTGCCGGAGAGGGTCCAGAGGAGGGACACAGCAATGATCAGAGGAGTGGAGAAGCTCTGCTATGGGGACAGGCTGGGAGAGTTGGGGCTGTGCAGCCTGGAGAAGAGAAGGCTCCAGGGAGATCTCAGAGCAGTATTTCAGTATCAGAAGGTGGCCTGCAGGAAGGCTGTGGGGAGTCTGTTCAGAAGGCTCTGTGGTGACAGGACAAAGGGCAATGGTTTGAAGCTGAAGCAGGGGAGATTTAGGTTGGACATCAGCAGGAAGTTCTTCACAGTGAGGGTGTGGAGACACTGGCACAGGTTGCCCAGGGATGTGATTGACTCCCTGTCCCTGCAGACATCCAAGATCAGACTCAGTGTGTCCCTGAGCAGCCTGCTGTAGTGGGAGGTGTCCCTGCTGCCTGCAGGGAGCTTCGACAAGATGTCCTTGGAGGGTCCCTTCCAACCCCATGCAATCTGTCAATCTGTAATGAGGAAGAATTTCTTCCTACTATCTAACCCCAGTCCAGCTTCTCCTAGCTTGAAGCCATCACCCCTGCTCTTGTCACCCCATGCCTTGCTGAAGCTCTCCTTGTAGCCCACTTCAAATAAGATGACTGATGCAAAGGGCTTGCTGGAGATGCTGCTTCTAGTAGCCTGGCTTAGATTTTGCTGCTGTGGCTGGGGAGAAGGCAGAGGAGTGCTGTGAGCTGTGTTTTGTTGAATTTGCTTTCTTTCCCTGCCTTTCAGATTTATATCTACAACGAGAAGATAGTGAATGGGCATCTGCAGCCTAACCTGGTGGACCTCTGTGCTGCTGCGGCAGAGCTGGATGATAAGGTACCAGCAGGGAGTTCACAGGGGGGAAGTGTCTTTAACCTGGTTTGATGAACAGCCTGGTGGCATTGGTAGAGAAGTGCTGATATTGGCAAGAGGGGGGAAAAAAAATGAGCATGGCTCCACAAAAAACCACAAAGGCAGGTCTGGAATCAGCTCTGCTATAGCAGGGTCTGCCTGTGATCACAGCAGCACAGAAGCATTCAGGCTGCCAAAGCCCCTCAGGATCACCAAGTCCAACCCAGAACCCTGCTCTGCAAGGCTCACCCTAGCCCCAGGCACCACATCCAAACGACTTTTAAACACACCCAGGGCTGGTGACTCCACCACCTCCCTGGGCAGCCCATTCCAGTGCCTGACCACTCTTGCTGGGAAGATAATGTTCCTAGTTTCCAATCTAAACCTACCCAGTGGCAGCTTGAGGCCATCTTCTTGTTCTGTCACTATTTACCTGTGAGAAGAGACCAGCACCAACCTCTCCACAACCTCCTTTTGGGTAGCTGTAGACAGCAATGAGGTCTCCCCTCAGCCTCCTCTTCCTCAGACTAACCATCCCCAGCTCCCTCAGTTGCTCCTCATCAGATTTATCCTCCAGGCCCTTCACAGTTTCCTTCCCCTCCTCTGCACTGGCTCCAGCACCTCCACAGCCCTCTTGTATTGAGGTGCCCAAAACTGAACACAACTCTCTAGGTGTGGCCACACCAGAGCAGAGCCCAGGAGCACAATCACCTCCCTGCTCCTGCTGGACACAGCATTCCTGATCCCAGCCTGGATGCCTTTGGCTTTCTTTGGCACCTGGGCACACTGCTGCCTCCTATTCAGCTGCTTGTCCATTACAGCCCCCAGGTGCCAAGGTGCTGAACTTGGCCACAATGCAAATCTCTTAAGGCAGTGAGGCAGAAAAGATTTCAGTGCAGTGCCTCATCAGGGAGGAAGAATCACTTTGAGTTTGAAAGGCTTCTCCTGTGTTTGGTTTTCAGGATCTGCTTTCCTGAATACCCTTTGCATGTGTTTAGCTGCAGGTGAGAAGGGTCTTCAGTCAGCCCCTGCTAATGAAGCAGGCTCCCAGAGCCAAGAGTAGAGCCCCCTAGGACTGACTTTGAAGCACTCATTTGCCTGCCTTTGCTTTTCTTCTTTCCCCTCCCTCCTCATTTAATTGCTAGCTTGATCTACAACAGACTCAACTGCACAAACCTGGGAGGAGAGCAACTGCAGGAGAGTCAAGTCATGCAAACACTGTGCAAATGGGGAGAGCAAAAAGGTGTTCAGGAGCTGAGTGGTGATCTGAACTGCAGTTGTGCCTCTTGGCTTCAAACACTTCTGTCCATTTTGCTGGGGCCAGCGTGGTGAGTGGGCATGTTCTGGCTGCTTTGAAGCAGCAAGATCAAACACCTGCCTTTGCTGCAGCTAACAGTGCTCTTCCTGCTTAGTATTTCACTGTTTCAACGGGGATGCTCCAGGCCTGCAGACACAGGAGGGAATTGGCAGACCTGAAGTGGCTTTCAACACAGTTTTTCAGACCTGAGTCTTTGTCCAAGGGATCCTTTAGCTATTTCTGCTTGCACAGATGCCCAGAGCAACTGCTTATAGAGTCATAGAACAGCCTCACAGAATTGTTTAGGGTGGAAAAGCCCTTTCAGATCATCAAGTCCAACTGTTAACCCAGCACTAAACTATGTCTCTCAGTATTACATCTCCATGGCTTTTCCATCTCTTTAGGGAGGGAGACTTCACCACCACCCTGGGCAGCCTGTTCCAGGCCTTGACAACTCTTCTGGGGAAGAAATTGTTTTCTCATGTGCAACCTAAACCTCTTTTGGCACAACTTGGGGCTGTCTTGTGCTGTCACTTGTTGTGTGGCCAGAAACCTTGGTGATGTGGTGGTTGTTGGGGGCAGAGGCTGAAGGAGCTGGAGGTGTGCAGCCTGAGGGCAGAGCTCATTGCTGCCTGCAGCTGCCTGCAGGGAGGCTGTAGCCAGGTGGGGTTGGGCTCTGGTGCCAGGCAAGCAGCAACAGAAAAAGGGGACACAGTCTCAAGTTGTGCCAGGGCAGGTCTAGGCTGGCTGTTAGGAGGAAGTTGTTGGCAGAGAGAGTGATTGGCATTGGAATGGGCTGCCCAGGGAGGTGGTGGAGTCGCTGTGCCTGGAGCTGTTGAAGCCAAGGCTGTCTGGGGCACTGAGTGCCATGGTCTGGTTGGTTGGACAGGTCTGGGTGCTAGGTTGGCACTGAGTGCCATGATCTGATTGATTGGCTAGGGCTGGGTGCTAGGTTGGCACTGAGTGCCATGGTGTGGTTGCTTGGCTAGGGCTGGGTGCTAGGTTGTCACTGAGTGCCATGGTCTGGTTGCTTGGTTAGGGCTGGGTGCTAGGTTAGCACTGAGTGCCATGGTGTGGTTGCTTGGTTAGGGCTGGGTGCTAGGTTAGCACTGAGTGCCATGGTGTGGTTGCTTGGTTAGGGCTGGGTGCTAGGTTGGCACTTAGTGCCATGGTCTGGTTGCTTGGTTAGGGCTGGGTGCTAGGTTGGCACTGAGTGCCATGGTGTGGTTGCTTGGTTAGGGCTGGGTGCTAGGTTGGCACTTAGTGCCATGGTCTGGTTGCTTGGTTAGGGCTGGGTGCTAGGTGGGACTGAATTCTATATGAAGCTGGAAACGGGGAAGGAATCTGAGCACCAAATCCTCAGCCTAGCCTTGGAAATGGTTGTTGGTTGCAGGTCCAATATTTACAGCCACTTTCTTGCACAAGAATTAAGCAGAGAAGCCTGGACCCTGCAGGAGTTCTGCAGGACAGAAGTGACTTCCTTTCTGCATGACAGCATCCAGCATCTCCATGGGGAATCCAAACGGGCACTACTCTTGCGGTCCTGTGCCATTCTCAAGCCCCCTAACATCTCACAATACTGCCCTGTCTTGTTTGCCCACCTCTGTCCTGATGGCTTTTGCCTGGATTGGTTTGTTTGTAGAACATCTCTGAGATGTGGGCCATGGTGAAGCAAATGACTGACGTTGCCCTGGTGCCTGCCAGTGATGCCCTGAAGGTCCGGACCAACATGGAGGTGCGGATGGAGTTTGTGAGGCAGGCTCTGCACTACCTGGAGCAAAGGTAAAGGGAGTGCTTTGGCAAGCACAGCTTATGGAACAGAGCTCCCTGCTGATAAGCCAGGATGGCTTTGTCATGCACACAAACACATTACCAAGTCAGCTACCTCTTGCCTCCTTCAGAAGGGTCTGTTCTGCAGGGTTCAGAGCAGCCACTTGAGGAAAAAGCTCTTTTAGTTAAACCCCTTCTAGATAAAAAGACCTGAGATCCGTAGGGAGGTTGTTTAGAAGATGCAAAGACCTCACTCTGACAGGTCTAGAATATTTATGTGAGGATCTTTCAGTTGAGGGAAAAGTCCTGTTTGCCCTCTGCCCAAAGAGAGTGGCTCTTTTTCCGTGCTCCCTTTCTGCCTGCTGATTGCTGTCAGGACATGAGGACAGCACTGGGGGCAAACCTGGTGCAGTCAGACAGGTTCTGATTCTGCCATTTCTACACTTCTGGAAAAACTGAAGGTGATGAAGCTGAGGCATCTGGCAAGGATTTTCAGACCCTATCAGGGTGAGTAGCCCAGGAATGAAAGCTCCTTGAGCAGGGAAGCAGGTGGAAAATAGCAAGCTTTGAAACAGCCCAAAGCTGAATCTCTCCCTGGCTCTATTACCTGCTACCTGTACTTGTGGCCCTTGTCTGGCAGCTGCAGCTGTAGTGCCAGCAGTGGAAAGCAGAGAGTGGCTGCAGTTCAGTGCTTGGGCATATGTTGTCAGTCAGAGTTGGAAGGGAGCACAAGGATCAGCCAGTTCCAACCCCCCTGCCATGGGCAGGGACACCCTACCCTAGAGCAGGCTGCCCATAGCCTCAGCCAGCCTGACCTTAAACACCTCCAGCCATGGGGCCTCAACCCCCTCCCTGGGCAACCCAGTCCAGCCTCTCACCACTCTCCTGCTCAACAACTTCCTCCTCCCCTCCAGCCTCACTCTCCCCACCTCCAGCTTTGGATAGCCTCAAAAGATCCCTTCCCATCTAAGATTCTGCATTCTATGTCACTGAATTCTGTGATTCTATATCACTGACTAAGATGTTAAGCAGCACTGGTGCCTGCACTGACCCCTGAGGGACGCCCCTTGGCACTGGTCTGCCGGTGGGCATTGTGCCCTTGATCACCACTCTCTGCATGCCACCATCCAGCCAGTTCTTTATCCAACCTGCTCAAGTTCTGCTTTGCTTGTGTTTGCTCTTCAGTTACAAAAACTACACCTTTGTGACAGTCTTTGGCAACCTGCACCAGGCTCAGCTGGGTGGAGTCCCTGGCACCTATCAACTGGTCCGCAGCTTCCTGAACATCAAACTCCCTGCACCTGTCCCTGGGCTCCAGGTATGTTTATCACTTTCAGCCACTCAGCTAAGACAATAACCCAAATTGGACTCCTCCAGCACACTCAGGAAAGTAGTGCCAGCCTCCAGTGAGTTGGCTTTTCTTCTCTTGCTTGAACTTCTTTTAGGCTTGGAGGCTTTTATTTCTCCTCTAGACTTTTTCACTGGGGGAGATGGAAGATAAGAGATAAAATCACTTTGAGTTCAGAGCACAGTGGTGCTCAGAAGCTTTGAGCTCTAAACCTCATGGTCTCTTCTGGTCATCTTCTCAGAGATCAAGCAAGCATTAAAATACATTCTGATGTTTCCAAAAAGCAGTGGCTTCATATCTCTGCCTTTAAGACACTGACACGAGTTGCTGATGGCTAAGTCTGTACTGACTTAATCTGAGCTTTTCTGTAGCCTTTGCTTTAAGAGTCTGAATAAAATCCTTCTCATCTGCAGAAAGTGCATAGCTGTGCACCTGCAGAACCACAGCTAACAGGCAGGGAGGGGTGAAGAATTAAAGTTAAATGAAGTTATAATAGATGATAAGATTGGGGACCATACAGCTTGAGTCCTTTTCTCACCTGCTGAGGTCCCTGATTAGGTTCCTGCCTTTCAGTTTCAGTACAAATGTTTTTAATGGCTAAGTTGTCCCATCCAAACTCTTGCATGGGGAGTTTTAGGATGGTCAGAATCTCACTCAGTGCTGAAATCTGGGCAAGCAGAAGAGTCTCTTCTTTTGATGCTAGGATGTGGAGGGCAAAAAGCTCACTCAGAGCTGAAATCTGGGCAAGCAGAAGAGTCTCTTCTTTTGATGCTAGGATGTGGAGGGCAAAGCCTCACTTAGAGCTGAAATCTGGGCAAGCAGAAGAGACTCATCTTTTGCTGCTAGGATGTGGAGGGCAAAAAGCTCACTCAGAGCTGAAATCTGGACAAGCAGAAGAGTCTCTTCTTTTGCTGCTAGGATGTGGAGGGCAAAGCCTCAATGAGAGCTGAAATCTAGGCAAGCAGAAGAGACTCTTCTTTTGCTGCTAGGATGTGGAGGGCAAAGCCTCAATGAGAGCTGAAATCTGGGCAAGCAGAAGAGACTCTTCTTTTGCTGCTAGGATGTGGAGGGCAAAGCCTCAATGAGAGCTGAAATCTGGGCAAGCAGAAGAGACTCTTCTTTTGCTGCTAGGATGTGGAGGGCAAAGCCTCAATGAGAGCTGAAATCTAGGCAAGCAGAAGAGACTCTTCTTTTGCTGCTAGGATGTGGAGGGCAAAGCCTCAATGAGAGCTGAAATCTGGGCAAGCAGAAGAGACTCTTCTTTTGCTGCTAGGATGTGGAGGGCAAAGCCTCAATGAGAGCTGAAATCTGGGCAAGCAGAAGAGACTCTTCTTTTGCTGCTAGGATGTGGAGGGCAAAAAGCTCACTCAGAGCTGAAATCTGGACAAGCAGAAGAGTCTCTTCTTTTGCTGCTAGGATGTGGAGGGCAAAGCCTCAATGAGAGCTGAAATCTAGGCAAGCAGAAGAGACTCTTCTTTTGCTGCTAGGATGTGGAGGGCAAAGCCTCAATGAGAGCTGAAATCTGGGCAAGCAGAAGAGACTCTTCTTTTGCTGCTAGGATGTGGAGGGCAAAGCCTCAATGAGAGCTGAAATCTGGGCAAGCAGAAGAGACTCTTCTTTTGCTGCTAGGATGTGGAGGGCAAAAAGCTCACTCAGAGCTGAAATCTGGACAAGCAGAAGAGTCTCTTCTTTTGCTGCTAGGATGTGGAGGGCAAAGCCTCAATGAGAGCTGAAATCTAGGCAAGCAGAAGAGACTCTTCTTTTGCTGCTAGGATGTGGAGGGCAAAGCCTCAATGAGAGCTGAAATCTGGGCAAGCAGAAGAGACTCTTCTTTTGCTGCTAGGATGTGGAGGGCAAAGCCTCAATGAGAGCTGAAATCTGGGCAAGCAGAAGAGACTCTTCTTTTGCTGCTAGGATGTGGAGGGCAAAGCCTCAATGAGAGCTGAAATCTGGGCAAGCAGAAGAGTCTCATTTTTTGCTGCTAGGATGTGGAGGGCAAAAAGCTCACTCAGAGCTGAAATCTGGGCAAGCAGAAGAGTCTCTTCTTTTGCTGCTAGGATGTGGAGGGCAAAAAGCTCACTTAGAGCTGAAATCTGGACAAGCAGAAGAGTCTCATTTTTTGCTGCTAGGATGTGGAGGGCAAAGCCTCAATGAGAGCTGAAATCTGGGCAAGCAGAAGAGACTCTTCTTTTGCTGCTAGGATGTGGAGGGCAAAGCCTCAATGAGAGCTGAAATCTGGGCAAGCAGAAGAGACTCTTCTTTTGCTGCTAGGATGTGGAGGGCAAAGCCTCAATGAGAGCTGAAATCTGGGCAAGCAGAAGAGACTCTTCTTTTGCTGCTAGGATGTGGAGGGCAAAGCCTCAATGAGAGCTGAAATCTAGGCAAGCAGAAGAGACTCTTCTTTTGCTGCTAGGATGTGGAGGGCAAAGCCTCAATGAGAGCTGAAATCTGGGCAAGCAGAAGAGACTCTTCTTTTGCTGCTAGGATGTGGAGGGCAAAGCCTCAATGAGAGCTGAAATCTGGGCAAGCAGAAGAGACTCTTCTTTTGCTGCTAGGATGTGGAGGGCAAAGCCTCAATGAGAGCTGAAATCTGGGCAAGCAGAAGAGTCTCATCTTTTGCTGCTAGGATGTGGAGGGCAAAAAGCTCACTCAGAGCTGAAATCTGGGCAAGCAGAAGAGTCTCTTCTTTTGATGCTAGGATGTGGAGGGCAAAGCCTCACTTAGAGCTGAAATCTGGGCAAGCAGAAGAGACTCATCTTTTGCTGCTAGGATGTGGAGGGCAAAAAGCTCACTCAGAGCTGAAATCTGGGCAAGCAGAAGAGACTCTTCTTTTGCTGCTAGGATGTGGAGGGCAAAAAGCTCACTCAGAGCTGAAATCTGGACAAGCAGAAGAGTCTCATTTTTTGCTGCTAGGATGTGGAGGGCAAAGCCTCAATGAGAGCTGAAATCTGGGCAAGCAGAAGAGACTCTTCTTTTGCTGCTAGGATGTGGAGGGCAAAAAGCTCACTCAGAGCTGAAATCTGGGCAAGCAGAAGAGTCTCTTCTTTTGATGCTAGGATGTGGAGGGCAAAGCCTCACTTAGAGCTGAAATCTGGGCAAGCAGAAGAGTCTCATCTTTTGCTACTAGGATGTGGGGGCAAAACCCTCACCATGCAAAGAGAAGGCTTTCAGCTGAATCAGTGTGTGTGGATATAAGGGTAAAAATAATAACTGAGGTAAATGGTAAAGAGAATGAATTGAAAAGTGCTGCTTTCCCAACCAAGCTGTGATTGTTGCTCTCTTTTTCAGGATGGGGAGGTGGCAGGCCATCCTGTTTGGGCACTGATTTACTACTGCATGCGCTGTGGGGATTTGACTGCAGCCATGCACGTGGTGAAACGAGCCCAGCACCAGCTGGGGGAGTTCAAAACCTGGTTCCAGGAGTACATGAACAGTAAAGATAGAAGGTAATTGGGAAGTGGGAAGGATCTTTGAAAGGTGGGAGTTGCTCTGGAATAGGGAAACAGTCAATGGCTTGGTAGAAATACAAGAAGCTCAGGTCTCTTCTGGTGGTGATGGCTGCCTGGTGTTTATAATTACCTGAATTACAGGGCAGAGGTTTGGATGTTCTGCTTTGTGGCTTTGCAGTCCAGAAGAGCCTACCAGCCCAAGGTTGCTCAAGGCCTCATCCAACCTTGCCCTTGAGCACCTCCATGGAGTGGGGAGGAGTATCCACAACCTCCTTGGGCAAATGAGGGCCGGGAGGATGCTGAGAGGCTGCAGCAGCTCTGCTGTGAGCACAGCCTGAAAGAGTTGGGGCTGTGCAGGCTGGAGCAGAGGAGGCTCCCAGGGGACCTTCTTGTGGCCTTCTAAGATCTGCATGGGGCCTAAAAAATTGCTGGGGAGAGACTTTTGAGGCTGTGAGGGAGTGGCAGGAGTGGGGGGAACGGAGCAGAGATGGAGGTGGGGAGAGTGAGGCTGGAGGTGAGGAGGAAGTTGTTGAGCAGGAGAGTGGTGAGAGGCTGGACTGGGTTGCCCAGGGAGGTGGTTGAGGCCCCATGGCTGGAGGTGTTTGAGGCCAGGCTGGCTGAGGCTGTGTGCAGCCTGCTCTAGGGTAGGGTGTCCCTGGGCATGGCAGGGGGTTGGAACTGCCTGCTCCTTGTGCTCCCTTCCAGCCCTGCCTGATTCTGTGATTCTGTGAACTTGTTCCCAGTGGGTTACTGTGAAGAATTTCTCCCTGATCTGGTCTTTCTCTCTTCAGGCTGTCTCCTGCCACTGAAAACAAGCTACGCCTGCACTACAGGCGAGCCCTGAGGAACAACACAGACCCCTACAAGAGGGCTGTCTACTGCATCATCGGCCGCTGCGACGTCACCGACAACCAGAGCGAAGTGGCTGACAAAACAGAGGATTATCTTTGGATCAAGGTAGGGCTGGCCTTGGCCCCTTGTGCTGGGATGTGGTGGTGCCATGGTCCGGTTGGTTGACTAGGGCTGGATGCTAGGTTGGCACTGAATGCCATGGTCTGGTTGATTGGCTAGGGCTGGGTGCTAGGTTGGCACTTAGTGCCATGGTCTGGTTGATTGGCCAGGGCTGGGTGCTAGGTTGGCACTGAATGCCATGGTCTGGTTGGTTGGCTAGGGCTGGGTGCTAGGTTGGCACTGAGTGCCATGGTCTGGCTGGTTGGGCAGGGCTGGGTGCTAGGTTGGCACTGAGTGCTATGCTCTGGTTGCTTGGCTAGGGCTGGGTGCTAGGTTGGCCTGGATGATCTTGGAGGTCTCCTCCAACCTGGTTGATTCTGTGATAGGACAGATACCCTCTGAGTGCATCCCTTGCACAAGGTGAAGTTGAACTACCTGTGCTGCTTCTTTTGGGTGTGTTTTTCAGCTGAACCAAGTGTGTTTTGATGACAGCAGTGCAAGTTCTCCCCAGGACCGACTAACTTTGTCCCAGTTCCAGAAGCAGCTGCTAGAAGACTATGGTAAGAAACCACAGCAAGATGTGGGCTCTGCTTTTCTGCTTTTGAGCATTTCCCAACTCTTCCTGCACAAATCCCACACTCCCCAGAAAACTCTGTAGCTCTCCACTTAGTGACTGGCACCTTCAGGGTGTTTCTGGGCAGCCTAATGGCAGACTTCAGTAAGGTGTGATGAAGGAGCCCTCTGTGCTCCCAGCAGTCCAGGGAGGGAACATTCATCCATGAATCCTCTCAAGGACAGACTGAGGGAGCTGAGGCTCTTTAGCTTGGAGTCAGAGGAGACTGAGGGGTGACCTCATTCATGTTTATTAATAAGTGAAGGGTGAGTGCCAGGAGGATGGAGCCAGGCTCTGCTGTCCTGTCCCTAGGCATCCTTATGAAAAATCCCTCTCCAGCTTTCCTGCAGGCTCCTTTCAGGTACTGGAAGTCTCTAAGGTGTGAGAGGTGATGGTTTGTTGCCTCATCGAGAGGTTCACCTACCAGTGCATAAAGAGTGGCTTCCTGAAGGATGGAAACTCCCTTTTTCCAAGGAGTCTCATGGAAAAAGACAAGGAGTGATGAGACCAAGTTACTGCAGGGGAGATTCCCATTAGATTCCAGAAGGAAACATTTCCCCATGAGCACAGACAGACACTGGAATCGTCTGCCCGGGGAAGCAGTGGAGTCCACTACATTGGGTAGTTTGAAGGCTCAGCTTGCCAGGGTGCTGGGCCAGCTCATTTCAACTCCACCTAGAAAGGCTAAACCAGAGGATCTTAGAGGGGATCTAATCCATGTTTATAAACCTGTTTGTTTCTGTGATTCTATGTTGAGGTGCTGAAAGGTGTCCAGAAGAGGGCAACAAAGCTGGGGAGGGGCCTGGAGCACAGCCCTGAGAGAAGAGGCTGAGGGAGCTGGGGGGGTGCAGCCTGCAGCAGAGGAGGCTCAGGGCAGAGCTCATTGCTGCCTGCAGCTGCCTGCAGGGAGGCTGTAGCCAGGTGGGGTTGGGCTCTGCTGCCAGGCTGGGGATCAAGAGAGAGGGGACAAACTCTGCTCAGTTGGGCCTTGTGACAGGACAAGGGGTACTGGATATAAAACTCCAGCACAGAAAGTTCCACCTCCACATGAGGAAGAACTTCTTGACTATAAGGGTCTCAGAGCACTGGCACAGGCTCCCTAGAGAGGCTGTGGAGTCTCCTTCTCTGGGGACTTCTAAGCCCTGTCTGAATGTGTTCCTGCGCTGGATTCTCTGGTCCTGCTCTGGCAGGGAGGTTGGACTCGATGATCCCTGGAGGTCCTTCCCAACTCCTAACATCCTGTGATCCTTGGGGTGTCATCCCACCTGGCATTCTGTGCTTTCATGAGGTGATGGTTTGTTGCCTGAAAAGAACTTTCTGGAACAACTTTTATTCTCTTTCCCTTCTGGGATCCATCTTCATGCTGTGGTCTGCGAAGATGAAATGAATCCCTGCTGTGCCGGGAAGCATCTGCTCTCGCTGATCTCTGATTGCAAAATCATCTTCACTTAACCTTCTGTGCACCTGTTGGGGAACTTTGTTTGTTTCTTGTTTTCATTCCAGGTGAATCCCATTTTGCAGTCAACCAGCAGCCATTCCTCTACTTCCAAGTGTTGTTCTTGACAGCTCAGTTTGAAGCTGCCATCGCTTTTCTCTTCCGCACGGAGCGCCTGCGTTGTCACGCTGTCCACGTGGCCTTGGTCCTCTTCGAGTTAAAACTGCTCCTGAAATCTTCTGGGCAAAGTGCACAGCTGTGTGAGTCCTGCATGATTCCCTTCACAATGAGATGGTGTTTTCTGAGCCCTCAGAGTACCCTTTAGACACAGCAGTTGAGAAACAAGCAGCATTTATCGCAGCGATCGTAGAATCGTGGAACGGGTTGGGTTGGAAGGGACTTCTTGGGGTCCTTTAGTCCAGCCTCACCCTTAGTCAGCAGGGACATCTTCCACTAGATCAGGTTGCTCAAAGCTGTGTCGAGCCAGTTCTGGGCTCCTCAGTTCAAGAGAGATGTTGAGGTGTTGGAAGGTGTCCAGAAGAGAGCGACAAAGCTGGGGAGAGGCCTGGAGCACAGCCCTGAGAGGAGAGGCTGAGGGAGCTGGGGGGGTGCAGCCTGCAGCAGAGGAGCCTCAGGGCAGAGCTCATTGCTGCCTGCAGCTGCCTACAGGGAGGCTGTAGCCAGGTGGGGTTTGGCTCTGGTGCCAGGCAGCCAGCAATAGAAGAAGGGGACACCGTCTCAAGCTGTGGCAGGGGAGGTCTGGGCTGGCTGTTGGGGGAAGTTGTTGTCAGAGAGAGTGATTGGCATTGGAATGGGCTGCCCAGGGAGGTGGTGGAGTCGCTGTGCCTGGAGGTGTTGAAGCCAAGGCTGGCTGGGCCCTGAGTGCCATGGTCTGGTTGCTTGGCTAGGGCTGGGTGCTAGGTTGGCACTGAGTGCCATGGTCTGGTTGGTTGGGCAGGGCTGGGTGCTAGGTTGGCACTGAGTGCCATGGTCTGGTTGATTGGCTAAGGCTGGGTTCTAGATTGGCACTTAGTGCCATGGTCTGACCGATTGGCTAGGGCTGGGTGCTAGGTTGTCACTTAGTGCCATGGTCTGGTTGCTTGGCTAGGGCTGGGTGCTAGGTTGTCACTTAGTGCCATGGTCTGACCGATTGGCTAGGGCTGGGTGCTAGGTTGGCACTTAGTGCCATAGTCTGACTGATTGGCTAGGGCTGGGTTCTAGGCTGGACTGGATGATCTTAGAGGTCTCTTCCAACCTGGTTGATTCTATGATTCTATGACCTTGGATGCCTCCACCTCCCTGGACAACCTGTTCCAGTGTTCCAGCAGCCTCACTGTGCACAGCTTGTTCCTGACATCCAGTCTGAATGTGCTGTTGAGATCGGATGTTAGTTCATTGTTTGAGATGCATTAGAGCTCTGGATCGTGGCTGTGAGTAACCTGAGGTGAAGGTCAGAGCCCTGTGTGCTGGCATTAGACCCTCTGACAGGGCTGTCTGTGACGTTGCAGTAAGCCATGAAGCTGGAGACCCTCCTGGCCTCAGGCGGCTGAATTTCGTGCGGCTCTTGATGCTCTACACCCGCAAGTTCGAATCCACCGACCCCAGGGAAGCTCTGCAGTACTTCTACTTTCTCAGGTAGGAGCTGATAGATCCCTCTAGATTTTACCTTTGTTATTCCTGCTGAATTCCTCTTAGCTGGCAAGTGCTGAGAAGCAGATGTGCTTCCCTCCTTCCCTTTCCTTTGCAGGAACGAGAAGGACAGCCAAGGAGAGAACATGTTCCTGCGCTGCATCAGCGAGCTGGTCATCGAAAGCAGGGAGGTCTGTTTGGCCACCTTCTGCCTTCCTCACTTCAACTGACAGTCATTCCTTCAGTGGAATAGTCCTTTCAGAGCAGTAGGCTTTAATCTTTCTACCTGATGCAGAGATCTCACAAGGACCATGATAGTATCCATCTGATCTAGTTGCAGATGTCCCTGCTGAGTGGGAGGGGGATGGATTGTTAAAGGTCCTTTCCAACCCAGGGCATCCAAAGGAGGGCTGTGAAGATAATCAGAGGGCTGCAGAGCCTCCCCTATGAAGACAGACTAAGAGAGTTGGAACTGTTCAGCCTGGAGAAGAGAAAGCTCCAGGGAGACCTTTGTGCAGCCTTCCAGTGCCTGAAGGGGGCTAAAGGAGAACTGGGGAGAGACTTTTGATAAGGGCTGGGAGTGACAGAGCAATGGAGGGGCAATGGATTAAAGCTTGAGGAAGGCAGATTGAGAAGAAATTCCTGATGGTGAGGGTGAGAAGACACTGGCACAGGCTGCCCAGGGAGGTTGTGGAGCACAGAATCATGGAATGTGATCACAGCCTCCCTGGCTGTGTTCAAGGCCAGGCTGGATGAGGCCTTGAGCAGCCTGGGCTGGTGGGAGGTGTCTCTGCCCATGGCAGGGGGTTGGAACTGGCTGATCTTTGAGATCCTTTCCAACCTAACCCATTCTATGAATCTATGAATTGAAGGATGCCACTGTCGTTAACCTCCCCTCCTCCTCCAGTGCTCAGGACACTGAAGAAGAGATCAGGAAGAAATTCTTGGCAGTGAGGGTGGGGAGACTTTGCAACAGGTTGCCCAGGGAAGTTGTGGATGCCCTCTCTCTGGAGATGTTCAAGGCCAGGGTGGTTGAGGCCTTGAGCAAGCTGTGCTGGTGGGAGCTGTCCCTGCCCATGGCAGGGGAGTTGGAACTGGCTAATCTTCAAGGTCCCTTCCAACCTAAACCATTCTCTGAATCTCTATTATTTAATCAGCCCTTTCCCCCTGTTACTGTACACAAACAATTCTGCCCTGGAGCAGTGTTTTTCATTCCTTCATCTTTGTGCTTCTGAAATCCATTGTGAAATATGTGCATTTCACCTCTCTTCTTTTTGTTTCCCCCTCCTCTTTGACACCTGTGTGCCTGTAGTTCGACATGATCCTTGGCAAGCTGGAGAATGATGGCAGCAGGAAGGTGAGTTGACCATTTGTTGTTTCCATTTCACATCACAAGTACAACCCATCTGTGATTTCTTGCTTTCCTGCCTAGATCCTTACTGTGTATGAACACATCCAAGTTGTCCAAGTGTGAGAGCCTTTTACATCACCATCTATGGCCTGCCCTAACAGGAAAACAGGTCAGGAACTGCAAGGCAAACAGCAGTCCCTGTAGGCAGTGCAAATAAAGGAGCAAATAGCATCAGGTAACTTCAGTGAGGTCAGAATTTCAGCCCTGCAACAGGAAATGGCAGTTTAGTGCCCAGAGGTGAAAAGCAAGTAGTAAAAGTAGGTTCCCTGTAAGTGGGTGTGAGGTTCTCCTGTGAAAAGTGTCTCTGTGACATTGTCCTCGTTCACCTCAGAGCAGAAGTTTATTGCAGCCCCATTCAAAAGCTTATTAAGGGAGAAAGGAGCTGGCAGACCTCAGGTACTGGGTGAATATTGAATCAAAGTTCAGCCATTCTGGGTCGTGGTGGAGCTCACTTCAGCTGGAAAAGCAGTAAGGTGACAGTAAGATGTAGAATCAGTCAGGGTTGGAAGGGAGCACAAGGAGCAGCCAGTTCCAACCCCCCTGCCATGCCCAGGGACACCCTACCCTAGAGCAGGCTGCCCAGAGCCCCATCCAGCCTGGCTTTAAACACCTCCAGGCTTCAACCACCTCCTTAGGCAACCCATTCCAGGCTCTCCCCACTCTCATAGTGTAGGTTGAGGTGGTCAGAAGGTAAAGGTTGCTCCTGGAAAGAGGAGAGGGCAATTCAAATGGTCAAAATTGTAAATCACCAATGAAGCTTTTTCTGTTTGCTACAGAAACTTTAGCAGCTTTCTGGGAAAACCTCAGTCCAGATTTGTGTAAATCTTTGTTTTAAGGCTGGGGCTCATGCTGCAGTCACTGCTGCTGCCCAAAAAAAAGAGAAAGAAAACAGAGAAAATGGCTTTCTGGTAGGATTTTCTCTTGGGTGTTCTGGTTCTGTCAGTTTCAGAGCAGTGAAGTTGCACAGAGGAGGGTAAGGTCCTTATGAACAGGGTTTTTTTTCCTATGGCAGTTCTGACCTGCTGGAGAGCAGTGAAGGGGAGAAGGACCTGGGGGTCCTGGGGGATGGAAGGTTGCTCATGAGCCAGCAATGTGCTCTGGTGGCCAAGAAGGCCTAGGGCATGCTGGGGTGGATGAGAAGGTTGAGTAGGTCGAGAGAGGTTCTCCTCCTTCTCTACTACTCTGCCCTGGTGAGGCTGCATCGGGAATATTGTGTCCTGTTCTGGACCCCTCAGCTCAAGAAGGACCTCAGGGAACTGCTTGAAAGAGTCCAGCAGAAAGTCACAAAGCTGCTGAAGGCAGTGGAGCATCTTTCTGAGGAGGAGAGCCTGAGGGAGCTGAGGCTCTTCAGCTTGGAAAGGAGGAGACAGAGAGGTGACCTCATTCATGCTGAGAGAGATGTGCAGGCTGAGTGCCCAGAGGCTGGAGCCAGGCTCTGCTGGGTGATGCCCAGTGCCAGCACAAGGGGCAATGAGTGGGAGCTGAGGCATAGGAAGTTGCATGACAACATGAGGACGAATTTCTTCCCTGTGAAGATGACAGAGCCCTGGAAGAGGCTGCCTAGGGGGGCTGTGGAGTCTCCCTCTGGAGATAGTCAAGACCTACCTGGATGTGTCCCTGTGTGACCTGCCCTAAGTGACCCTGCTCTGGCATGAGCAGGAGGATGGATGAGCTTTGGAGGTCCCTTCCAGCTCCTCACTTTCTGTGACTCTTTGTGAGCTAGTTCTTAGATGAGACTGTTAGGTGTGAGTCCTGTTTGCCTGACTTTACTCCATTCCTTTTAAGTTCAGTCTTGGGTTTCTTTGGTGTGAAACAGGCAGTCTTAGGATCAGTTCTTCTAGATGAACTAGCAGGTGGAGAGAGGTGATTCTGCCACTTTGCTCTGCTCTGGTGAGACCTCAGCTGGAGTACTCTGTGGGGCCCTCAACACAGGAAGGACCTGGACCTGAAGGAGGGCCATGGAGATGAGCAGGGGGTTGGAGCACCTCTGCCATGAGGACAGGGTGAGGGAGCTGGGATTGTCCAGCCTGGAGAAGAGAGGGTTCCAGGGAGACCTTAGAGCAGCCTTGCCAGTACCTAAAGGAGCCTACAAGAAGGCTGCAGTGGAACTGTTTGTGAATGCCTGCAGTCTTAGAGCTAGGACCAATGGTTTGAGATCAGAGGAGATTTAGATTGGAGGTGAGGAATAAGTTCTGCACCATGAGGGTGCTGGAACACTGCAAGAGGTTGCCTAGGGAGGTGCTTGGGGCCTCATCCCTGGAGATATTCAAGGTCAGGCCTGACAAGGCTCTGAGCAACCTGATCCTGCTGAGGATGTCCCTGCTGACTGCAGGGGCTTGGACTGAATGACCTTTGGAGGTCCCTTCCAACCTAAACCATTCTACGATCCTGTGTACTCCTATTTCTACCTCCTCAGCAGCAGTAAAATCCTTTCCTGGCTTCTTTTCCTCTCTCTGACTCTCCTTGAGTTTGTTTCCTTTACACTTCCCCTCACCCTTTCCTTTCTCCCCTCAGGATCTCCCTTTGCCACCTATCATTCCAGCCATCAATCCCTGGAGATCCTGGCACCTTATATGCCCAAGTGTTTTGTGTTTTCATCTCCTCTGTAATAATAACCCTCAGCAATTAAACTCCTTCTGACTTTGACCTGCTCCCTGGGTCATTTGGAGTGCATTAGGAGCTGCAGGTGCCCGAGTGCTGACTCCCTTTTGGGCAAAGCCTCTCTCCTGAGAGCTTGTTCTATTTTTGCTGTCCCCATGGATCTGTACAGGCCATTCTGATCATCACCCAACATGTGAAATATTCATTGCCTCATCACAATATTCAGGAACTTTGGGACATTTCTGATTTCTCTGGTTCTTTTTCTGCCCCACCTCTTCAGCCTGGAGTGATAGACAAGTTCACAAGTGACACAAAACCCATTATTAACAAAGTGGCTTCAGCAGCAGAAAACAAAGGCTTGTTTGAAGAAGCTGCCAAACTCTATGACCTTGCAAAGGTAAAGATCTTCTGTGTGCTGCCTGAAACCTTTGGCTGTTGTTTTCCAAACCTTCTCCATCCAATTAGGAGCTGAAATTTAAGCTTGGGGATTGGATTGCCCTTATCCGAGCAGGTTATGTCTGCCTCTGTTAAAGCAGAGCTGTGGAGAGGGGTTTCAGTGAGCAAACCTGAGGGGATTGCACTCCAGCCTGTTCTGATTTAAGGGGTTTGATCAGTGTGAAGAGCTTGCCCCATGCATGATCTTACTCTGACTGCTGAAGTTATTTGCCTGCAGTGTCCTCTTCCAGTTTCAAAGGTGTCTGTTTAATTGAAGTCCAAACTGGTTGAGCTTTACAGTGAGTACTCCTCTTACCTTCTGACATCAAAGTGGCTCCAACCACAGCTCCTGCTTTGGAGGAAGGTTAGGGGCAAATGCTTTTTCACACAAGCAAGCAGCATTAGAACAGCAGTAGCTGCTTTGTGTGTTCACAAAGTCCCATCTCATCCTGAGGAGGAACTCCTCTGCTGGATCTCTGGAGCAGGCTGCCCAGGGAGGATGTGGAGTCTCCTTCTCTGGAGAGATTCCAAAGCTGCCTGGGCATTGTGATCCTGGGCAAGCTGCTGTGGGTGCCCCTAATTTAGAAGGATGTTTAGACAGGATGATCTCCAGAGGTCCTTTCCAACCCCCACCGTGCTGGGATTGTGTTGCTCATAGCTAATATGATCTTGACTCTTTAAGGGAGGGAGGCAGCTGAGCTTGCTCTAGGCACCAATAGAAGAGACCCTTCTGCTTTTGCAGCCAGTTGAAAACACTGGAGCCCATCCAGCTCCTCTTACCTGTGTGTGTGCCTTGAATGCCCACAGAACCCTGACAAGGTTTTAGAGCTGATGAACAAGCTGCTCAGTCCTGTGGTTCCCCAGATCGGCACTCCCCAGTCCAACAAGGAGCGGCTGAAGAACATGGCTCATTCCATCGCTGAGAGGTAAGGCAGGGACAGGGCTCAGTGCTTAGCCTGCACCTCACCTGGGGCTGTCCCTTCAGGGAGGGTTAGTTCCTGCTCTTCTTTCTGCTGGCTGGCCCAAGGCATCCACAGCAGTGCATTCAGGAGGATGGAGAAGAGGTCAGGATTTAGGCTGCAGAGGTGGGCACAAGCCAAGCTCAGGAGCTTCAGCAAGACCAAGGGCAGGGTCCTGCAGCTGGGTCGGGGCAATGCAAGCACCAATGCAGGCTGGGCAGTGCCAGGCTGCAGAGCAGCCCTGAGCAGAGGCACTTGGGGGTGCTGCTGGAGAAGAAGCTCAACATGAGCCAGCAGTGTGCACTTGCAGCCCAGAGAGTCAAGCAGAGCCTGGGCTGCAGCAGCAGCAGTGTGGGCAGCAGGGCCAGGGAGGGGATTCTGCCCCTCTGCTCTGCTCTGCTGAGACCCCACCTGGAGTCTTGCATCCAGTGCTGGAGCCCCTGGGCCAAGAGGGCTGTGGAGATGCTGGAGAGTGTCCAGAGCAGGGCCAGGAGGATGCTGAGAGGCTGCAGCAGCTCTGCTGTGAGCACAGCCTGAAAGAGTTGGGGCCTAGCACCCAGGCCTAGCCAACCAACCAGACCATGGCACTAAGTGCCTCATCCAGCCTTACAGAATCATGAGGTTAGAAGAGACCTCCAAGATCAAGATTCCAGTGTGATGTTTAGGTCTTTGTTCTTTGCACATGAGTTTCTGCATGATGTGATGAGATCACTGAAAGTGTCTTGCTTTGATTTGCATTTTATGTGGTTGGGAAGAGTGCAGCTGAGGTGTTTGGTTGGCAAACAGAAGTGTCAGTACTGAAGATGAGTAGGTTGAAATGTGGAAGACCATCAAGAACGACATAAATACATAGAGCCTCCAACAGGGGACATCTAGAAGTGGGTGTTGAGAACGTTTTTTGTGCAGTAATGCTGTCTTAACAACTTCTTGCAGGTACAAGGCTCAGGGGATAAGTGCAAAGAAGTCCATTGACTCCACCTTCTACCTTCTGCTGGACTTAATCACCTTTTTTGACGAGTACCATGCTGGTCACATCGACAGAGCCTTTGATGTGAGTCCCAAGAGCAACTGTTTGAAGCACAGCCTTCTCAGTGCCCTTGACAAAGCCCAGGCATGACTGCAAGGACATCACTTACAGTAAAAGAAACAGATATTGAATGAGGTAGAAGGTGCTGCAGTGAATCATAGAATCAGTCAGGGTTGGAAGGGAGCACAAGGAGCAGCCAGTTCCAACCCCCCCTACCGTGCCCAGGGACACTCTACCCTAGAGCAGGCTGCACACAGCCTCAGCCAGCCTGGCCTCAAACACCTCCAGCCATGGGGCCTCAACCACCTCCCTGGGCAACCCATTCCAGCCTCTCACCACTCTCCTGCTCAACAATTTCCTCCTCCCCTCCAGCCTCACTCTCCCCACCTCCAGCTTTGCTCCATCCCCCCCACTCCTGCCACTCCCTCACAGCCTCAGAAGTCCCTCCCCAGCTTTTTTGGAGCCCCCTGCAGATGCTGCAAGGCCACAAGAAGGTCCCCTGGGAGCCTCCTCTTCTGCAGCCTGCACAGCCCCAACTCTTTCAGGCTGTGCTCACAGCAGAGCTGCTGCAGCCTCTCAGCATCCTCCTGGCCCTGCTCTGGACACTCTCCAGCATCTCCACAGCCCTCTTGGCCCAGGGGCTCCAGCACTGGATGCAGGACTCCAGGTGGGCTCTCAGCAGAGCAGAGCAGAGGGGCAGAATCCCCTCCCTGGCCCTGCTGCCCACACTGCTGCTGCTGCAGCCCAGGCTCTGCTTGGCTCTCTGGGCTGCAAGTGCACACTGCTGGCTCCTGCTGAGCTTCTCCTCCAGCAGCACCCCCAAGTGCCTCTGCTCAGGGCTGCTCTGCAGCCTGGCACTGCCCAGCCTGCATTGGTGCTTGGCATTGCCTCCCCCCAGCTGCAGCACCTTGCCCTTGGTCTTGCTGAAGCTCCTGAGCTTGGCTTGTGCCCACCTCTGCAGCCTGCCCAGGTGCCTCTGGCTGCCATCCCTGCCCTGCAGCCTGCCTGCTGCAGCACACAGCTTGGTGTGGGCAGCAACCTTGCTGAGGCTGCCCTCAGTGCCTCTGCCCACATGCTGTAAGCATGTCAGAATGTGCTCTTTCCTTATCTCTTGCTAACCAGAGAGATCTTTCTGGAGCTGTTCTGTGGGCATTGAACCAAATATTGCTGCTGCTCACCCCAGTGAGGAGTGAGACCAGTAACACAGCAGCGAGGTGATATCTCCCAACTGGAATCAAGCCTTTTTCCTTAGCTGCTTTGTTAGCTGAGATGTTGATTGCCTACCCTGAGTGCTGCTTTTCTTCCTGCAGATCATTGAGCGCCTGAAGCTCGTCCCCCTGAGCCAGGATTGTGTAGAGGAGAGAGTTGCTGCCTTCCGGAATTTCAGCGATGAAGTAAGTGACATCCTTTGGGTTGGGCTTTCAAAAAGCCTTTGTCTTGCTTTAAAAAGCTCTTGAAACATTGTCACCTCCTTGTTCTGAAGCAGGGAAGTTGGCAGGGATTATCCTGCTTCGGTGCAAGCTAATTCGTGCCTTGCAGCTCTCGCTCCCAACTGCTGCTCTTTGGAGCTCTGGAGTTTCCCTGCTGCATGTTGCAGGAGGCCTCTGCAGATCTGAAACTCTCTGAACTAACTGAATGTGAGCCAAGAAACAGGCACCTTGAAGCCTCTCAGCTGTGCTGCTGCTGGCTTAGTTCTTCCCTGCCCTTAAGGGGCACCAAGCATTTGCAGGCTCTTGTGTTTGGTCCTGCTTGGGTATTAAGAGGTGAATCACAGAATCAGGCAGGGTTGGGAGGGAGCACAGGGAGCAGCCAGTTCCAACCCCCTGCCCTGCCCAGGGACACCCTACCCTAGAGCAGGCTGCACACAGCCTCAGCCAGCCTGGCCTCAAACACCTCCAGCCATGGGGCCTCAACCCCCTCCCTGGGCAACCCATTCCAGCCTCTCACCACTCTCCTGCTCAGCAACTTCCTCCTTCTCTCCAGCCTCACTCTCCCCACCTCCAGCTTTGCTCCAGCCCCCCCACTCCTGCCACTCCCTCACAGCCTCCAAAGTCCCTCCCCAGCTTTTTTGTAGCCCCCTGCAGATGCTGCAAGGCCACAAAAAGGTCCTCTGGGAGCCTCCTCTGCTGCAGCCTGCACAGCCCCAACTCTTTCAGGCTGTGCTCACAGCAGAGCTGCTGCAGCCTCTCAGCATTCTCCTAGCCCTGCTCTGGACCCCCTCCAGCATCTCCACAGCCCTCTTGTCCCAGAGGCTCCAGCACTGGATGCAGGACTCCAGGTGGGCTCTCAGCAGAGCAGAGCAGAGGGGCAGAATCCCCTCCCTGGCCCTGCTGCCCACACTGCTGCTGCTGCAGCCCAGGCTCTGCTTGGCTTTCTAGGCTGCAAGTGCACACTGCTGGCTCCTGCTGAGCTTCTCCTCCAGCAGCACCCCCAAGTCCCTCGGCTCAGGGCTGCTCTGCAGCCTGGCACTGCCCAGCCTGGAGTTGTGCTTGGCATTGCCTCAGCCCAGCTGCAGGAAGCCAAAGAGGAGGCTGTTACTGCTCTTGGGCCGGTTAAACTGGAGGGTGACCCTTCTCTCAGACACTGTTGGTGTGCATTTGAGCTCTTTGGAGTGTTCCATATGCAGGTGCTTTGGATTTTGGCTGAGCTGTTGCTGTCAAACATGAAGGTGCAGGCATTACACATCTGTCTCAAGACCCTGGGGCACATTTTGGCCCCAGCTGTTCAGTCACAGCAGGGGTAACCATGAAATATATGACTGCTGCATGAAGAAATACCAACTCTAGCTCCCATGGCTTGGTTTTCTGCTGCCCTGTAGCAAAGGTAATGATTCTCTCCACCTGCTCTTCATTGCACTATCTCCTTATGTCCTTTTTTGTTTTCCCCTGTGTAGATCAGGCACAATTTATCCGAGGTCCTGCTTGCAACCATGAATATTTTGTTCACCCAGTACAAGAGGATGAAAGGCACAAGCCCAGCCACTCATGCCAGGCCCCAGAGAGTCATGGAAGACAGAGATTCGGTAAGATCCTCCTTGTCTGTCTGGTCTTGCTCCTTCCTTTTCCCACTGATTCCAAAGGATTGGGCTGCAAATAGCTGTGAGTCTCTAATGGTCTTCACTTTTGATCTGCTTAGGTGCTCAGAGTCTTAGACTGCTGAGCTTGCTCAGTTAGAGTCCTTGTGACAGGTCTCTTGTGACTTCAGCTTTGTGTAAAGCAAGGATGTTGCTTTAAATGGCCTTGGACTAATTAACATCTGAGTCATAGGTTCCTAGAATGGGCTGAGTTGGAAGGGACCTTAAAGATCATCTAGTTCTGACTCCCCCCACCAGCTCTGAGCATGGACACCTCCCACCAGCCCAAGTTGCTCAAGGCCTCATCCAACCTAGCCTTGAACAGCTCCAGGTTGGGAGCATCCACAACTTCCCTGGGCAACCTGTGCCAGTCTCTCACCACCCTCATGATGAACAACTTCTTCCTAACATCCAATCTGAATCTGCCCACTTCTAGTTTTGCTCTTTTACCCCTGGTCCTATCACTGCCTGACACCCTATAAAGTCCCTCCCCAGCTTTCTTGTAGCCCCCTTCAGACACTGGAAGGCCACAATAAGGTCTCCTCAGGGTCTTCTCTTCTCCAGACTGAACAGCCCAAACTCTCTCATCCTGTGTCCATAGCAGAGCAGCTCCAGCCCTCTGATCATCCTTATCACAGAATCAACCAGGTTGGAAGAGACCCACAAGATCACCCAGTCCAACCTAGCAGCCAGCCCTGGCCAATCAACCAGACATTGGCACTCAGTGCCAACCTAGCACCCAGCCCTGCCCAACCAACCAGACCATGGCACTAAATGCCTCATCCAGGCTTGGCTTCAACACCTCCAGGGGCAGTGACTCCACCACCTCCCTGGGCAGCCCATTCCAATGCCAATCACTCTCTCTGCCAGGAGCTTCCTCCTAACAGCCAGCCCAGACCTCTCCTGGCACAACTTGAGGCTGTGTCCCCTTGTTCTGTTGCTGCCTGCCTGGCAGCAGAGCCCAACCCCACCTGGCTACAGCCTCCCTGCAGGCAGCTGCAGGCAGCACTGAGCTCTGCCCTGAGCCTCCTCTGCTGCAGGCTGCACCCCCCCCAGCTCCCTTAGCCTCTCCTCACAGGGCTTGTGGCCTGTCTCTGGACATCTTCCAGCATATCCAGATCCTTCTTGTAACAGGGACTCCAGAACTGGATACTGTACTCCAGGTGGAGTTTCACCAGAGTGGAGTGAAGGAGGAGAGCTTTTAGCAAAGGGGAGAGGGGGAAAGCTTTTAGCAAGCTTTAAGTGTTGTTAATCAAGCTGCTGGCCTTTTGGGAAGGGTCTGATGGCAGCAGGGTGTCAGTGGTGTTGGAGGCACAGCTGTGTGTGTGTGATAAAAGCTGTGTGCAGCCATCAGAGGAGACCAGCACCTGCTGGTTTTGCAGGCAGGGAGGTGAGAAGAGCTGTGGGACTGGCACCTCAGAAAGGAGCATGGATCTGCTAATAAAGGGTTGGCCAGGGAGAAAACACTCCCAGCCCTCTGGCTCCAGCTGCCTACAAATTCAGAAGCACAAGGAGCAGCCAGTTCCAACCCCCCTGCCATGCCCAGGGACACCCTACCCTAGGGCAGGCTGCCCACAGCCTCAGCCAGCCTGGCCTCAAACACCTCCCTGGACAACCCATTCCAGGCTCTCACCACTCCTGCTGAAGAACTTCCTCCTCACAGTGAGGTCCTGTCTGAGCTGCTGTTGCTCAGTGGAGGTGAAGGAGAGGTGGTGGATGAAAAGCAGCATGCCAAGGTGTCTGGGGCCCCAGAACCAGCAGTGCTGTCTGCAGGAACATCTGTCCCACCTCAGGGATGAAATAGGCTTTGCTTAGAATGGCCCAGGGCTGGGGGGGGGCAGAGGTGGCCTTTGGTGCATTTGTGTTTATTTCAGCTCTGCTTTGAGTCTGGTTTTATGTAGTTAATCTGAGGAGGGGCAGGGCAGGGGGGTCCTGCTCAGCATGATCCATTTGGTTGGATTGCAGGCAGAGGCTGCAGCAAGCCCAGACCGCAGTGCCAGGAACCACATCATGGTGTGACAGCAGTGTCATACACTCCCCTACCCCAGACTCCCTGCAGCAGCCCAAGGGCAGTATCTCAGCAGCAAAATCAGGTCAGGAAAGGAATGGAATTGTTGATTTGTAATTTGTGGGCTTATTTGAACTCTGCAAGTGACTGCAGTGCTGCTGCAGTAATTACAGGCAGTGGAACAGGTAGACCTCCAGGCCGCTCTTAACCTCTGCACACCTCTGCTCCTTCTTCCTGAGCTGTTCCAGCCTACCCTCTTGGTTTGCTGTTTAAAACCAGGCCAGCTCCAGTGTCACTGCTACTAAACAGGTGGAGAAAGCAGGCCCTGGTGCTGCTCTGAAGCACCCCTGAGTCACATTCATTCCAGAGAGTCAGACCCCTTGGCATGCTGCTTGTCACCTGCTGCCTCTCCTTGACCTCTGCTGAGCAGCAGCAGCTCAGACAGGACCTCACTGGGGAACAGGTGTGGAGTGCTGCTTGTTAACTGAGAGCCAGCAGTGTGCTCCTGTGGCCAAGAGCACCAGTGGTGTCCTGAGTGGGTGAAGAAGGTGGTCAGCAGGTCGAGGGAGGTGGTTCTTCCCTTCTGCTCTGCCCTAGGGAGGCCTCCTCTGGAGTGCTGGGTCCAGTGCTGGGCTCCCCAGTTCAAGAGGTGGGGAACTACTGCAGGGAGTCCAGCAGAGGCCATAAAGATGCTGAGGGGCCTGGAGCAGCTCTGTGAGGAGGAAAGGCTGAGAGCCCTGGGACTGCTTAGCCTGGAGAATAGCAGCCCCAGAGGGGATCTGAGCAATGCTCAGCAAGAGCTGAAGGACCTTTGGGGGCAAGAGGATGAGGCCAGACTCTTGTCAGTGGTGCCCAGCACAAGGGGCAGTGGGCACAAACTGGAACCCAAGAGTTTCCATCTGACCAGGAGGAGAAGCTTGCTTGATGTGAGGGTGCTGGAGGCCTGGAGCAGGCTGCCCAGAGAGGTTGTGGAGTCTCCTCTAGAGAGCTTCCAACCCCAGCTGGGCATTGTGCTCCTGGGCAAGCTGCTGTGCTCTAGCAGAGAGGGTTAGACTGCATGATCTGCAAAGATCCCTTCCAGCCCTCACCATGCTGGGATTCTGTCAATTATTCCTGAATCCCTCCAGCTGATTTGTGGCTCTCTGGTGCACAGTGAAGGATCTGATGCCTTCCAGCAGAGCTCTCTGGGTGTGCTCCATACATCTGCCTCTGCTGCCTTAGGGAATGCAGAGCCCTGAAAGGTGCTGGTGTGATGCAGGTGAGGCTGCATGTGGCACCACCACTTTGTTTCCAGCACTTCTGCTTTGATGCATTTCAATCAGGGCCAGCTTTGTGGTTTTGGAAGGTGGGATGGAGTTGAGTTGCCCTTGGAAAGTCCACTTCATGGAGGTGTTACGAGATGGCTGCAGCACAGCAGCATCCCAGAGTGATGAAGATGTTGGTTTGGGTTGGGATTTTTTCTTTCCTTGGGTGGTTGGAACTAAATGGGATTGGATTTTCTGAAGCAAAAGGGTAACTTGAGGTGATTTTAGTGATTGCAAAAGGAGCTAAGCAGATTCTCTTCCAAGTGAGGGAAAGGGAAGCAGAGCAGACAAGGTTTCATCCTGATCTCACTCAGTTTTCCTCGTGGGGGAGTTGATACTGAAATATCAGTATAGGTTGGAAGTGCTGTTGGAAGGCAGCAAAGAGAAGGATCTGAGGGGTCCTAGTTGATGCAAGGTCGACTGTGAGCCAGCAATGTGCTCTGGTGGCCAGGAGGGGCGGTGTCATTCTGGGGTGTATTAAAAGGGCTGTGGGGAGTAGGTGGAGAGAGGTTCTCCTGCCCCTCTACTCTGCCCTGCTGAGGCTGCATCTGCAGTACTGTGTCCAATTCTGGGCCCTCCAGTTCAAGAGGGACAGAGAACTGCTTGAGAGAGGCCAGCACAGAGCCACAAAGATGCTGAAGGGAATGGAACAGTTCTATTAGGAGGAGAGCCTGAGGGAGCTGAGGCTCTTTAGCCTGGAGAGGAGGAGACAGAGAGGTGACCTCATCAGTGCTGATAAAGCTGTGCAGGCTGAGTGCCCAGAGGCTGGAGCCAGGCTCTGCTGGGTGACAGCACAAGGGGCAGTGGGTGGGAGCTGAGGCATAGGAAGTTGCATGACAACATGAGGAGGGGTTTTTTTCCCTGTGAGGGTGCCAGAACCCTGGCACAGGCTGCCCAGGGGGGCTGTGGAACCTCCTTCTCCAGAGATATCCCAGACCTGCCTGGATGTGCTCCTGTGTGACCTGCCCTAGGTGACCCTGCTCTGGCAGGGACGTTGGACTGGATGAACTCTGGAGGTGCCTTCCAGCCCCTCACATCCTGTCATTCTATGACCTTTGATGCCTGTGTCTGTCTTTTTAGCAACTCAGGTCTCAAGCTCGTGCCCTGATCACCTTTGCTGGCATGATCCCATACCGCACGTCAGGAGACACCAACGCCAGGCTGGTGCAGATGGAGGTCCTCATGAATTAGCAGCTCCTGCCCCCGAGCTGCAGCCACCCTGCACCCTTCTCCCATACGTTCAGAGCCTGGGACCAAGTAGCCCTTTTGTATTCTGCTTTGGCTTTGGTTTGTGGCTTTGGTTTTGGGGTTGTTTTGGGCTTTATTTTGTTGTTGTTGTTGTTGTTGTTGTTGTTGATGGAAATAAATTTCTTTTGGTTTCTATTTGCTTTTGACAGTTTTGTTTTCACTCTTTGTGGTGGGGGGGGGTTGAGGTTTTGGTTGTCTTTGTGGTTGGTGGGAGTTTTTTTTTGGTGTGTCTGTGTTGTGTGGTTTTGTGTTTTGATTTGTTATAGCTTGAAATTGGTTTTCTGTTTAGGGAAAGCAGTCTCGGTTCCTGCACAGAAATAAAGCAGCAGGGGAGCAGAAGACAACTATGATTGAAAGCTTAAGGAGCAGCCAGCTTGGCAATTTCAGGCTGGTTTGGGTTTTGAGTGCATGTCGAGGGGTGGAAAGTCTGTTTCAGGTGCACCACCACCCCCCCACCACTGCTGCCACTCATAGCCTTGCCTTGTGGGTTTGCACAGTGCCAAGGAGCTCCACGTGCTGCAGAGACTCCTTCCTGCTCCACAACCTTTAAACTCTTGGCTCTCAAGGTGGTCACAGCTCTGCAAACCCCAGAGCTCCACTGCAGCTTGTGCAGGAACAGCTGGGACTGGGAATGGAATAGAATGGAATGGCATAGAATAGATTCAAGCAAGTTGGAAGAGACCTCCAAGCTCAGCCAGTCCAACCTAGCACCCAGCCCTGTCCAGTCAACCAGAGCATGGCACTAAGTGTCAACCTAGCACCCAGCCCCATCCCATCAACCAGACCATGGCACTAAGTGCCAACGTAGCACCCAGCCCCATCCCATCAACCAGACCATGGCACTCAGTGCCCAGCCAGCCTTGGCTTCAACACCTCCAAGCATGGCAACTCCACCACCTTCCTGGGCAGCCCATTCCAATGCCAATCACTCTCTCTGACAGCAACTTCCTAACAACATCCAGCCTAAACCTGCCCTGGCACAGCTTCAGGCTCTGTCCCCTTGTTCTGCTGCTGCTTGCCTTGCAGCAGAGCCCAACCCCACCTGGCTACAGCCTCCCTGCAGGCAGCTGCAGGCAGCAATCAGCTCTGCCCTGAGCCTCCTCTGCTGCAGCCTGCACCCCCCCAGCTCCCTCAGCCTCTCCTCACAGGGCTGTGCTCCAGGCCCCTCCCCAGCCTTGCTGCCCTTCTCTCAACAGCTTCCAGCACCTCAGCAGCTCTCTGCAATTCAGGAGCCCAGAACTGGACACAGCACCCAGTGAGTGCTGCCTGCTCTGTCTCAGCTGCCAATTGTAGGGTCAAGGCTCTAGAGAACAGCTTACCAGAGAGCAGGAGGCAGAGCACAAGGTTGCCTGGGCCAGGCTTGTCCCAGGAATGGTCCTGCAGGAGAAGTCCTGCTCCTCTGGTTTTCTACCTGTGCCTCAGCCCCTGGATTATTCCCAGCACCAAACCACCACATATTTGGTGGAGGGAGAGGCTGTGGAAGGTCTCTACCTGTCCTCAGACACCCACTGACCTGAGCAGGAGAGAGACAGTGTCTGCCCTGGTTTGTTGGGAAGGGTGAAGGCCTCCTTCTTCCCCACCACCCTTCATGGCGCTCTCTGGGGCTCAGCTCTTGGCACCTGCCTTTCGCAGGACCTTGTTCCCCCACCCCTGCTGCCCATCCCCTGCTGCCCATCCCCTGCTGCCTCACTGGCAATGCTCCCTGTGTCAGAAGCTAACCCAGGGGACCTTTGGAACACAGCCAGCTGTCCTCTCTGCCCGTTGAGGACAGCTCTAGCAGGTGCTTTCTGGTGCTTCTTGGCCATCACAGGTGTTGGTAGAAGGGCAAACGGATGCCCATGTGCAGCTTGCTGCCTTTGAGCCCAGTGGTTGTGACTCAAGCCTCAGGTCCCCTTCTCAGCTAACCAGAAACCAAATTATTTCCCACTTGGAAAAGCCAAGATGCTCCTTCTGTGATGGATGGACAGAGAAGGTAAACCCCTGGGGTCCCAGCCCTGAGAGCAACCCTGCAAAGGTAAGAGCAGTTTAGGCTGTGCCAGGGATTGACCATGGGCTGCTGGTCAAAACAGAGCTCAGCTGGTGGGAGACCCCCAGCTGGCCTCAGAAACAGCAGGAGGATTGCTGCCAGCATGGAGACAACCTGCCCAAGCACTGGGGGCTCCTCCTATACACTGTCCTGGAGCTGCTGTCTGTGGGTCCTGTCCTCTCAGTTCCATCTCTTTGGTGTTTATGGTGGGGGGGTTTATCCCCATAACATTAACTCTTGTGTTTTCCCAGTGGTGCCTGCACTCTTGGCCCCAGCAGCTTGCCCAGCCTGCAGCCTGTGACCAAGGTCCTGCTCCTCCACCTCTTCTTGAGTTCCCCACGGCCTGCAGGTTCTGCACCTCCACGCTGACTCCTTGTGTTTACCAAACCCTCAGGCTGGAAGGCTCTGCTAGGTGAGAGGTGACTCCTCTCTCCTCCTGCCCTCAGTCTCCCACCACTGCTGTGCTTGTCTTGGGCAGGGCTTGGCCCTCGTTTCTCACAGGAGGCAGAGCAATTGTGGTCAGAAAGAAGAAAAGATGGATTGAATGAATTTGTGTGCTCAGTAACTTCTCAGCACCTCACCCTCCAGCCTCCAGGAGCAGGTAAGCTGCTTTCCTCCCAGCCTGGATGAAGGGATGTTGGTCATTCCAGTTCTGTCCCCCTGAAGTGGGACTGCACTCAGGGTAATGCCACTCTTTGTGTCCCTGTAGCAGTGCTGTTGTCCTCTTTCTGTCTGAGTCTGTAGCTGGCAGGATGGAGATGCTGTCTGGAAGAGGAGGGGAGATGTTTCCTTTGTGCCCAGTGGATGGAAGTGCTGGCAGCTGCATGGATAACCATCTCTTCTCTCTTCCCAGGCTTCCTTCCCTGCAGTGCCCAGGGCTGCTCCATGCTGTGGGTTTGCAGTTCTGAGCCCTGGCATCGTTTGCCTGGCTTGTGCCACCCAGGATGCTGGGTTCCCTCTTCCACCGGGATGGAAACAGGACAGTTAGCTCAAGCAGGACAGGGAGCTGCTGGAGAGGGGACAACAAAGGGCTGGGAAGGTGCTGAGGGGGCTGGAACATCTCTCTTGTGAGGAAAGGCTGAGAGAATTGGGGCTGCTTAGCTTGGAGAAGAGCAGCCTGAGGGGGATCATAGAATCAGTCAGGGTTGGAAGGGAGCACAAGGAGCAGCCAGTTCCAACCCCCCTGCCATGCCCAGGGACACCCTACCCTAGAGCAGGCTGCACACAGCCTCAGCCAGCCTGGCCTCAAACACCTCCAGCCATGGGGCCTCAACCCCCTCCCTGGGCAACCCATTCCAGCCTCTCACCACTCTTAGGGTGAAGAACTTCCTCCTCAGTGCTGATATCTCATCAGTGCTGATCAGTACTTAAGGGTGGGTGTCAGGAGGGTGGCAGCAGGCTTCCTGCAGTGATGCCCAGTGACAGGGCAAGGAGTAATGGAGACAAATATGAATGTAAGAAGTTCCATGTAAACGTGAGGAGGAACTTCTGCCATTTAAGGGTGGTGAAGCCCTGGAGCAGGCTGCTCAGAGAGGTCATAGAATCAGTCAGGGTTGGAAGGGACCACAAGGATCATCATTGTAGCAAAAGAGGTTCTGCCTCAACACAAGGGGGAGTTTCTTTACTGTTAAGAGTCCCAGAGCCCTGGCACAGGCTGCCCAGAGAGGTTGTGGAGTCTCCTTCTCTGGAGCCTTTCCAGACCTGTCTGGATGTGTTCCTGTGTGATCTGTGCTACTGTTGTCCTGCTCTGGCAGGGGGTTGGACTGGATGATCTCCTTGGGTCCCTTCCAGCCCCTACCATCCTGCGAGCCTGTGATCTAGTTCCAACCCCCCTGCCATGGGCAGGGACAGCCTACCCTAGATCAGGTGGTGAAGTCTCCATCTCTGGAGACATCCATAGCCTGCCTGGACACTGCTGGGGCACTGGATGATCTCCAGAGGTTCCTTCCAGGCCCTCCCATCCCATGGTTCCTTGTCCTTACCTTCCTGAAAGGCTGTGCCCAGCACTGCCCCATCCCCTGCCCAAATCCCTTCGGCATCAGGAGCAGTGTGGGCAGCAGGACAAGGGAGGTTCTTCTTCCCCTGTACTCAGCACTGGTCAGGCCACACCTTGAGTGCTGTGTCCAGTTCTGGGCCCCTCAATTCAAGAGAGATGTTGAGGTGCTGGAAGGTGTCCAGAGAAGGGCAACAAAGCTGGGGAGGGGCCTGGAACACAAACCCTATGAGGAGAGGCTGAGGGAGCTGGGGGTGTTTAGCCTAGAGAAGAGGAGGCTCAGGGGTGATTTTATTACTGTCTACAACTACCTGCAGGGAGGTTGTAGCCAGGTGGGGGGTGGCCTCTTCTCCCAGGCAACCAGCAATAGAACAAGGGGACACAGTCCCAAGCTGTGCCAGGGTAGGTATAGGCTGGATGTTAGGAGGAAGTTCTTCCCAGAGAGAGTGATTGGCATTGGAATGGGCTGCCCAGGGAGGTGGTGGAGGCACTGTCCCTGGAGGTGTTCAGGCAAAGCCTGGATGAGGCACTGAGTGCCATGGTCTGGCTGACTGGCTGGGGCTGGGTGCTAGGTTGGCACTTAGTGCCATGGTCTGGTTGATTGGCTAGGGCTGGGTGCTAGGTTGGCACTTAGTGCCATGGTCTGGTTGATTGGCTAGGGCTGGGTGCTAGGTTGGCACTTAGTGCCATGGTCTGGCTGACTGGCTAGGGCTGGGTGCTAGGTTGGCACTTAGTGCCATGGTCTGGTTGATTGGCTAGGGCTGGGTGCTAGGTTGGCACTTAGTGCCATCGTCTGGCTGACTGGCTAGGGCTGGGTGCTAGGTTGGCACTTAGTGCCATGGTCTGGTTGATTGGATAGGGCTGGGTGCTAGGCTGGACTGGATGATCTTGGAGGTCTCTTCCAACCTGCTTGATTCTATGATTCTATGCCTTGAGCAGGCAGACGGCCCCCGAGGGGAGCGGCGTGGAACAAAGGCAGCCCTGCAGGAGGAGCAGCTCAGCAGCCTCTTCCGAGCCGAGCAGAGGGGCCAGAGGGACGTGCGCC
Source organism: Pogoniulus pusillus (assembly GCF_015220805.1). Lineage (NCBI taxonomy): Eukaryota > Metazoa > Chordata > Aves > Piciformes > Lybiidae > Pogoniulus > Pogoniulus pusillus. The sequence continues at coordinate 20,415,644 of NC_087283.1, forward strand.
CGGGAGCCGCCGGCGCCGGCCAGCCGCGGTACTGGTGCTGCAGCTGGTGTTGTGAATCAGGCCGACGAGAAGCGCTTCCTACTATCCGGCTATTTCACTACACCAGGGTTGCACCGTACCACTCGCCTCGCTCTTCACCCAGCGCCATCCTCTGCCTCTCCCGCAGCACCTCTGACCACCCCACAGGCACCCCCACCCCGTCCTGACGCGGGGTGGTTTGGGCAGGTTAACGGTTTGGGGGGACCCCAGTCAATGGCTGTGGTGGGCTCAGGGTGATGGTTGGGCTCAGGGTGGGGGAGGGACCCGAGTCAATGGCTGTGGTGGGCTCAGGGTGGGGGAGAGACCCGAGTTAATGGCTGTGGTGTGGTCTCAGGGTGATGGTTGGGCTCAGGGTGGGGGAGGGACCCGAGTCAATGGCTGTGGTGGGCTCAGGGTGGGGGAGGGACCCGAGTTAATGGCTGTGGTGTGGCCTCAGGGTGATGGTTGGGCTTGGGGCGGGACCTGAGTTAATGGCTCTGGTGTGGGCTCAGGGTGATGGTTGGGCTTGGGGCGGGACCTGAGTTAATGGCTCTGGTGTGGGCTCAGGGTGATGGTTGGGCTTGGGGAGGGACCTGAGTTAATGGCTGTGGTGGGCTCAGGGTGATGGTTGGGCTTGGAGAGGGACCTGAGTTAATGGCTGTGGTGGGCTCAGGGTGATGGTTGGGCTTGGGAGGGACCTGAGTTAATGGCTGTGGTGGGCTCAGGGTGATGGTTGGGCTTGGGGTGGGACCTGAGTTAATGGCTGTGGTGGGCTCAGGGTGATGGTTGGGCTTGGGGTGGGACCTGAGTTAATGGCTGTGGTGGGCTCAGGGTGATGGTTGGGCTTGGGAGGGACCTGAGTTAATGGCTGTGGTGTGGGCTCAGGGTGATGGTTGGGCTTGGGGTGGGACCTGAGTTAATGGCTGTGGTGGGCTCAGGGTGATGGTTGGGCTTGGGGAGGGACCTGAGTTAATGGCTGTGGTGGGCTCAGGGTGATGGTTGGGCTCAGGGTGGGGAGGGCTTGGAGGTGTTTTCCAAGCAGAACAGTTCTGGCTGGGATGGTTTAGCCTGGGGAAGAGCAGCCTTAGGGGGGGATCTACACACAGAGGTGTCTGTGGTGTAGGTGCCCCTGAAAGCAGATGGGTGAAGCACTGGGGGCTGCTCTCCCTCTGCCCATGCCCTGCTGCACCACTGCTGTTAGCCCCCATGCTGTGTGTTGCAGGGCTGTGAGGACATGAGTGGGCATGGGCAGGGGCTGATTCCAGTTCTGGCATGTTAGTAGGGGTGCAGAGGTGCACTGGAGCCTCTCTCTGAGGAGGAAAGGCTGAGAGGATTGGGGCTGTTTAGCCTGCAGAAGAGCAGCCTGAGGATCTCATCAGTGCTGATCATTACTTCAAGGGTGGGGGTCAGGAGGGTGGCACCAGGCTTTGTGCAGCAGTGCCCAGCAACAGCACAAGGGGTAGCAGGCACCAGCTGGAACTTAGTAAGTTCCATCTAACATGAAGAGAAACTTCTTTAGGGATGGTGGAGCTGTGAAACAGGCTGCCCAAAGAGGTGGTGGAGTCTCCACCTCTGGAGACATTGCAGACCTCCTTGGGTGAATTCCTGTGTGACCTTCTCTGGGGAACCTGCCCTGGCAAGGGGGATTGCACTCAGTGATCTCCAGAGGTCCCTTCCAAGCCCTGCCATTGTGTGACCCTCTCAGTGGCTGTTGTGGGAGAGAATTCAGCTCTGTTTTGCAGAGTCAAAGTGTGGTGGCACAGAAGGACACTTGAGGCCTTCTCTTTTTCCCCACCACCAATGCTGTAGCCTAAGTTTTGGCACCCTGTTGGACAGGAGGCCAAGGGCTGGCTGTGCCAAGCCACCCAAACCTGTGTCTCCTGGCTGCTGAGACTGCCAGCTGCTAGAACCAGGGAGGTGCAGTGTTAGAGAATGGCTGGAACTGATGATCTTTAAAGGTCTTTCCAACCAAAGGGTTCTGTATCTGGCACAGAATGGTCCTGGATTGTGTCAGCTGGAGGCTGAGAGGGACCTGGGCACCTCCTGCAGGGAAAGGGTGAGTTACCAGGGAGGGCAGGGTTGTGCCAGCTGGAGGCTGAGAGGGACCTGGGCACCTCCTGCAGGGAAAGGGAGAGTTACCAGGGAGGGCAGGGTTGTGCCAGCTGGAGGCTGAGAGGGACCTGGGCACCTCCTGCAGGGAAAGGGAGAGTTACCAGGGAGAGTAGGATTGTGTCATTTGGAGGCTGAGAGGGACCTGGGCACCTCTTGCAGGGAAAGGGAGAATTACCAGGGAGGGCAGGGTTGTGCCAGCTGGAGGCTGAGAGGGACCTGGGCACCTCCTGCAGGGAAAGGGAGAGTTACCAGGGAGGGTAGGGTTGTGTCATTTGGAGGCTGAGAGGGACCTGGGCACCTCCTGCAGGGAAAGGGAGAGTTACCAGGGAGGGCAGGGTTGTGCCAGCTGAAGGCTGAGAGGGACCTGGGCACCTCTTGCAGGGAAAGGGAGACTTACCAGGAAGGGCAGGGTTGTGCCAGCTGGAGGCTGAGAGGGACCTGGGCACCTCTTGCAGGGAAAGGGAGAGTTACCAGGAAGGGCAGGGTTGTGCCAGCTGGAGGCTGAGAGGGACCTGGGCACCTCCTGCAGGGAAAGGGAGAGTTACCAGGGAGGGTAGGATTGTGTCATTTGCAGGCTGAGAGGGACCTGGGCACCTCCTGCAGGGAAAGGGAGAGTTACCAGGGAGGGCAGGGTTGGAGTTGATCTTCAGAGGTCCCTCCCATCCCCTACCATTCTGTGGTTGTGTCCTGTGCTCCTGTGGGGTTCTGCAATAAAGCCTTTGCTGCTGAGCATCGGTCTGCTGCTGTGTCTGTTGCGACAGGAGGCTGGTGCTGGGCTGAGCCTCTCCTCCCTTGTCCCCATCTCACCCTTCTCCCCGTGCCGCGGTGCCCGGGGTGTGAGCAGCGCTGGTCCATGAGGACACTCAGCTCCCCGGGCAAGCGGGTGCACGCCAGCCCCGGGGCAGGGAGCTTGTGCCGGGGCGGAGGGCATCCGCCCGTGCCCAAACGACAACGAGGGGGCTGGAACGAGTCCTCGGCGGGGCGGCGAGAGGCTGTGTGTGAGCGCAGAGGGCAGGCGGGGGCAGGCGGCCCGAATTTTCCATTGAGCTGCAGAAGCACAGCGGGGCCGAGCCGCGAATGGGCTCCGCTGCTGCCCTCCAACTTTATGGCTGCTGTCTTCCGAGATGCTATCGCTGCCTGCTGCCAGGGCCGCCTGTGGCACCGCCCAGCGCAGGGAGGAAAGGCGCCCCCGTCCCTCCCCCTGTCCTCACCTGCTCTAGGGTGGAGGCCGAGCCGCAGCGCAGCCCCAGCCTGTGATGGGTGGGGAAGGGTTTAAGGGGTTCTGTGTAGCAGGGGTGGGATCTGGGGCACGTCTGAACACTGCGTGCTCAGCGCCTCCCTGGGAAGGCTGAGGGGTCTGGAGCATCCCTCTGAGGAGGGAAGGCTGAGGGGTCTGGAGCATCCCTCTGAGGAGGGAAGGCTGAGGGGTCTGGAGCATCCCTCTGAGGAGGTAAGGCTGAGGGGTCTGGAGCATCCCTCTGAGGAGGGAAGGCTGAGGGGTCTGGAGTATCTCTCTGAGGAGGGAAGGCTGAGGGGTCTGGAGCATCCCTCTGAGGAGGGAAGGCTGAGGGGTCTGGAGTATCTCTCTGAGGAGGGAAGGCTGAGAGGTCTGGAGCATCCCTCTGAGGAGGTAAGGCTGAGGGGTCTGGAGCATCCCTCTGAGGAGGTAAGGCTGAGGGGTCTGGAGTATCTCTCTGAGGAGGTAAGGCTGAGGGGTCTGGAGCATCCCTCTGAGGAGGGAAGGCTGAGGGGTCTGGAGCATCCCTCTGAGGAGGGAAGGCTGAGGGGTCTGGAGCATCCCTCTGAGGAGGTAAGGCTGAGGGGTCTGGAGCATCCCTCTGAGGAGGGAAGGCTGAGGGGTCTGGAGTATCTCTCTGAGGAGGGAAGGCTGAGGGGTCTGGAGCATCCCTCTGAGGAGGGAAGGCTGAGGGGTCTGGAGTATCTCTCTGAGGAGGGAAGGCTGAGAGGTCTGGAGCATCCCTCTGAGGAGGTAAGGCTGAGGGGTCTGGAGCATCCCTCTGAGGAGGTAAGGCTGAGGGGTCTGGAGTATCTCTCTGAGGAGGTAAGGCTGAGGGGTCTGGAGCATCCCTCTGAGGAGGGAAGGCTGAGGGGTCTGGAGCATCCCTCTGAGGAGGGAAGGCTGAGGGGTCTGGAGCATCCCTCTGAGGAGGGAAGGCTGAGGGGTCTGGAGCATCCCTCTGAGGAGGTAAGGCTGAGCAGCCCCAAGAGGGCATCTGAGCAAAGCTCAGCAAGAGCTGAAGGACCTTTGGGGGCAAGAGGATGAGGCCAGGCTCTTGTCTGTGGTGCCCAGGGACAGCACAAAGGGGAACGGGCACAGACTGGAATCCAGGAGGTTCCATCTGACCAGAAGGAGAAAGTTCTTTGGTGTGAAGGTGCTGGAGGCCTGGAGCAGGCTGCCCAGAGAGGTTGTGGAGTCTCCTTCTCTGGTGAGATTCCAACCCCAGCTGGGCACTGTGATCCTGGGCAAGCTGCTGTGGGTGCTCTGCTTTAACAGGGGGGGGTGGACTGGATGGTCTCCAGAGACCCCTTCCAACCCCCACTGTGCTGGAATTTTGTGTGTTGTTCAGTCTCTGCTGCCTGGCATAGGAGAGCTGCCAGCTCCCACCCCTGGACAACCATTCTGTATTCCCTGGCCTCTCCATCACCCTTCCCAGCCCTTTAGCATCCAGGAGGGAGTTTTAGCACCCTGGAGGGAGGTTGGAGTTAGGAGGGGGCAGCTGGCCAGTGTGGTGCCCATCCACAAGAAGGGTTGGAAAGGGGACCCAGGAAATTCCAGCCCTGTCAGCCTGACCTCAGTGCCAGGCAAGAGAGTGGAGCAGAGCATCCTGAGTGCAGTCCCAGAGCACCTGCAGGATGGGCAGGGGATCAGACCCAGGCAGCAGGGATTCAGGAGGGGCAGGTCCTGCCTGGCCAACCTGACCTCTTTTTATGACCAGGTGACTGCCTGGTGGGCATGGGGCAGGCTGTGGGTGTAGTCTGCCTGGACTGCAGCAAGGCCTTTGGCACTGCCTGCCATAGTAAACTCCTGCCCAAGCTGGCAGTCTTTGGCTTGGGTAGGGACACTCTGTGCTGGGTGGAGAACTGGCTGGATGGCCTGGCACAGAGAGTGGTGGTGAATGGTGCCACATCCAGCTGGCAGCTGACACTAGTGGTGTGCCCCAGGGGTCAGTGCTGGGCACAGTCCTGTTTAATATCTTCATTGATGATCTCTACCAGGGGATTGAGTCCAGCATTAGAGAGGCTGCAGGTGACACCAAGTTGGGAGCACGTATGGAGCTGTTAGAGGGCAGAAGGGCTCTGTAGAGGGACCTGGACAGATGGGCACAGTCCAGTGCCATGAGTTTTAACAAGGGCAGGTGCTGGCTTCTACACTTTGGCCACAACAACTCCATGCAGTGCTACAGGCTTGGGTCAGAGTGGCTGAGAGCAGGCAGACAGAGAGGGACCTGGGGGGGACTGTTTGGCAGCTGAACATCAGGCAGCAGTGTGCCCAGGTGGCCAAGAAGGTCAACGGCATCCTGGGCTGGCTCAGAAGCAGTGTGGGCAGCAGGACAAGGGAGGTTCTTGTGCCCCTGTGCTCAGCATTGCTCAGGCCACCCCTGGAGTGCTGTGTCCAGTTCTGGGCTCCTCAATTGCAGAGAGAAGTTGCAGTACTGGAAGGTGTCCACAGGAGGGCGACAAAGCTGCGAGGGGCCTGGAGCAGAGCCCTGAGAGGAGAGGCTGAGGGAGCTGGGGGGGTGCAGCCTGCAGCAGAGGAGGCTCAGGGCAGAGCTCATTGCCACCTGCAGGGAGGCTGTAGCCAGGTGGGGCTGGGCTCTGCTGCCAGGCAGCAGAAGAAGAAGGGGCCCCAGGCTGAAGCTGTGGCAGGGCAGGTCTGGGCTGGCTGTTAGGAGGAAGCTCCTGGCAGAGAGTGATTGGCACTGGAATGGGCTGCTCAGGGAGCTGGTGGAGTCACTGTGCCAGGAGGTGTTTAAGAGGAGGCTGGCTGGGCACTGAGTGCCAGGGGTTAGTTAATTAGAAGGGTTAGTGATAGACTGGACTCAGGGACCCTGGAGGTCTTTTCCAAGCTGGCTGATTCTGTGATTCTCCTCGGTGCCAAGCGACAGGACCAGAGGAGATGGTTCCAAGCTCTGCCAGGGGAGGTTCAGGCTGGATGCTAGGAAATATTTCTGCTCTGGAAGGGTTCTCAGACATTGGAATGTTCGAGACCAGTAGAGTGCTGGAATCACCATCCCTGAGGGGTGTCCAAGCAGTGTGTGGACCTGGCACTCAGGGACATGGTTTCATGGTGACCCTTTAGTGCTATGTGGAGAGTTGGACTTGGATGGTCCTGAAGGTCTCTTCCAGCCCATTCTGTGGCTCTCAGAACCCGAGCCAGTGCCATCCCTCCCTCCCCTGGTTTCACTGGGAGATAAGGAACCGTTTGCTTCCCCACGGCCAGCCCAGCTCAGGGCCACAGCCGAGCCGATTGACGCCGTCTGCCAGCTGCGGGGCAGGATCCCAGGGAAGGGCGAAGGTGCGTGGGAGTCCTACTCCCATTTTTCCATAGTAAGTCCCGCTGGGAACTGAATGTTCCCGGGTTAGGGCCGGAGGCGAGCTCCGCGCCGCCTTTCTCTGCTGCTCTGTCCTTGGGCTTTAATCTCAAAGCCGTTATCGGCGCCGCCATCGCGTTGGGGCGGCGGCGGTGCCGGTCGCGCTGCCCTGCACGTCCCTCCCGGCTATTTTTTTCCCCCCTGGCCAGCTCGGGGCGGTTGGAGCCGATTCCCCGTTAGCCGCGGCGGCAGGCGGCTGCCGGTTGCCTGGCTCCGGTTGCGGCGGGTATAAAACCCCAGAGCCCCTCTCCGGCGCCCCGTCCCTCACCCCGCAGCCAGCCGGCCAGGGGCGATGGCCGAGCTGCCCGTCCCGGAGCTGCCCGCCGCCCTGTCCCGCTGCAGCGGCCGCTTCACCATCAGCACCCTGCTGGGCGCGGAGGAGGGCAGCCGGGGTCCCTACGCGCCCAGCGAGGGGGCAGGCTGCGACAGCACCCACCTGTCCAGCAGCACCCTCTGCACCAGGACCTTCGGCTACAACACGGTGGACGTGGTGCCCGCCTACGAGCACTATGCCAACAGTAACGGGGTGGGTGACACCGGCAAGGGCCGGCCCTCGCTGGCAGACCTCCACTCCATCCTCAAGGTAAGGTGGGCTTCAGCCGTGCCACCGGCAGGTTTGGCACCCCCAGCCTGTGCCACCGTTTCCTGCGGTGCGTCCGTGGTGCTGTAACGGGTGCCAGGGTGGACAGCCTCAGGAGAAGTCGAAGGGACAAGCCCAGCTGTTTCCAGCTGTGCTGTCGGCGAGAGCTCACCGCCGGGGCACAACAGCTGGCTGCCTTCAGCCCTGCCTGTCCTCATCTCGCCTTGTCCCCGCAGCCCGACCCCGGCCGCTGCCACACGCCGCCGTCGGAGCCGCAGCGGAGCAACGGACTGCCGGAGGCCGGGCCCGAGGAGGCGGCGGAGGAGCCGGGCGGAGCCCCCGCAGCAGCGCCCGTCCGCTTCGGCTGGGTGAAGGGTGTGATGGTGAGCGGGACTCGCCCCGTGGGGAGCAGCCTCCTGCCCTCCCATCCCCACCGCAAGCAGGGCCGTGGTGCCTCTATCCCTCACCGCCCCGCTTTTCCCCCTACGTGCATTTTTCACGAGCATCTGTGCCCCAGATGTTTCTCCACCCTCCGCAGTGGGTCGCTTTCCACCCAGAGGTGAAGGAGAACAACGTTCTGAGGCTCCTCTCTGTATGTCCCCCCCCCCAGATTCGCTGCATGCTGAACATCTGGGGAGTCATCCTGTACCTGCGCTTGCCCTGGATCACCGCCCAGGCCGGAATCGGTGGGTGCCGCAGCGCACCGCGGGCAGAGCGGTGCCACCGGGTGGCCCCGGACCCCCGGGCAGCGGCGGTGGAAATGCCGGGCAGCGCTCAGCGTGGCGCAATGCCCAGGGGCCTTGTGGGTCTCCTAGGGAAGGCAGCGGGGGCTGTGGGGCTGGGGGAGGATGCAGGAATGAAGCGATGCCCTCTCCCCACAGCCCTGACGTGGCTCATCATCCTGATGTCCGTGACAGTGACCACCATCACTGGCTTGTCCATCTCTGCCATATCCACTAATGGCAAAGTCAAGTCAGGTAGTGTGTCCCCTCCAGCCACCCTGGAGGCTCTTCTTTGGGGAGAGACTTTTTAGGCTGTCAGGTACTGATAGGACTTGAGGGAATGGAACACAGCTGGAAATGGGTAGGTTCAGACTGGATGTTAGGAAGAAGTTCTTCAGCGTGAGGGTGGTGAGACCCTGGAAGGGGTTGCCCAGGGAGGTGGTAGGAAGCCTCATCCCTAGAGGTGTTTAAGGCCAGGCTAGATGAAGCTCTAGACAGCCTGATCTAGTGTGAGTGTCCCTGCCCATGGCACGGGGATTGGAACTAGATGATCCTTGCTGTCCCTTCCAACCCTGACTGATTCTATGATTCTCCACCCTGGGGCTGCCCCATGGACACAAACACCTGGCATGGGCTGCACGGTGTAGGGGGACCCAAAAAAGGTGGTGGGGTGGCATCTAATAACACCTCAAGGGTGTTCCCACCACCCCAGGAGGCACCTACTTCCTCATCTCACGGAGCCTGGGGCCAGAGCTGGGTGGCTCCATCGGGCTGATCTTTGCCTTTGCCAACGCGGTGGCCGTGGCCATGCACACAGTTGGCTTCGCTGAAACCGTCCGGGACCTGCTGCAGGTAAGGAATCAGCTCTCTGTGTCCCCTGGGTCCTGTCCCCTCCAGCCCCACCTTTACCCCACACAAGCTATGGACGCTTCTGTTGGTGCTGGGCCACTCATCATCAACCAGCAGCTGCTAAAACTCACAGCAGTCACAGGCTCACAGGATGTCAGGGGTCGGAAGGGACACAAAGAGATTGTTGACTCTAAACCCCTGCCAGAGCAACCTAGCTCAGGTCACACAGGAACACACCCAGGTAAGTCTTGAAAGCCTCCAGAGAAGGAGACCCCACAGCCTCTCCAGGCAGCCTGTGCCAGTGCTCTGGGACCCTTACAGTAAAGAAGTTCCCCCTTGTGTTGAGCTGGAACCTCCTGTGCTACAACTTCCATCCGTTGCTCCTTGTCCTATCCCAGGGAGCAGTGAGCAGAGCCTGTCCCCTGCCCGACCCCCAGATAGTTTCAACCATGTATTAAATCCCCTCTCAGTCGTCTCTTTTCCAGACTAAGCAGCCCCAGGTCCCTCAGCCTCTCCTCGTGAGGCAGTGCTGCAGTCCCCTCATCATCCTCATTGCCCTCCAGTCCCTGGTAGTTTGGTAAGGCAGAGAGTTGTTTCCACCTGTGGATGATTCCTCCTCCCCAGGAGCACAACTCCCTCATCGTGGACCCCACCAACGACATCCGGATCATCGGAGTGGTCACTGTGACAGTGCTGCTGGGCATTTCCCTGGCTGGCATGGAGTGGGAGGCCAAGGTAAGGCTCTGCTCTTCCACTCACCTTACTGCCTTTGGGCTGATTAGAGCTGTTCCTGCTCTAATCAGGGCACATCATGCATCTAATGGGCACATCTAATGGGCACATCATACATCCAAAGAGCAGAGCCTGTAGCTCACTCAAAACTGGTGAAGATTTACCCCAACGCATTCTTCACCACCTCAGCACCCAAACCCAACCCCTCAGCCAGCTCTTTCTGGTCTGGCAGGCACAGATACTGTTTTTCCTGGTCATCCTGGTTTCCTTCATCAACTACCTGGTGGGGACAGTGATCCCAGCCACCACTGAGAAGCAAGCGAAGGGCTTCTTCAGCTACCGAGGTGAGTCCCCATGGGTTGGGGTTATGCTCAGGAGGTCCAAATGCATCACTGGAGCCCAACTCTTTGCTGCTGCTGGGGAAGATGTTTGCTGTGGGAGGGTGCTCCACGCTGAGATCCATCACTAAAAGCGTGGTGTCACCTTCAGTGTGCTACCCACCACCAGTGCTGTGCCTCCCTCCAGCACTGAGATGGTTCAGCCAGGAGAAAGGCAGTTGGGAAGTCCCAAATGCTTCTCCTCTGCTTCCTCCCCAGCTGACATCTTTGCCCAGAACTTTGTGCCCAACTGGCGTGGACCTGATGGCTCCTTCTTTGGCTTGTTTTCCATCTTCTTCCCGTCGGCAACAGGCATCCTGGCAGGTGCCAACATTTCGGGTGACCTGAAGGTGGGTTTGGACCCCTGCTGCCTGAGTTGGCCCCTCTCAGGGCTCTGGTTTTGCTCCAGCTTTCAGGCCCTGTTTGATTTCTCCTTTGGGTAGTAAGGTTCAGGCAGGTGCTGCTCTGCAGCTTTGTGGCACAATGAGTTAAAAGCTCTTGTTGTGTAGCAGCTGCAGCTGAAGTGCCACTTTAAGCTGTCTCACGTCTCTCTGTGGCTTCCTTGGGCACAGGATCCTGCTGTGGCCATCCCCAAGGGCACCCTGATGGCCATCTTCTGGACCACTGTGTCTTACCTGGTGCTTTCAGCTACCATCGGTAAGCAGCACGTCCTTGGGTGAGCTGGGTGGGGTACCTCAAATGGGTGATCTGGGAGGGGGCAGGGGGTGGCAGCAGCTGGGAGCAAGCTGTGGACACCACCACTGATATCCTGGGGTGAATGCCACGTGTGACAGACCTCCTGGCCAGCAGGAGCAGGGAAGTGATTGTGCTCCTGTAGTGGACACTGATGAGGCCACATCTCAAATACTGGGTCCATTTTGAGCCCTTCACTCAGAGAAGGACATTGAGAGGCTGGAGCAGGTCCAGAGAAGAGCAACCAAGCTGGTGGAGGGTCTGAAGAACAGGTCTGGTGAGGAGAAGCTAAGGGAATTAGGGGTGTTTTTGTCTGGAGAAGAAAAGACTGAGGGGAGACATCATTGCTCTCTACAGCACCCTGAAAGGAGGTTGCAGTGAGGTGGGGTTGATCTCTTCTCCCCAGTATCAAGCAACAAAAGGAGAGGAGCTGGCCTGAGATTGTGGCAGGGGAGGGTTAGGTTGGAGATGAGGAACAATTTCTTTGCTGCAAGAGTAGTCAGGGACTGGCAGAGGCTGCCCGGGGAGGTGGTGGAGTGCCCATGCCTGGAGGTGTTCAGGAAAGGTGTGGCCATGGCTCTCTGGGACATGCTTTAATGGCCCTGGTGGGTTGATGATTGACCTTGATGATCTCAGAGGGCTCTTCCAACTGACACAGTTCTGGAACCTATGATTCATTCCTGCTCCCATAGAGAGGGCAAAGCAGCTGCTGGCATCGCTCATGGCCACCCTGCAGCAGAGCAGCTCCACGGCAGGGCCTTGGGGACTGTCACAGGCAGCAGGGTGCTGTAAAAGCAACGGCAAGACCTGGCCTGGCTCCCTCCCTGCTGCTGCGGTGTGAGGGCACTAAACCCGCACCGTCTGCCCTGCCCCGCAGGTGCCTGCGTGGTCCGGGACGCTTCGGGCAGCCTGAACGACAGCGTGGCCGTGGGCTCGGCCGGCTGCGAGGGGCTCACTTGCGCCCTCGGGTGGAACTTCACCGCCTGCGCACAGCGCCAGACCTGCCGCTATGGGCTCAGCAACTACTACCAGGTGCCGCCCGGGGCCGCTCGCCCTCCCTCTGCCGCCCGCCCGTGTGCTGCTGGGGAGCAGCTTACTGGGGAGCCCAGCGTCCCCCCAGCAGCCCGGGAGGCGCCTGTGCTGTCACAGGTGACGGGGAGGGCACTGGGAGGGAAGGGGGATGCACTGGGGAGCATATCTTCCTGGGGCTTTTGGGTGCAGCTGGACCTCACTACCTGCATCACAACGACGGAAAAGCCCTGATGGGCCGCCAGGGGCAGGGCATCCCTTATGTTGGGGGCAGAGGTTGGTGCACTGAGGGTGACAGGTTCCTGACCACCTGTGTTTTGGGCAGAGCATGAGCATGGTGTCTGGATTTGGCCCCCTCATCACGGCAGGGATCTTTGGTGCTACCCTCTCCTCAGCACTGGCCTGCCTCGTGTCAGCACCTAAAGTCTTCCAGGTGAGGGGGTGGTGTGCCCATGTCCCCCAGCTCCCATCCCTGAGCCCGACAGCAGCCCTGGGGGAGCACTCCGCAGAGCGAGGCTCTGCAACCATCATCAGCCCTGTGGTGAGAAGGATGCTGCCGTGGGCAAAGGCGTGAGGCCAGCTCAGCCCTTGCTGAGCAGATGCCAAAGCCACCATGGCTGGAACCCAGGAAGCTCTACCTCAGCTTGAGGAGAAGCTTATTTGGTGTGAAGGTGCAGGAGCCCTGGAGCAGGCTGCCCAGAAAGGTTGTGGAGTCTCCTTCCCTAGGGACTTTGAAAACCCACCTGGGTGTGTTCCTGTGTGACCTGCCCTGGGTGGTCCTGCTTTGGCAGAAGGGTTGGACTCGATGATCCCCAGAGATCCCTCCTGACTCCTACCACTCTGTGATTTTAGGGGCTTGGGATTGGAGTCAGAAAGAGCTGGGTGAAAGGAGAGGCTTGCTCAGGGGGGGTCGGACCCGATGATCCCTAGAGGTCCCTGCCAACCCCTACCGTTCTGTGACTCTATGGCAGTGCCGCCCTTTGTCCCTAGCGGTGCCTGCTGTCCCCAACGCTTCTCTCCCCGCAGTGTCTCTGCAGGGACCAGCTCTACCCTCTCATAGGCTTCTTCGGGAAGGGCTACGGCAGGAACAGCGAGCCCATCCGTGGCTACATGCTCACCTACCTCATCGCCGTCGGCTTCATCCTCATCGGTAGGTGCTTGCCCCCAGCACCCTGCCGGTGCCTCGCTGCCCACCGCTCACATCTCGCCCTCCTCCCCGCAGCCGAGCTCAACGCCATCGCCCCCATCATCTCCAACTTCTTCCTCTGCTCCTACGCCCTCATCAACTTCAGCTGCTTCCACGCCTCCATCACCAACTCGCCAGGTGTGCCGCGCCGTGCCGCGCCGTGCCGCGCCGTGCCGCGCCGTGCCGGCTCCCCGTGGCGGCAGCGGCCGCTCTGTGTGTTTGCGTGCAGGCTGGCGACCCTCCTTTCGGTATTACAGCAAGTGGGCCGCGCTCTTCGGGGCCACCGTCTCGGTGGTCATCATGTTCCTGCTGACCTGGTGGGCGGCCCTCATCGCCTTCGGCATCGTCGTCTTCCTCCTGGGATACGTCCTCTACAAAAAGCCAGGTGATGCTCTGGCAGCGGGGGGCCGACGCAGTGCCGAGTTGTGCCAGGGCAGGTCTAGGCTGGCTGTTAGGAGGAAGTTGTTGGCAGAGAGAGTGATTGGCATTGGAATGGGCTGCCCAGGGAGGTGGTGGAGTCGCTGTCCCTGGAGGTGTTCAAGCAAAGCCTGGCTGTGGCACTGAGTGCCATGGTCTGGTTGGTTGGCCAGGGCAGGGTGCTACATTGGCACTGAGTGCCATGGTCTAGTTGATTGGCCAGGGCTGGGTGCTAGGTTGGCACTTCGTGCCATGGTCTGGTTGATTGGGCAGGGTTGGGTGCTAGGTTGGCACTGTGTGCCATGGTCTGGTTGGTTGGCCAGGGCTGGGTGCTAGGTTGGCACTTAGTGCCATAGTCTGGTTGACTGGGCAGGGCTGGGTGCTAGGTTGGCACTCAGTGCCATGGTCTGGTTGATTGGCCAGGGCTGGGTGCTAGGTTGGCACTGAGTGCCATGGTCTGGTTGCTTGGCTAGGGCTGGGTGCTAGGTTGGACTGCGTGAGCTTGGAGGTCTCTTTCAACCTGGTTGATTCTGTGATGATCTCTGGAGGTCCCTACCAACCCCTAACATGCTGTGATCTTGTGTCCTGGCACCGGGGGTTCTCCGGGGGGCATCTGGCCCCTGTTGCTAATCCATCTTCTCTATGCAGATGTCAACTGGGGCTCCTCCATGCAAGCCAGCTCGTACAACATGGCCCTCAACTACTCAGTGGGGCTGAGTGAAGTGGATGAGCACATCAAGAACTACAGGCAAGGGTGGCTCAGTGTGGTGCTGGGGATGGAGAGTGTGGCCAGTAGCTGGAGAGAGGTTCTCCTGCCCCTCTACTCTGCCCTGCTGAGGCCACATCTGCAGTACTGTGTCCAGTTCTGGGCTCAGTTCAAGAGGGACATGGAACTGCTTGAGAGAGTCCAGCACAGAGCCACAAAGATCCTGAAGGGAATGGAACAGCTCTGTTAGGAGGAGAGCCTGAGGGAGATGAGGCTCTTCAGCTTGGAGAGGAGGAGACAGAGAGGTGACCTCATTCATGTTGATAAAGCTGTGCAGGCTGAGTGCCCAGAGGCTGGAGCCAGGCTCTGCTGGGTGATGTCCCGTGCCAGCACAAGGGGCAATGGGTGGGAGCTGAGCCATAGGAAGATCCATGGAAACATCAGGAGGAATTTTTCCCCTGTGAGGGTGCCAGAACCCTGGCACAGGCTGCCCAGGGGGGCTGTGGAGTCTCCCTCTCTGGAGATATCCCAGACCTGCCTGGATGCATTTCTGTGTGACCTGATCTGTGTGACCCTTCTCTGGCAGGGAGGTTGGACCTGATGAGCTTTTGAGGTTCCTTCCAGCCCTTAGCATTCTGTGGTTCTGCGAAGGGGCCCAGCTCGGTGCCTCCAGCCCCCCTCTTTCTCCCCTGCCGGCAGACCGCAGTGCCTGGTGCTCACAGGTCCTCCCAGCTGCCGCCCTGCCCTGGTGGACTTCGTGGGGACCTTCACCAAGAACCTCAGCCTGATGCTCTGTGGCAACGTCCTGATCGTGAGTCATAGCATCATAGCATCAGTCAGGGTTGGGAGGGAGCACAGGGAGCAGCCAGTTCCAACCCCCCTGCCATGCCCAGGGACACCCTACCCTAGAGCAGGCTGCACACAGCCTCAGCCAGCCTGGCCTCAAACACCTCCAGCCATGGGGCCTCAACCCCCTCCCTGGGCATCCCATTCCAGCCTCTCACCACTCTCCTGCTCAGCAACTTCCTCCTCCCCTCCAGCCTCACTCTCCCCACCTCCACCTTTGCTCCATCCCCCCCACTCCTGCCACTCCCACTCAGCCTCGAAAGTCCCTCCCCAGCTTTTTTGTAGCCCCCTGCAGATGCTGCAAGGCCACCAGAAGGTCCCCTGGGAGCCTCCTCTGCTGCAGCCTGCACAGCCCCAACTCTTTCAGGCAGGACTCCAGGTGGGCTCTCAGCAGAGCAGAGCAGAGAGGCAGAATCCCCTCCCTGGCCCTGCTGCCCACACTGCTGCTGCTGCAGCCCAGGCTCTGCTTGGCTCTCTGGGCTGCAAGTGCACACTGCTGGCTCCTGCTGAGCTTCTCCTCCAGCAGCACCCCCAAGGCCCTCTGCCCAGGGCTGCTCTCCAGCCTGGCACTGCCCAGCCTGGATTGGTGCTTGGCATTGCCTCCACCCAGCTGCAGCACCTTGCCCTTGGTCTTGTTGCAGCTCCTGAGCTTGGCTTGTGCCCACCTCTGCAGCCTGCCCAGGTGCTTCTGGCTGCCATCCCTGCCCTGCAGCCTGCCTGCTGCAGCACACAGCTTGGTGTGGGCAGCAACCTTGCTGAGGCTGCACTCAGTGCCTCTGTCCATGCCACCCACAAAGATATTGAGCCAGACTGGTGCCAGTACTGATCCCTGAGTGACTCCACTTGTCACTGCCTCCATTTGGACATGGGCTGCCAAAGCTGGCTGGTTTCTTGTCCTGGGGCCTCTGGCCATCCAAAAGCTGCCAACCTCAGCCATGTGCTGGGGTCTGATGGGGTGAAGATTGTAATGTGCCCATCCCTGTGCCACTGGATGATGAAATGCTTCATCTGGAAGCCTCTCCAGCAGTATCAGTGAAGCACTGGGATGTCCCTGTGGGCAAATGGGTTCCCCTTGCCAATGGCACAGGGGTGGTCCTGCAGCCCTGAAGCCTCAAGAGCAGCCTCAAGGGGATGCTGTGCAGCGAGCACCATCTGAGCCACAGCCGTGGGGCTGCTGGCACTGGGGGCACTGGCTGGGGGCACCCCAGCCTTTGCTGGCTTTCTTGCTGTGATTGCAGCCTCCCATGCATGCACAGTGCTTACAGCCAGGTCTTGCCAGTGGTTTGGGAAGAGAGGAGCTGGAGGTCCTTGGTGGCAAGGTCACCAGCTGGAAGGGGCTGCCTGAGCCCCTGCTCCCTCCAGGGGCCGCGGAAGCAGAAGGTGCCAGAGTCCTGGCTGATGGCTGATGGCCACACCAAGTGGCTCATGAAGAGGAAGATCAAAGCTTTCTACACTGACGTGGTGGCTGAGGACCTGAGAAGTGGTGTCCAAATGCTGCTCCAGGTAGAGCCACCCCTGGCTGTTGACCATCAGGGTCCCTTCCCTTCCATCCACAGCCTGGGGAGCTCTGAACCCCTTCCCCAGCCTCCAGGCGCCCTCCTTTGCATCGCTGCCCTGCGGACTGCCACCACCTGCCTGTCTGCCCCTGCAGAGGAGGTCTCATGGGGACGTCTATCCCTAGGCTGCCGGGCTGGGGAAGATGAGACCCAACATCTTGGTGCTGGGCTACAAGAGGAACTGGCGGACAGTGGCCCCACAGAGCCTGGAGGACTACGTGGGCATCCTGCAGTACGGCCGCGCCAGCCCCTCTGCCCTCCGGGGATGCTGGCACCGGGTGGTGGCCTCCTGGTTGGGTGTGGGGGTGCTGTGGCTCTGTGTGCAGCGCTGGTGTCCTGGCTGGCAGTGCCACCTGAGAGAAGCTGCTGCCATTAACTGCCTTCTCCCCCCTCCTTCCAGCGACGCCTTTGATTTCAAGTACGGCGTGTGCCTGATGAGGATGAAGGAAGGGCTGAACGTCTCCCGCGTGATGCAGGCCCACTGTGAGTGCCTGTGGGCAGCCCGGGATGCCCAGCTGGCACTGCGGCGCCAGCGAGGCTCACAGCCCTGGGGGGACATCGCTCCTGGGTCGGAAGTGAGGGGGATGGGGACGGCAGGGTGCTGCCCTGCTGCCTGTGCTCTTCTCCCCCCTCCCCAGTTAACCCCACGTTCGAGGCAGCAGAGCACCCCGAGAACGGCACCGGCAGCAGAGCAGCCCCGGGCACAGGTTGGTGCTGGCTTAGGGCTCCCAGGGTTAATTTTGGGGAGCTGGGTCTGCAGCTAGGGGGGTGGGTTTTGGGCAGGGATGGGGAGCTGGGCTGGGACTGGGAGGTTTTAGTCGTTGGGCAGTGGTGCCCCTCACTGGTGCTCTCGCCCTGGCAGCAGACCCCACCAGCCTGGCAGGTGAGCAGCAGGCCAGCACCATCTTCCAGAGTGACCAGGGCAAGAAGACCATCGACATTTACTGGCTCTTTGATGATGGAGGTAACCATCCCCTGCTGCTGCAGCTTCTGCCATCCATCTGCTGGGAACCCAGCACCTCCATCCTGGTGCTCCTCGGCTGCCAGGACACCCTTGGCACCCAGAGTCAGGAAAACGCTGGTGGGGTTGCCACTGCCATGCCTCCCAACGGGTGTTCTGGGGACAGGTCTCACGCTGCTCATCCCCTACCTCCTGGGGCGCAAGAAGCGGTGGGGGAAGTGCAAAATCCGGGTGTTTGTCGGCGGGCAGATCCACAGGATGGACGAGGAGAGGAGGGCGTAAGTGCTGCCAGCCCTGCCTGGGCGCTGCTGCTGTCCCCACGGCCGGGTGGCAGGAGCTCTTCCTCTCCCCGGGGTGCCCCAGGCTTTGCCATAACGAGACCTGTGGGCTCCCACCCGGCTGCTTTTGCCTCGCCCCTCCATGTGCTTGGGGAGTGGGAAAAACCTGGAGTGCGAGGCAAGGGCAGTGGCAAGGGCCTTGGCCAGGGCAGGTCCCTGCCAGAGCCACCACGTCCTGCTCCTTGATGGCAGATGTGTCCTTTCCCCCCCGCCCCCGGCAGGATCGTCTCTCTGCTGAGCAAGTTCCGCCTCGGCTTCCACGAGGTCCACATCCTCCCTGACATCAACCAGAAACCCCGGCCAGAGCAGTAACCTCCTGCCTCTGCTTCTCCCCCCTCCTCCTCACCCCCTGCACCCCCAGACCCGCCCTGCGCCGCCTGCCCTGGCGCCGTTCTCTTTGCCTTGCAGCATCAGGAGGTTCGAGGAGCTGATCGCTCCCTTCAGGCTGAACGATGGCTTCAGGGACGAGGCTGCGGTGAACGAGCTGCGGCAGGGCTGCCCCTGGAAGATTTCGGACGAGGAGCTGGATAAAAACAGAGCCAAGGTAGCACCGGTGCCAGGCTTGGGGGGGGGGGGCTCCTGCCACGGCTCCCCTGCTTTTGAGCCCAGATGCCGTCTCTTTGGCGAGGGTGGTTGGTCACTGCCCGCACCCCTCTGTGCCCGCAGTCGCTCCGGCAGGTGAGGCTGAACGAGATCCTGCTGGACTACTCGCGGGACGCGGCGCTCATAGCCATGTAGGTGCCCTCACTGCTTCTGTGCCCCTTTCATGCCCCAGGGACAGCGTCCTTCGGGCATCTTCCCTTCTCCCTGCAGGGGAACACCCGTGGGGGGCTGGGGTGGTGCGGGAAAGCCGCTGGTGGGCAGCAGCGGCGGGGGGAGAGCCTGACCTGCCCCTCGCTGCCCGCAGCACGCTGCCCATCGGCAGGAAGGGGCACTGCCCCAGCTCCCTCTACATGGCCTGGCTGGAGACGCTCTCCCAGGACCTGAGACCCCCTGTCATCCTCACCAGAGGGAACCAGGAGAACGTGCTGACCTTTTACTGCCAATAAACCTGCCTGCTGCCTCGGGATGCGCATCTCTCAGGCCAGTTTTGAGCTCTGGGGGAGCAGTGTCCATGTACACCTGGGCATTAGCTCTTGGGAAATGCCACCGTGGGAGCTGCCACCCTCCTACAAAGACTTGTTGGGCAGATCTTGGTCTTTGTAAGGTGTATATAGAGATACAGTAATGTAGGACTCGCAGTGGAGGTGTTGCTCCAGCCCTGGGTTTAGCCAGAGCTGTGCAGGTCAAGTTTGGGGTCCTCTCCTGAGAGCAGCAAGCAGGACCCCCACACAGAGCCCAAGGACTGACCCACAGCCCTGGCAAAGCCACTCTCCCAGGGTGAGGCTGCCCTGGGGTGATAGGTGTGGGTCAGCACTGACTCTTGGGGACAGGGACTCCTCCAAACAGGCCGAGCAGCAGCAAGGTGCCACCTTCTGCTTGCAGCAGCAAGTCCAGCTCCTAAGGGGAAGCAAAACAAACCACCCAACCCAGGACCTATCCTGGCACAGACTGGAGAAACACACCTCAGCTCAGCATGCTTGTTAAGAGCCTTTATTGATCTCACCACCAGGATTAGAAGTGTCAGTAGAAAAATAAAATTTCCAGTTTTTCTCTCATACAAAGATTTGTTCAGGTCAGCAGGAGGGGAAGCCAGGGTGGGGCTAAATCTGCCCAGCACGGGGGGATGTGCACACGTGGAAAGCAGGGCCACAGCTCTCAGTTCCAGCAGGGATGTGTCTCCAGGGCAGGTGGTTTCTCTGCAGGGTGTTGATCAAAAGTCCTGGCTGGGCTTCCTGGGCAGGGGGTTCACAGCTCTGCCCAGCTCAGGACATCTCAGCATTGATGTTCTCACAAGATTCCAGCAGCTTCTGGCAAGTTTGTCTGAGCAAAATCTACCAACCTCAGCTGAAAAGTGAAGGGATTCCTCTGCTTGCCTTGGGTGGGATAAGGAACACAAAGGGAGGACCACACTGACAGGAGGAGCCTCACTAAGGATAAGAACACAAAGGGAAGACCAAACTGACAGCAGGAGCAAACCCGGGAACCTCACTCAGGACAAAGAACACAAAGGGAAGACCAAACTGACAGGAGGAGCAAACCAGGGAACCCCACTCAGGACAAAGAACACAAAGGGAAGACCAAACTGACAGGAAGAACAAACCAGGGAACCTCACTAAGGATAAGAACACAAAGGGAAGACCAAACTGACAGAAGAAAGCTGCTAGCAGTGACCAAGCTGCTGCATCAACTCCAGCCTGCTCCTCCTCCCCACATGGATCTGGTTTTACTGGCAGGATTTCAGGCAGGATCCTCAACAAGCAGGGAGGTGACAGCAAGACCCAGCTCCCAGCTCTAACACCTGTCAAGCCAAGCCAGCAGCAGCTTATATGCCAGAAGCCCCTGAAAATGCCCTGACTCCTGAGCACAGAGAGGCCCCACCCTCTCCACCCACCTTCCAGCATTGCTCAAGCTGCCAACTCTCCAGTGAAGCAGTTTCCCCCCTCTTAAAACAGCCTTTGGGAGGAATCACAACAGATAGAAACCAGGTTTTGTTTTCCTAGCAAGCCATTTTCATCCACTTGTCCTGAGCTCTTAACAGCCTGGGTTTGTCCCCTGTCCCCCTCAGCCCTGTGACTGCAGAAGGCTCACCCTTGAGCCACAACAGCTGGCACACTGAGAAAGTGTCTTCCCAGTTGCAACCAGTTTAGTCCTTGCTAAAGTGGGCTGCCAGGCACTGAGATGGGGGAATAGAGGAGCACAGTGGGAGCCCAGGACACTGCTTTTTAGCATCACCTGAAAGCTAAGGCCAGATCTACCCTGTCTAAATCCCAAGGGACTGTTAATTCATCCAGGATACTTCTCATGGATTAAACCAGGGACTCCAGCCACACACTCTGCCAGGAGCTATTTGAGATGGGAAGGGGGCAAAACAGTGAGAGAGCACTATTCTTGCTTTTTTCCCTGGGGGAGGTAGCACAGGGGGAAGGAGAGCACCCAGCCTCCCCCCGAGGGAATGCTGTGGGAGGAAAAACAGCTCTCTACAAGCAGCATGGCACACAGGGCACTCCAAAGATCCCAAGCTCAGTGCATGTCACACTGCTTGGACCTCACTCACCTAAGGAGAAGAATTCATATTAAAACCTCTCCTAAAATGCACAGCTTTAGTCCCTGTGTTAAGATGGGCTCAAATCTGCAGTCACCTCACTAAGAAACACCTGAGAAACACCTCTACACGACCAAGTCACTCTAGAGAAGTTAACACAGGGAGAAATTCTTTGTTGTGATAAACACAGAGCCCTGCAGAGGGTTGTTCCAGCACTCAGGACATGGAGTTCATGGAAAATCATTGGCCTTAGGGAATGCTGCAGGTACAAAAGGTGAGCTGGTTTGGAAACCAAAGGAGCTTCAACCATGGATGGGACACATCCTGCAAGGCTGAAGAGACACAGAATCTGCCCTCACAGCCCACAGGAACGTGGGTGGGTCACACGCAGAGACCACAGCAAAGCCACGGGGGTGGCTGTGCCATCCTGCCTGTCTCCAAGCTCACCTCAGCTTTCCCAAGAGACCCAAAAAAAGTCCCCAGAAAGCACCCAACTGGCTACCAAAGAGCCCTGGCTTTGTGGCACACCTCTGGGCAAAAGGTAGATCTAAGGATTAGTTAAAAGTCACTTAAAACCAAGCAAATTAAAACAGTTCATGAGAGGATGCTGGCAAAGGCTGCTCCGGGGCTGTGCTCACACTGCCAGTCCCTGATTTGGGCACAGCAATGACCCAGGCTCCTCCTGGGATGCTCGCAGCATCTCATGCACTGGCATGCTGCAGGCTGGACACCAAAACCATGGCACACTCCCCACCTCCTGCCCAGGAAGCTCCAAGCCATGACCTCCCAGTGCCAGCCACCAGCTTCTCTCCAGTGCAGCAGTAGCAGAGTGCCAGGCAGCGACATTCAGAGCACAGTGAAGACCCCCCCCCCAAGCCCTCCACCCTCACCTCAAATTGATCAGCAAGTCAAAGGGGAGCAGAGAATTTAAAAGCTATGAGTCCTCTTTGTGCCTGAAATGCACCAGCACAGGCTCACAGGTGTGCCCAGGGCTTTCCAGCCTGGGCAGCAGGGTGAAGTACCTGTTGGGCTGTGCCTCACCTTCAGGACAGGGCCAGAAGAGCTTCACCATAATAAAATTCAGCAGAACAGAAATGTCTCTTTTTTTTTTTGCCAGTGCTTATTCCCTCTGCCACAGAATCCACAGGCACAGCTCTCAGCTGCAAGCCTGCACTTTCACCTGTCTAAAACGATTCTTCCTTTTGTTGCTCCCAACTTGGCTCTGACTGAGACCTGGGATTAGGAAGGTTGGGCCAAAAAAAGGAAAGAAAAGGAATACTCTGATTAAAAAAAACCTCAATAAATCACATTAAAAGACCTTCAGGTTCACTGCAAACAAAGCAGCCAGAGGTCAAAGCAGGAAGTGAGGAGCTCTGAAGACAGCACATCGCTTGGTAGCAGGACCCCAGGACAGCTGGTGTCACCTCTTAGTTCATGTCCCGTTGCTACAGCTCATCTCTGGTCCAAGGGATGTGTGCCTCCTCCTCCAGAGAAATGAAGTTTGACTTGGCACTTTGTGTTACCCCCCCAATAAAGTAACAAAATCACAGGTTTCAGCCTCATTTCCAGCCCCACTGGAGGCAGGAGCAGATCTTCACGAAGCCTTTGACCAGCGCAGAAGCACAACGCTGAGAGATGCCTCAAGTTCTGCTCCCTCAGGGCTTGAGAAGAAGCAGGCAGCAGATCCTTTGGTCATCCTTTGATTTGGGATCTCCAGCGTCCAAGGAAGTTCTAGAGGGTGGCTAAGATCCTCAGGAAGGAGACCACCACCACGCAGAATGTCTGCCCCACTCCCAAAATGAGGGCTTCAAAGGGAATCATTTTCTTCCCAGCGGCTCTGTAAACTCCAGCGATGGCAGCACCTGCAGAGAGGGGAGAGAGCCACACTGTGAGCTTGTGCTGGACACTGATGTAAGCCAGGGATGGAGGGAGAGGTCTTGGAGGGTGTTAAGACCAGGGTAGAGCACACGGTGGGGGGTCTAGGGCAGAGTGTTCTCAACCCTTGTGCATCAGTTGGCAGAACTGACAGCTTGTGGCTTGGGCAGAGTCACTGTGATATGGGTCAAGAACTGGCTGCAGGGCTGGGCCCAGAGAGTGGTGGTGAATGGTGCCACATCCAGCTGGCAGCTGGCATGAGTGGTGTGCCTCAGGGATCAGTGCTTGGCCCTGTCCTGTTCAGTATCTTTATTGATGATCTGGAGCAGGGGATTCAGTCCAGCAGCAGTGAGGTTGCAGATGGCAGCAAGCTAGGAGCAGCTGTGGAGCTGTTGGAGGGGAGCAGAGCCCTGCAGAGGGACCTGGCCAGGCTGCATGGGTGGGCAGAGGCCAACGGGATGAGATTGAACAATTTGGCCACAACAACCCCAAGCAGCACTGCAGGCTGGGGACAGAGTGGCTCAGTGCAGCCAGGCAGAGAAGAACCTGGGGGTGATGGCAGAAAGGAGCTGAACACGAGGCAGCAGTGCCCAGGTGGCCAAGAAGGCCAATGGCATCCTGGGCTGGTTTGGGAGCAGTGTGGGCAGCAGTACAACGGAGGTTATTCTACCCCTGTGCTTAGCACTGCTCAGGCCACCCCTTGAGTGCTGTGTCCAGTTCTGGGCTCCTCAATTGCAGAGAGAAGTTGCAGTACTGGAAGGTGTCCACAGGAGGGCGACAAAGCTGTGAGGGGCCTGGAGCACAGCCCTGAGAGGAGAGGCTGAGGGAGCTGGGGGGGTGCAGGCTGCAGCAGAGGAGGCTCAGGGCAGAGCTGATTGCTGCCTGCAGGGAGGCTGTAGCCAGGTGGGGTTGGACTCTGCTGCCACGAAAGCAGCAACAGAAGAAGGGGCCCCAGGCTGAAGTTGTGCATTTCCCTAAGGGCTCAGAGAGCTGGAAGCCCACCCACCCACCGGGCACCTCTGGCAGCCCAACCAAGGGGCTAGATGAGTGAGACAGTCCAACTCAGCGTGGGAAGGAAAACAGCCTAAACACTGTTATCCCTATGCCAGGGAATGCTGCCGTTTGACACGCTCCCAAAGGCAACATCCGATCGCTACCGAGTCCCCCAGCACCTCTTTTCGGCTATCTACCGTACTCGTTAGGATGCCGGCGGTAATGGGTCCCACGATGCCCATCAGCAAGAGGCTCACGGACATGAACCTGCCGTACTTGTGGTGCCGGAGCGTGAAGAGCGCTAGCAAAGCGGCCGGGACGTGGAAGGAGAGGGAAGAGACGAGGGCCCACAGGAAGACGCCGTACCACATCTCTGTGGAGAGAGAAGGGCCCTGAGTCAGGCTCCGGGCACGCAGGCCGCCAGCAGCGGCGGCGGCGGCGGCAGCAGGGCCCTGCTCCGAGCAGGCCCCGCGGCGGGGAGAGTACCTGGGAAGGTGGAGAGAGGGCTGGAGTAGGTGGTGCCATTGCCCACGCGGGGCACCAGGCGGAGGCTGAGGATCTGCTGCAGGAGCCCCCCGCCGCCGCCGCCGCCCGCCTCGCCGCCCTCCATCGCCTCACCGGCGCCGCCGCCGCCATCCGACACCCGCTCTTCCGCCCGCCCCCTTCCGCCCCTCGCAGCCAATGGGAAGCGTCAGACTGTGACTGACAACTCTCCCCGCCAACCGCCACCCATTGGAGGGGCACCAGCTGTGCCGGGCCCTGGCCCCGCCCCCGAGCTGCCATGGCAACGGCTGTCGGACGCAAAGGATGCCGGGAGTCACCGGGCACCGGCAGAGCCCTTCGGTGCATGGGGAGGAGTCATTGGCTGGGGCTGGCGAGACGCTCTAGCCTGCTGGCTGACCTCTCCTTGCTGCTCTCCGCGCTGAGCGCCGCTGGGCAGGCGCACGTCATCCTCCAGCCCGCCAGGGGGCGCCCGCGGCCGGCGGCGACGCTCTAGGCTAGGGTCGGCGTGAGGAGGAGGCGGAGGGGGCGGCCGCGGTGCGGGTGTGTGAGGCGAAGGCGGCGGCGTCGGTACCATGTCGGGCTCGGAGGAGGAGGAGGAGGAGTATTCCTCGTCCGAGGATGAGGACTATGTCCCCTCAGGTGAGCGGGGCCGGGGCGGGGCGGTGGTTCTGCCCGTCACGGCTATCCGGGTCGTGCCGGTGCCGGTTCCGGTGCTCATGGGCTGTGCTTGCAGGTGCGGAGTACAGCGAGGACGATGTGAGCGAGCTGGTGCAAGAGGAGCCGCTGGAGAGCCCGCGGCCGCCCCGCGGCAGGAGCGGTCCCCGCCGCCCCGGCAGCAGGTACGGGCTCGGCCGGAGCCGGCTGCGGTTCCGCACAGGCAGCGGCTGCCCGGTGGGGAGGAATCCGCCCCGGGGAGCCGCCGCCCCCGGTGCTCGTTGTGCTGCCTGTGGGGCTGAGAAAGGCGAAGGAAACGTCTTCCCTTGTTCTGGTGTAACGTCAGAGGCAGCCATCCTCAGGCTGGGAATACACCGGGCCTGAAAACCTGCCCCGGGACCTCGCTACCTTTCTTTTAATAAGCCTTTTACTAAGTGCAAAATACTCTTCCCTGGGAGAAAACCTGCGTATAGACCCAGTTTATTTAAGGTTGCTTCCTATCCAGTCCAACTTCTCCTCTTCTCCTCCTCCTTGTGGTATCCCAGAGCCTCTTCCATGCCTACGGATGCACGCAGGTGCCTGTCCGCTTCGGTGGGCTGCCTGCTGCCCTCTCCCTGGGCTTTCTGAACAGCATCATCACCTTTTTAAGGAGGGAAAACCTCTCAGGTTGCATATCCAGTGCTCAGTTACTTGAGGGGTGGTTGTGGCCAGGAGGAGGTTGCTCTCTTCTCTCAGGTGGCCAGCACCAGAACGAGAGGACACAGCCTCAGGCTGTGCCAGGGGAGATTTAGGCTGGAGGTGAGGAGAAAGTTCTTCCCTGAGAGAGTCATTGGACACTGGAATGGGCTGCCCGGGGAGGTGGTGGAGTCGCCGTCCCTGGAGCTGTTCAAGGCAGGACTGGACGTGGCACTTGGTGCCATGGTCTGGCCTTGAGCTCTGTGGTAAAGGGTTGGACTTGATGCTCTGTGAGGTCTCTTCCAACCTTGGGGATACTGTGATATCCTAGTGAGAATATGAGCTCCTGTGTTGTTTCAGCCATGCTCATGGCTCAGCTCTGGAACCATGCTGCAAATGCCTCAACGTGTGGGTTTTTTTCTGGCATCTGCTTTCAGAAAGAGGAAGAAAGGAGGCCTCTTGCTAGAGCCAGATGAGAAAGAGGAAGAAAAGGCCCAGCAGAACGAAGAGGAGAAGGGAGAGGAAGAGGAGGAAGTGGATAATGTAGAGCAGGTGGAAAGGAAAAGAGAAGAAGAGGAGAAAAAGAAAGAGGATGCTCTCTGGGCCCGTTTCCTTAGCGACGTGGGAGAGAAGCCCAAAGCAGGGGCTGCAACGCAGGCTAAGAAGGTAATGGGGGCCTGGGCCTTCGACCAGGGACTGTGGGAAGGGCTTGGAGCTTGAGACTACCCAGCACTGGTTCTAGCTGGTGCCAGATGTCACAGCTAGGAAGGAGCTTGGTTTACCTCCTCCCCCTTCTCCTTCGTAAGCCTGGAGCCTCACCCTGGGACAAGCTGCTGGTTTCCTTCTAACTGAGGAGGTCTGTGGTCTGGGGATACTGCTTATGGAGTTGCTTGTTGGCATCTCAGCATGTCCCACGGAGCCCTCTTGGCTTCTCTTGCTGGTTCTGGAATCAACTGGGGGCATAGGAGCAGCAAAGAGAGGTTCGTCCTGAGTTGTGCTTATGGGCACAGTTCTCCCCCAAGGTTTGTCCCTTTCCTGATCCTCAAAAGAGAAGCTGTGTGTGTGAATGGGGAAGCAGAGGGGCCTTGTGCTGCCATCTCTGTGCCTTTATCCTCATACAGTGTGGGGGTCTTGAAGGTGCTGCCTGTTGGGATAGACATCTGTAGTAAGAAGAAACCAGTGTGTGGTTTTGCCTTGCCAAGTCTTCCACAGTGAAGGTGGTAGAAGGGAAGAAGGTGCCCAGAATGACTCTCTGTTGCTCAAATGGTTTTTTGGGTCTTTTTCTCTTAGAGTGGTCAGCTAAAGAAAGGTGTTTTGTAATAAAAGTTTGGACACTTGGCTCAGTGAGGTCCTCCTCACTGTGTGAAGCTTCTTTCTACACCTGCTGGAAGGCTGCAGCACAAGTGTACTCCTGTCATTTTTGCTGGCAGCTTTCATCTGAGCCCTCCTGCTTCTCCCCCACCTCAGTTGTTTCTGGCTGAGGTGGTTAGAGGTGGAATCAGAGAGCAGGAGAGAGGAGGAGCTCTCTTCTGAGCAGCTCTGCCTTTGTGGGCTGACTGCTAAACCACCAGTGGTCTTTGAAAGTTGCTCCTTAGCCTAGACTCACTCATGGACAAGATGCAGTTCCTCTGTCCTCTTTTTGAACTTAAGTTGGACCACTTGAAGAACTCTGTGATGTGTGGTTGATGTAGAGCCTGAATTCAGGGGGTTGCTTTGATTATTTATAGGCTGAGAGGTGCCTTTTGTGTGTGTGCTGTTGAAAGGTGCAGCTGTGACTGAGTAACTTGAGGTGGTGCTGACAAATTGCTTCCTAAAGAGATTTCCCTCTCAAATTGAAGAGACATCCATTGGCAAGCAGCTGAATATCTTCAGGATTCTCTGGGAAGATCAGCCTTGTTTTAACTCCTGATGGGTTGTGATCTGTGTTCTAGAGTTAAACTAAACATTTCTCTGTGGTCCACCCTTGGCAGCTTTAGTTTGGGAGAGCAGAGCCTTCAGGCTTTCGATTGCTTTCTGAGCCACATCAGAGTATTCTTGTTCCTTCCTAAATTTAATTACTATTCCATTTCTCTTTTGGGGGAGCTGTTTTGTTCCTTGAGCTCCACTGCAAGCCTAGAGCCCAAGTGGGGAATTCCCCTCTAGTAGCAGAGGTGTTTGTTTCTTTCCCTGTCCACGGGTGACTCGCTGTGCCCAAACTAAGTTGCAGTGCCACCCAAGGTCTGCCTTCAGCCCCTGGGTGGAATAATTTGTCTTGGCTCAAGAGGTGCATTGCTTTACTTTCTCCTTCCTTTATTTTGCAGGCTGAAGAAGAGAAGAGTGGGAACAAGCTTCAGGAGAAACCAAAAGAGTCTGAGAAGCCAAAAGATGCAGGAAAAGTGACAATCACCAAAGTGTTTGATTTCGCTGGTGAGGAGGTCAGGTGAGTTGACAGCTGTGGCTCAGGGCAGCCTGGGAGCTGCAGGCAGGCTGCAGACATGCTGTGAAGCACTGAGTGTGTTCTCCTTTGGCCTTTACACTGTTTGCTTTTATCATGAGCACTTACAGACCTGAAGGAAGATGAGGCCAAGGATTTTCTGCCCAAGGGCTGCAGCGTATCATTCTGTGCAGCTCTGAGTCTCTGCTCAAGCTGTACATTCACTTGGGCTTCCCCATCTGGATAGTTGGTAGAGCTTCCTGGCGGCACTGTGTGAGGGCTGAGGCAAAGTGTAGCCCCACAGGGGTCGTGGTACTGCATTTTACTCCCTCAGTCTAGCCCCAAGCTCTGTGTTGGGGGCAGGATATTTGCTGGCACTTTCCCTGCTGATGTTCACAATCACACCGCAAAGAGCTGCAGACAGCAAAAAGGTGTTTTGCTGAGCAGCTGAGTGCTTCAGCCTCTGAAACAGCTGCCACCAAGGAGATGGGCTGGGTAAAATCATCCTTCAGGCCAAGTTTGGGTTGCAAGATGCCTCTCAGGATGGGCTGCAAAAGGCAGCAGTTGCTTCCTAAGAGCAGAACCGAGACCTGAGTGAACGCAGGTGAAATCCGACTGCGATGTCACCCTGTGGCTGTGGCCATGCTGTGCTTGCTTGCCTTTGGCTGTGCTTGCTTGCCTTTGGCTGTGCTTGCTTGCCTTTGGCTGTGCTTGCTTGCCTTTGGCTGTGCTTGCTTGCCTTTGGCTGTGCTTGCTTGCCTTTGGCTGTGCTTGCTTGCCTTTGGCTGTGCTTGCTTGCCTTTGGCTGTGCTTGCTTGCCTTTGGCTGTGCTTGCTTGCCTTTGGCTGTGCTTGCTTGCCTTTGGCTGTGCTTGCTTGCCTTTGGCTGTGCTTGCTTGCCTTTGGCTGTGCTTGCTTGCCTTTGGCTGTGCTTGCTTGCCTTTGGCTGTGCTTGCTTGCCTTTGGCTGTGCTTGCTTGCCTTTGGCTGTGCTTGCTTGCCTTTGGCTGTGCTTGCTTAGTTGTTATCCTGCTTTTGGCAGGTTTCTCCTCTGTTGTGTGACAGCAGAGGGCAGCAGCTCCCAGCAGTAACACCCAGGAGAAGGAAGCAGGGAGCTGAGGCTTCCGCCGACCTGGCTTTTCATGTCAGCGTTGCTGCTGCCTGAGTTGTTTGAACGTCTGAGGAGAGCTGTGAGCTGTAGCAGAGGCTTCCCCATTTCCCTGCACAATTCAGGCTGTAGGAATACCTTTTATTCACTGGGCAAGTGACAAAGAGCTATACTCTGCAAGAAAGGTGTTAGCAGGGATTCACATCATGCTTGACCAGTCTGATAGCCTTTCACAACAGCTTGAGTGGGTGGGTGGATGAAGGGAGGGCAGTGGGTGGTGTCTACCTTGACTTTAGTCTCTCACAGCATCCTCACAGCCAAGCTTAAGAAGAGGGAGCCTGGAGGAGACTGAGAAGGGATCTCATTAGTGCTTATAAATATCCAAAGAGCGAGTGTCAGGAGGATGGAGTCTGACTCCTCTCAGTGGTGTCCAGTGACAGGGCACAGGGAAGTGAACACTGGAAAGGAGGAGGTTTGGTGTAACCCTAAGGTAAAAATTCTTCACTTTAAAGGTGGCAGAGAGGTGGAACAGGCTGCCCAGAGAAGTCCCTAGAGGCATTTCAAACCCCATCTGGATGTGTTTGAGTGATTTACTCTAGGTGAGCCTGCTCTAGCACCAGAGGTCCTTTCCAACTCCTACCATTCTGCAATTGGTGATGTTCATTGAAGGCATCAAGGAAACTTTCTCTGCCCTTCTAAAAATGGCTTGTCTTAAGCAAACAGAACTTCTCCAGGGCTTCTAAGATGCTGAGCTTGTGCTTTTGACATCAATATTTTATGCTTATTTTTTAAAGGGCTATTGCAAATTAGGTAAAAGCTTCTTTTTCTGCTCCAGTTGCTGTTCTAGTGTCCTTTGTACAGCTCACTACTGGCTTTTCCCTGGGGAGCTGCAAAGTTGATGCAAGTTTCTGTAATGGTGAATCAAAATCTTTCATCAAAACTTTGAATCAAAGCAAGAATTAAGTGAATCTATAACAGCCTCAGGGAGAAACTTTGGAAGTGTGGGTCAGATGAGTAGACAGGGAGGTGGGCTAGGAACTGGCTGAAGGACAAAGCTCAGGGGGTTGTGATCATCAGGAAAGAGTCTAGCTGGAGGCCTGTGGCTTGTGGTGTTCCCCAGGGCTCAGAACTCGATGTAGTAGTCTTCAACATCTTCATCAGTCACCTGGATGAAGGGACAGAGAGGACTCTCAGGCAGTTTGCTGGGAGGAGTGGCTGTCACCCTGCTGGGCAGTGAGACCTGGCCAGGCTGGGTCCCTGAGCGGAGGGAACCTGCAGAGGGCAAGCGTGGGGTCCTGTAGATGTGGAGGAATAACCTTCTGCACCAGGACAGGTGAGAGTGACCTGTTGGGAAGCAGTTCTGTGGAGAAGGAGCTGGCAGTGTGGGTGGACAAGAAGTTGCTCATGAGCCAGCAGTGTGCCCTTGCGGCCAAGAACACCAATGGTCTGCTGGGGGGAGTGAAGAGTGTGGCCAGCAGGTGGAGGGAGGATTTCCTTCCCTGTACTCTCCCCTAGTGAGCTCACATCTGGAATCTTGGCTCCAGTTCTGGGCTCCCCAGTTCAAGAGAGACAGGGAACTACTGGAGAGAGTCCAGCAGTGGCTTCAAAGCTGCTGGGGGGCCTGGAGCAGCTCTGTGAGGAGCAAAGGCTGAGAGCCCTGGGGCTGAGAGCCTGCAGAAGAGCAGCCCCAGAGGGGATCTGAGCAATGCTCAGCAAGAGCTAAAGGGTTGGGGGGCAAGAGGATGGGGCCAGACTCTTGTCAGTGGTGCCCAGGGACAGGACAAAGGGTAACAAGCACAAACTGGAACCCAGAAGGTTCCATGTGACCAGAAGGAGAAACTTGTTTGGTGTGAGGGTGCTGGAGGCCTGGAGCAGGCTTCCCAGAGAGGTTGTGGAGCCTCCTTCTCTGGAGAGATTCCAACCCTAGCTGGACACTGGAATCCTGAGCAAGCTGCTGTGGGTGCCCTGCTTTAGCAGGTTGGACTGGATGCTCTGCAGAGGTTCCTGGGATTCTGTGTGTCTGTGAAAAGCTGCCCCTGAAGCTGTCACCTTGCAAAGCACCGAGGCTGATGAGGGTTTTTTCTGTTGCCATCACCAGTTTGCAGAGCCAGCAGCAAGCAGCAGCGATTCTGCAGCGAGGCCTGGAGGGCTGTTTGCTGTTGCTGCCAGACTTCCAACGTGCTACTTTCTTTAGCTTTTTGATAACAGAAGAATCCCTCAATGTTTTTTCTTTCTCTTTTTTTTTTCCCCATGCCCTTGATCTTTGTGATATTCAAAGCTGAAACCTTTGGTGTTGTTCGCTCCTTCGTGCGCCCCGAAACGCTGCGGGGAGGGTAGCAGGAGTTATCTCTGCTTACAGCTACTGCTGCTTTCCAGTAGTGAGGGCCAGGAGGTTGTTTTTCCTTTAGAAGAGCAAGAGGTTGTTCTTTTTTTTTTTTTTTCCTGCAGGACCTCAAGGTCTGCAAATGCTCTGAATACCAAACTCTGACTCCCTTGCTTGGGGAAGCAGCTGGCAAATTGTTGCTTCCAAAAGCCAACACGCGGTGGTTGTTTCAAGGCTGAAAGGGCTGATAGCAGAGTGTTGGCTCTGCTGCTCTCCTTTCAAAATGGTTTAGGGCTACTTTTGAGTAGCTGCTCTTTAGGAAGCCTGGGGAGAATTTAGATCAGTGTTTAAGCATTGGTAGATTCAGGGCACAGATTTCCACTGGAGCTCTACACAGCAGATCATTTAGCCCTGAGTTCGTGTTGCAGAGCAATTAGTTTTCCCCCTGGAAGGTGGTGGTGTAATCTTGTCTGGTGTGATTGGAGTAGAAGTCTCTTGATAGCAATCTGGAGTGGTGAAACAGCAAAAGACCCTCCTCTTTAAGCTGTCAGCTGCCTTGATTTGAGGTTGTTGCTGCACTTCATGTCCATTTTTGATTGGTCTGTGCTTGTTATCAGTTGCAAACAGAGAACTTTAGGTCCAGAGCATTGCAAACTACCAACTAAAGAATTTAAATGAAGTGTTTTTTTAGGAGAGACCTGGTTTAGTGTTCCTTTGTCAAACCAAAAGTGTTGGATCCTGGAATGTGAAACAATCTTTTAGCTGTTTTCTGTTTTCCAGTTGTGACTTTTTTTCCTGCTTTTCATTGTCCCCTGGTGTTAAAGAGACAAGGAGCAGCAGGTGACTGTCCCCAAGTGGTTGTAACTGTGTGGGCAGTGGGAGCAGTCTGCCAAGGCAGTTCAGCATCTAAATGGAAGCTCAAAGTGTTCCTCATTGACAGAGGAGATGGAAGCTGCTTTGAAGCCTCTGGTTTATGAACTTGCCTGGCACTCAGGATGTGTGGTTGCATGAACAGGGAATTGCATCCCTGCTGCAAAATGTGCTTGCTGTAGGATGAGGCTTGGTTCTCTGTTGCACTCCAAACTGCTTTGGCTCTGGGCTTTCCTTAAACTGTTCCTGTGCTCAGTGGTTTTTCTCTGCTTCTTCCACAGAAGGAGCTATGGGGACGTGGTAGGAGAGTTGGGGCTGTCCAGCATGGAGAAGAAAAGGCTCTAGGGAGACCTTAGAGATGCATTTCACTATCTGAAAGGGACCTACAGGCAGGCTGGGGAGGGACTGTTCAGAAGGGCCTGTGGGGATAGGACAAGAGCAATGGTTTGAAAGCTGGAGCAGGGCAGGGTTAGGCTGGCATCAGGAGGCAGTTGTGCATGGTGAGGGTGGGGAGAGACTGGCACAGGCTGCCCAGGGAGGAGCTTGAGGCCCCTTCTCTGAAGACCTTCAAGATCAGACTTGCTGTGTCCCTGGGCAGCCTGCTCTGGTTGGGGTTGTCCCTGCTGCTTGCAGGGGGTTTGGAGAAGATGCCTTTAGAGGGTCCCTTCCAACCCCATGCATTCTGTGACTCTGCCTCCATGCAGGACCACAGCAGAATGCAACTCCCATCCATGGGGCTGGTTCAGCCCAGTGTGTCCATCACAGTCTGTGTGAGGGAAGAGCAGAGGTGAGGCACTGAATCCTAGAAGGAGAAGGCTTTAGTTTGAAACAACTTCTCTGTACCTTCCTATGGCTTGTGGGAGGCAAAATGAAGCTGAGAGGAGTAATGGAGACTTTGAAAACTCACCCAACTGCAATCCTGTGTGACCTGCCCTAGGTGACCCTGCTTTGGCAGGAGGATTGGACTTGATGAACTCTGGAGGTCCCTTCCAACCCTCCCATTCTGTGAGTGGCAGTTCAACACCCTGCTTTGCCCACACATTGCAAATTGCAAGCAAAGGACTCAGAAGCAGAAGCTGTTTCTGTGCAGGTGGCATTTGTTTGTGTGACTTACATAGATCTTAGAGATCAGCCAGCTCCAGCTCCCCTGACAGGGGCAGGGACACCTCCCACCAGCCCACGTTGCTCAAGGCCTCATCCAGCCTGGCCCTTCAACACCTCCAGGGAGGGAGCAGCCACATCTTCCCTGGGCAACCTGTGCCAGTGTCTCCCTACCCTAACTGCCAAGAATGTCTTTCTCATCTCCATTCTCAATCTTCCCTCTCCCAGCTCAAAGCCAGTGCCCTTGTCCTGTCCCTACAATCCTTAACTCTCCTGTAGCTCCTTCAGGTACTAGAAGGCTGCTCTAAGATCTCCCTGGAGCCTTCTCCAGACTGAACAACCCCTGTCACTGTTCTGGGTTAGGGGAAATGATGGTTTGCACCTTAAAAGCTTTAAAGAAGTGCAGGAAGCCTCAGATTAGTAACCAGATAGCTGCATCCTGGGGTTTGTACTGGCTGAGGCTGCCACTTCACCTGCCACAGCTCAAGTGTGGGGTGAAAGAGAAGCTGATTTTCATTCACTGCTGTTTGCAAATGGTTGTCATCTAAGATAAACTCCTCATTACTCATTCTGTGCTGCTGCCTCCCAGCTGTTCATCCTGCCTTAAGGACTCAAGGAAGAAAAAAGACTCAGAGGTTATTCTTAAGTTGCATCTTAAGGACCTTATGTTGGATGAGTGGGTTTTGGTGGTGAAATTCATGACCTTTTGAGCAGCAAGAGCAAAGGGGAAGTGAGGTGGCTGAGGGCTTGTCAGGAGGCTAAGAAAAGCCCTTTCTGGGCCAGTAGTGGAGATCTTCTTTGTACAAGAATGCTGCTGCTGGTGGTAATTGTGCAGGCAGGGCTACAGACCACGGCCAGAGCTTCTCTTTGGTGTCCCACAGTGTCATCAAGATCACAGAATGGTAGGGCTTGGAAAGGACTTGTGGGGATCCTCAAGTCCATCCCCCTTGCCAAGGCAGATTCACCTGAAGAAGGTCACACAGGAACACATCCAGGTGGGTTTTGAATGTCTCCCTAAATGGAGACTCAAAATCTGGCCTGGTTGGGCGAGGTGGTGAGGTCTGAGGTGGTAGCTGGGCTGCTGGACTCTTCTTCACTTTGATGAGCTGCTGAGGAGAGCTATGCAGAGCTGGCTGAGGCCTGATTCAGTGTTCAGGGCAAGGTGAAGTGCTGACCTGTGCTTAGCAGAGCCAAGGTTGTAATCAGTTCTTTGCAGCTGCACACAGCTGCTGCCTGGGCATTTCTTGGTGCTGCTTTCCACTACTGAACTACTTGGCTTGCTTTTTCTTTTTAAACCTTGGCTCATTTTCAGGCTAAATTTGTTGTTTCTAACCCCATATCTACTGTCCTCTTCCAGAGCTTCAGCCCCTTGATCTCAGGCTTTTCCAGGAGAGAGCAGGTGGAACTTGCTGTAAGAGAAGCTGATCAGAGGTGTTGGAGTCTCCATCCCTGGAGGTGTTCAAGACTGGATGAGGCACTTAGTGCCATGGTCTAGTTGACTGGATAGGGCTGGGTGCTAGGTTGGACTGTGTGAGCTTGGAGGTCTCTTCCAACCTGCTTGATTCTATGACATCTGAGAACAACCTGAGCTTTCCAAGCCCTTGTTTAGCCTCTGATTTCCTTCTCAGTGACTGTGATGTCCTCTCTGCTCCTTACATGACAACTGAGACTGGCCAAACCTGGCAAAGAGTGGCTAAGCCAAGGAGTTTGGGATGCTACCACCTGGTTTGTTGCTTAACTGCAGGCAGGCAAGGTGGTTGTCTGAGTAAGAGCTGTTGCTTCCTCAGAAGCACTGGATAGAAGTGGGAAGAACTGTAGAATGGTAAGGGCTAGAGATGGAATCCAACCTTCCTGCCAAGGCAGAATCACCCAGGAACACATCCAGGTCCTTTCCAACCGGATGCAGTCTGTGTGTCTGTGAGACAATCCATCACAGCAGCCTGCTCTTGTCTGTGTTGCTTCAGGGAGTAGGCTCAGCTTCCTGGGGAGCAGCTTCTCCCACTTGATTTGAAGAGCAAGATTTGGAGAATCACAGAATGTCAGGGGCTGGAAGGGACCTCCAAAGCTCATCCAGTCCAACCTCTCTGCCAGAGCAGGGTCACCTATGCCAGTCCACAGAGGAACAGATCCAGGCAGGTTTTGAATGTCTCCAGAAGGACTCCACAGCCCCCCCTGGGCAGCCTGTTCCAGGGTTCTGTCACCCTCACAGGGGAAAAAATTCCTCCTGATGTTTCCATGGATCTTCCTATGGCTCAACTTCCACCCACTGCCCCTTGTGCTGGCACTGGACATCACCCAGCAGAGCCTGGCTCCAGCCTCTGGGCACTCAGCCTGCACAGCTTTATCAACATGAATGAGGTCACCTCTCTGTCTCCTCCTCACCAAGCTAAAGAGCCTCATCTCCCTCAGGCTCTCCTCCTAACAGAGCTGTTCCACTCCCTTCAGCATCTTTGTGGCTCTGTGCTGGCCTCTCTCAAGCAGTTCCATGTCCCTCTTGAACTGAGGAGCCCAGAACTGGACACAGTACTGCAGATGTGGCCTCAGCAGGGCAGAGTAGAGGGGCAGGAGAACCTCTCTCCACCTACTGGCCACACCCTCCATGCCCAGCACCACACTGAGCCACCCTTGCCTGTAGTTCTTGATGTGCTCATCCACTTCACTCAGCCCTACTGAGTAGCTGAGGGCCATGTTGTATGAGCTGGAAGTGACCTCAAAAGCTCATCCAGTCCAACCCACCTGCCAGAGCTGGGTCACCTATGCCACATCTCACAGGAACACATCCAGGCAGGTCTTGACTATCTCCAGAGAGTGAGACTCCACAACCCCCCTGGGCAGCCTGGTCTGGGGTTCTGACACCCTCACAGGGAAGAAATTCCTCCTCCTGTTGTCATGCAACTTCCTATGCCTCAACTCCCACCCACTGGCCCTTGTTCTGTCACTGAGCATCACCCAGCAGAGCCTGGCTGCAGCTTCTGGGCACTCAGCCTGCACAGCTTTATCAACATGAGACACTGAGTTGTTTTTCACAAAGGGACAGAACTGTTTTAGTTGGAGGTCAGAAGAGTGATGAGGACCTCTTAATTTTAGCTCTGTTTGCCTTACACCAGGTATAAAGTTAACTGTGTGAACACAGATGTGGGCTGCAGGTCCAGTGGTGTGAGGACTTCAGTTCTCTTCTGGAAGGTGCTGAGCTTAGAATCCTGGAGTGGTTTGGGTTGGAAGGGACCTTTTAAAGGTCATCCAGTCCAATCCATCCATGCTCAGCAGGGACACCTGCATCTAGGCAGGTTGCTGAGAGCCCCACACAACCTGCCCTGGACTGGTTTTAGAGATGGACAGGGGATCTTGGAGGCTGAAGCACCAGCATCTGGCTGTGGAAGGCACCCAGGACATGGCAGCTCCAGCACAGGAGTCCCCAGAAAGATTATTCAGTCAAAATAATTCCTCTTGGCTCAGGAGGGCTTAGTTTATTTTCACAACCCCCTGTAGACAAGTAGTGTTTGCTCCTCAAGTGATCATTCCAGAAGACTGGAGGACTACTTAATGAGGCTTGACACAGATGGGGAATATTGAATAAAGGATAATTAGCCTCCTTTTGCACCCCCTTTGGTATGGGATTTCCCCAGAGCTCACAGCACTGAGATCATGTGTAAAGTCTTTTAACTGTGTCAGGTCTAAACTGGGGCAGGTTTCCCAAGTGAGAACAAGGGGTGAAGAGCTGACATTTTCCAGAGCTTCCACTCTTGCTCTCTCTCCTTTTCTCAGCATGGGAGTCAGGGCAGATGGTAGCTTTGTGCCCCTGCAGCTGGGGGTCTTGACTTTCTGCTCAGCTCTGAGTCCCCTCACACCTACATAAATACCAGCATCTGCTTTCTCAGCCTGGAGAAGAGAAGGCTTGGAGGAGACCTTGGAGTGGCCTTCCAGTATCTGAAGGGGACTACAGGAAGGCTGGGGAGGAACTAGTGACAAGTTTTGGGAATGCCAGGACAAGGGGGAATGGGTTTAAAGTGGCAGAGGGGAGATTGAAACTGGATGTGAGGAAAGGGTTGTTTGCAGTGAGGGTGGTGAGACACTGGCACAGGTTGCCCAGGGAGGTTGTGGAGCACAGAAGCACCCAATGTGATCTTTGATGTGGAGCTTCTGTGCTCCACAACCTCCCTGGAGGTGATGAAGTCCAGGATGGACAAGGCCTTGAGCAACCTGTTCTAGTGGGAGGTGTCCCTGCCTATGGCAGGGGGTTGGAACTGGCTGATCCTTGAGGTCCCTTCCAACCTAAACCATTCTATGTAGAATCACAGAATCAGTCAGAGTTGGAAGGGACCACAAGGACCATCCAGTTCCAACCCTCCTGCCAAGGGCAGGGACACTCTACCCTACCCACAGCCTCAGCCAGCCTGACCTGAAACACCTCCAGTCATGGGGCCTCAACCCCCTCCCTGGGCAACCCATTCCAGCCTCTCACCACTCTCCTGCTCAATAACTTCCTCCTCCCCTCCAGCCTCACTCTCTCCACCTCCAGCTTTGCTCCATTCCCCCCACTCCTGCCACTCCCTTACAGCCTCAAAAGTCCCTCCCCAGCTTTTTTGGAGCCCCCTTCAGATGCTGCAAGGCCACCAGAAGGTCCCCTGGGAGCCTCCTCTGCTGCAGCCTGCACAGCCCCAACTCTTTCAGGCTGTGCTCACAGCAGAGCTGCTGCAGCCCTCTTGGGGCAGCTGTCTTGGTAAGGAGAATGCTGCTGTGGTGAGTGGGAATTGGGAGGTACTTTGGCATTTGGGATGCACAAGGGTTTGGATTAAAAGGCTTCTTGATGTGGCTCCCAGCTTCCCTGTTCTGCCTCTGGGAGGGCTGGACTCAATGTCTTTGGGTCCCTTCCAACCCCTGGCATCCTGTCATCTTGTGACCCTGCCTCTTAGTCTCCCTCTCCTTGTCCCCACGTGGTTCTGCTGATGTCCTTCCTTTAAGAGCTCACTGCTAAGCTCTTTCCTAACACACTGGGGCAAGTCCTGGGCTCTGGGTGTTGTGCTGTGCCAGGGAGGCAGGAGTGGGGTGTGATGTGATGGATCAAGACCCTCCTCTTCACACTGAGTGACTCTGCACCTGCTGTAAGCCCAGAAGGCAGGAGAAAAGCTGGTGCAGCACTGAACTAGAAGCATGGAACCTTGGTTCTGAGCCCCTTGTGCAGCTCAGCTGGAGCTGTGTGACTGTGGTGCTCATTTAAGCCCTGTGCTCCTCTTTTAGCTGCTTGAGGGGACTGCTGGGAGCAGATCAAGCATCTCCCTTAAATGAGGATGCTCCAGTTCACTGTGAAACGACCTCAAGGACAGCCCAAGACAGCATGTGGCTTGTCTCCAGCTGGTTTAGTGCTTAGCATACCTACCTGGGGCCTTTCCCATGCATGGAGGCTGCAGCAGTTCACCTGGCAAAGGTAAAGGGAAGGGTAAGAAGGTCTTCAGTGGAAGATGGAAGTGGTGTACCCACAGCTGGGCACCAATGCAGCAGGCTGGCTGGATATGGATGTCTTAAGTGCTTGGGTACCACTTTGAGCTTGGGCCAGAGGTGGAAGTCCTAAGGAGGACACCTGCAAGTGCTAGAGGCACTGAGTGATCCATTTTCTGGGCTGCCTTCCTTCTAATAACCTCATAATGTTAGAGACCTTCCTATTTCTCTTTCTCACTGGGTTGTCCTAGGTTGTGCAGAGGCTTGTTGGAGGCTGCAGCTCATGGTGATCCCTAGGGCAAGGGCTGGGTCCAGTGACCTGAATGAAGAGACCAGAGTGAGCCCTCAGGCAGTTTGCTGGTGATGCAGAGCTGGGAGGAGTGGCTGTCACCCTGCCAGCCTGTGCTGCTGTTCAGTGGGACCTGGCCAGGCTGGGCAGCTGAGCAGAGGGAACCTCAGGAAGC
Source organism: Pogoniulus pusillus (assembly GCF_015220805.1). Taxonomy (NCBI): domain Eukaryota; kingdom Metazoa; phylum Chordata; class Aves; order Piciformes; family Lybiidae; genus Pogoniulus; species Pogoniulus pusillus. The sequence continues at coordinate 20,454,938 of NC_087283.1, forward strand.
TCAACAAGGACAAGTGTGAGGTCCTGCACCTGGGCAGGAATAACCTCCTGCACCAGGACAGGTGAGAGTGACCTGCTGGGAAGCAGCTCTGTGGAGAAGGAGCTGGCAGTGCCCCCAGTTCCCTGTAAACCAGCAGTGTGCCCTTGTGGCCAAGAACACAAATGATCTCTGGGGGAGAATGAAGAAGAGTGTGGCCAGCAAGTCAAGTGAGGTTCTCCTCCCCCTCTGCTCTGCCACATCTAGAGTATTTGGGTCCACTGCTGGACCTCTGCAGGTCAGGAGAGACAGGGAATTATTGGAGAGAGTCTGGTAGAGGCTACAAAGCTGCTGAGGAGTCTGGAGCAGCTCTGTGAGGAGCAAAGGCTGAGAGCCCTGGGGCTGGTGAATCTGGAGAAGAACAGCCCCAGAGGGGATCTGAGCAATGCTCAGCAAGAGCTAAAGGACCTGTGGGGGGCAGAGGCTGGGGCCAGACTCTTGCCAGTGATGCCCAGGGACAGGACAGGGGATTTCTCCATCTGAACAGGAGAAGCTTGTTTGTTGTGAGGGTGCTGGAGGCCTGGAGCAGACTGGCCAGAGAGGCTGTGGAGTCTCCATCTCTGGAGATGCTTCCAACTCCAGGTGGGCATTGTGATGCTGGCCAAGCTGCTGTGCATGCCCTGCTTTAGCAGGGGGCCTGGACTGGGTGGTCTCCAGAGATCCCTTCCCTTGCTGGGATGTTGCAGTTGCACAGCACCTTGTGCCAGGAGCACTCTCTGTGCTACCAAGCACCATCACAGTCCAACATTTAATAACTGTCTTGTGTTTTGGGAGTCCCCTTTAACAGCACAGCAGAACAATGGAATCTTTAAGGGGAAATGATGAGAGAGTGGTTTTGTGTGTGAGTGACAGGGTCTGGCAGAGGGTGAGACAGTAGCCACTTGTTTTGTTACTGACACTGGTCTTATTTTCATGTTTGTTCCTGGATGACAATGTGTGACTAGCATCCCAGGCAACTTGTTGTTTATCAAGTCTTTAAAAGTGATGGATCTGCTAATTTTCTTCTCTAGTGGCTTGTGTGGTTTCTTCCAGCTGCATTTAATGGTTCCTATTTCTCCCTGTGAAGAACAAGATTGTTTTCACTGAGTCACAGAATGGTAGAGATTGAAAGGGACCTCCAGAGTTAATCTAGTCCAATCCCCCCCCCCCCTGCCAAAGCAGGATCACCCAGGGCAGGTCACACAGGAACACATCCAGATGGGCTTTGAGAGTGTCCAGAGAAGAAGACTCCACAACCTCTCTGGGCAGCCTGCTCCAGGCCTCCAGCATCCTCACACCAAAGCAGCCTCTGCCCTTCAGGTGGAACCTCCTAGGTTCCAGTTTGTGCATGTTGCCCCTTGGCCAAGAGTCTGATCCCATTCTCTTGCTCCCCACAATCACAGAATCATTTTGGTTGCAAAAGACCTTTAAGATCATCCAGACCAACCATTAGGTAGCTCTGCCTAGTCTGGTGCTGAGCCGTGGCCCTTAGCACCACTTCTCTGCATCTTCTAAACACCTCCAGGGATGGGGCTTCAACTACCTCCCTGGGGGTCATGCTCCAGTGTTTGAGAACCCTTCCAGTGAAGAAGTTTCCTCTAATGTCCAAACTAAAACTCCTCTGGTGCAACTTGAGACCCTTTCCACTCACCCTATCACTTGTTCCTAGGGAGAAGACACCAACCCTCACCTAGCTCCAGCCTCCTTTCATGGAGCTGTAGAGAGTGAGGTCTCCTTTGAGCCTTTTCTCCATCCTAAACACCACCTCACCAGCTCTCTTCTCCAAACCCTTCACCAGCTTCATTGCCCTTCCCTGGACCTGCTGCAGCACCTCAATGTCTTTCCTGCAGTGAGTGCAGTGGAACAAGATGTTAAATTCTGTGCCCAGCCATTGCTGCTGGCACCCTGAGTTGGGTGGTGGAGGAAGCAAGTATCAAAGCCTGCATCATCCCTTGGTAGCAACCTCTTCAGTGACCCTGAATAGTGAAGTGATTGCTCTGACACAGTGCTGAGGGAACTGGGGTTGTTTAACCTAGGTGAAAAGAGGCTGAGGAGACACCTTCTGGCTCTCTACAGCTCCCTGAAAGGAGGTTGGGGTGAGGTGGAGCTTGGTCTTTCCTCCCAAGGAGCAAGCATCAGGAGGAGAGGAAATGGCCTCAAGTTGTGCTGTGGGACATCAGGAAGAATTTGCTCCCTAAAGGGTTGTCAGAGCCTGGAACAGACTGCCCAGGGCAGTGGTAGAGTCCCCACCCCTGGTAGGACTGAAAAGCCAAGGAGATCCTAGAGTCAGCCAGGTGGGAAGAGACCTCCAAGCTCAGCCAGGCCAACCTAGCACCCAGCCCTATCCCACCAACCAGACCATGGCACTAAGTGCCAACCTAGCACCCAGCCCTGCCCAATCAACCAGACCATGGCACTGAGTGCCAACCTAGCACCCAGCCCTAGCCAACCAACCAGAGCATGGCTCTAAGTGCCAACCTAGCACCCAGCCCTAGCCCACCAACCAGACCATGGCACTAAGTGGCCCTGAGCCATCTCTTCTAGCAGGAGGTGTCTCTGTCTGTGACAGGGAGTTGGAACTGCCTGATCCTTGAGGCCACTTCCAACCTAAGCCATTCTGTGCTTCTATATGTTGCAACCTCAGGGCCTCAAACAGAAAGGACCAAGAACATAAGAGGGAATTTCTGCTGCTGCCTTGTCAGAGCTTCCTCTGGGCTGCAGATGTCAGCGAGCTGGTGGAGCAGTGGGTGGTAGAGCAGCTGTGGTGGAGGAGCTGCCTCACTGACCGACAAATGAGGAAATCAAAAGCCCAATTAAGAGCCTGGAATTGCCCCCAGTGACCTGAGCAGAGCGTTTAGTAGCTGCTAGTGAGCCAGGCCCCTTGGAATGAATGAGAGCTGCTGTTTGTTTGAAGGGAAAGCTCTCCCCCTCCCCCAGCTCTAATTAGCTCCTCTTTCCCTCTTGTTTTTTTCCCTGCCATCAAGATGAAGGCTTTGCCTCTGGGATGAACTCCTAACGAGATGCAACTTATTTGCCTTGCAGCTGATCTCCGTGCAGGGGCTGTTGGGAGCTCCTGGACCTGTTTTCTGTCATCCCTTGCTGGATCTTTGGGTTTGCTGTTGTGAGTGTGGCTCTCCATTAACCTTCTGCTTTGTCTCTTTGCCTTCAACAGAGTGACTAAAGAGGTGGACTCGACCTCGAAAGAAGCTAAATCCTTCCTGAAGCAGCAAGAGAAGTGGCAGCAAGCAGCTCCAGCTTCCCTCCCTACAGGCTCTGGGTGAGTGTGTGGTTGCTCTGCCCAGGAATGGATCCTCAGGGAGCAGGATGCCACTGGAGCTGGTGACAGAAGCTGGGTGGTGTTTAACCTGACAGCAGTTTGTTCTCTGTAGGCTTTCAGTGAGAGCAAGGCTCGGCCTGGGAGGTGTGATAGTTTCAGGGGGAAGGGAAGCAACCCATGAGTCCCAGTCACTCATTTTGGAGCCTTGAATTTCTCAATCCTCACAGATCATTCATCCTAGGAAGGAAATTTTGGGTTGAAAGTCTTGAGCAGCCTCTTCAAACTGCAGGTAGCCAAGGAACGTGCCTGAGATTTGCCTCCAGCTCCTTTGAGAGGTGTTTTTCAGGACAAAGCCATGCCAGGTTGGGCTGTGGCTGCTTATAAACTTGGAGGGAAGCATTTAAGTGAGGTGGTTTTGCCTGCTGGATGTTCTCTCCTATCATTTTGGTGTGGATTTGTCACTTTCTCCTCAAGCTCTAACACTTAACTGCAAGATTATCATAATGCTTGTCAAAGATACAAAGAGGTCAGGTGGCCTCTGGGTCTGATGTGTCACTCTGCTTCTTGATGAGCTTGGGAGATCTTCTGTCTTCCACTAGTGACTTCTTTGTTTCCCATTTAAATCAGTCCTTTGCATTTAGCTTTGAAAGACATAAGCTGTGTGCAGCTTGGTGGCATAGAAGCAATGTCCCTTAAAGGCACAGATTGTCCTTGCAGTCTGCTGAGGAGCAGTGTGAGGTAAGGTTGCCTGTCCCAGAGCTGTTGTTCAGTTGCTGCAGCTGGATTGTCACTCACTTCCCCAGCTTGCAGTTAGGTCAGGGCAAGTGGAAGCACAGTAAATGTGTGTGTGTGTGGCTTTGGGCAGCTGCTGTGCCCTCAGATGAATGAGCACATAGATGGCCATGGTCTTGTTGCCGTCCTTCACTCCACACAAGGCTTTGTCCCTGCAGAGCTCATTAACTGGAAGCCAAATGACATGTACAGGGGTTTGTGCTGGGAAAGAAGATACCTTTGCCTTGAGTTGTGCTTTGTTCAATCTGGGTGGCCACAAGAGGTGCTTGGGGTGCTTAGCTCCTTGTTGTGCATGCTGCTGGTGGTCCTGTGTCTTGGCTTGATGGCTGCACTCAGAGTGTGGCTGTCAATGGCTCCATGGCCAAGTGGAGGTCAGTGACAAGTGGAGTCCCTCAGGGATCAGTCCTGGCACCAGTCTTGTTCAACATCTTTGTGGGTGGCATGGACAGAGGCACTGAGTGCAGCCTCAGCAGGTTTGCTGCCCACACCAAGCTGTGTGCTGCAGCAGGCAGGCTGCAGGGCAGGGATGGCAGCCAGAGGCACCTGGGCAGGCTGCAGAGGTGGGCACAAGCCAAGCTCAGGAGCTGCAACAAGACCAAGGGCAAGGTCTTGCAAATGGGCCAAGGCAATGCCAAGCACCAATCCAGGCTGGGCAGTGCCAGGCTGGAGAGCAGCCCTGGGCAGAGGGCCTTGGGGGTGCTGCTGGAGGAGAAGCTCAGCAGGAGCCAGCAGTGTGCACTTGCAGCCCAGAGAGCCAAGCAGAGCCTGGGCTGCAGCAGCAGCAGTGTGGGCAGCAGGGCCAGGGAGGGGATTCTGCCCCTCTGCTCTGCTCTGCTGAGAGCCCACCTGGAGTGCTGCATCCAGTGCTGGAGCCCCTGGGCCAAGAGGGCTGTGGAGATGCTGCAGAGTGTCCAGAGCAGGGCCAGGAGGATGCTCAGAGGCTGCAGCAGCTCTTCTGTGAGCACAGCCTGAAAGAGTTGGGGCTGTGCAGGCTGGAGCAGAGGATGCTCCCAGGGGACCTTCTGGTGGCCTTGCAGCATCTGCAGGGGGCTCCAAAAAAGCTGGGGAGAGACTTTTGAGGCTGTGAGGGAGTGGCAGGAGTGGGGGAAATGGAGCAAAGGTGGAGGTGGGGAGAGTGAGGCTGGAGGGGAGGAGGAAGTTGTTGAGCAGGAGAGTGGTGAGAGGCTGGAATGGGTTGCCCAGGGAGGGGGTTGAGGCCCCATGGCTGGAGGTGTTTGAGGCCAGGCTGGCTGAGGCTGTGTGCAGCCTGCTCTAGGGTAGGGTGTCCCTGGGCATGGCAGGGGGGTTGGAACTGGCTGCTCCTTGTGCTCCCTTCCAACCCTGACTGCTTCTATGCTGGATGTGCTTGTGGACAGCCTCTGTGCTGCAGCCGTTGGCAGCTCCCAGGAGCTTTGTCAGCAGCTGCAAATAAGAGGAAAAGGGAAGGAAAAAAAAAGAGCCTTGCCCTTGTGTGCAGGGGATTGGAGCAGCTAAGAGTGGCCTCTCCATCTGGCTTTTCCTTTTCCACCTTGCAGGCAGCTGGCATCGTTTCTGGCTGCAGCCAGCCTGGGCTGCATTGATTTGATTTCCCTTCCCTAAGCAGGCAGAAGCAGTGCAGGGAAGCAGCGGTCACAGAGCCGAACATCCGCTGCCACATCTCCACCTTCCCAACCCTTGCAGCCCCAAGTGGTGCAGGGGGAGGGATGTTTGGGGCTGAAAATGCATTTCCTGGATGTGTTTAACATCCAGACAGGATGTGCTATAAAAAGTTAGGTCTGTGCTTGTGAGGGACGTGGGGGAGTGGCTGCAAGAGAAGAGCATCAACACTTGGCTGTAATTAAAGGCAGGAGCACAGAACAACCCACCCAGTTCTCTCAGCAGGCTTAGCTTAGCAAGGTCAGAAGCCCTTGGTTCCCAGGGGTGGGATGGTTTCCCAACCTTCCCATCCCTCCCATCTTGTGCCCCCTCTGTGACACACAGCCCAGGCAGAGGTCTGTCAGCAGTGGGGATTGCTTTGGAGTTTGGGAAGCTCTGCTCTAGCCACGTTCCTGGTGTGCTTTTGAACTGTGTTAGGTTCTAACTGGTGCTGTCAGAGGTGCTGGGTGTGATGAGTGGGGTCCACTAGTGACACACAGCCCAGGCAGAGGTCTGTCAGCAGTGGGGATTGCCTTGGAGGAGGTTGGGAAGCTCTGCTCTAGCCACGTTTCTGATGTGCTTTTGAACTGTGTTAGGTTCTAACTTCTCCCAGGCAACCAGCACCAGAACAAGGGGACACAGTCTCAAGCTGTGCCAGGGGAGGTCTAGGCTGGATATTAGGAGGAAGTTGTTGTCAGAGAGAGTGATTGGCATTGGAATGGGCTGCCCAGGGAGGTGGTGGAGGCACTGTGCCTGGAGGTGTTGAAGCCAAGGCTGGCTGGGGCACTTAGTGCCATGGTCTGGTTGATTGGGCATGGCTGGGTGCTAGGTTGGCACTGAATGCCATAGTGTGGTTGATTGGGCAGGGCTGGGTGCTAGGTTGGCACTTAGTGCCATGGTCTGGTTGGTTGGCCAGGGCTGGGTGCTAGGTTGGCCTGGCTGAGCTTGGAGGTCTCTTCCAACCTGGTTGATTCTGTGATGTTCTATGATCATACAACTCCTTAAAGTTCAAGTCAGGTGGGGTTGAGCTCTTCTCCCTATTCTCAGATGGTAGGAGAAGAGGAACTGGCCTGAAATTGGGTAGGCTTAGGTTGGAGAGGAGTTAAAAGTGACAGGACAAGAGGTAATGGCCTCAAGCTGCAGCTTGGGTTGGATGTTAGGAAAGATTTCTTTGCTGCAGGAGTGGTCAGGGATTGGCACAGGCTGCCAGAGGTGCTGGAGTCCCCATGCCTGGAGGTGTTCAAGAAACCTCTAGCCATGGCACTTGGGTGCAGATGGCTGTGGTGGTGGTGTTGGGTCAGTGGTTGGATGATCTCAGAGGTCTTTTCCAACCCCAAATGATTCTGATTCAATGCTTCAGGGCCTTTTGGGGCCAGCAAGTGTAGCTCCTAAGTACCTGCCCTGATGGAGGGGTCGATCAGCTCTAGTGGCTGCTTTGCTGCTCTGAGAGCTCCTTTCTGCTCCCTCCCTTGGCCAGGCAGATCCTACAAGCTGGGGCCATCGTGCTCAGCATTAGTAATCCTGTTTTGCAACAACTGTTTCATAGTCAGAGGACATTAGAGCAAAGGAAATCCTCACCACAGAGCCACTGCTGGTGTGTACTTGTGCACGGGGGGACAGGAGCCACAACGAGGAGGGGCTGAGCTGGGCAATACCTGCACAGACCTGAGCCCTTGGGTGTTGAGCAGCTGTGAGCCACCCATCAGTCCTCAAGGCTTGGCAAGGCACAGAGGTGGTGTGTAGGGAACAGTGCTGCTGGGGCAGTCCATTCAGGTGCCCTCCCCCCACAACGGAGTTGGTGCACCTTGGTTGAGATCCTGCCCTAGGCAGCTGTTTCTACACAACCTGAACAGGAGCCAGGGGCAAAAAAAAACCCCTCAGCCCAAAACCAAATGAGGCTTTTCACTGCCTTTGTTCTTGCCCTTGCTTATTACCAAAGCCATTTGTAATGAAACGTGGACTTGCTCGCTCAGCCCAGCTGTTGCTTTGCTCTTTGATCCTGCCTGAAATTGCAGTGGTGGATGAGTGACCTCCTGGGCCTTTTCGTGCCTCGTAGGCTGCTATAAACACAGGGTGAAATGTGCCTTTGAAGCAAGCAGGCACCACTCCCACGGAGCTCAGGAGGTGCAGTGCTTGCTGACCCCCAGGACTGAACTTGGGCTGTGAAGGTCCAGACCTTGGTGCAAGACCTGGCAGGAACACTCTGACCCAGAGACACAGGCTTGCCCTGAACAAAGCAGCAGGGTAAAACCTCAGCCTGTTCTCTGTGGGCTTTTCCTCTCCTAGCCTGCAGCAGAGCAGTTCCTGTGGGCTGATCATTAAACAGTGTGAAGAGCTTCAGGCTTTTACAGGTCTTTTATTCTGCTGCATGATAATCATAGAATTGTTTTGGTTGGAAAAGACCTTTAAGACCATCAAGTGCAGGCAGTCTTTAACTCCAGCAAGGCTGGTGCTAAGCCATGTCCCTCAGCACCACATCTCTGCCTCCTTTAGAGACCCCTGGGGTTGGAGATTCAACCACCTGCCCTGGGGAGCCTGTTCCAGTGGTTGAGAACCTTTCTAATGCAGAAGTTTCTTCTTAAGACCATCAAGTGCAGGCAGTCTTTAACTCCAGCAAGGCTGGTGCCAAGCCATGTCCCTCAGCACTACATCTCTGCCATGTCCCTCAGCACCACATCTCTGCCTCTTTTAGAGACCCCCGGGGATGGGGATTCAACCACCTGCCCTGGGGAGCCTGTTCCAGTGGTTGAGAACCTTTCTAGTGCAGAAGTTTCTTCTGAAGTCCAGCCTAAGACCATCAAGTGCAGGCAGTCTTTAACTCCAGCAAGGCTGGTGCCAAGCCATGTCCCTCAGCACCAACATCTCTGCCATGTCCCTCAGCACCACATCTCTGCCATGTCCCTCAGCACCAACATCTCTGCCATGTCTCTCAGCACCACATCTCTGTCTCTTTTAAAGACCTCTGGGGATGGGGATTCAACCATCTGCCCTGGGGAGCCTGTTCCAGGGGTTGAGAACCTCTCTAGTGCAGAAGTTTCTTCTTAAGACCATCAAGTGCAGGCAGTCTTTAACTCCAGCAAGGCTGGTGCCAAGCCATGTCCCTCAGAACCACATCTCTGCCTCTTTTAAAGACCCCCAGGGATAAGGATTCAGCCATCTGCCCTGGGGAGCCTGTTCCAGTGGTTGAGAACCTTTCTAGTGCAGAAGTTCCTTCTGAAGTCCAACTTAAATCTCCCCTGGTGTAACTTGAGGCTGTTTCCTCTTGTCCTGTGGCTTGTTACTAGAGAGGGGAGACCAGCACCCACCTCCTTTCAGGAGCTGAAGTGCAGGGACTCCACCAGCAGGAAGATGTTTGTCTCCCACCCTAAGTGTGCAGTAGGATGCATGGTGGCAGTCTGTGGGAGGTTATGGATGGAGGGAGAACCTGGAGCCTGTTTGCATCATCCTGACCTGGTCATTTCATTTCTAAGCTGGCCTTTCCCTCCAGCCTGGCTGCTCCCAGGAGCTGCTTCACATCCAGGTCTTGTAAAAGATGCAATTTCTGCATGAGTTGGCTGCTGCTAATTGGATCCCTTTGCTGGCATGACCAAAACTGATTACTTGAGATCTTAAGTGGACACCAGTGAGGCAAACACAGACACACAGTGTCTGTGGATCTCAACTGATCTAGAACAAGGGGCTCCAGGGAGCAATTTCACTTCACAGCAATCCTGTGGGCAGGAATTTACAGACCAATTCCAGCTCAGCATCAGCTGCAAGAGGTTCTTTGACAAACTCTTGCACTTTTTGCTTCTAGGGACTAAGAAAGAATGCAACTAAAGCAAGCAGTCAGCACCTCTGGGGGAGCTGGAGGTAGAGGCTTTTACAGTAGTCACTCAAGAAGCTGGGCATGAGTCAGCAGTAGGCACTTGCAGCCCAGAAGGCCAGTGGCAGCCTGGGCTGCATCAGAAGCAACGTGGCCAGAGATGGAAGGAGAGGAACCTGCCCCTCTGCTCTGCTGAGACCTCACCTGCAGGGCTGTGTCCAGCTTGGGGCCCCTGACACAAGGAGGACATGGACCTGCTGGAGAGGGTGCAGAGGGGGGGGGCCACAAAGATGATCAGGGGGCTGGAAGACAGGCTGAAAGAACTGGGGCTGTGCAGCCTGGAGAAGAGAAAGGCTCCAGGGAGACCTTAGAGCTGCATTTCAGCATCTGAAGAGGACCTGTAGGCAGGCTGGGGAGGGACTGTTTAGCCGGGCATGTGGGGATAGGATGAGGGGCAATGGTTTGAAACTGGAGCAGAGCAGAGTTAGGTTGGGCATCAGGAGGAGGCTCTGCACAATCAGGGCAGTGAAACACTGGAACAAGTTGCCCAGAGAGGTGCTGGAATCCCCAGCCCTGGACACATTCAAGGTCAGACTTGATGCGACCTCGGGCAAGCTGCTGTAGTTGGAGGCGTCCTTGCTGAGATGCAGGGGGATTGGACAAGATGACCATGGAGAGTCCTTTCCAGGCCAGTGCAGTCTGTGAAGCTGTGTCCTTACTAAGGATTTCAGGGCTTCCCCTCTTTCTCCTTGCTCTTCCCTCGCTGTGCTCCAGAGAGTGCTGTTCTCCCAGGCGCAGAGATCCAGCCCCAGGAGGAGCACAGGACAGATTTAGTACTACTTTGTTTTTTCCCCTCTGCACAGCAACCTAAACCAGCCAAGGGCAAAATTCCTATGCCCTGGGGCCAGTTTGACTTATTTTCTATTCATACATTTTGGGTTGTGAGAGATTAAACGTGGCAGTGACTGTTCCAAGTGAGTAATTCCTCTGCAGGTCTTAGATCCTTTTGTTGGGCTTAGCTGTTGTGTTTTAATGTTAATTATTCATTGTGAGTCTCTCTCTCTCTCTCTGTGTGCTGGTTGCTGCATCTCCTCTCCTTGAATTTGAGGCTGGGTGAGTTTATTTATTTAAGATATAGCTTGGGTTGATTTCTTTGGGGCACTGGAATGAGTGACCCCCCCCCCCAGGGGTTGCTGTGGGAAGGTGTTTGTGTGGAGGTGAGGAGAAGGAGGTGTCTCAGGAGGGAAAATGATGGCTGGTTCAGTATTGAGGAGAAGGGTTTCCAGCAGCCCCAGTGTAAATAAGATGCTGATTGCTGCACACTTGTGAAGAATCTCAAATAACCTCACTCACTGAACATTTGCCTCCCCTCTTGGACATGGAGGCATTGGGATCAGGTGCCCAGTGGCAGGATAAGGGGTAACAGGCACAGACTGGACCATCAGAAGTTCCCTCTGAGCATGAGGAGGAACTTCTTTCATTTCAGAGTGCTGGAGCCCTGGTGCAGGCTGCCCAGAGAGGTGGTGGAGTCTCCATCTCTGGAGACATTCAAAACCTGCCTTCCTGTGTGACCTTCTCTAGGTGAACCTACCTTGGCATGGGGGTTGGACTTGATCATCTCCAGAGGTCACTTCCAACCCCTACCACTCTGTGTGATCCCAGCCTCAAGTGAAATCTCCCTTGCAGAACCTGCAGGAGTGAGGATGCTGAGCTTTGGTGGGCACAGGTTCAACAGCAACAGGGTCACTTGGCATGGGCTTCATAGCACAGCTGAGAAGTCCAAGCTGTGAGCTGTGGCCACACTGCCACCAGATCCTGTGCTAGACACCTGACCAGGCTTACCCAGGGCTGCAGTCACCTCTGAGGCAGGAGAGCTCTGCCATTTGGAGCCTTTGCCCCTTCTCTGAGCAGTTCATATATCTGTAGAATGATTTGGGTTGGAAAGGACCTTAAAGTTCACCCAGTTTCATCCCCCTGCCATGGGCAAGGACACCTCCCACTAGCCCAGGTAGCTCAAGGCCTCATCCAACCTGGCCTTGAGTACCTCCAGGGAGGGGGTATCCACAGCCTCCCTGGGCAACCTGTGCCAGTGTCTCACCACCCTCACTGTCAAGAATTTCTTCCTAATGTCCAGTCTCAGTCTGCCCTCCTCAAGCTTTAAGCCAATGCCCTTTGTCCTATCTCTGCAAGCCCTTGCCCTTGCTCCTGAGCTTCTGCTTAGCCTATTCTGATAACAAACAGAGCTGCCAGCATGGGAAGCTTCGTACCCACTCCCCCAGACTCAAATCAAAACATGTCCTCAGCATCCTTCTTTGAAACTGGTCTCTCAGGAGCCATCCTCTCTTGTTCTCAGGCTGAATGAGTCAGGGCCTTGCCTCCCTTTGCAACAGAAGTGAATGAGATTGTTCAGCTCCACTCCATGCCTCCCTGTGGCCATGCTGGCAGGATTGAGGAGAGGCTGAGGGAGCTGAGGGTGTGCAGCCTGCAGAAGAGGAGGCTCAGGGCAGAGCTCATTGCTGCCTGCAGCTGCCTGCAGGGAGGCTGTAGCCAGGTGGGGTTGGGCTCTGCTGCCAGGCAAGCAGCAACAGAAGAAGGGGACCCAGGCTGAAGCTGTGGCAGGGCAGGTCTAGGCTGGCTGTGAGGAGGAAGTTGTTGTCAGAGAGAGTGATTGGCATTGGAATGGGCTGCCCAGGGAGGTGGTGGAGTCTCTGTGGCTGGAGGTGTTGGAGCCAAGGCTGGCTGGGGGCACTGAGTGCCATGGTCTGGTTGGTTGGCTAGGGCTGGGTGCTAGGCTGGCACTTAGTGCCATGGTCTGGTTGCTTGGCTAGGGCTGGGTGCTAGGTTGGCACTTAGTGCCATGGTGTGGTTGGCCAGGGCTGGGTGGCTAGGTTGGCACTGAGTGCCATGGTCTGGTTGATTGGCCAGGGCTGTGTGCTAGGTTGGCACTCAGTGCCATGGTCTGGTTGATTGGCCAGGGCTGTGTGCTAGGTTGGCACTGAGTGCCATGGTCTGGTTGATTGGCCAGGGCTGGGTGCTAGGTTGGCCTGGCTGAGCTTGGAGGTCTCTTCCATCCTGGTTGCTTCTATGATATGGTTGTGGTTACTTCTGCCTGGGGCAGTGGCATCTCCCTGGAAAGAAGTTCAGCAGTGCCTCTCCAGCTCTGTGCCTTGCTCCAGTCCTCTCCTCTTGATGTGGCTAAGCTGGCTCCCTGGGCTGGCCTAACTAGGATCAGCTGTTTCTCTTTTCTAGTCTGGTTGGAGGTTCAGGAGAATGGAATCTCAGCTATTTGAAGACTTATAGTCTCTAAAGCATCTGCCTTATAAAATACAAACAACCCCCCACCAGCCTGGGGCCTTGGATAAATTCCCCACTGCAAGTTGTGGGGCACTTTTCCCTTAGGGCAGCACAGATTTTATTGAGGCTTCTTTTTCATTTGCTTTCATCTCTTTGCTCAGGAGCCTTCAGCTTTCTGCCTCTGTGAGAAGGATTGAGGAAATTAACTGCTAATGGGGAGTGAAGCCAGCTGCTTTTTACTTGGTTTTTTTTGCTTCCAGACCCCTCACAAGGCTGTGGGGGGAAACCCTTCATAGTTCCCATGTCAGAATCAGAGGGGCAGCTTTGCTTTGTGGTTAAAGCCTGGGATTGGAGGTGGATGCTAAGAGCTCTGGTTCCCAGCTCTCCCATGGCTTGGGGTGGGGGGGTGAGGAAGAAGATTTGTTTCCACTCCTGCCTTATTTTGCTTTTCTAGTGCTTCCTTGCATGTTAAACTGAGCTGCACCACGTCCCTTGAGTGTCTCCCCCATACCAGATGCTGGTGTTGCATCCTCCTGCTTTCCCACACTCGTGTTCCTCCCTTTTTCTCACGTCAAGGAGCAAGCTCAGCTGAAGCATTCTTTGTCAAACATGACCCAGCTTGGTGAGGCTGGAGGGGCAGTGGGAGCAGAGGGATGCTCCTTGCTTTCAGGCAGTTCTATTGCCCTGAGGCTTTTCACATACTGGTGGCCTCATTCGTGGCAGATCAGCACACCAATATTTTGTTAGCCAAAACTTTGAGCAGCTTGGAGAAGAAGGAAGCTCAGGGCAGACTTTGTTGCTCTCTACAACCACTTGATAGGAGGTTGTAGCCAGGTGGGGGTTGGTCTCTTCCCCCAGGCAACAAGTGACAGAACAAGAGGACACAGCCTCAGGCTGTGCCAGGGCAGGTTTAGGCTGGACTTTAGGAAGAAGTTCTTGGCAGAAAGAGTGATTGGCATTGGAATGGAGTCACCATCCCTGGAGGTGTTTAAATGGAATGGAGTCACCATCCCTGGAGGTGTTTAAATGGAATGGAGTCACCATCCCTGGAGGTGTTTAAATGGAGACTGGATGAGGCACTTAGTGCCATGGTTTAGTTCATTAGAAGGTGTTGGGTGATAGATTGGGCTGGATCACCTCAAAGGTCTTTTCCAGCCTGGTTCGTTGTGTGATTCTGATGTGCTTTGTGCAAGGCCAGGCTTAGCAAAGGGGCATGCCCTTGGCTTGGTATCAGGATGTGAAGTCAAGCAATTAGGGTTGCTTACCAACTCAAAATGCTGGCTCCCTCCTTTCCTGTCTCCAAGGAGGTGCTGCTGTGGCTCTGAGCTCTCCGAGGCCATGTGGTCTCTCTTCAGAGCTCCAACTTTTTTCGGTTGGCAGCAACTGCTCTTTTGTTTGCTGCCAGAAAAAGCCCAGGAGAGGCTGAGCAACTGCCCCAGCCGTGGGGATTTCCTCTGCCCGTGTCTGGCTGTGGGGATGGTTAGCATAGCTGAGCTGCTCTTCAGCTCTTGCTGTCCTGCCCTGGAGGCGGCAGAGCCCTGCAGCTCTTGCATTCCCCTTACATATTCCTGCCTCCAGTGAACTGCTGCGTGGGGCTGAGCTGAAAGGGCACCTTAAACGAGCTCCAGACTGTCTGAGGCTCTCCAGAGTGCTCTAATCCTAGCTGCCAAGCCATGGAGTACTTTGTTTCTCTATCCAAGGAGTTTCAAAGCCTTCCTGATGTGTTGGGTAGCAGCCCAGCCAGCTTTGCCCTGCAGCCCTTGCTTGCTGCAGCTCTTCAGAGCACGTAAGGTCCTTGGGGCAGTTGCCCCAGTGCCAAGAGACCCTCTGCAGAGGCAGATAACTGGTGTCACATTGGCAACAGACATCCCTATGGGTGGGCAAGGACGTGTGTGGGATGCTCTGGTACCCACCAGGGGTGGGGAAAGGATGGTTTTGAAGTTGCTGTTGGAGTTTCTATTTCTCCTTTTCCTGGGACTCCCAGGGGACAATGCAGCCTCTGTCCTCTCTGCTTACAGCATTTACCATTGATTACCAGCAAATAATCTGGGATGTAAGTTTGATCTGACCTTCTGTGGCAGCTTTGATACCCTTGTGGGGACCCCCACTTCAGCACTGTTGCTCAAAGCACCCAGGGAGCCAGAGGACAATACAGGCTCCTGTTCATTGCCTGACTGCTGGCTTGGGAACAATGATGACATTTCTTGGAGAAGCAAATCCTGGGCATGTGCAGGGTGGGATTTGGGCTTATTAGTTTTGTTTCCATCAAGGCTTGAGAGCACAAGGCAGCACCCATGAATGCATGCAGAGAGTCACAGAATGGTAGGGCTTGAAGATCATAGAATCAACCAGGTGGGAAGAGACCTCCAAGCTCATCCAGTCCAACCTAGCACCCAGCCCTAGCCAATCAACCAGACCATGGCACTAAGTGCTTCCTCCTAACATCCAGCCTAGACCTCCCCTGGCACAGCTTGAGGCTGTGTCCCCTTTGTTCTGTTTCTGCTTTCCTGGCAGCAGAGCCCAACCCCACCTGGCTACAGCCTCCCTGCAGGCAGCTGCAGGCAGCAATCAGCTCTGCCCTGAGCCTCCTCTGCTGCAGCCTGCACCCCCCCAGCTCTCTCAGCCTCTTCTCACAGGGCTGTGCTCCAGGCCCCTCCCCAGCCTTGCTGCCCTTCTCTCAACACCTTCCAGCCCCTCAGCAGCTCTCTTGAACTGAGGAGCCCAGAACTGGACACAGCACTCCAGGGGTGGCCTGAGCAGTGCTGAGCACAGGGGCAGAAGAACCTCCCTTGTGCTGCTGCTCACACTGCTCCTGAGCCAGCCCAGGATGCCATTGGCTCTGCTGCCCACCTGGGCACACTTGATCTGGAGATCAAGTCCAGCCTCCCCTGCCAAAGCAGGTTCCTCTAGAGAAGGCCATACAGGAACACATCCAGCTGGGTTTGGGATGTGTCCAGAGATGGAGACTTCACCACCTCTCTGGGCAGCCTGCTCCAGGGCTCCATTACCCTTAAATTAAAGCAGTTGCACCTCATGTTTACGCGGAACATCTGATGTTCCAGTTTGTCCTGTCAGTGGGCACCACTGAAAAAAGCCTGCTGCCATCCTCTTCACACCCACTCTTTAAGTGGTGAGCAGCAGTCTGCTGTTCTCCAGGCTGAACAGCCCCAATTCTCTCAACCTCTCCTCACAAGAGAGATGTTCCAGTCCCCTCAGCAGCTTTCCAGCCATTTTCTGTCCCGTCCCCAGCAGGCTGCTGTCTTTCTTGAATCAGGGAGCCCAGAACTGAAGACAGTACTCCAGATGTGGCCTCACCAGGGCAGAGTAGAGGCAGAGGAGAATCTCCCTTGACCTGCTTGTAGCACAGAGGAGCTGTGCACCTGAGGGAGAGCACAAAGCTGTTTTTTAGGTGCTTGCCTGTTTTGCCCTGAGGTTGAGCGCAGGTCTGTGCTGTTAGGTCAAGATGCTCCTTTGGCAGCAAGGAAGGAGTTAAAGCAACCTGCAAAAGCTTTCTGATTACAGCTCACGGCTTTCATAATGCAAAGCCGGTGGGAATTCAGCCCAAAGCTTCCTCTCTCTCCTCCCCCTTCCCTGGGCCAACCTTGCTGAGCGCTCCGGAGCTGCCTCCATGCCAGAGCAGTTCGCGCAGGGAAGCTCTGCACAGACCCAGCAGAGGCGTAAGGGTCTGAAAGATGAGATGATTAAACTTGCTTGGGAGAGCACTGGCAGAGGCATTTTCCAGCGTGGTTGAGCTGTTTCCTCGCAGGATGGCTGGCCTGCAGCCTGCCTGCCCTTTCAGCTGTGACCTGAGCCTTTCCCGGCGCAGGAGGAAGCAGCTGGCACATAGGAGAGCTCTGACTCCCTGGAGAGCAGCCTGCGGGTACGTCCTTGGCTTGGCTGGAAGCTCTGCAGAGGATCATAGAATTGTTTGGGATGGAAAAGATCTCAAAGGTCATCCAATCCAACCTTCAGCTCATCAAACCATGGCCACACATTTCTTGAACACCTCCAGGCATGGGGATTCCATCCCCTCCTTGGGCAGCCTGTGCCAATCACTGACCGCTCTTGGAGCAAAGAAACTTTTCCTCCTCTCTGACCTAAGCCTCCCCTGGCACAGTTTCAGACCATTTCCTCTCCTCCTATCACCTGGTACTAGGGAGGAGAGCCCAACCCCATCTCACTGCAACCACTTTTCAGGGAGCTGCAAAGAGCAATGAGGTCTCCCCTCAGCCTCCTTTTTCTCCAGACTAAACACCTCCAGTTCCCCCAGCTGCTCTTCACCAGCCCTGTTCTCCAGCCCCTTCACCAGGTTGCCTTTCTCTGTACACTCTCCAGCTCATCAATGTCCTTCTTGAGAGCCCCAGAGCTGAACCTAGGATTTGAGGTGTGGCCTCACCAGTGTTGAGTACAGGGGCATGGTCACTTCACTCCTCCTGCTGGCCCCACTACTCCTGATCCAAGCCAGGATGCTGGTGGCCTTCTTGGCCACCTGAGCACACTGCTGGATCCTCTTCAACCACTGTCAACCAGCACTCCCTTGTCCTTTTCTTGCAGACAGCTTTCCAGCCACCCTACCCCAAGCCTGGAGCATTCATGGGGTTGTTGTGACCCAGGACTTGGCTTTATTAAACCTCACAGAACTGACCCAAACCCATCAATCCAGCTTGTGGACAACGCACAGCAGAGTGCCTTAAGCCAGGAGAGCCTGAAGGTGGTTCAGCAGTGGCTTGCAAAGCACCCAACACCCTGCCCCTGCTCCAGGCACCTCCACCTCACTGTACAACAACAGCTTTTGCATTAGAGAAGTGCTGAAGAGGCAGTGCAGCCCGGGGGCCTTGCCTTTTGTTGTGCAGCGTTCCCTTTAAGGACTAAAGCACCATCACAGGTTTTTTCCTAACGTGTAAAATCCCTTCTCCCTCCCTGCTGTTTGCAGTAAGCCTCTGGAAAGCTGGAAGGGCTCTGAGTTTCCTTTCCTGCTCACACATGTGCTCCTGCAAGCCTCACCAGTGCTCTGTGGCTGTTTGGAGTCAGGGGGAGGGTTTCTGTTTGGGTTTGGGATTTTTCTTTCCCCCCACCCCGGCCAAGTGCCCTTCTCTGGACACCTTCCAGCACCTCAACATCGCTCTTGAATTGAGGAGCCCAGAACTGGACACAGCACTGCAGGGGTGGCCTGAACAGTGCTGAGCACAGGGGCAGAAGAACCTCCCTTGTCCTACTGCCCACACTGCTCCTGAGCCAGCCCAGGCTCTGCTTGGCTCTCTGGGCTGCCAGCACACACTGCTGGCTCCTGTTGAGCTTCTATAATCGACTACTCCAACCCCCTGCCATAGGCAGGGACACCTCCCACCAGCCCAAGTTCCTCAAGGCCTCATCCTACCTGGCCTTGAACACCTCCAGGGAGAGAGCAGCCACAACCTCCCTGGGCAACCTGTGCCAGTGTCTCCCCACTCTCACTACCAAGATTTTCTTCCTAATCTCCAGCCTAAATCTCCTCTCCATTGCCCCTTGTGCTGTCACTCCAAGCCCTTGTAAGAGGTCCTAGCAAGCATGGTTTGGTTTATTTTCATTCTCCCCTTACCAGAGTGCTTGAAGAAAAGCAGTGAGACCTTGCTCACAGGTCCCCACATTTTGCTCTGGTATGTAATACTGGAGGAATTGTCCCTGGCAGTCACTGTGCACCCAAAGAAGATGATTTAGAACATCCCAAAGCTGGTTTGCAGTTATTGCTGTTCAGTTCAGAGCAAGCTGCTGCTGCCCCTCTTGCTCTCCAGCTCTCACTAGGAGCCTCTCTCTCTGTCTGAGGATGCACTGTGGCTGATTTATGACTTTTAGCACCTTGACCAAGGGCAAACTCTGGAGCTGCAGAGCTGTGAGCTGTTCATCTTTCCTCCTCACACAGGGAGATAGCTGTCAGAATGGATGTCAGCTGTCTGGCTGCTGTGACTCTGCCTTCCTGTGCCCACCTTAGGCTGAGACTACATCTGGGGTGGTTTTGACTGCGTGTGATAAACCTGGAAATGCAGCTTGTGTTGGAGGATGAAATTCACCAAGGGCAAGTGTAGAGTCTTGCACCTGGGGAATAACAACCCCAGGGAGCAGTACAGGTTGGGGACTGAGCTGTTGGAAGGCCGCAAAGGGGAGAAGCATCTGGGGGTCCTGGTGGATAGGAGGTTGAGCATGAGCCAGCAGTGTGCTTTTGTGGCAGGGAAGGCCACTGCCATTCTGGGGTGGATAAGAAGGGCTGTGGGGAGTAGGTGGAGAGAGGTTCTCCTGCCCCTCTACTCTGCCCTGCTGAGGCCACCTCTGCAGTGCTGTGTCCAGTTCTGGGCCCTCCAGTTCAAAAGGGACAGAGAACTGCTTGAGAGAGTCCAGCACAGAGCCACAAAGATGCTGAAGGGAATGGAACAGCTCTGTTAGGAGGAGAGCCTGAGGGAGCTGAGGCTCTTTAGCTTGGAGAGGAGGAGACAGAGAAGCTGTGAAGAGCCCAAAGAATAAATCTGATGAGGAGAGGCTGAAGGAGCTGGGGATGGTTAGTTTGAGGAGGAAGAGGCTGAGGGGAGACCTCATCACTGTCTACAGCTACCTGAAAGGAGGCTGTGTATAAAAATCCTTTGGATGTGGTGCTTAGGGATATGGTGAACCTTGTTGAGCAGGGTTCTGGGTTGGACTTGGTGATCCTGAGGGGCTTTGCCAGCCTGGATGCTGCTGTGATCCTGTGGAGAGGTTGGTGCTGGTCTCTTCTCACAGGTAAATAATGATAGAGCAAGAGGGGATGGCCTTAAGCTGCCACTGGGTAGGCTTAGACTGGATATAAGGAACAATCTTTTCAGGAGAGAGTGGTCAGGCACTGGAAAGTGCTGCCCGGGGGGGTGGTGGAGTCCCCAACCCTGGGTGTGTTTAAAAGTCGTTTGGATGTGGTGCTTGGGGCTATGGTTTAGAGTGAGCCTTGCGGAGTTCTGGGTTGGAGTTGGTGATCCTGAGGGGCATTCCAATGGGAATGCTTCTGTCATTCTGGGTTGGACTTGGTGATCCTGAGAGGCTTTTCCAATGGGAATACTTCTGTCATTCTGTGACTCCAGGGATGGGACCTCCACCACCTCCCTGGGATTCAGGACCAGGCAGCAGTGAGATGCTGCTCGGAAGAGAAAAGCGAATTGCTCCCAAGAGAAAAGGGAACCTCTCCAAGTTCCTGTGTTCCCCATAAAACAATCAGTGACAACTCGGGGTGATATTCCCAGGAGAAAATGGGATTTGAGGAGTTTGCTGGCCCAGGAAGCAGTGCTTCCCTGACAATGGTGGGAACTGTGGGTGGCTGTCATTCCCGGAAACGGACTCCAGTGCCCTTTTTCCACCAGGGAATTGAGAAGCTATGCAGCCTCCTCCTAGTTTCATTACATCAATTTAAACCAGGTTTGGGCAGAATTCAGCCAAGCACATCAGGAATGGGACAGAAAAAAATATTCTTCCTGAGCCCAACAGCCTGGAGAGTGCTTCTCACACCACCTAAAGCCACTGACAAATGCTGTCCTGGTTGTAATCTGAAGTCTTTTTTGCTCCTCTCCCTCCCCCCACCCCTCCACCACACACCTCCCATTGTGTGTGTGCCTGAGTGCACAGCCTATTTATTAGCACATTTAAAGCCACAGGCACACAAAACCCCACTACCTTGCTGGGGAGTCACCCTGGGACCCCTACACTGCAGGAGGGAAGGTTTTGTATTCAAAGGTTCTTAACCAAAGCAGCTCAATTCAGCCTTTTGCTTGCCTCTGCTACAGCTTCAGGTGCTGCCTCCCTGGGTTTGGTTCTAACCTCCTCCTTTCTTCTCCAGTGTCATCTGCATTTTTTTGACAGGTGATTATTATTGCTGTGAGTGCTGACAGCTCTTGGTGGTAGTCTCAAGGGCTGGAGAAGCCCAGATGGTAGCTGTGATGCAGGCAGGTTTGTTTTGGAATGATTGGATGATGTTCATAGCTTGCATGAGAAATTAGAGCAGAGCAGTGCCCAGCACTCCTGCCTGCACCAGAGGTGGTGGTGCAGGCAGGAGTGCTGGGCACTGCTCTGCTGGGAAAGGATCTACCTTGGTTGCAGAGCACCTCTAAGATCACAGAGTAGTCTTGGACATCAGTGAGAGGCATTTCTAGTTGTGGAATGTGGAGCAAAGTGAGGCTGATGGCAAGCAGACAACTGCTGTGGGTGTCTTCATCATTTCCCTGGCTCTCTAGTGCTGTTTGCTTGACCCCTTCCTCATTTAGGGCTTGTTCCTCTCAGCTGGGTTTCCCCAGTGCTAAGGCTCATGGCTAAAGTCTACATCAGGGATCCTATTTTAACACAGAAACATGGGATCAGGGAATGGTTTGGGTTGGAAGGGATCTTTAGAGGCCATCCAGTCCAACACAAGTACAGCAGGTTGCTCACAGCCCCAAGCAGCCTGGCATGGGTCCAGGGATAAGGCATCTAACTCCTCTCTGTGCAACCTAGGCCAGGCTCTCACCACCCTCAGTGCCAAATATTTCTTCTCTCCGCTCTGAATCTCCCTCTTTCAGTTCAAACCATCACTCCTTGTCCTATCACAACAGGCTTTGCTCAAACAACTGTCTCCAGCTTTCTTAGAGCCCTTTGAAGCACTGAAAGGCCACCAGAAGGTGTCCCTGAAGCCTTCTCTTCTGCAGGCTGAGCAAGCCCAACTCTTTCAGCCTGGCCCCACAGCAGAGGGCTTCCAGCCCTCCCATCGTTGCTGTGACTTGCTCTGGACCTGCTTTAACAGTCTTTGTCTTTCTTGTGTTTCTGGATTTGTTTTCACAGTGAGTGCCTCCCAAAAACTCCTCTTGTTAGAGGTTAATCTGTGACTTGTCAGAGTCCAAAGGAGCAGCTCATCAAACCCAGGCAGTGCACAAATACCTTCCTCCTATGCTGGAGGGTTGTAGGTACACCTCAAGATGCCTCAGCCAAAGTGTGTTTAGAGTTGTGATAACTGCAGTGCATAGGCTGCTGTGGTGCTTTGAGACCTGGTGATGGGAAGGGCCTGGAGTTGTCCACTGCTGGGCAGTGGGAAAGCCTCCCATACAAGGTTGGAATGCCTGGCAAACATTAGGCTCACAGGATGCAGGGGTTGGAAGGGACACAAAGAGATTATCAAGTCCAACACCCTTGCCAGAGCAGGACCTTACAGTCTAGCACAGATCACAGAGGAACACATTCAGACAGGCCTGGAAAGTCTCCAGAGAAGGAGGCTCCACAGCATCTCTGGGCCAGCCTCTTCCAGTGCTCTGGGACCCTTACAGTCAAGAAGTTCCTCCTTGTGTTGAGCTGGAGCCTCCTGTGCTGCAGCTTCCATCCATTGCTGCTTGTCCTGTCCCAGGGAGCAGTGAGCAGAGCCTGTCCCCTCCTCTTGACCCCCAGGTACTTATAACCATGTATTAAATCCCCTCTCAGTCATCTCTTCTCCAGACTAAGCAGCCCCAGGTCCCTCAGCCTCTCCTCATCAGGCAGTGCTGCAGTCCCCTCATCATCCTCATAGCCCTCCTCTAGACCTTCTCCAGCAGATCCCTGTCCCTCTTCAACTGGGGATCCCAAAACTGAACACAGGATGGGCTAAATTCCCTGAAGGGCCCTATTTTTAACTTCTTAACATGCAGAATTCTTTGTAGCTTCATCTTGGCAGGGCCCTGCCTCTTACAACAGAGGTCACTGCCTCCACACAAGGCTCCAGCTTTGGTCCATCTGATTTCGACTTAGCTGCCGAGGTTGTTTTTGTCACAGCGGTGCTGTGCCTCTTGCTTGGCTTCCACACCCTTAGACCCCCATCTGCAGGCTTCAAAATAGTGAGAGGAAGAGGGCAGAGAAAAGAACAAAGGCTCCTAACACCAATGGAAGGAAACCAGGGAAACTGAAGAGGAAATGGACAGTGAGAAATACAACCAGATCCAGCTGGGCTGAATGGACGGGGCGGGAGCGCACAGGGATGCTTTCAGCTTGGCATTCAGGGCTTTGGGACCTGAACTTTCCTTTGACTCTGTGACCTATTCAGACACCTAACAATGTCCATTATGTGTGGGCAGCTTGTTTATGCCCAGTGCTGGGCTTTCTTACCTGTTTGGTGTGGGGTTTGTAATGTACAATAAAACAATCTGTCCCCTAAAGAGGAGGAAAAGGCTTTGTTCCCATGAGGGTGCCGAAGGATTGGCTGCTGTGTGCAGCCTTCTCCTTCTCTGGAGGCTGAGTCTCCTTCTCTGGAGGCTGAGTCTCCTTCTCTGGAGAGATTCCAAACATGCCTGCATGTTGTGAGCATGGGCAAGCTGCTGTGGGTGAGCCTCCTTTTGCAGGAGGGTTGGACTGGATGGTTTCCAGAGGTCCTTTCCAACCCCTCCATTCTGGGCTTCTGTAATATCCTGCTTTGAAATACTTCTGCCTTGGCAGGCAGGGGGTTGGACTTGATCTCTGGAGGTCCCTTCTAACCTCTGAAGTGCTGTGATTCTGCAGTATCCTACTTGGAATGTGGCCAGGCTGAGCCAAATTTCACTCTGCAAGCACTTGACCATCAGCCTGCAGCAATCCCCTTGTTACTAAAGAAAGATTTAAGAGCACAAACTCTGACAGGATGCTCAAGGAGAGCATCTGCTGATGAAAGCACCATTCTTGGTTGTGAGAGCAAGTGCCTCTCTTTTCTTTGGAGGCCCAGAGAGTGGTGGTGAGTGGTGCCACATCCAGTTGGTGGCCAGTCACTAGTGATGTGCCCCAGGGATCAGTCCTGTTTATCTTCACTGGTGATCTGGATGAGGAGATTGAGTCCAGCATCAGTGAGGTTGCAAATGACACCAAGTTATGAGCATGTGTGGAGCTGTTGGAGGGCAGAAGGGCTCTGCAGAGGGACCTGGACAGGCTGCACAGATGGGCACAGTCCAGTGCCAGGAGTTTTAATAAGGCTAAGTGCAAGGTCTACACTTTGGCCACGAGAACCCCAAGCAGTGCTACAGGCTAGGGCTAGAATGGCTGAGAGCAGCCAGGCAGAGAGAGCCCTGGGGGTGCTGGCAGAGAGGAGGTGAACATGAGGCAGCAGTGCCCGGGTGGGCAGCAGAGCCAATGGCATCCTGGGCTGGCTCAGGAGCAGTGTGGGCAGCAGGAGAAGGGAGGTTCTTATGCCCCTGTGCCCAGCACTGCTCAGGCCAGCCCTGGAGTGCTGTGTCCAGCTGTGAGCTCCTCCATTGCAGAGAGCTGCTGAGGTGCTGGAAGGTGTTGAGAGAAGGGCAGCAAGGCTGAGGAGGGGCCTGGAGCACAGCCCTGTGAGGAGAGGCTGAGGGAGCTGGGGGGCTGCAGCCTGCAGCAGAGGAGGCTGAGGGCAGAGCTGATTGCTGCCTGCAGCTGCCTGCAGGGAGGCTGTAGCCAGGTGGGGTTGGGCTCTGCTGCCAGGCAGGCAGCAACAGAACAAGGGGACACAGCCTCAAGCTGTGCCAGGGGAGGTCTAGGCTGGCTGTTGTTGTCAGAGAGAGTGATTGGCATTGGAATGGGCTGCCCAGGGAGGTGGTGGAGTGGCCGTGCCTGGAGGGATTGAAGCCAAGGCTGGCTGGGCACTGAGTGCCATGGTCTGGTTGATTGGCCAGGGCTGGGTGCTAGGTTGGGCTGGATGAGCTTGGAGGTCTCTTCCAACTTGCTTGATTCTATGATTCTAAGACCCAGGGAGATGGGAGAAGACATCTCCACTGTGCAGAAGTAAGCAGTGCTGCTGCTGCTGCCTGCTTCCTTGCTGCAGAATAGGTGGGGCTTAGGTTTGTTCTAAGCTGCAGAGGAAGCAGCTGGCCCAGTCTGAACACGGGAGGGGATCCCTGGAGAGGCTTTGCATGCTCTCTGTGGAAGTCAAGGCAGCAGCTGCAAGAGTGCCTGAGCATGCTCCAGAGCACAGAGATCTTCTGCAGCCTTGGGCAGCCACTGGTTTGAGCCCTGTTGCTTGGAAACAGCTCCCACCTCCACTACAAAATCCAGTGTGAGTTGATGTGGGATCATGTGGTGGCTCTGATTAACCTGAGAGCTTAACTCCAGCTTTTGAGTTAGGAGGAATGAGGTAGGACTGAGACAGTGGAACAGGCTGCCCAGGGGAGTGGTGGTGTTCAGAACAAGTGGATGTGGCATTTTGGGGTGTGGTTAGTGGTCATGGAGGTGCTGGGTAGAAGGTTGGACTTGAAGAAAGGGAGTTGGGGGTGCTGGTGGATGAGAAGCTCAGCAGGAGCCAGCAGTGTGCAATGGCAGCCCAGAGAGCCAAGCAGAGCCTGGGCTGCAGCAGCAGCAGTGTGGGCAGCAGGGCCAGGGAGGGGATTCTGCCCCTCTGCTCTGCTCTGGTGAGACCCAACCTGGAGCACTGTGCCCAGTTCTGGAGCCTGTGAGAGGAAAGGTCTGGAGGGGCTGGAAGGTGTCCAGAGAAGGGCTATGAGGATGCTCAGAGGGCTGCAGATCCTCTCCTGTGGAGACAGACTGAGAGAGTTGGGGCTGTTCAGTCTGGAGAGAAGAAGGCTCTGAGGAGACCTTATTGTGGCCTTCCAGTGTCTGAAGAGGGCTACAGGAAGGCTATGGAGGGACTTTTTAGGGTGTCAGATAGTGATAGGACTGGGGGGGATGGAGCAAATCTAGAGTTGGGTAGATACAGACTGGATATTAGGAAGAAGTTGTTCAGCATGAGGGTGGTGAGAGACTGGCACAGGTTGCCCAGGGAGGTGGTGGAAGCCTCATCCTTGGGCTTTTTTTAAGGCCAGGCTGGATGAGGCTCTGAGCAACCTGATCTAGTGTGAGGTGTCCCTGCCCATGGCAGGATTTGAGCTGGATGATCCTTGAGATCCTTTCCAACCCTGACAATTCTCTGATTCTGTGGTCTTAGAGTAGATAATTTCCAACCTTAATGGTTCTATGATGTGACTTGACCTTAGCCTGTGGATTTCTGTACAAGGACATCATTCCCAGTTGAGGGAGGTGCTCTTTAACCCAACCCACCCAGAAGCAGCTGTGAGCAGTGACTGAAAGAGCTGGAAATAAGGTAGATGCATTTCATGGTGAGAGCAATTTTGGGCTCTGGAGCAAGTCTCTGCAGGCAGTGCTGCTTTCTCCTCCTATTTAAAGAGAGGAAGCATTTTGGCACCTTGCTTGTTCCATCTTAATGCTGTTGTTTAAGCACTGCTCTTTCAGTTAGAGCCACTTGGCAGTTCCCAAGCTGTTTCTTGGTGGGGGAATGAATTCTGGGCACTCAGGGAAACAGAATCACAGAATCAACCAGGTTGGAAGAGACCTCCAAGCTCAGCCAGGCCAACCTAGCACCCAGCCCTGGCCAAGCAACCAGACCATGGCACTCAGTGCCAACCTAGCACCCAGCCCTGTCCAATCAACCAGACCATGGCACTGAGTGCCTCATCCAGTCTCTTCCTCAACACCTCCTGGCATGGCAACTCCACCACCTCCCTGGGCAGCCCATTCCAATGCCAATCACTCTCTCTGCCAACAACTTCCTAACAACATCCAGCCTAGACCTCCCCTGGCACAGCCTGAGACTGGATCCCCTTGCTCTGTTGCTGGCTGCCTGGCACCAGAGCCCAACCTGACCTGGCTACAGCCTCCCTGCAGGCAGCTGCAGGCAGCAATCAGCTCTGCCCTCAGCCTCCTCTGCTGCAGGCTGCACCCCCCCAGCTCCCTCAGCCTCTCCTCTCAAGGCTGTGCTCCAGGCCCCTCCTCAGCCTTGCTGCCCTTCTCTGGACACCTTCCAGCACCTCAACAGCTCTCTGCAATTCAGGAGCCCAATTGTGATGGACACAGCACTGCAGGGGTGGCCTGAGCAGTGCTGAGCACAGGGGCAGAAGAACCTCCCTTGTGCTGCTGCCCACACTGCTCCTGAGCCAGCCCAGGATGCCATTGGCTCTGCTGCCCACCTGGGCACACTGCTGCCTCCTGTTCATCTGTCATTTGGAGCAGAAACTGCAGTAAATGTGGTCTGTGGAGTGTGTGGGAGAGCTCCAGTTCCTTGCTGCAGCCATGGAGAGCAGAGCAGGCTGTCAGGGGTGAAGAAGGTGGTTTAGCAACGTTGCCCTTCATCTAGATACCCTAAGTGATGCCTCTTTGAAGCCTCCTAGTGGTGTGCAGCACAAGGACACAGGAGAGGAGTGGTTTTGTTTGTGTTTGTTCTCTGGGGATCGTGTTGCTTTGTAAGCAGAGCCCTTTGAAGTGTCTTCACTTTGGCACCCCCAAAAGCTTGGCTTCGGGAAGATGTCAGCCTGAGCTGTATTTTCCTGACTCAGATCCTTGCAGTGAAAGCTGAGGAACGAAGCACTTAAAGGAAAGGAAGGGGGGGAGGGGGTGGGGGAAAAACCCAACCAACTAACCCACCCAGAGGCTCCAGTGCACCCAGATAATGTCAATCTTGTCGTTGCTTTTAATATTCATTGCCAGACAGGGATCAAACTTTGTCAGTTTTAACTTAAGCAACCCTTAGTCCTCATCAGCTTCTTGTCTGCCTACATGAAAGGGCTGCCTGAGCCTGCAGCTGCTAGAGGCAGCATCTCTCCATGACTTAGATTTCACTAGGTATTTAAAGATTAGGTTGGGGCATAGAGGATGAAAGGGTTTGGTGGTTGGGGTTTTCTTTTCCCCCTCCCTCTTTATCTTTTAATAAGAAACTTGTATTTGGATATGAAAAAGACCAAAGACTGAAGGATCTGACACGTTCCTCTCCTCCCCACTGCTTCTTCCCAGCAGGGTGGGGGTAGGGGAGCACGTGGAGATCCTACAGGGAATAAAACCATGTTCTTCTTGGGCTGCTGCTTACCACAGCCCTGCCCTGCTTCCCAAAATTGATGGGTAAGGATGTGCTGTGCTGGAGTTCTCATGACATGGGCTTGCTTGCAATAAACGTGGGGATGAAATAGATCAGGCTTGGGAGGCTTTGAATGTGAGCAGCAAAGGAGAAGAGCTCTTCTCTGTTGCTGGAGTTCTCATGACATGGGCTTGCTTGCAGTATACCTGGGAATGAAAGAGATCAGGCTTGGTAGGCTTTAAATGTGAGCAGCTAAGGAGAAGAGCTCTTCTCTGTTGCTGGAGTTCTCATGACATGGGCTTGCTTGCAATAAACGTGGGGATGAAATAGATCAGGCTTGGTAGGCTTTGAATGTGAGCAGCAAAGGAGAAGATCTCTCTTGCTGGAGTTCTCATAACATGGGCTTGCTTGCAGTATACCTGGGAATGAAAGAGATCAGGCTTGGTAGGCTTTAAATGTGAGCAGCTAAGGAGAAGAGCTCTTCTCTCTGCCTGTAGTGCAAGAAGCTTTGGAAGCTTCCTCTGGTGGTCAGTGAAAGGAGCAAAAAGCAAATGACCAAACTGTCTTCATTGTGGTTAATCAGGAATCAACCATCCCTGAGAATCTTGCCCTATCTGGCAGAAGCAGCAAGGACCTAAACAAAGAAAAGGAGAAAGAAGCAAGGGAAAGCAGTTTGGAGAAAGGCTGCCAGCTGTGGGGAGGAGAGAAGAAAGCCACAGATGCCAGCATCAAGCAAAGGCAGCAGCTCTCATGTCCCCTTTAAGGCAGACACACGTGGCAGGAACAAAGATGCTGTAGCTGCCTGGTGACAACAATGAGCAGCGTGCAGGCTGCGCTGGCGCCGGTGTGTGCTCGGAGGGGGTGTGAATGGCTCCCACACAACCTCAAGAGCAGCCTGGGACAGTGTTTAGTGTCCTCCTGCCAGCTGCTCATCTTTACACTGTCAGGGTGAAACAAGTGGTGGAGTTGCCTCAGGGGAAGGTGTTGGTGAGCTGGGGATGTGTGGCAGAGCAGACTTCACTGCTGGCGTGGAAACACACAATCGTTTGGGCTGGAGGAGACCTTTTAAAGCTCAGGTCCAGCCATTAACTCAGCATTGCCAGGTCACCACTCAACCATGGCCATCAGCACCATGTCTACACCTCTTTTCAGTTCCCCCCAGGGATAGGGCAGCCTGTTCCAGGCCTTGACAACCCTTCTGGGGAAGAAATTGTTCCTCGTGTCCAACCAAAGTCTCTCCATTGTCTTGAGATGCTGGACATAGAACACTCTGCCTTCATGATCTGTAGTCCTGGGGGTGCTGAGGGGTGGCTGAGCACCCCAGACCCAGCACCCTCTGTCTCACCAGATGCATGTAGTGTTGGTGAGGAGGATATCATAGAATGGTCTGGGCTGAAAGGGGACTCCAAAGGTCATCCAGTCCAAACCCCTCCACAGTCAGCAGGGGCATCCTCAGCTAGATGAGGTTGCCCAGAGCCCTGTCAAGCCTCACCTCGAATATCTCCAGGGAAGGGACCTCAATCACCTGCCTGGGCAACCTGTTGCAGTGTTCCATTACCCTCATAGGAAAGAACTTGTTCCTAAACTGGAGCTCCTGGGGTAGTTTCAGCCCAGCTAAACCCACTCACTGGTTTGGGGGATGCAGAGACAATCTCTGCATTCTGCTGCTGGTGTGCTCCAGGCCAGCTTGGGATTTCCATGTGTCACAGGGTGCAGCCACCCCAGGAGGGGTGAAGGCCTTGAGCAAAGCCTGCCACTAGAAGTGCCCTTTGTGCTTTGGCTGGTTTTAACTTTGGGTTGTGCACTACCTGTGTGTGCAGCTGGGCTGAGAAAGCCTGGCCAGCAGCTCAGCTGCATGCCTAATCCAGGCAGGGGTTTTCCTTGCTGTGCCTTGATTCCTTTGCTCTTGTAGCTTCTCCAGTTGTAACAGCCTCAAGGTCTGAAGGCAGGGAGTGTGAGGTGAAGAGGAGGTGATCCTGGCAGCTGAGTATAGCTAGGAGCCAGTACACATCAGCTTCCCTTAGCCCTTAGCTCAGAGTTTGCTGTGAGACTTCATCTTTCCATGCTGCTGTTCTCTCCCCCAGGTCCCAGTGTCTGCCTCTTTCCTAGCTGGGGAGGGCTCAGGAGCTGTGTCTGACCTCTTCTGAAGTGCAGCATCATTCTTTGTGATGGGTTCCTCACTACAAGAAGGACTTTAAGGTGCTGGAGCAGGTCCACAGGAGAGGACAGTGAAGCTGGTGAAGGGTCTAGAGCCCAAGGCTTGTGAGGAGCAGCTGAGGGAACTGAGGTTGTCTAGTCTGGAGAAAAGGAGGCTGAAGGGAGACCTTCTGGCTCTCCACAACTGCCTGAAAGGAGGTTGGAGCAAGGTGAGGGTTGGTCTCTTCTCCCAAGCAACAAGTGATAGGACAAGAGGAAATGGCCTCAAGCTGTGTCAGGGCAGGTTTAGGTTGGGCATAAGAAACAATTTCTTTCCAAAGGAGCTGTCTAAGGCCTGGAACAGGCTGCCCAGGGCAGTGGTGGAGTCTCCATCCCTGGAGGTGTTGAAAAGCTGTGGAGGTGTGGTGCTGAAGCACTTGGTTTAGTGGTGGACTTGGCTGTGCTGTACTCCATGGTCTTTTCCAACTGAAATAATTCTGTGATGCTTTAAGTCTTGAGAGGGTTAATACCTCCAGGTCACCTTTCCTGGTGTAAACCAGCATCACCTGTAACTTCAGCCCCTTTGCTCCTCTTGAGTTTGAAATAAATCCTTCATGCCTTCATCTCAACCAAATGTAGCAAGGTCAGGAAGCCAGCAGGGAAATTCTGCCTCAAACTCAGCAAGCAGAGGAACCAGGTGAAGTAAACACTTGGCCTTCTGAAGTGGTTACTTGGGATGGTAGCGACTCAGCTTCTCCCATCTGCTCCCTTCCCCGCGGAGCTGAACACAGCAAGGTCTGCTCAGGTAAGCTTCCCCCAGCCTGGGAGGTGTTCCCATCAGGGAGAAGAGAACTGAAGGCTTTTTCTTTGTGTTCATAGCCTAAGAATCCTGCTTCTGAGCTGTGCCTTCAGGCATACATTTAAATGGCAAACACTTGTCAGGTTTTTCCCTCCCCTCAGAGTTCATTCTTCTGGCTGCTGCGTTCAGGGGAGGAGGGTATGTGGTGGAAAGGGATCCTCTCTGCTGGCAGCTCCTCTCCAAGGCCTTTTGCTGTTCAGGTTTGGCATTGTTCAGCTCTGCTGCTGAAAAAGTGAGGTTGGGCAGCCTTGCTTTGCTTTGCTTTGCTTACCTCTGTGCAGTGCCAGCGTGGCACTGCTAAGAGCAGAAAGCAATCTGCAGGTGTTCCTTGCCCATTGTCACCAGGCTGGCTGTGAGGCTCTGGGCATCTTTGTGTTCTCCCTCAAGGCAGGAGAGTACAGCAGATTCCCCAGGGGAGGTTTCAGCCTGCAGAGATCTTTGTGGTAGCCCAATCTGATTTGCAGAGCCTTTTCATAGAATCACAGAATCAAGCAGGTTGGAAGAGACCTCCAAGCTCAGCCAGGCCAACCTAGCCCCCAGCCCTGCCCAACCAACCAGACCATGGCACTCAGTGCCAACCTAGCACCCAGCCCTGTCCAGTCAACCAGACCCTGGCACTAAGTGCCAACCTAGCACCCAGCCCTGTCCAGTCAACCAGAGCATGGCACTGAGTGCCAACCTAGCACCCAGCCCTGTCCAATCAACCAGACCCTGGCACTGAGTGCCAACCTAGCACCCAGCCCTAGCCAATCAACCAGACCATGGCACTCAGTGCCAACCTAGCACCCAGCCCTGGCCAATCAACCAGACCATGGCACTGAGTGCCAAAGTAGCACCCAGCCCTAGCCAATCAACCAGACCATGGCACTAAATGCCTCATCCACAGTGATTCCACCACCTCCCAACCCTTCTAAACAGACCCTCCCCAGCCTTCCTACAGGTTCACCCTGGTTTGAGTGCATGCCTGGTGAGAGGGTTTTGTGTTGCAGGAGTTGGGGTTTTGCTTCTGAGTATCCAGGCTAAGAAAAGGATTGTTCATTATCAAGAAATGTCCTGCCCTGGCTGTGGTAACGCCACTGGGTGACTTGCAGATGCATCCCAGGCTGAGAGAAGCATGGATCAGCTGGTTTCATAGCAGCAGTGGAGGCAAGCTGGTGGTGTTTCTCCTTCCTTTCTTTGCTGCCTGCAGTGATCTGCCGCTCAGAAGAGCCCATCTCTGCTAATTGACTACTAAACGAGCTGCCCTGCTGGGCTGCTCCAGCTCCACCTCCCAAGCCTTCAAGGAATAAGGCTCTTAAACATAATCTGCCTAATGACTGGAGGGCTTTGACCTTCTGCTGTTAGAGCATCGATGTTTTGGGTTAGAAAGCAAACCTCTGGGCTGGTGGAGGGGGATTGGGAGGGGAGCTATGCAGGGATGGGGTTTTCTGTCTGAAATGGTAATGTGCCAAACAACAAAGGCTGCTGCTTAACCTCCGAGCAAGACTTGGATGCAGCACAGAGTCGGTCTGTGAGATAAGCCCTTTTGAGCTCAGGATTTCTAGGCTTGAAGGCATGTTCCCACATGCCTGCACCACCAGTTACCTACCTGGCCACAGATCCTTTGTCCCACTTTAGTGTGCAGGCAAATAAAGGCTGTTTGCCTGTGTTTACCCAGGTTGGCAAAGAGAACAAAATCTGAGCCCAGAAGGGTTGGAGCTTCCTTTTGTGTTATGAAACAGGCCAAGCTGGGTGCCAACCCAAGCAGTGCTTGCTGCCTGCTGAGCAGGGACACCAGGAGAGGTCAAAGGATGGGTGGTTAGTCCTGTCCTTCAGTGAGGGTTCCCACTACTGTTGGCATCCTGGCCTGCATCAGGAAGAGTGTGGCTGGTAGGATGAGGGAGGTTATTCTGCCCTGTGCCCAGCACTGCTCAGGCCAGCCCTGGAGTGCTGAGTCCAGTTCTGGGCTCCTGAATTGCAGAGAGCTGCTGAGGTGCTGGAAGATGTTGAGAGAAGGGCAGCAAGGCTGGGGAGGGGCCTGGAGCACAGCCCTGAGAGGAGAGGCTGAGGGAGCTGGGGGGGTGCAGCCTGCAGCAGAGGAGGCTCAGGGCAGAGCTGATTGCTGCCTGCAGCTGCCTGCAGGGAGGCTGTAGCCAGGTGGGGTTGGGCTCTGGTGCCAGGCAGGCAGCAGCAGAAAAAGGGGACACAGTCTCAAGTTGTGCCAGGGGAGGTCTAGGCTGGATGTTAGGAGGAAGCTGTTGTCAGAGAGAGTGATTGGCATTGGAATGGGCTGCCCAGGGAGGTGGTGGAGTGGCCGTGGCTGGAGGTGTTCAAGAAGAGACTGGATGAGGCACTCGGTGCCATGGTCTGGTTGGTTGGGCAGGGCTGGATGCTAGGTTTGCTCTTAGTGCCATGGTGTGGTTGGTTGGGCAGGGCTGGATGCTAGGTTGGCACTCAGTGCCATGGTCTGGTTGCTTGGCTAGGGCTGGGTGAAAATGGAGCACATGGGGCACTGTGGGTCACGAGTGGTGCCTGGAGCTCCCAAATCCAGTGTCTTTCCCCTGCTTTTCCTTGCCTTCCTTGCTCCACATGCTTCTAAGCAGAGAATGTTGAAGGTTTTAGTGTTTTGCTCATGGCAAAACCTCAAAGTGAGGCTCAGCCTTGGGAGCTGCTTATAGAATCAGTCAGCCAGTGCCAAGCCCCCTGCCATGCCCAGGGACACCCTGCCCTAGAGCAGGCTGCACACAGCCTCAGCCAGCCTGGCCTCAAACACCTCCAGCCATGGGGCCTCAACCACCTCCCTGGGCAACCCATTCCAGCCTCTCACCACTCTCCTGCTCAACAACTTCCTCCTCCCCTCCAGCCTCACTCTCCCCACCTCCAGCTTTGCTCCAGCCCCCCCACTCCTGCCACTCCCTCACAGCCTCAAAAGTCCCTCCCCAGCTCTTTCAGAGCCCCTTTCAGATCCTGGCAGGCCACAAGAAGGTCCCCTTGGAGCCTCCTCTGCTGCAGCCTGCACAGCCCCAACTCTTTCAGGCTGTGCTCACAGCAGAGCTGCTGCAGCCTCTGAGCATCCTCCTGGCCCTGCTCTGGACACTCTGCTATTGTGACCTGGAGCTGCTCCATGCTGCGCATCCCACGGAGATGAGTCAGGTTGTCACCTCTCTCTAAGGTGACATTCCAGGATATCTGTTTGCAGATTTTGGACTTTTATTTGGGAAGGGAGAGGAGGGAGATGGTTTCCTTTGCAGCAGCAAGGGTAAAATAGGCTTTTAATAAAGCTTAAACTCTGCAGCTGCTGGCTGGGTTAAAAAAAGCAGCGCTGGCACTCAGTCCTCCTGGAGATGAGCCTTATCCAGCTCCCTGCCATGGCCCAGGGATGCCAGCCATCCCTTCTGGTGGTTTGTTCCCCCCCCCCCCCCCTCTTTGTGCCACTCTCTTGGATGAGAATAATGAGATAGTTTCTTCCCTTGGCAAGGCTTTTTCCCTTGGCTTGGACTTCGCTGCTCGTGTGGAGAAGGTTTAGGTTGGTAATGGCTGGAAAAAAAAAGTCTCAGTGTAGCAGAGGCATCATGGAAAGGTCTGTCACTGATTGCTGGGTCTGAGTCATAGAGGGGTTTAGGTTGGAAGGGACCTCAAGGATCAGCCAGTTCCAACCTCCTGCCATTGGCAGGGACATCTCCCACTAGAACAGGTCACTCAAGGCCTCATCCAACCTGGCCTTGAACACCTCCAGGGAGGTTGGGGAGCACAGAAGCACCCAATGTGATCAAAGATCACATTGGGTGCTTCTGTGCTCCACAGCCTCTCTGGGCAACCTGTGCCAGTGTCTCACCACCCTCACTGCAAACAACCCTTCCCTAACATCCAGTTTCAATCTCCCCTCTGCCACTTCAAACCCATTCCCCCTTGTCCTGGCCTTCCCAGACCTTGTCACTAGTCCCTCCCCAGCCTTCCTGTAGCCCCCTTCAGATACTGCAAGGCCACTCCAAGGTCTCCTCCAAGCCTTCTCTTCTCCAGGCTGCAGAACCCCAACTCTTGTAGCCTGTCCTCAGAGCAGAGCTGCTGCAGCCCTCTGAGCATCTTTGTGGCCTCCTCTGGACTGGCTGCAACAGTTCCATGTCCTTCTTGTGCTGGGGGCTCCAGACCTGCACCCAGGACTGCAGGTGGGGTCTGAGGAGAGCAGAGCCAAGGGGCAGAATCCCCTCCCTTGCCCTGCTGCCCACACTGCTCTTGCTGCAGCCCAGCACAGGGTTGTGTCTGGGCTGCACTCACACTGCAGGCTCCTGTTGTGCTTTGCATCACCCCAGACCCCCAGGTCCTCATAGCAGAACTGCTCCAGCCCTCTGATCATGCTCAGCCCCTCAAATCTCTGCTTGTAGACCCTGAAAGGAGATAGAAATTCAAAAGCTAAGAGACAGGAAAAGAAAGACCAACTTTGTGTATGGTGCAGTTACCCTCTCCAAGCAAGGGCCACGCCTGGATCCACTGAGCGCAGCCAGAGACGTGTGAGCAGGTCCTCTGAAGCACCACTCATGGTCCAGATAGAATCAGGAACATTTTCTCCTAATGAGGCTGATTGGGGCAGATAAGGCAGGGGTTTAGTTCCAGGGAAGTTTTCAGTTCCTGCAGAAAGTTTCCTGCTTCTTGCTGGTCCCCTGGGATGTTCAGCATGACCTCCTTGCTCTTTGCAGAGTGCGGTCCCGGTGCCCTATGCCTGGTGGGCAGTGGAGGTGGGGCACTGCCTTCTGGGGGGCACAGCCTGCTTTAGGTGGGCTTCAGAAAAGTGAAAGGTCAGCTCTGGTTAAGGGACAAGAGGAGATCATGGGGCCTGGTTAGTCAAAGAGAGCATTTGGGGACAAAGTGGCTGGAGAACAGCCAAGCAGAGAGGGACCTGAGGGTGCTGGTAGAGAGTAGCCTCCTCTGTTGCAGGCTGCACCCCCCCAGCTCCCTCAGCCTCTCCTCTCAGGGCTGTGCTCCAGGCCCCTCCCCAGCCTTGCTGCCCTTCTCTCCACACCTTCCAGCACCTCAGTATCTCTCTGGAATGGAGGAGCCCAGATCTGGACACAGCACTCACCCCTGGAGTGATTTAGAAGCTGTGTAGATGTGGTGCCAAGGGACATGGTAGTGCTGGCTTAGTGATTGGGCTTGCTTATCTTAAAGGTCATTTCCAGCCTAATCACTTCTCTGATTCTATGGAAAGAGGCAGAGGGTGGGCAATGGGTGAGGCTCAATCTCATCTCTCCCTTGCTGAGGAACCTTCTGCAGGAGCTGAGAGGAGGCAGGGTGGTGAAGGACTTGTTTCTAGCAGTGTGCTGCATGTTATGGTGAGGGACTTGTTTCTAGCAGTGTGCTGCATGCTATGGTGAGGGACTTGTTTCTAGCAGTGTGCCCCATGCTGTGGTGAGGGACTTGTTTCTAGCAGTGTGCTGCATGTTATGGTGAGGGACTTGTTTCTAGCAGTGTGCTGCATGCTATGGTGAGGGACTTGTTTCTAGCAGTGTGCTGCATGCTATGGTGAGGGACTTGTTTCTAGCAGTGTGCTGCATGCTATGGTGAGGGACTTGTTTCTAGCAGTGTGCTGCATGCTATGGTGAGGGACTTGTTTCTAGCAGTGCGCTGCATGCTATGGTGAGGGACTTGTTTCTAGCAGTGTGCTGCATGTTATGGTGAGAGACTTGTTTCTAGCAGTGTGCTGCATGCTGTGGTGAAGGACTTGTTTCTAGCAGTGTGCTGCATGCTATGGTGAGGGACTTGTTTCTAGCAGTGTGCTGCATGCTGTGGTGAGGGACTTGTTTCCAGCAGTGTGCTGCATGCTATGGTGAGGGACTTGTTTCTAGCAGTGTGCTGCATGCTATGGTGAGGGACTTGTTTCTAGCAGTGTGCTGCATGCTATGGTGAGGGACTTGTTTCTAGCAGTGTGCTGCATGCTATGGTGAGGGACTTGTTTCTAGCAGTGCGCTGCATGCTATGGTGAGGGACTTGTTTCTAGCAGTGTGCTGCATGTTATGGTGAGAGACTTGTTTC
Organism: Pogoniulus pusillus; assembly: GCF_015220805.1. Taxonomy (NCBI): domain Eukaryota; kingdom Metazoa; phylum Chordata; class Aves; order Piciformes; family Lybiidae; genus Pogoniulus; species Pogoniulus pusillus. The sequence continues at coordinate 20,491,539 of NC_087283.1, forward strand.
TAGCAGTGTGCTGCATGCTGTGGTGAAGGACTTGTTTCTAGCAGTGTGCTGCATGCTATGGTGAGGGACTTGTTTCTAGCAGTGTGCTGCATGCTATGGTGAGGGACTTGTTTCTAGCAGTGTGCTGCATGCTGTGGTGAGGGACTTGTTTCCAGCAGTGTGCTGCATGCTGTGGTGAGGGACTTGTTTCTAGCAGTATGCTGCATGCTGTGGTGAGGGACTTGTTTCCAGCAGTGTGCTGCATGCTGTGGTGAGGGACTTGTTTCTAGCAGTGTGCTGCATGCTGTGGAGACTTTCACTAGTCCTTATCTGGGAGTGTCACTGGGAATTTGGTGCCTGGGGAACAGAATGTGAAAGCAAAGAGAGAAACTTTCCCTGGGAGTGAAAGTTTGTGGCTAAAACCCAACAACCAAAGGAGGGCTGGTGAGGAGGTTAGGAAGATTGCTCAGCAGGTCAAAGAGACATTTAACTGGCTTGGGGCAGGTCATGGAAACAGCTGAAAATTGGGCTGGAAAAGGAGCCTAAGGCAGGAAACGTCTTGAACTGCCATGGCAAGGTGCAAAGGGCAGAGATTCCTTAGGTCTGCAGCTGAATGTCAGCAGCAGCTTGGGGGCCCAGGCTGAGCCCCTGCCCTCGCTGGGCCGGCGGCGGTGCCCTGCATGCTCTTGCAGTTGAACTCCAGCCTGCATTTGCTTTCTTGCCAGCCTCATCCAGCCGCAATGGAAACACAGTTTGGGATCCACCACATCCTTTGGGAAGCTGTTCCCATGGATAATGCGTTTGCTGCCTGTTCCAGCTCCCCGAAGGAGCTGGAATCCTCAGCTGGCAGCCTGCCTGCCTCGCTCAGTTCCCTGCCTCCCAAGACAAAAAGTCTTGCTGCTAAAAGGGGACTAAAAGAACCTGCCTGGGGTCAAGCAGGCTGGCCAGGAGAGACAGGGACCTCAACCTGCTGCTTCCTGCCGAGAGCACAGGAGTGAGCTCTGTGAAGCATGTGGCTGTGCCTTCAGCAGGAGCCTGCTGCTCTCGTCTCCTGCCTGGGTGATGCATGCTCGCTGCTCTGCCCTCGGCAGCTGGTAGGTCACGCAGGATTTGAGACGCGGCTCTGGCACGGCACCAAACAGAGGCTGTGGGACGCTCACCAGCAAATTCCAGAGATGATGTGTCATGAAAACCCCAACCCTGCCACCCCCTCCTCTGCCTGAGGCTGCTGGAGGTAGCGGCAGCCCTGCCGGGTCCTGCGTTCAGAGAGAGCTTTGGCTTCTCCGGAGCAGCTTTTGGTTGGTGGACGTCAGCTGTGAAATGGGTTTGGGAGTCTCCTGCTTGGCGTGGGTGTAAGGGAAGCCTTCCTCTCACCCCCTGCCTGCCTCCAGCTGCAAGGGGAAAACTGAGCTGGGAGAAGTCAGCTGTTTCCATCACTTTCCTTTGAGGACTTGGAATCTATTTCCAGGGAGGTGGGACCCTGGGAAGAGGAAGGGCAGCTCTTACAAGTGGCTGCTGCCAAAGCTGGGAGGCACTGGGAGGCAGCTTTGTCAGCCTCAGGCATTTAAAACTCTTCAGTCAGGCCCTGGAAAAAAAAACCTATGGGATAATCTTAGTTTCTCCTCTTGGATGCATATGTTTTTGAGTTCTCTGCACTGTCCTCTGGTTTGTTACTGGGCTTTTTCTGCAGCCACCAGCCTCAGAAGACTGTGGTTGAGAAGAAAAGTGCCTCCTTTCAGCAGTTAACCTCTTACTGCCTGCTCTCTCCTGGGTTGAATGTCAGCTTTTCTGTGGCAAACATCTGTCAGGCTGTCAGGGAGTTTCCTTCCTTTCCTTACCTCCTGAAACACCCTCTTTGATCTGCCTCCTTTGGTCAGCTCTTCATCAGGGATGGAACATTTCAGGGAAGGATATTGACTGGTGGAGTAGGTCCAGAGGAAGGCCTTGAAGATGATGAGAGGGCTGGAGCCACCTCCCATGTGAAGACAGGCTAGAAGAGTTGGGGCTGTTCAGCCTGGCGAAGAGAAGGCTCCAGGGAGACCTTAAAGCAGCCTTCCAGTACCTGAAATGGGCTACAGGAGAGCTGGGGAGGGACTTTTGGCAAGGGCTGGTAGTGACAAGATGAGGGACAATGAATTGAAGCTTGAGCAGGACAGATTCAGACTGGCAATGAGGAAGAAATTCTTGGCAGTGAGGGTGGGGAGACACTGGCACAGGTTGCCCAGGGAGGTTGTGGATACTCCCTCCTTGGAGGTATTCAGATCCAGGCTAGATGAGGCCTTGGGCTGGTAGGAGGTGTCCTTGTCCATGGCAGGGGACTGGAACTGGCTGATCTTTAAGGTCCCTTCCAGCTGAAACCATTCTGTAGTTCTCTGGGCTGTGATGGATCCCCCTCACAGAAGCAAGCAGGTGTCACCAAACCCTCATTCTTCATTGTTATGGCTGCTTGTGACAGTGCCCAAATGTTTATTGTGCCCTGTGGTCCCACAAGCTGCCAGACCAGGCCTTCCTCTGGAAGATCACAGATGATATTCGTGCTGTGTGTTGACTTTGATGACACTGCAGGGCGACTGCTTCGCTGGGCTGCCGCTGGCTGCAGCTGCGCGTCGGAGCTGGGGAGCCCTGAGAGTCCTTCCCCTCCTGCTTGCTTTGCCTGGGAATTGCCCCTGTGCAAAGCTGCTGAGCTCTGCAAGTGTTTGCAAGTGGTGGGAGGTGGATTGGTTTTAATCAGAACTGCTCTTGAAGCTGTCAGATTAATTGCTGGGGGAGGAGAGGGCTCCCTCATGATTTCTGTCCAGCCTTTCTCACCTCCTTGTGGTCAGAGTCTAGTGCTGATCCAGGCTGAATGCTCAGGGTGCCTTTCAAACCAGAGCAGAGCAGATTTAGATGGGATGTGAGGAAGTGCTGCACAATGAGGGTGGTGGAACACTGCAACAGGTTGCCCAGGCAGGTTGTTGAGGAGGCCTCATCCTTGGAGAGGTTCGCCAGGGCACTGGGCAACCTGATGTACTTGAGGATGTCCCTGCTGACTGCACAGTGGTTGGCCTGGAGGTCTCTTCCAACCCAAACCATTCTGTGACTCACAGGGACTCTGCACTGCTGGGAGGTCACTGGGGGTTGTTTTGGCAAGGCTGGGGTTGTCAGAGTGGTAAAATCCCCTTAGAATCATATTGGTTGGGCTGGAAAAGACCTGTGCTATCGAGTCAAACCATTCTCCAGCTCTGCCAAGGCTGATGCTAAACCATGTTCCTCAGCACCACAGCTTTTAAACCCATCCAGGGATGAGGTGTTTCAGCCTGTTCCAGTGATTGAAAACCCTTTCAGTGAAGAAGTTTCTTCTGATGTCCACCCTAAACCTCCCTGGTGCAACTTGAGGCCATTTCCTCTCATCCTGTCTCTTTTGCCTAGAGCCCAACCCCACCTAGCTCCAGCCTCTTCTCAGGGAGCTGTAGAGAGCAATGAGGTCTCCCCTCAGGCTCCTCTTCCCTACACTAAGCACTCCCAGGTCCCCCAGCTGCTCCTCACCAGCCCTGTTCTCCAGACCCTCCCCCAGCTTTATTGCCCTTCTCTGGACCTGCTTCAGCCACTCAGTGTCCTTCTTGGAGTGAGGGCCCCAAAACTGAACCCAGCACTCAAGGTGTGACCAGTGCTGGATACAATCCCTGCCCCCCTCCTGCTGGCCACAATATTGCTGATCCAGACTAGGATGCTGATGGCCTTCTTGGCCACCTGGGCATACCCTGGCTCATCTGGAGCCAGCTGTCAACCACCTCCCCCAGGGCCCTTCTCTCCTGGGCAGTTTCCAGCCACTCCACCCCAAGCCTGGAGTGTTTATGGGGTTGTGGTGACCTAAGTGCAGCACCCAGCTCTTTAACCTTGTTGAACCTCATCCCATTGGCCTGGGCCCATCGATCCAGCCTGCCCAGATCCCTTTGCAGATCCTCCCACCCAGCTTAGTGTCACCTGCAAACCTCCTGAGGGCAGATTCGGTCCCCTTCAGGCAGCGAAGAGCAAGCTGGGAGCGGCAGCAGCTGCTCCACCAGCCTCTCTCATTGACTCTGCAATCCCTTTAGTGCTGGAACAATTCCATTAGCAGCCCTTCTTCAGCCTGGCGTGGAGCAGTTTCTCTGCTGATTAAAAACGAGTCCCTGCACCAGGCTGCAGGACTCTGTCATCACCAAGACATTCCCCACGTACCTCGGGGCTGCTTGCAACCGAAATCTGGAACAAAAGATCTGCTGTTAGACAAAGGAGGATGGAGAGAGGAGGAATTGCTCCTCGCTTTGCAAGCACTGTTTTTGCAGTGTCTGAGAGCTGAGGGAGCTGGGGGGGTGCAGCCTGCAGAAGAGGAGGCTCAGGGCAGAGCTCATTGCTGCCTGCAGCTGCCTGCAGGGAGGCTGTAGCCAGGTGGGGTTGGGCTCTGCTGCCAGGCACCCAGCACCAGAAGAAGGGGACACAGTCTGAAGTTGTGCCAGGGGAGGTCTGGGCTGGCTGTTAGGGGGAAGTTGTTGTCAGAGAGAGTGATTGGCATTGGAATGGGCTGCCCAGGGAGGTGGTGGAGTGGCCGTGGCTGGAGGTGTTGAAGCCAAGGCTGGCTGGGGGCACTTAGTGCCATGGTCTGGTTGCTTGGCCAGGGCTGGGTGCTGGGTTGGCCTGGCTGAGCTTGGAGGTCTCTTCCAACCTGGCTGATTTTATGATTCTGTAGAGTCTGCTCAGCAAGTTTGCTGATACCAAAGTGGGAGGCTTGGCTGACACACCTGGAGGCTGTGTGGACATACAGTGAGACTTGGGCAGGCTGAGAGCTGGGAGCTGGGCACAGAGGAACCGAATGAGGTTCAACAAGGACAAGTGCACAGTCCTGCACCTGGGTAGGAATAAAAACTGCAGCAGTACAGGCTGGGAGGTGATCTGCTGGAGAGCAAACCTGTGGAGAGGGACCTGGAAGAGTCCTTGTGGGCAGCAAGTCCTGCATGGCACAGCAATGTGCCCTGGTGGCCAGGAAGGCCAATGGGATCCTGGGGTGCATTAAGAGCAGTGTGGCCAGCAGATGGAGGGAGATTCTCCCTCCCCTCTACTCTGCCCTGGTGAGACCTCATCTGGAATACTGCATCCAGTTCTGGGCTCCCCAGTTGAAGAGGGACAGGGATCTGCTGGAGAGAGTCCAAGGAGGGATTATGGAGATGCTGAAGGGACTGCAGCACTGCCTGGTGAGGACAGGCTGAGGGCCCTGGGGCTGTTTGGTCTGGTGAAGAGAAGACTTAGAGGGGATCTGATCAATGCCTATAAATATCTGAGGGCTGTGGGTCAAGAGGGAAGGGACAAACTCTTTTCAGTTGTGCCCTGGATAGGACAAGGAGCAATGGATGTGAACTACAGCACAACAAGTTCCATCTCAACGTGAGCAAGAACTTCTTGACTGTGAGGGTGCCAGAGCCCTGGCACAGGCTGCCCAGAGAGGCTGTGGAGTCTCCTTCTCTGGAGCCTTTCCAGCCCTGTCTGGATGTGTCCCTGTGCCACCTAAGCTAGATTGTATGGTCCTGCTGTGGCAGAGGGGTTGGGCTGGAAGCAGTGGGTTTGTTCAGCCTCGGGAAGGGAAGGCTGGCCAAGGTGACCAGTATAGTGAAAGGATCCAGCTAGACTCTTCTGAAAGGTGCACAGCAACAGAAGACAAAGGAAACAAATTCTACTTGCAGCACAGGAAATGCTGCCTCAATGCAAGGGGAGAAAAACATCAGCATGGATGTGGTCAGATAAGCTTCCCAAATCCAGTGGCATCTCCGTCCTTTGATGCCTTAAAAACGTGACTGAACAAGGCCCAAATGAACCTATTCTTCCTGGGCTGCTTTGAGAGGCAGGTTGGATAGAAAGCTCCAGAGGACCCTTCTTGGAGGTCTCCTCCAAGCCCTAACATGTTGTGATCCTGCTGCATCCTTTAGGGTCTGGCTTGGGTTGTGTGGATGCCTTGGGCAGAGGAGAGCTGAGGTGGGGAGCAGCTGCGGCTTCCAGCTGGGCAGGGGCAGCTCTGCCAGCATTGGGGCAGGGGCAGCTCTGCCAGCGTTGGGGCAGGGGCAGCTCTGCCAGCGTTGGGGCAGCTCTGCCAGCGTTGGGGCAGGGGCAGCTCTGCCAGCATTGGAGCAGCTCTGCAGTATTGGGACAGGGGTGGCTCTGCCAGCACTGGGGCATCTCTGCCAGCACTGGGGCATCTCTGCCAGCTTTGGGGCATCTCTGCCAGCTTTGGGGCATCTCTGCCAGCATTGGGGCAGCTGTGCCAGCATTGGGGCAGGGGCGGCTGTGCCAGCATTGGGGCAGGGGTGGCTGTGCCAGCACTGGGGCAGGGGCGGCTCTGCAGCATTGGGGCAGGGGCATCTCTGCCAGCACTGGGGCATCTCTGCCTGCACTGGGGCATCTCTGCCAGCACTGGGGCAGGGGCAGCTCTGCCAGCATTGGAGCAAGGTCAGCTGTGCCAGCATTGCAGGGCTGAGTTCAGAGGGGCGTAGCGCTGGGCGCAGCCCCGGCCTCGGGTTACAGCTCCTTACCCAGCAGCTGAGCCTCAGGCAGGGCTGCTTAGCTCCGGGTCGGGCTCCTAAACGTCTTCATCTGCTCAGAAGTCGTTTGAATGCTGCAGCTCTTTCAATTAAGCTCCCGTTGAGCTGCAGGCACAGACATTGTAGCATAATTGGCTGGCCCACGGCAAGTGCAGCAGGAGAGAGCAGCGCCGGAACAGCCTCCATCTGTGCTCGGGGCTGGAGAGGAGCCAGGCTGAGCCCTGGGCTCCACACTGTGTCACACTGCCTTTGCTGAGGAGGTTTCCCCGGTGCAGCCCCGCAGGGCAGCAGCAGTTGTGCTGGCACAGAGGAGCCCTTGTGCCACTCCAGCTTGTCCCCGGCTGCGGGGGGCAGGTGGTGCTGCTGGGAGCATCTTCGTCCCAGCGTGGGCTGCTCGGCTCCACCAGCACAACCTGACCTGGCTGACAGTCACCCTGCAGCCACTCTGTCTTGGAGGCCCCAAGGAAAATATTTAGCTTCCTCTGGCTGTTAGGAAGCAGGTTCTCGGTGGCAGCACTCCCTTCACAAAGGGTTTGGTCCTGAGCAGGAAACTCTGCTCCTTTCCCTAATGAGCCCTTCCTGCTGATAAGGGGACCTGCAGGTCAGGGGCTCTCCTAAGCCAGACAGCTCCCTGAGAACTGATCTGCTTCGTGATGAGCAGAGCATCATAGATAGAACGGTCTGGGGTGGAAGTGACCTCTGAAGGTCATCCAGTCCAGCCCCTCCTGCAGTCAGCAGGGACATCCTCAACTAGATCAGGTTGGCTGCCCAGAGCCCTGTCGAACCTCACTTTGAGTATCTCCCCAAGCACCTCCCTGGGCAACCTGTTCCAGTGTTCCACCACCCTTATGGTAAAGAACCTGTTCCTAACATCCAATTGAATCAGCTCTGCTCTAGTTTGAAGCCATTTCCCCTCATCCTATCACCACAGGCCTTTGTAAATAGTTTCTCTCCATCCTTCTTGTAGCCCCCTTCAGGTACTGGCAGGCTGCTGTTAGATCTCCCTGAAGTCTTCTCTTCTCCAGACTAAACACCCCCAGGTGCCTCAACCTATCTTTGTGGTATCATAGAATCAATCAGGTTGAAAGAGAGCTCCAAGCTCCTGCAGTCCAACCTATCAGCCAGCCCTGTCCAATCAACTAGACCAAGTAGCAGAGCTGCTCCAACCCCCTGCCCATTTTCATGGCCCTGCTCCATCAGGTCCATGTCCTTCCTGTATTGAGGGCTCCAGAACTGGACACAGTAGTCCAGGTGAGGTCTCACCTGAGCAAAGTGGCAGAATCACCTCTCTGGAGCTGTCAGCAACGCATCTTTGGGTGCAGTGCAGGATGTGATTGTCCTCCAAAGCCTTCAAACGAGACTCTGACCTCTGCTTCTTAACCAGGCCCTCCAGAGGGGTGGGTGCAGACCTGGCTGCTATGGAGTGGCACCTGCTAGAGGAAAAGCCAGCTCTAGCAGAGCTGCTGCACCCGTGTTAGTGCTGCTGCTCTCTGCTGTCCCTGAGCCCAAGCATCCCCTCTCTACCCTGCTCAGCAGTTTACCTCTTGGTTTGCATGGAGACCCACCTCTGGTTTTACTCCTGCCATAAGGGGATCCATCTGTGCAGCTGAACTGTGCATTTCCAGCTGGCTGCTTTCCCAGTTTGGGCAGTGGCCTGCAGATCAAGGTGGTGCCACACAGAAGCTGTCCTGCTTTGGAGCAAGGCAGCCTTGAGGTCAGTTTTTCCAGCCTTGCCTTTTGATGTTTGTGACAGGCTGCAGAGGGGGGGCACAAGGAAACCTCAGGAGGCTCAACAAGACCAAGTGTGAGGTCCTGCAGCTGGGTCGAGGCAATGCCAAGCACAAATCCAGGCTGGGCAGTGCCAGGCTGCAGAGCAGCCCTGAGCAGAGGGCCTTGGGGGTGCTGCTGGAGGAGAAGCTCAGCAGGAGCCAGCAGTGTGCACTTGCAGCCCAGAGAGCCAAGCAGAGCCTGGGCTGCAGCAGCAGCAGTGTGGGCAGCAGGGTGAGGGAAGTGATCCTCCCCCTCTACTCCACACTGCTGAGACCCCACCTGGAGTCCTGCATCCAGTGCTGGGGCCACTCTTACAAGAGGGATATAGATGTACTGGAAGGTGTCCAAAGAAAGGCCAGGAGGATGCTCAGAGGGCTGGAGCTGCTCTGATGTGAGGAGAGACTGAGGGAGTTGGGGCTGTTCAGTGTGGAGAGGAGAAGGCTCCGAGGTGACCTTCTTGTGGCCTTTCAGTATCTTAAGGGGGCTACAAGCAAGCTGGGGAGGGTCTCTTTAGGCTGTCAGGTAGTGATGGGACTGGGAGAAATGGAACAAAGCTAGAAATGGGTAGATTCAGACTGGATGTTAGGAAGAAGTTGTTCAGCAGGAGAGTGGTGAGAGGCTGGCATAGGTTGCCCAGAGAGGGGGTTGAGCCCCCATGGCTGGAGATGTTTCAGGCCAGGCTGTCTGAGGCTGTGTGCAGCCTGCTCTAGGGTAGGGTGTCCCTGGGCACGGCAGGGGGTTGGAACTGGCTGCTCCTTGTGCTCCCTTCCAGCTCTGACTGATTCTATGATGTCAGGGTGAGCTATCTCATGATGATGAGGGTGCAGCAGAAGTCACTAACTGGAATCTGCACTGGCACCTCATGGCACAATACCCCATGAGCCCCTTCACCACCTGCCACACTGGTTTTGCAGTTGATAAACTGGTTCTGGGACACTCATTTACCTCCTGAGGGTGAGGAATGCTCCACCAGAGCAAAGCATGGTTGCACAACTGGTGAATTCTCACCCAAAGTGGCCGTGCTGGATTAATCACAAGCCCAGGAGCACTGCCCTTTGGCAGGCCTCTACTCACCACTGCTGGGAGGTGGGAGTGACATGAGTGTTTTTTTTCCCCCCTGTGACAAATCTCTGTGCCCCCCAGTGACTATATATAGGCACAAACCAAATGTGCCCATGGTGAAGCTCTGCCACTGCCTGCATTTAGTCAGCTGCATCTGGTTTTGCTTCTCCAGGTTGATGTAGCCCACATCAGCTCAGCCACTCTGGTTTCTGAGCTGCTGGGCTGTGGTGGCCTGGCTGTGCCCTTTCTCTCCATCTTGAACTCTTCTCTTTGTGGATCCTGGCTGTAGGAGGGCAGGCAGGTGGCTGCCAAGGAGAGCTCTCACCCTTGCTTTTTGAGAATCATACAATCAGCCAGGCTGGAGGAGACCTCCAAGCTCAGCCAGTCCAACCTAGCACCCAGCCCTGGCCAAGCAACCAGACCATGGCACTAAGTGCCAACCTAGCACCCAGCCCTGTCCAATCAACCAGACCATGGCACTAAGTGCCAACCTAGCACCCAGCCCTAGCCAAGCAACCAGGCCATGGCACTCAGTGCCCCATCCAGGCTTGGCTCCAACACCTCCAGGCACAGCCACTCCACCACCTCCCTGGGCAGCCCATTGCAATGCCAATCACTCTCTGCCAACAACTTCCTCCTAACATCCAGCATAGACCTCCCCTGGCACAGCTTGAGACTGTGTCCCCTTGTTCTGTTGCTGGCTGCCTGGCAGCAGAGCCCAACCCCACCTGGCTACAGCCTCCCTGCAGGCAGCTGCAGGCAGCAATGAGCTGCAGGCTGCACCCCCCCAGCTCCCTCAGCCTCTCCTCACAGGGCTGTGCTCCAGGCCTTCTCCTCCATCTCTCTGGTACTTTCATAGGATCATGGAATTGGTTTGGTTGGAAGAGACCTTTAAGATCAAGTCCAACCATTAACCCAGCACTGCCAGGCCACCACTAAACCATGGCCCTCAGCACCACATCTCCATGGCTTTTCAACTCCCCCCTCCCAGGGATGGGGACTCCACCACTGCCCTGGGCAGCCCTGTCCAAAGCTAGATAACCCTTTTTGGGGAACAAATTGTTCCTCATGTTCGACCCTGGCACAGTTTGAGGCCATTTCCTCTTGTCCTATCTCTTGTCCCTTGGCAGAAGGGGACTCATTTCATTCCAACCTCCCTTCAGGGAGTTGTAGTGAACCAGAAGGTCTCCCCAGAGCCTTCTCCTCTCCAGGCTGAACACCTTCAGCTCACAGCAGAGGGCTTCCAGCCCTGCCAGCATTGCTGTGGCCTCCTCTGGCCCCGTTCCCAGCGGGTCCATGTCTGTCCTGTGCTGGATGCAGCCCTGCTTGCCTCAGTCTGTTGGCAGGATCAGAGGCAGAGTCATTCCATTGCCCCAGTGTGTTTGGCTCTCTTGCTGCCTCTGGACATAGCCCTCTGCTCTGTCATGCCCCATGGCACCTCCAGCTGGGATTTGTCCCAGTCGTGGCTGCTCCTCCACAGTGCCTGATGAACCTCTCCCCACAGCCAGGACTTTCCACCCCTGTCTCCAAAATCACTCTTGCTGCTGAGTGTTGCAGGCAAGGTTCTTTGGCTCTGTCTACCTCTGCTTTAGGGCATCTGCCACCAGCCCAGCGAGCAGAGCACAGGGCCAGGCACAGCTGAGCTGGCAGCCAACTCCTCAGCCTCTGCTGCTCTGGCCAAGCAGCAGTGCCAGTCGGGCAGTCCTCCCCTGCCAGCCTGTGCCGGGTTCACTCCATCCAAACAGGATCACCAGCACCCTGCCAGCCCTCCAGCAGCAGCCACCCTGCTTTTATCTTCCTTTCCTCCTCCCTCGCTTTCTGTTTTCTCCACCTGGTATTTCAGTGGTTGGTTGTTTGCCTTCAGGGAGGTTTTCTTGTTTGCTTGCTCAAATACCTGTTGTGACAGGCAGGGCTGAGAAAGAGCTGGGCTGCTGGCCACATCCATCCCAGTGCCCCTTCAGGAAACCATGCCAAGTGGGAAAACAAAGCCAGAAATGCACTTGGGCTTGGCCTGGGAGGTTTTTCTGCCCTGGGCTGGTTACATGGGGTGAGGGATGGAAAGAGCTTGGTTGTAAGGTCCTCATTCTGGGGAATGTTCCTTCAAGCTGGCAGTGTTGGGCACCATTGTTCTGCTGCCACCTGCTCTGCCCAGCCAGACCACCCTGACCTCAAGGAGCCGATGGCACCTTGCTTCCCTGCCTGCTTAGTACCACTTTTCCTCCCAGCCAGCGTTTTCACTCCCCTCTCACTCTCTCTCTCTCTTGGAAAAGGGTCTGGAGAGGCTGGAAGCAAGCAGCAGAACTTGGCACAGGGGCCACCAGGCAGGTCCTCCTCGTGCAGTGTCTCTCACATGCCTGTGCATGTTGTTTGAAGGGAGAGCATCAGGGCAGGCCATGCGTGGTGGGCAGGAATCTTCCCCTGCTGCTGAAACCAGAGTCATTTACTGGCTGCATCAACTGCCCAGCTGTGGTTGGTGTCTATGAGAACCATTTCCTGCCCTGCAGGAAGCTGCTCAGCCTTGCAGCAGCTGCTGGCAGGAGCAGCTGCTGCTGTGCTCTCCCCTCTGCTGGGTGACACTTTCTCACCTGCATCCCTGCTATTGGGGTGGCAGGAGCAGAGCTGCCATCTCTGTGCTGCAAGCGAATGGCAGAGGCTGCAGTGGGGAGGTGGGCAGCAGGGGGGCTGAGGAGAGACAGGGCTTGATGGGCTTGCAGGGCTACATGGCATGAGGTGCCACGTTTCTGCCCTCAGAGACATTTACTCACCTGTTATACAGAATCCCAGCTTGGGGTTAGAAGAGACCTCTGCAGATCCTCCAGTCCAACCCCCCCTGCTCAAGCAGGGCACCCGCAGCAGCGTGCCCAGCATCACAATGCCCAGCTGGGCTTGGAAGCTCTGCAGAGAAGAAGCTTCCACAACCTCTCTGGGCAGCCTGCTCCAGGCCTTCAGCACCCTCACACCAAACAAGCTTCTCCTCCTGGTCAGATGGAACCTCCTGGGTGCCAGTTTGTGCCCACTGCCTCTTGTCCTGTCCCTGGGCACCACTGATAGAGTCTGGGACCTTCCTCTTGCCACCCTTTAGTCCTTGCTGAACTTTGCTCAGACCCCCCTCTGGGGCTGCTCTTCTGCAGGCTCACCAGCCCCAGGGCTCTCAGCCTGGTCCTTAGCCACTCTGTCTAACTGGGGCAGGGGTGGGGGTCTGCAGTTCATTAAGGAGAAGGAAACCATCATCTTGCTCATGATTTGTCTGCATTAAACCTGTCCTCTTAGGCACACTTGCTCAAACTATTTCCCATCAACACAACCAAGAAGGAGATGAGGCAGTGTTGTGGTGGTGGCCAAGCAGCAGTGCCATCCTGGTTTGCCTTCAGCATTTGCTTCTCATCAATTGAGCCCTTCAAAGTATTGAAGGGAACAGCAATAGGAACTTACTGCTGCAGCAGGAGGGTGATAGAAGGTGGAGGGAGAAGCAATGCAGGCCCTGCAGGCTGCCTCAGAGCAGCAGAGGGTTTGGGATGCCCAAGAGAGGAGGTCAGGATGCAAGCTGGAGCTGGGGATGCTGCAGGCTCCTTAGCCAACACACGAGCAGGAGTCCTTTGGGCACCTCACTGGAGTTGGACACCAGCAACAGCAGCTCCTGCAGTGTGACCCTGTTGGGCCCTGCCTGCTTCTGGCTGTCAGCTTAATCCTGTTTGGCCAATTGGTGTTGGTTCAGCTGCTGAGTTGTCTCCATCTGGAGTTGCCATCCTTGGAGGTGTTCAAGGAATGCTTGGATGAGGCATTTAGTGCCATGGTCTGGTTGATTGACCAGGGCTGGGTGCTAGGTTGGACTGGATGAGCTTGGAGGTCTCTTCCAACCTGCTTGATTCTATGATTCTGTGTTGAGATGCTGGAAGGTGTTTGGAGAAAGGCAACAAAGCTGTGAGGGGCCTGGAGCACAGCCCTGTGAGGAGAGGCTGAGGGAGCTGGGGGGGTGCAGGCTGCAGCAGAGGAGGCTGAGGGCAGAGCTGATTGCTGCCTGCAGCTGCCTGCAGGGAGGCTGTAGCCAGGTGGGGTTGGGCTCTGCTGCCAGGCACCCAGGGACAGAAGGGGACACAGCCTCAAGCTGTGCCAGGGGAGGTCTGGGCTGGCTGTTAGGAGGAAGTTGTTGTCAGAGAGAGTGATTGGCATTGGAATGGGCTGCCCAGGGAGGTGGTGGAGTGGCCGTGGCTGGAGGTGTTGAAGCCAAGGCTGGCTGGGCACTGAGTGCCATGGTGTGATTGATTGGCCAGGGCTGGGTGCTAGGTTGGCACTGAGTGCCATGGTGTGGTTGGTTGGCTAGGGCTGGGTGCTAGGTTGGCACTGAGTGCCATGGTCTGGTTGGTTGGCCAGGGCTGGGTGCTAGGTTGGACTGGGTGATCTTGTGGGTCTCTTCCATCCTGCTTGATTCTGTGATAAGGATGATCAGAGGGCTGGAGCTGCTCTGCTATGGACACAGGATGAGAGAGTTTGGGCTGTTCAGTCTGGAGAAGAGAAGACCCTGAGGAGACCTTATTGTGGCCTTCCAGTGTCTGAAGGGGGCTACAAGAAAGCTGGTCTGGTTGGTTGGTCAGGGCTGGATGCTAGGTGGACACTGAGTGCCATGCTCTGGCTGATTGGCTAGAGCTGGGTGGGCACTTAGTGACATGCCCTGGTTAACTGGATAGGGCTGGGTGCTAGGTTGGCACTTGGTGCCATGGTCTGGTTGCTTGGCTAGGGCTGGGTACTAGGTTGGCCTGGCTGAGCTTGGAGGTCTCTTCCAACCTGGTTGATTCTATGGGTACATCCCAAAGAGGTGGCTCTTGCCCAGGGTCACACTTCAACATAGGCATCACGGAGAGGCTGATCCACAGAGCCACACGAGGTGCTGGGCAGGTGCTGAGGGAAGCCTGAGGGCAAACAGAAGGAACATCCCAGAAGGACCAGTGCAAAGCTTTGCCTTTGGGTAGCAGCAGTCATCTGCACAGCTCAAGGAAGGGAGGAGCAGTGCTTGGCAGTGGTGCAGCAGGCAGAGGCCTCGGTGAGTCACAGCCTCGCCGTGAGTCAGGGCTGTGACACGGCTGTGACACAGGCAGGCACACGTCAGCGGAGGCAGTGCAAGGAGCTGCAAGTTCCAGCAGGCAGCTGAAGCATTGCTCCTGTTCCTGGTGCTGGTAAAGCCACAGGCAGAGCCCTCCCTGTCCCGTTTTGGATGCTGTGTTTGGAGGAAGATGAAGGCCAGCAGCAGAGAGTCTGGGGAGAGCAGCAAGAGAGGTCGCAGGGATGGAAACTGTGAGGAATGAGCAAGGCTTGGGAGGACCCAGGGTTGTTTAGTCTAGGAAGGAGCAAGCTGAGCAAGGAGTGAGGTATGAAAAAGCTTTCAAAGGCATGAAAAGCTGCTGTGAAAAGTGAGGGAATGATCTGTTCCTAGGGATAAGATAAGGAGTCCTGGGCTGAGCAAGGAAATGTGGTCACCGGGGGAAGCTTGCAGAAGTGAAAGGCTGACGGAGGGCTGAAGCCAGCAGCGTGTGTGGGATCCATGGCAGGAGGCCTTCAGAGCACTCACAGAGTCCTAGCATGTTGTGGGATGGAAGAGACCTCTGCAGATCATCCAGTCCAACCCCCCCTGCTCGAGCAGGGCACCCCCAGCAGCGTGCCCAGCATCACAATGCCCAGCTGGGGCTGGAAGCTCTCCAGGAAAGGAGATTCCACAACCTCTCTGGGCAGCCTGCACCAGGGCTCCAGCACCCTCACACCAAACAGATGGAACCTCCTGGGTGCCAGTTTGTGCCCATTGCCCCTTGTCCTGTCACTGAGCACCACTGACAAGAGTCTGGCTCCATCTTCTTGCTCCCCACCCTTTAGTCCTTGCTGAGCATTGCTCAGATCCCCTCTGGGGCTGCTCTTCTCCAAGCTCTCAGCCTTTGCTCCTCACAGAGATGCTCCAGGCCCCCCTCTCTGGGTGGGTAAGAGAGGAACTCAGTTTGCTTTGCCTGTGAGACCTTTGCAGCCCTATTTTCCTGTTGCTCAGAGGTGGTTTTATGAAGCCTCTGGTGAAGTCTGTCCCTCTGGAGACAGGCACAGGTTTCCCAGATGCTGCCAGCCTTTGTGTGAGCCATGACAGTGCCACCTCCTTGTGGGTCTAGCAGCAATCCTCCGAGGTCCTGGTCAGCTGCAGGCTCACACTGAGGATGGAAGTTCAGGACAGGAGTACAGAGCATATTCACCTCTGGTGGGACAGCACAGGAGTCCCCAGCTTGCTGTTTGCACTTCTGTGTGTCCCTGCTGGGTGATTCACAGGCCTGCTCCTTGTCCTGAAGGCACTAGATGGGTGCAGGGGAGCCCCCTCGACAATCAGAGCTCATCCAGCACACTTCTTTGCTGGTTCAGAGGCTGATTTGGGCTGTCCTTCAGTTCTGGAAAGTCAGATCCTGCCTTTGTGTCCTAAATAGGCAACTGTCCTGATTCTCATCCCCAGGATCCATTATGTCTTAGCAAATTGCTTGCTCCCTTTTAAATGCCTTGGTGATTAAAGATGCTACAGCAGATACCCTTAATGAGTACAAAAAGGGTAATAATTCCTCTTGTTGGCACCCAGTGCAATTAATCAGGCCCCTTTACTTGCCTGCTAAACAGATGAGGCATTTAAGGCCAAGCAAGTTTTTAATTGGGCTCTAATGTCTCTCATTTACTTCAGCTTGGCACCAGCCTAGGAATTCCCACCCCCAGCTTTGCCATTGGGTTCACTCAGAGTGATGAAAGGCTCAGTGCAGAGGGAGGACTGGGCAGCAGACTCAGCCTCTGCCTGGCCTCATCCAACCTAGCCCTGAACACCTTCAGGGAGGGGACATCCACATCCTCCCTGGGCAACCTGTGCCAGTCTCTCCTCACCCTCACTCTACAGGATTTCTTCCTAATCTCCAGCCTCAACCTCCCCTCTCCCAGCTTCAGTGTAAGTAGGGGGGCAAAAGCTTAGGAATGCTGTGTGGACTGAGACAGCCTCCGTGGAAGAGAGAGGCACAAAGAGCTGCACTCATCAAGGAGCTCACAGAGGGACAGGGATCTGCTGGAGAGAGTCCAAGGAGGGATTATGGAGATGCTGAAAGGACTGCAGCACTGCCTGGTGAGGACAGGCTGAGGCCCTGGGGCTGTTTGATCTGGTGAAGGGACTTAGAGGGAATCTGATCAATGCCTGGAAATATCTGAGGGCTGTGGGTCAAGAGGGAAGGGACAAACTCTTCATTTGTGCCCTGGGTAGGATAAGGAGCAATGGATGTAAACAACAGCACAGGAGGTTCCACCTCCACATGAGCAAGAACTTCTTAACTCTAAGTGTCCCAGAGCCTGGCACAGGCTGCCCAGAGAGGCTGTGGAGTCTCCTTCTCTGGAGCCTTTCCAGCCCTGTCTGGGTGTGTTCCTGTGTGCCCTGAGCTTGACTCTAAGGGTCCCAAAGCCTGGCACAGGCTGCCCAGAGAGGTTGTGGAGTCTCCTTCTCTGGAGCCTCTCCAGCCCTGTCTGGATGTGTCCCTGTGCCACCTAAGCTAGATTGTATGGTCCTGCTCTGGCAGGGGACTTAAAATTGAAGCTCTCCAGAGGTCAGTTCCAACCCCTGACATCCTCTGATCCTGTGATGTGAAAATGGAATCTCTCCAAGCTTACCTTGTGCTGAAAACATCTTTGCACATTCTGCCTCCCTTGCACCACCTCCCTGCAACCTGCAGATAAGGATACTTGGAGCCATCATGTCTTGAAGAGGCTGAGCAATGATCAGGGGTTTATTGCCTGGTGGTGGTGTGAGGGCTGTAGGCATCTTGATGAGATGTTCAGGGATAAAGGTGAACAAAAGAGTTTCCATCTTGCTCTGGGTCCTCTCAGGGTGAAGTGTGTAGGCTGTCAGCACCTGCCCCAGCTGTGGGCAGGGACTGAAGGAACTGAGGGCCATGTTCCAAGGCATTTCTGCTCCCTTGGCCAGGCAGTATGAGGAGGGGCAGGCAGCTGTGGAGCTTGCCAGGGTGCCCTTGATCCAAGGTTTGGAGCCCAAATGTATTTGCATCCAAAGAAGCTGGTGAAGGAGCTAGAAAACAGATCTCATGAGGAGCAGCTGAGGGAACTGGGGTGGCTCAGCCTGGAGAAGAGGAAGCTGAGGGGAGACCTCACTGCCCTCTACAGCTCCCTGGAAGGAGGATGGAGTGAGATGAGGGTTATCTCCCAAGCAACAAGTGACAGAGAAGGAGAGGAAATGGCCTCAAGTTGCAGCAGGGAGAGGCTTAGGTTGGATATTAGGAACAAGTTCCTCACTGCAGGAGTGGGCAGGCACTGGAGCAGGCTGCCTGGGGCAGTGCTGGAGTCTCCATCCCTGGGGCTGTGGTTCTGACAGAAGTGGATTCTGTGGCTCTGTGGTTTAGTGGTGCCCTGGCAGTGCTGGCTCAAAGATCTTTGCCAGCCTTAATGCTTCTGTGATTCTCTGCCTCTGTCAGGAAGCTGCAAGCCCAAGTGACCAGGGCCAGCTGAGAATCTCCTGGCTGAGGCTTACAAAGATGTCAGTTCCTTTGATTGAATCCCAGACAAACTGCAGGATGATTTCCCTTTGGAGGCTTGGGGCCGATGGAAGCACAAACCAGGCTAATGATCCCATCAGAACAGCTTTGGCTGCCTTCCCAAGCCAGGCTACCCCCTGGGCTAGAACCGTGCTGGGAGAGAGCTGATGGAGAGCAATCTGCCACCTGGCTCACCTGGCTGCCTTCCTTGGGCTCTCCCCAACCCCCCTCCTCAGATTCCTCCATCTCTCAGGAACGAGAATCATTTCCTCTCGGGCTTCTTGCAGAGGCAAAGGCCCTGCAGACCTGAAGTTATCTCTGGAATGTGTGTAAACACCCAGCTCAGGGAGCTGCTGTTTGCCCCCTTCTCCTGGGGGGGTTGGGAAGGGGCTCAGACCAGTTTGCTTTATGGGTTCCCAGCCCTGAGAATCGCCTTCCTCTGCAGGTGACCTGGCTGACCCCAGTCCCTCTGTGTGCATTTCACAGCACAATCACAGAGCATTAGAGTTT
The DNA here is from genome assembly GCF_015220805.1 of Pogoniulus pusillus. Lineage (NCBI taxonomy): Eukaryota > Metazoa > Chordata > Aves > Piciformes > Lybiidae > Pogoniulus > Pogoniulus pusillus. The sequence goes on from NC_087283.1 coordinate 20,509,939, forward strand.
GGAAGGGACCTCCAGAGATCCCTCAAGTCCAACCCCCCCCTACCAAAGCAGGATAAGAGGTAGATTCGGAGGGGGAGCCCACCATGTAGGTGGGATTTTGGTCTTCTAAGAAGGGGAGGAAAGAGCAAAGTGGTGGCTTGCTGCTGGACAGGGAGCTGGGAGATGGTGTGGGAGGGCTCCATGTGTGTTGTGGGGGCGGAAAGAATGGGATTTAGGTGATCTTTGGGCAGAAAAAATGGGCAGTCAGGAGAAGGGGGGGGGGGGGCTGCACATGGTTCTGGTGCCCTCATCTTCAAAGAGCTTTGACATCATCAAGTCATAGAATAGGTTGGGCTGGAAGGAACCATAAAGATCATCCAGTTCCAACCCCCTCCTGCCTTGGGCAGGGACACCTCCCACCAGCCCAGCTTGCTCAAGGCCTCATCCAACCTAGCCCTGAACACCTTCAGGGAGGGGACATCCACATCCTCCCTGGGCAACCTGTGCCAGTCTCTCCTCACCCTCACTCTACAGGATTTCTTCCTAATCTCCAGCCTCAACCTCCCCTCTCCCAGCTTCAGTGCAAGTAGGGAGGCAAAAGCTTAGGAATGCTGTGTGGACTGAGACAGGCTCCGTGGAAGAGAGAGGCACAAAGAGCTGCACTCGTCAAGGAGCTCACAGAGGTGTCCATTCCTTATGAGTGCATCACTGATGAGCCCTGCCTGTTGCACCAAAACCATCCCTTGCTTTGGGTTGGAAAAGCCCTCTCAGATCATCCACTCCAACCACTGACCCCACACCACCACAGCCATCTGCACCCAAGTGCCATGGCCACAGGTTCCTTGAACACCTCCAGGCATGAGGACTCCAGCACCTCCCTGGGCAGCCTGTGCCAATCTCTGACCACTCTTGCAGCAAAGAAGTTTTTCCTCATCTCCAACCTAACCCTGCCCTTTCCCCTCCTTCTGTCACCTGAGACTAGGGAGAAGAGCCCAAACCCACCTGACTGCAACCTCCTTTCAGGTAGCTGTAGAGAGCAACGAGGTCTCCAGGTCTTCTTCTCCAGGCTAAACACCCCCTGTTCCCTCAGCTGCTCCTCCCCAGCCCTGTTCAGCAGACTCTTCCCCAGCTTTGTTGCCTTTCTCTAGACCTGCTGCAGTCCTTGCAGTGGGGGTCCCAAAAGTGAGCCCAATGCTTAAGATGTGCCAAGCACAAGGGCACAATCACTTCCCTACTCCTGCTGGCAACACTATTCCTGATGCAGGCCAGGATGCTGGTGGTCTTTCTGGGCCCTAAACCAGACAGGTAAGAAGGCTAAGCAGGACAGGTGGAGGGCTTGAGTGACAGGAGCCTTCAGCAGCAGCAACCAGAACTTAAAGCCAGGCAAAACCAAGCAGCAACCAGAACCTAAAGCCAGGCAAAACCAAGCTGCAACCAGAACCTAAAGCCAGGCAAAACCAAGCTGCAACCAGAACCTAAAGCCAGGCAAAACCAAGCAGCAACCAGAACCTAAAGCCAGGCAAAACCAAACTGCAACCAGAACCTAAAGCCAGGCAAAACCAAGCAGCAACCAGAACCTAAAGCCAGGCAAAACCAAGGAGCAACCAGAACCTAAAGCCAGGCAAAACCAAGCTGCAACCAGAACCTAAAGCCAGGCAAAACCAAGCAGCAACCAGAACCTAAAGGCAGGCAAAACCAAGCAGCAGCCAGAACCTAAAGCCAGGCAAAACCAAGCAGCAACCAGGACCTAAAGCCAGGCAAAACCAAGCAGCAACCAGGACCTAAAGCCAGGCAAAACCAAGCTGCAGCCAGAACTTAAAACCAAGCATCAACCAGAACCTAAAGCCAGGCAAAACCCAAGCTGCAGCCAGAGCCTACAGCCAGGCAAAACCCAGGTGCAAGCAGGCAGGTTGGCTCCGAGGAAGCGGTTAACTCCTAGCTGTGTTGTCAGCAAGCTGCTGGTGGCTGGCTCAGGCTGGATCCCTTCCAGAAAACACCACTTTAAACTGAAGACAAAGAAGCAGGCTTAGCACAGGAGGTGATCAGTGGAATGGCTTGGCCTGGTGCATCCAGGGGGTCAAAGCAGATGATTTGATGATCCCTTTTGGCCTGCAAGCTCTCTGCTCTCTGCGGAAGATGAGTGCCAAAGCCCTTTCACAGCAAGCAAGCACTTGAGAGATGTGTGTAATGAACTCGAAGGGAGCAGCAGAGTGGGGTCTGCTTGCCTGAAGGGCTGCCCCAAGTCGGTGGCCACCTGCTGAGTGGAGGTGGCTCAGCAGCACCAAGGCCACACTGCTCTGGTGTGTGGTGTGTGTCAGCTCTGGTCGCTAGCTGCGGACGGACGCTGCCTGTGCCTAACTAACGTTTGCTCCCTTCTCTCCATCAGGGTGAAGAGGCCAAGTGGTATGAGCAGCCTCCTGGGCAAGATTAGCTCCAAGAAGCAGAAGATGAGCACGCTGGAGAAATCTAAACTGGACTGGGAGAGCTTCAAGGAGGAGGAGGGGATTGTGGAGGAGCTGGCGATCCATAACCGAGGGAAGGACGGGTAAGGGACTGCCACTGAGAGCCAGCAGGGTCAGCACAGAAACCTGCCCCTGGGAAGGGATGAAAACTGCAGCAGTGCAGGTTAGGAGGTGACCTGCTGGAGGACAGCCCCAAGGAGAAGGACCTGGGAGAGTCCTGGGGGGCACCAAGTTCTGCGTGGCACAGCAGTGTGTCCTGGTGGCCAAGAAGGTCAGTGGGGTCCTGGGCTGCGTTAAGAAGACTGTGGCCAGCAGATGGAGGGAGGTTCTTCTGCCCCTCTACTCTGCCTTAGGGAGGCCCCAGCTGGAATACTGCATCCAGTTCTGGGCACCCCAGTTCAGGAGGGACAGGAATCTGCTGGAGAGGATCCAAGGGAGGGCTACAAGGATGCTGAAGGAGCATCCTGCCTGATGAGGAGAGGCTGAGAGCCCTGGGGCTGCTTAGTCTGGAGAGGGGAAGGTTAAGAGGGGACCTGAGCAATGTCTGTCAATATCTGAGGGCTGGGGGTCAGGAAGGGAGGGACAGGGACAGCCTCTGCTCACTTGTGCCCTGGGGTAGGATAAGGGCAATGGATGGAAACTGCAGCACAGGAACTTCCACCTCAGCATGAGCAAGAACTTCTTGACTGTAAGAGTCCCAGAGCCCTGGCACAGGCTGCCCAGAGAGGTTATGGAGTCTCCTTCTCTGGAGCCTTTCCAGCCCTGTCTGAATGTGTTCCTGAGTGACCTGAGCTAGATTGTATGGCCCTGTTCTGGCAGGGGACTTGAAATCAAAGATCTCCAGAGGTCACTTCCAACCCCTAACATCCTCTGGTCCTGTAATCCTGTGACCTTGTGACCTAGTAGTGGTTGAGCATGTCCCACCATTTCCTCTGTGTGTATTGCAGCAGGGAGTTCAGCACAGCCATGGGCTTGCTCCAAGGTTTATCCTAGGGATACATAAAACCAGCAGCTGTGCTGGAGTCACAGGGAGACAGGTATGGCTGGGGTCAGCCTCTTTCCCAATCACAAGTGATAGGACAAGAGGAAATGGCCTGAGGTTGTGCCAGGGGAGGCTTAGGTTGGAGATGAAGGAGAATTTCTTTGTTGCAAGAGTGGTCAGGGATTGGCACAGGCTGCCCATGGAGGTGGTGGAGTCCTCTTGCCAGGAGGTGTTCAAGAATCCTGTGGCCATGGCACCTGGGGCCATGGTTTGATGGCCATGGTGGGGTTGGGTTGCTGGTTGGACTGGATGATCTCAGAGGGCTTTTCCAAGCCAGACAGATCTGTGATGCTAAGGCTGACAGCTCCTCTTGCTGTGTGCTGCAGCCTCGAGAGCTCTTCAAGTGCAGCTGCAGCAGGGCCTGGCTGTGCTTTACCTTCTCTGCTGCCAGTGGCACACGCAGGATGAAGTGGGCTGAGTAAGCACAGTGTCACTCTCAGTATCACACTGTGGTGTGGGCTGGGAGGGACCTCTGGAGATCATGGACTCCAAACCCCTGCCTAGAGAAGGTCAAACAGGAGCACAGGCAGGCAGGTTTTGAATGCCTCCAGAGGTGCAGACTCCACCACCTCTCTGGGCAGCCTACTCCAGGGCTCCTGAACCCTTCAAGAAGATCCATCTGCCTCTGCCCTCTCTGTTTTTCTGTAACCTCAGACTGGGGGGAGGTATGGAGCTTTTTTGTGTTCTTCAAATGACACATTCCAGCTGCCTCTGTCCTCCCTCCTCCTGCCTCAAGATGCACACAGAGGTGGAACAGCTGGCAAGGGGCATAACGGCAACGCTGGGCAGCGCTTGGGGTCCTGCGTGACCTTCTCTAGGTGACCCTGCCTTGCCAAGGAGGGAGGGGATGGACTCAGTGACCTCCAGAGGTCCTGTGTGACCCTGCCTTGCCAAGGAGGGAGGGGATGGACTCAGTGATCTCCAGAGGTCCTTTGCAAACCCTCCTGCTCCGTGTTCATCAAGCAGTGTTCACTCCAAGGAGGTTAATGGAAGGCTCGTAAAAGTAAACGGCGAGGCCGTAAATAAAGCTGGAAGTTAATAACAGGCACCACGGGGAGGGATAATGGGATCAGGAGTGGTGTTTCCACTACAAGTGCTTTGCTAAGCTCTGGGACAGCTCATAAAATGGATTTTTATTGGAAGCTGTTCTTGTGCTCTGTGGGAAAAAGAAGCTGCTTACGTTCCAGCAGGCCGGGTGGCGCGGTTTGAAGCGCCGAGCTTCTCCCAGGATGGCTTTGCAGCCTTCCCCAGCAGCTCTGCTCCAGCAGCTCTGGCCTCATCTCTTCCTGGGCCTGAAACAGGCAGAGAGGCTCATTAGGAGAGCTGGAGCAGGGGACAGAGTGTTCCTCTGGGGTCCCAGGTGCAAGGAGGTGAGTGATTTACCTCCCGTATAGGTGTGGCAGAGCAGGCATGCACCAGCTCCTCACCATGGCAAACACAGAGTCAACCAGGATGGAAGAGAGCTCCAAGCTCAGCCAGGCCAACCTAGCACCCAGCCCTGGCCAACCAACCAGCTCATGGCACTAAGTGCCAACCTAGCACCCAGCCCTGGCCAACCAACCAGACCATGGCACTAAGTGCCAACCTAGTACCCAGCCCTAGCCAAGCAACTAGAGAATGGGACTAAGTGCCAACCTAGCACCCAGCCCTGCCCAACCAACCAGAGCATGGCACTAAGTGCCAACCTAGCACCCAGCCCTGGCCAACCAACCAGACCATGGCACTCAGTGCCCCATCCAGGCTTGGCTCCAACACCTCCAGGCGCGGCAACTCCACCACCTCCCTGGGCAGCCCATTCCAATGCCAATCACTCTCTCTGCCAGGAACTTCTCTAACACTGGCACAGGCTGCCCAGGAAGGTGGCACTTGGTGCCATGGCCTAGCCTTGAGCTCTGTGGTAAAGGGTTGGACTTGATGATCTATGAGGTCTCTTCCAACCTTGATGATGCTGTGATACTGTGATACTGTGGTTGAATCCCCATTGCTGGAGGTGTTTCAGAGAGACAGAGATGTGGTGCTGAGGGTCATGGCTTAGCACCAGCCTTGGTGGAGATAGAATAGAACAGAAGACTGGATGAGGCACTTAGTGCCATGGTCTGGTTGATTGGTTAGGGCTGGGTGCTAGGTTGGACTGGATGAGCTTGGAGGTCTCTTCCAACTTGGCTGATTCTATGAATGAAATGGAATGGAATGGAATAATCTATTTTGATGATCTCTTTGGGTCCCTTCCAACCCCTGACATCCTGTGAGCCTGTGATCTGCTCGCTGTGAGTTACCTCCACCTTCAAGGTCAAGGAAGGGAGAAGAGAGGAGCACTGATGGGCCCAGAGCTGACTGCATTTCAGAGCAGGCAGGCTGCTTGGGGCACAGACCACACTTCAGCTCCTCCTGCAGGAGCCTGCTCTGTCCCCTCCTTGGTGCCTCTTCTGCAACAGAGTTAGCTCTGCTCACCCTTCAGCTGGCAATCATTTACTCACCCCTGTGAAAACCAGGATGAGTGGTTGTTAACCCTTCCACTCAGGCAGGAGGGAGTGGGGCTCTGCTGTTGATGCAAACCTCTGGGCCCTGCTGTCCCTCTTGCAGTTGGAAATGTCTCCTGGCCTGGGCACAAGCTGTTCCTGGAGGTGCCTGCCCGGTGCCACACGTGCCTGCAGCCTGCTGAGATCATCCAAGCGTGTCTCAGGACAGGCAGGAGGCACTTCTTGTTGCTCAGAAAGGGAGGCAGGCTGGATTCCTGCTTGTGGTAGCCTTGCAGAAGTCACTGCTCACAACCTTGTGCCCCCTCAGTCCTTCTCCAGCAGCAAACCCTGCTTGGCCAGCTGAGCAGCCAAGCTGCAGCATCTTTCTCCTGCTGGTGCTTCTTATCAGCCAGCCACAGCCTGGCCCTGAGGTTCCCATGGCAGAGGGGGCACAGTGCCCACCCTTGCCTCTGATTTTCATACAGTCACAGAACTGTTAGGGCTGGAAGGGACCTCATGTTTAGATGCAACTTCTGATGTTCAGATTGTGCCCAGGTAATCACAGAATCACAGATGTGGATTGGAAGTGACCTCAAGGATCATCCACTTCCAATCCCCCTGCTGTGAGCAGGGACACCTCACACTAGATCAGGCTGCTCAGAGCCACATCCAGCCTGGCCTTAAAATCTTCCAGGGCTGAGGCTTCCACCACCTCCCTGGGCAACCTGTGCCAGTCTCTCACCATCCTCATGCTGAACAACTTCTTCCTAACATCCAGTCAATCTCCCTTCCTCTAGCTTGGATCCATCCTTCCCAGTCCTATCACTGCCTGACACCCTAAAAAGTCCCTCCCCAGCTTTCCTGTAGCCTCCTGCAGACACTGGAAGGCCACAATAAGGTCTCCTTGGAGCCTTCTCTTCTCCAGACTGCCCAGCCCCAACTCACTCAGTCTGTCTCCATAGCAGAGCAGCTGCAGCCCTCTGAGCATCCTTGTGGCCCTTCTCTGGACACTTTCCAGCCCCTCCAGATCTCTCCTGTCACAGGCTCCAGAACTGGGCACAGTGCTCCAGGTTGGGTCTCACCAGAGGCTGCAGAGGGGCAGAATCCCCTCCCTCACCCTGCTGCCCACACTGCTCCTGCTGCAGCCCAGGCTCTGCTTGGCCTCTGGGCTGCCACTGCACACTGCTGGCTCACACTGAGCTTCTCTTCCACCAGCACCCCCAAGTCCCTCTCTCCAGGGCTTCTCTCAAGCCAGGCACTGCCCAGCTTGGGATTGCTCTGACCCAACTGCAGAACCTTGCACTCAGTCATGAAGTTGGCCTGGGCCCAGCTCTGCAGCCTGCCCAGGTCCCTCTGGATGGATCCCTGCCCTCCAGCCTGCCAGCTGCACCACACAGCTTGGTGTGGTTGGTGAACTTGCTGAGGCTCTGTCCATGTCACCAACGAAGATGTTTAACAATTCTGCTCCTTTGGCCAGCCCCCAAGGACTATTTGCAGCAGGATTTGGGCTCCTGCAGCCTGGCTGAGGCCTGTCCTGGATTTGGCAGGAGGGGCTGAAGCGAGGAGCAGAGGCAGCTCCTCCTCCTCCTGCTGCTGATCTGCCATGTGCTTTATAAATGGAAATGTGCAGCCTCTTAACTGGGCCACCTTTGTAGGGCAGGTCCAGTGGGGAAGCAGCCCTGCTCTGGGCATGGAGTGCCCTGTGTGACTGGCAGGGGACAGGACAGCACCACCAAAACCCTCCCCAGAGCAGCCTGCAGCTGCCCTGCTTAGCAGCCCTGGCCTCTTCCCCAGCAAACGCCTTTCCTCTGCCCTGCCTCGCAGCTGCTCCCTTTCCCTGAGGCTGATAACTCCTGGGGAGGCACCGAGGCAGGTACCAAAGGTTGTTTAGCCAAGCTCAGGACGGGTGTTTGTGCCTCCCTCGTGCCCTTTGCCCTGCTGTTGGGCACCAGGGGAACCTGCTGCCAGCTGCACCAAGGGAACCGTGCAGCCAGCCACAGCCTGGGCACAGGGTTAGGGGTGCAGCGTGGAGCTTCCCCCCACCCTGCAGACAGAATCACAAGTCAGGGGCTGGAAGGGACCTCCAAAGCTCATCCAATCCAACCTCCCTGCCAGAGCAGGGTCACCTAGTGCAGATCAAACAGGAGCACATCCAGGCAGGTCTGGGATATCTCCAGAGAGGGAGACTCCACAGCCCCCCTGGGCAGCCTGTGCCAGGGTTCTGGCACCCTTACAGGGTAAAAATTCCTCCTCAATGTTTAAATGAAACTTCCTCTGCCTCAGCTCCCTCTCCTTGCCCCTTGTGCTGGCACTGGGCATCACCCAGCAGAGCCTGACTCCAGCCTCTGGGCACTCAGCCTGCACAGCTTTATCAACATGAATGAGGTCACCTCTCAGCCTCCTCCTCTCCAAGCTAAAGAGCCTCAGTTCCCTCAGGCTCTCCTCCTAACAGAGCTGTTCCATTCCCTTCAGCATCTTTGTGGCTCTGTGCTGGACTCTCTCCAGCAGTTCTCTGTCCCTTTTGAACTGGGGAGCCCAGAACTGGACACAGTACTGCAGATGCAGCCTCAGCAGGGCAGAGCAGAGGGGCAGGAGAACCTCTCTCCACCTACTCCCCACAGCCCTTCTCATCCACCCCAGACTGGCATTGCCCTTCCTGGCCCCCAGAGCACATTGCTGGCTCATGCTCAACCTCCTATCCACCAGGACCCCCACATCCTTCTCCCCTTCACTGCTTCCCAAGAGCTCAGTCCCCAACCTGTACTGCTCCCTGGGGTTGTTCTTCCCCAGGTGCCCTTGTCCGTGTTGAATTCCATTCCATTTCTCCCTGCCCACCCCCTCCAGCCTGTCCAAGTCTGCCTGAATGGCAGCACAGCCTTCTGGTGTGGCAGCCACCCCACCCAGGTGGCTGTGTCCACCAGCACCTCCAGCCTCTGTCTCCGTGCAGGGCAAGCGGCTGGGCTGGCTGCCAGGCTGCCTGCCCCCCTGGAAGCCCTGGCACACAGCGGGTGGTGCCTCCCGGGCACGGCGCTGGCCCCTCCGGTGCTCTTCTGCGGCCAGCCAAGGACAGCGCCACAGGCTAACGGCAGGGTTTGCTCCTGGTGAGACCACATTCCTGCCTCATGATCCATAGCCAGCCCCAGCAACCAGTCCCTGCCTGCTGGAGAGGCAGGGCAGGAGGAGGAGGAAGGCACTGACCCCGTGCTAGGATTGGCAGTCACAGAGGGGCCAAAGGAGCTTCAGATGCAGTTCTGGAGGAGCTTCAGATGCAGTTGCTGGTGCCCAAGCAGTCAGGGTGTTACCAGGCTGCCAGGGGTAACCCTGCCCCTCTGCCCCCCCAGCCTGTGGCCGCGGTGGTGGCGTCGTGGGGGAGGAAAGCCACACGCCCAGCGCCATGACACACCAATACACGACGTGACACCCCCCCCATCACTTCCTTCCCGTGGCCCCAGGAGCAGGTCACCTCCCTGCTCCAGGGGAGGAAGGGAAACGACACTCCCCTGCCCACCTTCTTCCTGAGCCAGCCTGGGGAGGGAGCCTCGGTGCAGGACCCTCCTTTGCCAGCAAGGGGCAAGGGTGGGGGCAATCTCTGCTGGCACTCAGGGTGCCTGGGGAAGGGGCCTCAGTGCAGGACCCTCCTTTGCCAGCTAGGGGCAAGGGTGGGGGCAATCTCTGCTGGCACTCAGGGTGCCTGGGGAAGGGGCCTCAGTGCAGGACCCTCCTTTGCCAGCTAGGGGCAAGGGTGGGGGCAATCTCTGCTAACACTCAGGGGCTGCCTTCTGCCGTGCCAGGCCCCTGGCAGCCAGCAGAGAGGAGCTGACCCAGTTGTGTCAGCCTGTGATGGGAGCAGGGTGGCAGCAGGGGACAGGCAGGGGAGGATTGCTCACTGGGGTGAGTTTGGATTTGTGCATTTCCAGCTTGGGCAGGCAGCAGCACCAGGGCCATTGTTTAACCTGGAGAAGAGGAGGCTCAGGGCAGAGCTCATTGCTGCCGGCAGCTCCCTGCAGGGAGGCTGTAGCCAGCTGGAGTTGGGCTCTGCTGCCAGGCACCCAGCAGCAGAACAAGGGGACACAGCCTCAAGCTGTGCCAGGGCAGGTCTGAGCTGGCTGTTAGGAGGAAGTTGTTGGCAGAGAGAGTGATTGGCATTGGAATGGGCTGCCCAGGGAGGTGGTGGAGTCCTCATGCCAGGAGGTGTTCAAGAATCCTGTGGCCATGGCACCTGGGGCCATGGTTTGATGGCCATGGTGGGGTTGGGTTGCTGGTTGGACTGGATGATCTCAGAGGGCTTTTCCAAGCCAGACAGATCTGTGATGCTGAGGCTGACAGCTCCTCTTGCTGTGTGCTACAGCCTCGAGAGCTCTTCAAGTGCAGCTGCAGCAGGGCCTGGCTGTGCTTTACCTTCTCTGCTGCCAGTGGCACATGCAGGATGAAGTGGGCTGAGTAAGCACAGTGTCACTCTCAGTATCACACTGTGGTGTGGGCTGGGAGGGACCTCTGGAGATCATGGACTCCAAACCCCTGCCTAGAGAAGGTCACACACTGGCCGTGACACCTGGGGACACAGTTTGGTGACCCTGGCGGCGTTAGGTTGGTGCTTGGACCGGATGATCCTAGAGGGCTTTTCCAACCTTAACCACTGCCTGCCCGCTGCCAGCCTGGCAAACCAGAGCCTGTGGTGCTCATCTCTCAGACATCCCTGGCTAGCAGGCACCAGCTGTGGTGCAGGAAAAGCAGCCATGGGCGGAGAGAAGCCGACCGCAAGTAGCTCCTGCCGGGGGAAGGGGGGTGGGGAGCCAGCACAGTGACCTTGCCGGGACAGCCCTGAGCGTTTGCCACCCTGAAACCGATGCAAAGGGCTTGCGAGGATTCAATTAGAGCTCCGCTTTGGAGCTGCGATTTCTGCTCCCTCTGTAGGTTAATTAGTAGCACAGCCCCGGGGCCCTCCGTGGCAAAGGGTTTGCAGCAAAAGGGCATTAAAATTCATCTGCTTGCCGTTGAGGAGCTGCGAGGTGCTTCTCCAGGTGCTGTCCTCCTTGCAGTGCTCAGGTGCCTGGCTGAGAGGGGAGAAGTAAACACTCAGCCATAGGGCAGAGCCGGTTTGTGGCTGGGAAACCCCTGGCCTGAAGCCCCCAGCTGCTTGCTGGGCGATGCTGTTGGCATCCCTCCTGCTGCTCATGCCCCTTATCAGCTTGTATTGTGCTGCTGTGGTCGGGTTCCAGATGCTTTCCTGAGGAGGGTGTGGGGCAGGCTCACCTGGGAAGCCAGTGGAGAGTGTTAGAGCTGCCTCTCCTGCCCTGAGACCTTTCCAGTTGCTTGTGAAGGTCATTTTCCAGCCCTAAGGAATGAGCTGGAGCCAGAAGTAGCCAGCTCCTATCTCCAGCCTGTGGGGATCCAAGCAACAGGGCAAGAGGAAAGAGCCTCAGGTTGTGCCAGGGGAGGTTTAGACTGGACAAGAAGAGCCATTTGTTCCCCAAAAGGTTTGTCAAGCCCTGGAACAGGCTGCCCAGGGCAATGGTGGAGTCCCCATCCCTGGAGGGGCTGAAAAGCCATGGAGATGTGCTGCTGGAGGACATGGCTCAGTGGTGGCCTGGCAGAGTTGGATTAATGGTTGCACTGGATGAGCTTAAAGATCTTTTCCAACCAAAACAATTCTGTGCTGCTGTGATCCTTCACCCTAGAGCTCAGTGAGTGTCCCAGGAGACACTCAGCAGCCCACTGAGCCGTTTATATGCCCACGGGGAGAGGCTCAGCATAGCAATCAGCTTATGGAGAGAGGAAGGCAAAAGCCTTCTCTTCCTGCTTGTCCCTTTGGGTCAGCTGTGCCCCTGGCTGCTGTTGGCACTGCTTACAGCCTCTGTCTCTCTGCCTCCCTGCAGGTACATCGAGAGGAAAGCATTCCTGGAGCGTGTGGATCACAGGCAGTTCGAAATCGAGCGTGACATTAGACTGAGCAGGATGAAGCCCTGACGTGCCAGGGGCATCCTGCTGCCTTCTGTGCCTGACAGCTGGCTGGGGGCTGCCAGCAAGCACAGAAAGCCATCCTCTACCCAAGACTCAGCCTGTGTCTCTCGACCTGCAGGCTTTTCCTTTTACTGTAATAGTTGGGGGCGGGCATTGGTTGTGGGCAGGGGACTCTTGGAGGGTTAAATGGCTCAGCAGGTGACAGCAGCCACCGTGTGGGACTCTGGCAGGCAGCTTTGCAAGGAGAAGAGACGGTGGCAGCCATCCTTTGCCAGCGCTGGGTGATCAGTGCCAGGGCTGGGAGGGTGCTGGAGCCTAGGGTGAGGCTCAGCTTGGTGGCTGCTGTGGGCTGGAACCCTTCTCCCTTCTCCCCGCTCTCCGCCAGCCCTGCAGCGCTCCCTGCCCCTCCGCGCCGTGCTCCTGCCCGGACAAAGCCCAACTGTCTGTACTTGTTTGTGGGGTCTGATGATGCTGGGGGGGAGGTTTTCAACAAGCTCGTGAAGAAATCCTTCCTTGTTCGTGCTGTCAAGAGGTCGGGAGCAGCTGCAGCAGGCAGGATGGGCCAGGATCTGAGCGTTCACATGAATAAAGTATTCCATCCCCGCTCTCTGGCGTGCTGGCAGCCTGGTTCGTGTGGGAAGCAGGAGACAAGGGAGCAAAGGGTCCATAGCTGCAGTGTGGAGTGGAGTGGCTGACTGTGAGGGTGAAAATCCTGCTCAGAGGTGCCTTGATGGCAGCCTGAGGGTCAGGGCAGTGCTCTCCCTCTGCGCTACTGGGGCTGGTGCGGGCTTAAAGCCAGAGCTGGAGAGCGATGGGGACAATGTGGCCCTCCCCTAGCGGTACCGATGGAGCGAGGGAACCCACCCAAGTTCGTGCAAGGACGTTCAGCAAGTGAAGCTGCCTGGGAGGGCAGACCGAGGCTGCGGGGTGTGGAGCCAGCAGCCGGAGCTGGAGGGAGCAGCGCAGCATCCCTTCTGGCGGCTCTCAGCGTTTGGCCAGCGCTCGTCCTCAGAGCAGAGGTGCTGCTCGCTGGCCTTCTTCCACGAGGTGCTCGGGTGGGAGGGAAGCAGCAGGAGCCTCATCCTTCCTGCTGACGGGGCGAGCGATGCCACCGCTGCCGCTGGCCCCTTGCCCCTGGCTCAGCTGCGGCCTCACGTGTCAGCTGCTGAGTCAGCGCTCGCTCTGTGCCAGCCCTCGCTCTGTGCCAGCCCTCGCTCTGTGCCAGCCCTCGCCGTGGGGACAAAGCACCACGTGCTCGGGGCAGCCGCAGCCCTGGGTGCCCGGTTATGGACGGGCTGAGCTGCTGCGGACCTGCTCCAGCCAGCCTGAAGTGGGGCAGAAACAAAACAAAGTGGGGGAGTGCTGACACTTTGCTCGTCTCCAGATGCTTCCGAGCCAAGCTGCTGCATTGCTTTGGGTTGCAAAAACAGTCCCTGCCCAGGGGAGGCTGCGGGGAGGTTTCAGCTCTGGACATCTGGCTGACAGCAAGCAGCCCTGGGCTAGACCGTGAAGGGAGCTTCTGCGGTAGCTGGGCTGCTGTCGTGCTCGGGAGGGTGGTGCTGGAGCAGCTCTGGGCCCTCTCTCCTCCCCGTGCGATGGGAAGGCAAACAGGTCCTGCCCTGCTTCCAGGGTCACTCCCAGCAGGGACTCCAAGGCAACCCGAGCTTGTTTTGCAGCAGGTCCTCACTGGTGGTGAGAGGCTGAGGGAGCTGGGGGGGTGCAGCCTGCAGAAGAGGAGGCTCAGGGCAGAGCTGATTGCTGCCTGCAGCTGCCTGCAGGGAGGCTGTAGCCAGGTGGGGTTGGGCTCTGCTGCCAGGCACCCAGCAGCAGCAGAAGGGGACACAGCCTCAAGTTGTGCCAGGAGAGGTCTGGGCTGGCTGTTAGGAGGAAGTTGTTGGCAGAGAGAGTGATTGGCATTGGAATGGGCTGCCCAGGGAGGTGGTGGAGTGGCCGTGGCTGGAGGTGTTGAAGCCAAGGCTGGCTGGGGCACTTAGTGCCATGGTCTGGTTGCTTGGCTAGGGCTGGGTGCTAGGTTGGAGCCTGGAGCCTGGAGGTCTCTTCCATTCCAACCTGGTTGATTCTATGATTCTATGCAGCTTGGCCAGGGGGTCTCAAGTGGGGCTGTAAGCTCAGAGTGGGCAGCAGGGAAAATCATTTGCCTTCTGCTGGGGCTGAGGAGAAGGAGAGGAGGAGATGCTGCAGCATCTTCTCTGCCCTGTGTCCCCTCCTGACTGTGATCCTGGAGCCTCACATGCTGGATCTAGGTCGGGCTGGGTCCTATCACCCCCTCATAGGCCGAGTCCCCACAGTGTGGGCTCCTTTGGGACTGCCAACTGAAATCTCTGCTGCTGCTGCTGGGAGCTGCCTGCCTTGCAAGGCCTCCAGTGTGGCTGCATTTTGGGGCTCAGCAGCATCTTGGCTTGAAAGTAGGTTAGAAATGGAAGGTCACTGTGTGTGCTGCATCACGAACAAGAGCTGGATGGAAGTGCCACTGAGATCCTGAAGGGCAGAGGCATCAACCTCAGCCCTACTCTTAACAGGCTTAAAGAGCTCCAGGCTGTGTCCAGAGAGAGGCAGGCAGCAGCAGGCTCTGGGTGGCTCTGAGGGGTGGTTCTGGGCTTGCACACACACGATGTGTTGGTGGGATCTGGCCAGCACAGGCTCCACTGCTTCCCAGTTTATAGATCCTGCCTGCCAGCTCCAGCTCTCCAGCCTCTCTTCTCTGGGCTTTTTTCTTCCCCTTCAGCTGAGCAAACGTGGAAAAAAATTGAAATCCTGGAAGCAGCTCAACCTGCTGCATAAGTGCAGTTTGACAGCAGCAGCCCAGAGCCTCTGCTCCCCTCTCTGCTGGGCTCCCCCCATCCTGGCAGCGTGGCATGCCCAGCTCGGCTCAAGGACGCCAGGATGTGGTGCCAGCTCCTGGCCCAGCAAGCTGGGACGGGCTCAGTGGGCTGGCTGGAGGCAGTCTCCAGCCTGAGGACAATTCCTGGCTCCCTCTGAGCACGCTCCCAAGTGTCCCACGTTTTTGCTCGGTTGGATCATGTATTCCTTGCCTCTCATTCCCGAAGACGAGGAGTGATTTACAGGGCTCCAGGAAACACAGCTTGGCTGCTGAGGAAGGAAAGAGAGCAAGCCCAAACCCCACTCTCCCTTGCTGTTCCCCTTGCCCAGCCACCCTCCCACGAAGCAGGGTGGCCGTGGGACCTGCCAGTCCTCAGCATCCCCCACCCCCCAGCCCTGAGCATTGGGCTGGAAGGGACCCTAGAAGGTCATCTTGTGCCACCCCCCCCTGCAGGCAGCAGGGACACCTCCAGCGCCATCAGCTTGCTCAGGGCCACGTCAAGTCCGATCTTGAATGTCTGCAGGGATGGGGCCTCAACCAGAGGAGCAAAGCTCCCGGGAGCTGCGAGTCCCTCTTCTGGGTCGTTCCCACCTTGAGCTGCCTTCCCTGGGAAGCTCGCATGTCCTCCGTGGGTTGGGACCCGCCTGGGATCATTCGGGTCCTGCAAGGAGTCCCCCGTGGCCCGAGCATCACCTCACCCCGAGGAGCTCCCCCTTCCCAGGCTGCCTGAAGGGGCCCCTTGTGTGGCTGGGACCCGAACAAGGCAGCGATTGTGTCCCTGTGCCCTGACGGCCGTCGGGGCTGCGGCGGCGGCGGCAGCGCTCCCCAGCTGCGGTGAAAGCGGCTGCGGCCACCCCCTGCCCACGGGCTCGCCCTCACCCAGCCCCCTGGTGGGGTTTGGAGAGGCTGTGCGTGGGAGGATGCGTGCGGGGCTGCTGCCGGTGCCGTGGGTGCGGAGGTGCCACTCTCCATCCAAAGCTGCTCTGGGGACAGGGATGAGGGAGTCCGTGTCCAGCTCTCGGTGTGGGAGGGGATTGAGATGGCTTCATCCCACGGGAACCCACCAGGTCATCCTAAGGATCACGATGGGATTCAGGGCTGGCTAAGACGTGAAGAGGGCAAAGCTGAAGCCATCCCTACTGACTGCAGGGGGGGTTGGACTGGGTGACCTTCAAAGGTTCCTTCCGACCCAAAGCATTCCATGACTCCCGTTCTAAAGCAGGGTGCTTGGTGTGCCATGCTGCAGCTGGCAGGCAGGAGGGGGCAGGAGGAGGCAGCAGAGCATGAAGCTGGCCCCAGGAAGGGCTGGTGTCCGGGGGGTGATGCAGGTGTCCAGGGGGTGATGCTGGCTTCAGCCTGTCCCATCCAGCAGCACAGGGAGGCTTCTGCCTGCAGTGGGTAGCAACTGGGCAGCTCCTGGGTCTCTCACCCAACCAAAGAAGGGTCATCCCCTGGGGTATCCCCCCGAATGCTGTTTGAAGTCCATCCAGCAGTGGTGGCACAGCCAGAGAGCCCCGGACGGGGGCGGGGATCAGTGGCAGCCCTCGACGGGGGATGAATGGGGAGAGGAACAGAGCCTCTACTGTTGGGGCAGCCTGAGGCCCATGCTCCTCCGAGGCTCTTCTGGAGGGGTGCCCCCCCCCCCCCCCCAATCCTGCTCTCTGGGAAGCTGAGCAGGCTCCTTCCACCATCCTGCTCTCTGGAAAGCTGAGCAGGCTCCCCCACTGCCATCCTGCTCTCTGGAATGCTGAGCAGGCTCCTTCCACCATCCTGCTCTCTGGAAAGCTGAGCAGGCTCCCCCACCACCATCCTGCTCTCTGGAAAGCTGAGCAGGCTCCCCCACCACCATCCTGCTCTCTGGGAAGCTGAGCAGGCTCCCCCACCACCATCCTGCTCTCTGGAAAGCTGAGCAGGCTCCCCCACCACCATCCTGCTCTCTGGGAAGCTGAGCAGGCTCCTTCCACCATCCTGCTCTCTGGAATGCTGAGCAGGCTCCTTCCACCATCCTGCTCTCTGGAAAGCTGAGCAGGCTCCCCCACTGCCATCCTGCTCTCTGGAATGCTGAGCAGGCTCCTTCCACCATCCTGCTCTCTGGAATGCTGAGCAGGCTCCTTCCACCATCCTGCTCTCTGGAAAGCTGAGCAGGCTCCCCCACTGCCATCCTGCTCTCTGGAATGCTGAGCAGGCTCCTTCCACCATCCTGCTCTCTGGAATGCTGAGCAGGCTCCCCCCCATCACCTCCTCTCTGCAGCTGAAAACCAAGGCAGCATCACGGCAAGGCATGGGGCTAAATCCTTCTTGTGATCCTGTTGGGCCCTGTGATATTACAAGGCAAGAGAAATGTCCTCATTATGCCCAGAATATTGGAGTCTAATAAATCCCCTCCTGCCTTACAGGATTTATTTCTCCCTTCATTGCTAGGAGACTCAGTGCCATGTAATCCTATTGCTGCTCCAGGCAGCTTTCCTCAGCATGGCCCTGCTGGGGCTGCAGGCAGGGGCTGCAGGCAGGAGCTGGAAGCACTGGCTGGAGCTGCTGGTCCCGATGGGAATGGTTCCAGGCACCCAGAATGTCTCAGTGACACTCCAGTTCCCTGGATGTGTGCAGTTCTGGAGCCCCCAGCACAAGAAGGATATGCAAGTGTTGGAGGCAGTCCAGAGGAGGCCACCAAGGTGCTCAGAGGGCTGCAGCAGCTCTGCTATGAGGACAGGCTACAAGAGTTGGGGCTCTGCAGCCTGGAGAAGAGAAGGCTTCCAGGACACCTTGGAGTGGCCTTGCAGTATCTGAAGGGGGCTACAGGAAGGCTGGGGAGGGACTAGTGACAGGGTCTGGGAATGACAGGACAAGGGGGAATGGGTTTGAACTGGCAGAGGGGAGATTGAAACTGGCTGTTAGGAAAGGGTTGTTTGCAGTGAGGGTGGTGAGACACTGGCACAGGTTGCCCAGGGAGGTTGTGGAGCACAGAAGCACCCAATGTGATCTTGGATCACATTGGGTGCTTCTGTGCTCCACAACCTCCCTGGAGGTGTTCAAGGCCAGGTTGGATGAGGCCTTGAGTGACCTGTTCTAGTAGGAAGTGTCCCTGCCTATGGCAGGGGGTTGGAACTGGCTGATCCTTGAGGTCCCTTCCAACCTAAACCATTCTATGATTCCATGTCCTGCTGTCCCTGGAGCCATGTCCCAGCATGGGGACCAGCCAGTGGTGCCCAGTAACAGCACAAGGGGTAACAGGCACAAACTGGACCATCAGAAGTGCCCTCTAAACATGAGGGGAAACTGCTTTAATGTAAGGGTGCTGGAGCCATGAAGCAGGCTGCCCAGAGATGTGGTGGAGCCTCCATCACTGGAGACATTCCAAACCCAGCTGGTTGTGTTCCTCTGTGACCATCTTGAGGTGGTCCTGCCTTGGCAGGGGGGGGTGATGGACTGGATGATCTTCAGAGGCCCCTTCCAACCCCTGCCAGTGTGGAAGCCTGTGCTGTGGTTCTACCAAAACACATCCCACTTTGGAGCAGCAATTAACCAACCCTGGTTGGTGTGGTTGGATGCTCCCTCCCTGGGTGTTTTGGGTGGATTTGGGTTAGGGTTTTGGTTGAGGGTATGGTTTGCTTGGGGTTGTTTTCTTTTTTGCTCCCCCTCCACCCCTGCCAACTGCTGCTCTGTTTTCACTCCCTCCTGGTCCAGTCACTTTCCATGTTTGGCTGCACAAGCACAGCTGGAACCTCCCTCCCTGCACAGACCTCCTGCACCCCTCCTGTGGAGCTGGGGAGGGGGACACAGAAAGATGAAGCTCTAGCTGGAGACCTTCTGCCATGTCCCAGCCTAGCTGGAGACCTTCTCTCATGTCCTACCTTAGCAGGAATACAGCTGGGAATTTTTGCTGCCAAAGTGTTTTCCATAGCAACCGTTGCTGCGGCAACCTGCATCCATCCCCAGCAGCAGCCATCCCAAAGCCACCTATCGCCCAGCCCTGCCTCCAGCAGAGCCGGGCATAGAAGCACAGTGTGAGACCCGTGGGACTCCCATGCTACCCCCACACACACCCCCACACCAGTGGCACAGGGCTGCTCTGGCTGCGCCAACTCGGCTCTGAGCATCCCCAGCGCCTTAGGGTCCCTGCAACGCTCCCCTTTTGATCTTCTCCTTGGCAGTTCACTCTCTTAGAGGTGGGAGAAGCTGAAGGGAGAGACCTGTTGGTGCCTGTCACACCCCCCCACCCCCCCCCCCCCCCCCCGAGCGCTTGGCGATGGGAGCAGGGGCGGGGAGGGGGGTGGGGGTGGGCGCAGGAGCTGCTGCCAACCAGAGGCAAGCGGCGGATTTGGCTCCAGCGCACTGCGGAGTGGCTGGGATGGAGCAGGAAGGCTTTGATCCGAGGGGGAAATTCAAATCCCTGCTGCTTGCACGCACCGAAAGCAGAGAGCTCGTGGCCTGGAGCCACACAGTGGCATCCTGGAGACGACCTGGGGATGCCAGGAAAGCCCTTTGCTGCCAGGCAGCCAGGCCCTTGCTGGGCTCAGGGGCTCTGGTGGCCCTGTGGGACCGGCTGCGGTGGCAGGAGAGAGGCCAGAGAGCTGGGAGTGCTGGAGACGGCTGTGGGGCTCAGCCCCTGCGCTGTCACCGCTGTCACCGCTGTCACCACTGCCACCACAGCAGGAGGAAGCTGCGGTCTCCCGGCTGTGCCCGCCGGGGCGGCTGCAGCCTCCGGGTGCAACCACAGCTCCCCTGCTCTGCCTCAGTTTGCCCGGGATGTACCCAGGGAACCTGCCACTCAGCAGGAGCTGTGCCAGGAGGCCACCACTGCTGGGGAACGGTGGTCCTCGGGGAGGGGAAGGAGTTCTGCTTGTGGGGGAAGGGCACATGCTTGCAATCCATCAGCTTGCACCTGTGCCCACGTGGCTGCCAGACCGATCAGCTCCCTGCATCCACTGCATCCACCTCACCTCCCTCTGCTCCTGCGTCCTCACCTCCCTCTGCTCCTGCGTCCTCACCTCCCTCTGCTCCTGCGTCCTCCTCACCTCCCCCTGCTCCTGCGTCCTCCTCACCTCCCTCTGCTCCTGCGTCCTCCTCACCTCCCCCTGCTCCTGCGTCCTCCTCACCTCCCTCTGCTCCTGCGTCCTCCTCACCTCCCCCTGCTCCTGCGTCCTCCTCACCTCCCTCTGCTCCGTGAGCAGGGTGCTCAGGGCCCCAAACAGCGGGTTTAGAGCTGGGGGACCGGGGTCAGCATCTCACTACTCTCGCTGCCAAACATTTCTTCCTTCTCTCAAGTCTGACTCTTCCTCTTGAAACTCATCACCCTTTGTCCTGTCCCAACAGGCCCTGCTCAAAACTCTGTCCCCAGCTTCCTTCCCTTTAAAAACTCAAAGGCCACCAGAAGGTCTCCCTGGAGCCTTCTCTTCTCCAGGCTGAACAATCTCAGCTTTCCCAGCCTGGCCTCACAGCAGAGCCCTTCCAGGCCTGCCAGGACTGCTGTGGCCTCCTCCACCCCACTCCAACAGGTCCCTGTCTGTGCTGGGCTGAGGACTCCAGAGCTGGCCCCAGCACTGCAGGGGAGGTCTCAGCAGAGCAGAGGGGCAGAATCTCCTCCTTGCCCCTGCTGCCCACACTGCTGGGGCATCAGCCCAGGACACAGCTGAGCTGGCAGCCAGCTCATCTCCATCTTTTCACCCTCAAGTCCCTCTCCCCAGGGCTGCTCTCCTGCTCTTCATCCCCAGCCTGGACCAATACTGGGGGTTACCCAGCTGCAGGACCTTGCACTTGGCCTTGTTGAACCTCACCAAGTTCACATGGGCCCAGGTCTGGAGCTGCTTCAGGTTCCTCTGGATGGAACCTGTGCCTCAGGTGTGTCAGCCTCACCACTCAGCTTGTGCATGCATGAGCTCACAATGCCCACACAGCTCACACACGTGCCTGCCACCAGCTCCCAGGGTGCCTCCCAGCCACCCTCCCAGCCTGCTTCCAGCTCCGTGCAGGCTGCTGCAGCTCAGCGTGCAGCAGCGGCAAGCCCGGGCTCGCCGGCCGGTGGGGCAGCCACGGGCCGCGTCGGAACGGGCCAGGCGGGCAGCATGCCAGCTGCTGTCATGTGCCATGTGCTTGGTACACCCGTGCCCGGGGTGTGCCAAGACCGGCCCTAGTGTGCCACAGCACGTCGTTGTGTGTGCCTGCTCCCTTTTGCATCCCTCTTGCTCTTTGCACACCCCTTACACACCCTTTGTATGCCCTTTATACACCTAACAGCCCTTTGCACACACACTGCACACCCTTTGCTCGCCCATTACACACCAGCTGCACACCCATTACCCCCCAGCAGGCCCTTTGCACACCCACAGCACATCTTTCACACTCCCCTTACCCTTTGCACGCTCATTACCTGTGGCACATCCACTGCAGCCATTACCCTTTGCACGCCCACTACACCCAGTTCACCCCTGCTGCCGCCCCGCTGCACCCGCCTTGCACCCTGTGACGCTTCCCGCCCCCGTTACACCCCCTCTGCACCCGTTAACCCTTTACACACACGTTGCACACCCGTTACTATCCACTGTTTACTCTCCCCACACCCTCGGCTCGCCGTTTCCACTCCCTGCTACCCTTTACACACCCCTTGCACACCCACCACACAGAGTTCACTATTTGCACGTCCTTTGCATCACCTTTACACCCTCGCTACACCCTTTCTACACCCCCGTTACCCTTTACACACCCCTTGCACACCCACCACGCAGAGTTCACTATTTGCACGTCCTTTGCATCACCTTTACACCCTCGCTACACCCTTTCTACACCCCCGTTACCCTTTACACACCCCTTGCACACCCACCACGCAGAGTTCACTATTTGCACGTCCTTTGCATCACCTTTACACCCTCGCTACGCCTCCCTTACCCTTTACACACCCCTTGCAGGCCCCTTGCACACCGGTTAACTCTTTGCACCCCCGTTACACGTCCTCTGCACCCCAGGTGCACAGGGTTGTACTCCTCTCGGTCTCACCCAGTATCAGATTCCCCTACGGTGCCGACGGCCCCCCCCCCCCCTCCCCTCCCCTACCCTCTCCTCCCCTCCCCTACCCTCTCCTCCCCTCCCCGACAGTGCCGGCCCCCGTCGGCGCTGCGCCCCCCGCTCCCGGTGCCCGCCTGTCTCCGCCCCCTGCCCCACCCCCCGATGTGCCTCCTCCCCCAGCAGGCGATGGCAGCCAATGGGGACCGGGCAGCGGCAGCCAATGCGGGGCGGGCGGAGCCGCCGGGCCCGGGCGGTCGCGGCGCTATAATGATCCCTACGGCGCCGCCGCCGCCACCGCGCCGCCCGCCCGCCCCGCCGCCCCCGGCCCGGCCCCGGCCCCCGGCCCATCGCCGATAGGGCCGGAGCAGCCCCGCGGGAAGATGAACTACCTGGTGAGAGCCGCCGCCGGGAACGGGGCGGGGGGAAACCGGGGACGGATGGACGGATGGGCGGGCGGGGGGCTCCCCCCACCCCGGGTAACGGCTCACGGGAGGCTCTCTCCGGTGTGGAGGAGGAGAAGGAAGGCCGCAGCCCGGCCCCCCGAGATCAGGCAGAGCCCTCCCGGGTCGACCGATCTCCCTCGTGTGACCTTGGCCCGGTCTCGCTGTGCCGGGGCCGTGAGGCCTGGCCCCGGAGCCTCCCTGCCCGGTGGGAGACGGTGCACCGGGACCCCTGGGGGATACCCCACCGGGGCCATAAGCCTCTGTAGGGTCTCCCTGCCCGGCGAGTTGGGCGCCGGCAGCGGGCGGGGAGCTCGGCTGTAGGCAGCAGCGGGCAGCCCGGGCCTCCGTGCCCGGCCGTTGCGGTCCGGTCCCGCCATCCCGGGGGGTGGCGGGAGCCCGGGACAGGCTGCGGCCTGCCCCAGCGCCGCCGTGGCACCGCTAAGTCCCGCTGGAGGCCAAGGAGCTGTGGCAGGTGTCTCCGTGGCACGGGAGAGAAGGCGTCGTGGCATAGCCGGTGTCCGCCGTGGGGACGGGGAAGGGGCCGGAGCCCGGTGGCGGCTCGCGTGGGGATGGCCGCGGCTGACTCACCGCCCTGGCACTTCCTCCCCGGTATCGGCGGCGGGAAGGGGAGGGGAAGGCAGAGGAGGTCCCCCCCAAAACCGGGGAGGCGGAAGGGCCCAGCCCCTTCCTAGCACCACCTCCGGGAAGGATGGGTTGAACTCCAGCGGGGAAGGAAAAGGCGGCTGGAAACGGGAGATGGAGCCGGTGGGCCCGGTTGGAGCGGGGAGATGCGGCCGGTGATCCTAGCTGACACGCAGCGATTGAGCTGCTAGGCCCGGCAGCTGCGGGCGCTGCGCCTGGCTGGAGCGGGGCGATCGAGCCGCGGGGCCCCTCTGGAGCACGGAGATCGGGCAGTGGGACCCCCCCGGAGCGGGGGAGCCGAGCCGCTGGCACTGCCGCGGGGCTCTGTCCCGGGCACCGGCAGGCGTGGCGGGATGACTCCGCAGCGGGCGGCGGGGCCCGGCTCACCGGCGCGGCGCGGGGCTCTCTTGCAGAACGTGTTGGCCAAGGCGCTGTACGACAACGTGGCCGAGTCGCCGGACGAGCTCTCCTTCCGCAAAGGCGACATCATGACGGTGCTGGAGCGCAACACGCAGGGGCTGGACGGCTGGTGGCTCTGCTCGCTCCACGGCCGGCAGGGCATCGTCCCCGGGAACCGCCTCAAGATCCTGGTGGGGATGTACGACAAGAAGCAGCAGCAGCAGCAGCAGCAGCAGCAAGCGGCCGGCCCGGCGCAGGGGCAGACGC
This sequence comes from Pogoniulus pusillus, assembly GCF_015220805.1. Lineage (NCBI taxonomy): Eukaryota > Metazoa > Chordata > Aves > Piciformes > Lybiidae > Pogoniulus > Pogoniulus pusillus. The sequence continues at coordinate 20,533,434 of NC_087283.1, forward strand.
CGCCGCAGCCGCCGGTGCCCCAGCCGGCTCTGCCCTACCACCACCAAGGGGGCTACACCCCCCTGTCGCCCGCCTCGCAGTACACACCCATGCACCCTGCCTATGCCCCCCAAGGAGACAGCGTCTACCTGATGCCGGTCCCCAGCAAGGGACAGCAGGGGCTCTACCCGGGCTCAGCGCCCGCTGGACAGTTTCCTCCTGCCCCGGCTAAGCAGCCACCCGCCTACCCGAAGCAGACCCCTCCCCATGCCTTCCCCAGCCCCGGCCAGGACATCTACCAGGTGCCCCCCTCCTTGGGCCAAGCTGCAGAGGCATACCCCGGGGGCTCTGCAACTCCCCCCCAGGATGTCTACCAGGTTCCTCCTCCAGCTGGGCAGGCTCAAGACATCTACCAGGTGCCCCCGTCATTGGATATGAGGAGCTGGGAAGGGCACAAGCCCCAGGGAAAGGTAGGATGGGGGGGGGGTGTGGCAGCGTGGTTTTGGGGTGCTTTGTAGTCTGTGGTGGCGAGTGAGTGCCAGGGCTGTGGAAGTTTGGCTTATCTGCTTGCTAATGCTTCTTGGAATGGGAAGTGCTAGTGGCCATCACAAGGGGCTGTGTGGGCATCCTTCCCCACGCTGCTGGCAAGAGTGGGTGCTCTGGGTTGTTCTGTGGTGGTTGAGGTGCCCCACTTAGTGTGGGTTACCCATCTTAGGGCTGGCACAGCATTTGATACTCCAGCCCTCTTGATCTCTGCTGGTGTGGTGGTGGAGGTACCCCACTTAGTGTGGGTTACCCATCTTAAGGCTGGCACAGCTTTTGATACTCCAGCCCTCTTGATCTCTGCTGGTGTCACCAAGAATGCCAGAGGTGGGTGCAGGGTGCTGGTAAGCAAAGAGCTGCTTGGAGATGCCCAGTGGCTGGATCCTGCAGCTGTAGAGGAGGCTGTGGTGTCCAGCGTGGTGCTGCGATGTTTCCTTCCTCCTGGGAGCATGGACAGGGGCAAGTGTCTGGTGCCAGCATGTCCCAGCCGTGCCAGGGAACCTACCAGTGCTTCACGATTGGCTTTACTGGTGAGGCAGGGGGGGACCGGCTGGTGGCTTGCCAGCACAGGCACTGATGGCTGCATCCTAGACACTGGGCTGCTCCTCTCCTAGCGCTGCCCCCTCCCTGGCACCGCATGCCGCGGGCATCGTGTTTTCCAGGAAGGCTGCCCTGACTCACACCCCTGGGAAGCACCCAGTGACGGGGGTGGGGGCTGCCAAATCACGGCCAGGGCACAGAGAGTATCCGCCGAGGAAGCACCTCTGGGCAGGTTGCCATGGCCTGCTGGTTTGGTTTGACCCTCATGGTAGGAGAAGGTGGGCACCCTGCGGGCGTTGGCAGATCCCTGGCCGCGTCTGGGTGCCCTGCTGGGCCGGTGCTTTCTGCAGGCCGTGGCCGTGCGGGCCGGGCTTTGTCTGCCGCCGAGCCTCGCCGCTATAAATAACCGGTGAGATCATCCCCCGGCACCGGGAGAAGCCCGCACGCCGGCCGGGGAGCGCCCCCCGGTGGGCACCGCTTTGGCCGGCACTGGGCAGCTCGCTTGTGCGTTCCTCTCTCTGCAGCCCCATCGCTGGCTTTTGGGTGGGAACTGATTCCTCAGTGGTGCCCACCTCATCCCTTTCCCTCTCGCCAGGTGCTGGTGCCCACCCGCGTGGGGCAGGTGTACGTCTATGACTCGGCCAAGGGCGAGCAGGACGAGTATGACTTCCCTCGGCACCTCCTCTCTGCCGGCTCCCAGGAGATCTACGATGTGCCCCCTGTCCGGGGGGCAGTCACCAGCCAGTTCAGCCAGGAGGTGAGCTCGCCTGGGCGGTGGAAATGGGCTGCTGGAGGTGCTCTGGTGCGGCCTGGCATCCGAGTCTGGGCAGTGTGATCAGGAGGAAGAAATTCCTGGCAGTGAGGGTGGTGAGATGCTGGAACAGGTTGCCCAGGGAGGTTGTGGATGTCCTTTCCCTGGAAGTGTTCAAGGCAAGGTTGAAGCAGGACTTGAGCAACCTGGGCTAGTAGAAGGTGCCCTTGCCCATGTGGGCTGGTTGGAACTGGGTGGTTTCTAAGGTCCCTTGCAGACTGTTCTACGATTCTGAGTGGCACCTAAAGCTGTGCACACTGAGCCTTAGGACTGCTTCTGGTACTTTCGTCCTTCCCAGCTGGTCCCCGGGAGGAGGTGGGTGCCCACACCATCCCTGACCCACCAACCTCTGTGCCCTTCTCTAGGTCTATGACACCCCTCCCATGGCAGTGAAGGGTCCCAACGGGCAGGATCCAGGGCAGGAGATCTATGATGTGCCCCCCAGCGTGGAGAAGAACCTGCACCAAACTGTAAGTGCTGCTGGGAAGCTGCCATTTTCTCCATGCCAGAAAGACACATGTCACAGTGCCAGCAGCCTCTCCTGGGGTGTGCTGCTGTCCCTGGCACCAGAGGCTCTCAAGAAGCAAAGGGATGGGGTGCTGGATAATTTAATCTAAATCCTGGGGTTGGATGGGATGATCTTTCAAGGTCCCTTCCAGCTGCACTGGGATTTAATCATTCCTGCCCCAAAAGGGGACCTGGGAGGCTGGAGGTGGTGCAACAGGGCTGTGCCAGCCTCCCACAGGGACAGGAGCACTCCTGGGGTGCTTAGCTCTATCCTGGGGCTCACCCAATGCCATCTTGCATGCACCACGGTGTGACCCTGGGCTGGTTGTGCTAACAACGCCTCCTGCTGCCGCCGCAGGTGTACGATGTGCCCCCCTCAGTCAGCAAGGACGTGCCGGATGGCCCGGCGCGGGAGGAGACCTACGACGTGCCCCCCGCCTTTGCCAAGCAGAAAGCCTTCGACTCCTCCCGCCACCCCCTCATCCTGGCCCAGCAGGAGCCCTACTTGCCAGAGGATGTCTACGACGTGCCGCCGGCAGCCGGGAAAGGTGCCCCCGAGCTACCTCCCTCCCATGAGATCTATGACGTGCCCCCCAGCCTCAAGAAGCTGGGCGGCTCATCCTTCCCCTCCCAGGAGGTGTACGATGTGCCCCGGGACCTGCATGCCCCAGGCAAGGGCTCCCTGGACACGGAGGGTGAGTACATCTATGATGTCCCACCACAAGTGGACCGTGAGGCCAAGGGCACAGACAGCAAACGCCTCTCAGCCTCCAGCACGGGCAGCACCCGCAGCAACATCTCCATCTCCTCGCTGGACGTGGTGCCCGTGAAGGAGCCGGCCAAGGGAGCCGGCAAGGAGTTCTCCCTGGACTTGGACGCCGCCATGGAGACGCTGGCCAAGCTCCAGCACGGCGTTGGTGGCGCCGTCTCCTACCTCATGTCCTTCATCAGTGCCAACTGGCGCAGCCCCGAGCACATGGAGGCCAACGCCGCCAGCATCCGAGGGGCAGCCGAGGGTGTCCGGACTGCCCTCCGAGACCTGTTGGAGTTTGCCCGGGGGGCGGTGGGCAACGCTGCCCAGGCCTCCGACCGTTCCCTCTACACCAAGCTCAGCAAGCAGCTGCAGAAGATGGAGGAGGTCTACCAGGCCCTGGCACGGCACGGCCAAGCGCTGGACGCTTGCCACTGGGCTCCGAGCGCCTTGGCCGGCGGCAAGGCGGGCACGGACGACCTGGAACACTTCGTCATGCACTCGCGCGGCATCCCCGATGACACCAAGCAGTTGGCCTCCTTCCTGCACGGCAACGCCTCCCTGCTCTTCAAACGGACAAAGCCGGCGGTGGAGGGCGGCGGCCACGGGCCCCCTCACCCCTCCGACAAGGCCAGCAGCATCCAGTCCCGGCCGCTGCCCTCCCCACCCAAGCTGCTGGCACAGGAGTCCCCCGATGGGCCCTACGAGAACAGCGAGAGCGGCTGGATGGAGGATTATGACTACGTCCATCTCCAGGTGGGCACAGGCAGGGGGGCTGCTCCACACGGGGTGGGCTTTGTGCCTTTGGCTCCCCAGCACAGCTCGGGGGGAGATCAGGCAGCTCCGACTGTGGTGGTGCTTCTACCACCCACCTCTTGCTTTTACCCTCTGGCTTGAGGACTTTGGGGACCAAATGTGTCCCAGGGCAGATTTGGGCTTGCTCCCAGCGAGGGTAGTGTTGCTGACTCCCGTGTCGTGCCACTTCCTTCACTGCAGGGCAAGGAGGAGTTTGAGAAGACTCAGAAGGAGCTGCTGGAGAAAGGCAACATCATCCGGCAGAGCAAGGACCAGCTGGAGCACCAACAGGTAGTGCAGCTGGGAGGGGTGGGTGCTGCTGGGCACGGGGTGGGCAGCAGAGTTTTGGTTTTGGCTGCCCTTGTGCCCCCTGCCATTGGTGGGGCACGGTGGGGGTTGGAAGGCACCTCTGGAGAGCGTCCACTCCAACCCCTCTGCCAAAGCAGGGCACCCACAGCAGCTTGCCCAGGATCGCAGTGCCCAGCTGGGGTTGGAAGCTCTCCAGACAAGGAGACTCCACAACCTCTCTGGGCAGCCTGCTCCAGACCTCCGGTACCCTCATACCGAAGCAGTTTCTCCTCATGATAAAGTGGAACCTCCTGGCCTCCAGTTTGTGCCCATTGCCCCTTGTCCTGTCACTGGACACCACTGGCAAGAGTCTGGCCCCATGCTGCTGCCCCCACACTTTAGCTCTTGCTGAGCATTGCTCAGATCCCTTCTGGAGCTGCTCTTCTCTGGGCTCTCAGCCTTTCCTCCTCACAGAGCTGCTCCAGGCCCCTCAGCACCTCTGTAGCCTCTACTGGACTCTCTACAGTTGTTCCCTGTCCCTCTTGAACTGGGCACAATACTCCTGATGTGGCCTCACTGGAGCAGAGTAGAGGGGGAGGAGAACCTTCCCCTTTCACCTGCTGACCATTGGCCTTGGCCACAAGGGCAGCTTGCTGGCTCCTGGACAACTTGTTGTCTGCCAGCACTGCCAGGTCCTTCTCCACAGAGCTGCTTCCCACCTGTACTGCTGCACTCCTGCCTGGGTGCAGGTCCCTAAACCTTTCCTTGCTGAACTTCCTGAGGTTCCCCACCTCCCATTCCAGCTGATTCTTGCCCACCTGCTGTGCCTCGCTGTGCCAATGGAGTCGGGGCATCGATGCCTTGCTCCTGGACAGTCTGGGCTGGCCAGCCTGGGGCTGCCACTGTCCCTTGCTCTTTACCCTGGGGTCGGTGGGCAGGACCCAGCAGTGTTGCTGGCTCCAGAGAGGGCCCCAGGCGCCGTCTCGGCGGCTCCTCACACCTCTCCTTCCCGCAGCTGAAGCAGTTCGAGCGGCTGGAGCAGGAGGTGACACGTCCCATCGACAACGACCTGGCCAACTGGAACCCCCCGCAGCACTACAGCCCGGCGCGGGGCGGCGGCACCCTGTGTGCTGCCGACCGCCAGCTGCTCCTCTTCTACCTGGAGCAGTGCGAGGCCAACCTGACCACGCTCACCAACGCCGTCGACGCCTTCTTCACTGCCGTCAGCACCAACCAGCCCCCCAAGATCTTCGTGGCCCACAGCAAGTTCGTCATCCTCAGCGCCCACAAGCTCGTCTTCATCGGGGACACCCTGTCCCGCCAGGCCAAGACCCAGGACGTCCAGCACAAGGTGATGCACTACAGCAACCTGCTCTGCGAGATGCTGAAGGAGATCGTGGTGACCACCAAAGCCGCTGCCCTCCACTACCCTTCTCCTTCCGCCTCTAAGGACATGGTGGAGCGCGTCAAGGACCTTGCCAACAGCACGCAGCAGTTCAGGATGGTGCTGGGCCAGCTGGCAGCCATGTGATGGCCCTGGGCTGCTGTCTCCCTTCCCCAGGCCCACCCCCGCCGCTCCCCACTCTGTTCCCAGAGATTCGTCCTCCTCCATCAGAGGCCTCTCTCTGCCCGGTGTAAGCAGACCTGTACATAGAGACTCCCATGCTCACCAGGCAGCTGGGCCTTTGCTGGGAGAGGGGTTGTGGCCATCATCCTCTTTCCTCTTCTTCCTCGCTCTGGCCAGGGGCCAGGATTGGTTTTGGAGCCATACCCATCACGCAGCAACGCTGGGAGGTGGATTCATGCCTGCTCCGTCCCTGCTGTCCTCTCTCAGTGTGACACTGGCAGACGTTCCCAGCCCAGAAGCCAGGGGACCATAGATCCCACGGAGCTTCATCCCAGGCTCTGCTGGCAGCATGGGGTGATGCTGCAGGCGCTCTGCTCCCGGCAGGCAGGGAATGCTCCTGCCCAGCCTCCAGGAGCCAGCAGATTCTCAACGGTGTGGAAGCCACAGTGGGGCAGGGACAGGGTGTGCTTGTCCCCCTGTGCACCAGGGGCTGCACAGAAGCGTCCCTGGGGGGGGTAAGGAGGGGGTGGCTGGGGCAGGAGGGGTCTGAGCTGCGTGTTCTCGCGTCGCGGGTTGTGCTGCTGTACCCCCTGGAGCCGCAACGCAAACCCAAACTGGTGCCTTCTGAACACAGGGGAAGCTTCTGCTGCTTCCCACAGCTACAGTCATAGCCCTTCCCCCTCCAAAAAAACCACCTCAGCTCCCTATCCCCCAGCAGCATAAAGATTTGCCTAGAAACATCCCCCCCAGCTCCTGGATATCTGTGTCTGCCTTCTGTGGGGAGGGACCTCTGTGGCCCATGGAGATAAGAGGCACAAAGGGCTCTGGTGGAGGTGTTCCTGACCCACAGGTGTAGGAATGAGAGGGTTTAGAGGGGCAGGACAGGTGCCATTGTGGCCACTCTGCCCCCAGTGCCCCCCTCCCAACCACCTTGCCAGGGTTCATCTGGAGGTTCAGCACAGCTGTGGTGCTGTGCAGGGTATCCAGCCTGGCCGGTTAAGGTGTGGATGCACTGGGCCCAGGCTGGGTCTTGAAGATGAGGTGGAAGTTGCCACCCCCAGCATATTCCACCATGGCAGTGCACAACATTGTTGCCCGTGGCCACCATAGAGAAGTCCTCGGGGCTGAAGTCCACCATGGACTCCATGGCGCCCAGATCAAAGTAGACAGGGGGCAGGAGGCATCAGTGCTGCTGGGCATGGCCAGGCACTGAGACACACCCCACCCTGCTCCGAGGCAGGGGGTGCCAAGGTGCTGTTGGTTCTGCACTTGAGGCTGTGCTGGGACCAGAGGGCACCGTGGGTCCACAGCAGTGCTGGCAGAGTGCCGCAGCTGCCACACATGTGCCATGGGCTGGGGGGCACACCACGACATGAAGGCAGAGTGCAGCTGGAGACAGGACACCACAGGACTTCGGCCCAGCACAGAGTCTCCCCCTCCCCTAGACCCTTCCCCTCTCTCCAAGGCCTGACCCCTACCCAGACCCTTCCTCACTGATGTCCCTTCCCAGTGGCACTTCACCTCCCCACGACCCTTCTCCTCGCTGTGCCCCTTCTCCAACCCACAGCCTCCCTCTCCCCAAGCTCTTCCCCTCTCAAGTCCTTCCTATCCCAGGTCCTGCTCCTCCCCACGGCTCTTCACCCTGAGCCCCTTGCTCTCTGCAGCCTCCTGCCCAAACAGTGCCTTTGTGGGGGTCCCAGCCCCACACCCACTCGTGCTGCTCCCGCGTGGCTGTGGCAGGGCACATGTTGCCCCCCCCAGCCCTCGGCGCCTCCATGAAGTCGGGGGGCAGCGGCTGCTGGGGGCGGGGAACAGGCGAGACCGTGAGGGTGTGGACAGGAGGGCGGTCGGGCCCGAGGGGCAGGAGGCTCCTGGGACCCCTGTCCTTCGCGTCCTACCCGCAGCACCCCCAGCTCGGACCCACCTTGGAGCAGTAGCTCCAACACGCCAGAGCCCCGCCAGCACCGCCCGCAGAGCCATGGTGGGGACAGCCGGGCCGGGAGCGGCCACAGGACCTGCCCCCGGCCGTGCTGCCTCTCGCCACCACCGCCACATGAAAGTGGCCCTGGCTGGGACACGGCGCCGCTCCCCGACGGGGCTCCTGAGCCTCCGGCACCAGCCGTGGGGTCCCCGTGCACGGCCACTGGCCCCGCCGCTCGCCGTGGCCCCACGGCTCCACCCAGCTGGCCCCGCACCTGCCCACGGCCCCGAGCCTGCCCGAGGGTCCCGCTCCCGCCCAGGCGGCCCCATGGCAGTGCCCCTCTGCCGCACCTGCCCCCGGGCCCCACGCCCGCTCTGCACCTCTGTGTCCCTGAGCCTGCTCGCCGGGACAGCTGCCTCTGCCTCCAGCCGAGGTTCCCAGGCCACGCCACATGTCCCCAAGCCTCCCGCCCTCTGTGCCCACGAGCCTCTAGGGCACCGAGCAGGTGTCCCCTGCCTGCTCTGCTTCCCTGCCCTTAGCCACACGGCCCCACTCTTGGACGCACTTCCCTGACCTCGGCAGAGGCCACATGGCTCTGCACCTCCAGCCCTTCTGGACAGCTGTGCCCACTCGCCCAGCCTCCTGTGCCCACCCCGGGCACCTTGCCCTGAGCCTCCAGCCCTCCCAGACGCCTCTTCCCGTGCCCTCCTCTCTGCCTGGCCTCATGCTCGGGCTGGTGCCCCCAGACAGCCTCCTGTCCCCAGTTCCGGCGTGCCAGCCGCTTCTGCCTGTGCCCCTGCACGCACCCCGGGCCCCTGTGCCCAGCCTGTGCCCCCGTGGCCCTGCCCGCCCCTCCCGGTGCCACAGCGGGACACGGCACGCTGAGTGACAGCCTTTATTGCCGGCCTCAGTTGGCCTCCAGGATGGAGTCGATCCAGCTGCGCAGCTCGGTGACACGGGTGTAGACGCCGGGCACGTTGGGGTCGCAGGTGCTGCTGCCCCAGGAGACGATGCCCACCAGGGTCCAGGCGCCGTCCTTCTGGCACACCAGGGGGCCGCCGGAGTCGCCCTGCAGGCGGAGAGTGAGGGCAGGCCGCGGGGGGGAGCTCGGGGGGAAGGGGCGGGGGCGCAGCGCGGCCCCGGGGCACCTACCATGCAGGAGGTGGCACCGTCAGCACCGGCGCAGATCATGGAGCTGCGGATGCGGAACCTCCAGAACTCCTTGCACTGGGCGTTGGTGAGCAGGGGCAGAGCCGCCTGCTGCAGCACCGCGGGGGTCTTGGTGGCTGCGGCAGAGCACAGCGGTCAGCGCCACCGCGGGCCGCCGGGGCGTGGGGGGCAGGTGAGGATGGGCATGGGGATAAGGCTGGGGATGGGGACAGAGAGCCGGGACGGGGACAATGCTAGCGACGGCTACGAGGACAGGGAGAGGGACTGGGACAAGGGCGGGAATGGGACCAGAGCTTAGGACGAGGCTGCGGACAAGTAGGAGTAGGAGAAGAGGAATGGCTTGGGCTGGGGATGGAGCTGAGAACAGGGAAGGGTCAGAGAGAGGGGCTGGGGCTCGGCGTGAGGAAGGAGCAAAGCCCACGGGGGTGGGCATGAGGACTGGAGACGGGGATGAGGATAGGGCCGGGGAGGATGAGGAGAGTGGGAGTGGCGAAGGGGCCGCGCCTGGGGAGAGGGAGGTGCGGTACCCTTGGGGTCGGTGAGGCCCCAGCCGGTGGTGACACAGGTGGTGCCCCCAGGGAAGTCCTCGGTGGCCGTGGGCAGGCAGACAGGGGACACGCGGTTGGAGAGGCGCGCAGGGCTGGCCAGTTTGATGAGGGTGATGTCGTCCCGGATGGTCAGCATGTTGAACTTGGGGTTCTTGAAGACCTGCAGCAGGCAGCACAGCACCGCTCCACTGCCTGCACCCCTGGCCGCCGCCCGGGGACCGCGCAGGCACCAGCCGCCAGCCCAGCGACCGGAGGGCACCTCAGCGACCGGCAAGGACTGAAGGGGACCCTGGGGAACGGCCCCGAGCCTCCCAGCTTGACAGGGACCGCACAGAGCAATGCCAGCCCCGGCCCACAGCACAGCAGGGACGCGATGGGGACTCCTGGCGAGCTCGGCGAGCAAGCTCAGACCCGAGGACCAGTGCAGACCTGGACGGCAAAGCCCAATCCCAGGCGTCCGTCCCCACCCGAGGGAGCAGACACCCAAAGGCAGGCCGGGGGGACTCCAGGGAGCGGGTCCCGGTGCTAAGGCACAGGGCAGAGAGCTGAGGAACTCTGGGGCAGAGCAGACGCCCAAAGCCCTGCTGAGCTGTCACCAAGGAGCAGGTGACAACCCCGGGAAGGGAGGCGTGCAAGGCACCAAGGGTCAGACCCCAGTGCTCAGGGAGGTGAGACATCCCAGGGCCCCAGACCCTCAGCGTGGGCATCCCAGGGCCCCAGACCCTCAGCGTGGGCATCCCGGGGCCCCAGACCCTCAGCGTGGGCATCCCAGGGCCCCAGACCCTCAGCGTGGGCATCCCAGGGCCGCAGACCCTCAGCGTGGGCATCCCAGGGCCCCAGACCCTCAGCGTGGGCATCCCGGGGCCCCAGACCCTCAGCGTGGGCATCCCGGGGCCCCAGACCCTCAGCGTGGGCATCCCGGGGCCCCAGACCCTCAGCGTGGGCATCCCAGAGACCCAGACCCTCAGCGTGGGCATCCCAGGGACCCAGACCCTCAGCGTGGGCATCCCAGGGCCGCAGACCCTCAGCGTGGGCATCCCAGGGCCCCAGACCCTCAGCGTAAGAGGAGGCAGGGAAGCCCTGGGCACCTGGCCCCCAGCACAGGAGGGGCCTGGGGCCACAGGGCTGCCCGCGGTGGCTGCGTGCCCCTGCTGGCATGTGGCCCTCGCCGCGCTGGTACCTTCTCGATTTTCAGCTTCTGCTGGTCGTCAGTGGGGGAGTCCTGGTCGTAGGCGCCCACCACCACGGTGTCGGTTTTCCTGCACACGGGCAGGGGCTGAGCGCGGGGCACAGGCGTGGGGGCTCTCGGGGACCCCCTGCCCGTGCCCGGCCCCGCGCCGGCTGGCGGCAGAGCCGCTGCCTACCTGACGCCGCAGTGGGCAGCGGTGACCACCCAGTTGTCACTGATCAGCGACCCGCCGCAGAAGTGGAAGCCGTTGTAGCGCTGGCAGCGAGAGAGAGCTGCCATCAGCACCCAGCGCTGCCCGCTCCGCTGCTGGCTGCTCTGTGCCCGCCCCAGCCCCGGCGTCCAGCGCAGCGCCCACCCCGCTGCGGGCACCCACCTGCAGGGACACCTGCCACGGCCAGGAGCCTGACACGGCCGGCTCTCCGTTGACGATGCGGGTGTAGCCGCGGACGACGGGCTCGATGGCGGGCACGCCGCAGCCTGCGGGGCACAGGCACACATGGCACGCCGGCTCTGCACGTCCCGGACCCGCGCCCCCCGCCGCCGCTGCCACCCCCGCGAGCCCCGAGCCCTGCCCACCCAGCCGCACGGCTCCACTCACTCTCGGGGAGGCTGGCACGGGCCAAGCCCGCCAGAGCCAGGCAGCTCAGCAGCCACAGGAAAGCCATCGCGATTCTTGGGGGCAGTCCTGCCTGGGGCTCGGCGCCTCTTATACCCACCTCTGGGCACGGACCTGCCTCTGGCCTTGGCACCATGTGCTTGGCAGAGAGTGTGGCAGCAGGCACCATGCCAAGAGTGGGCCTGGGAGCGTAGCACCTGGAGCTGATGGCACTGCCTGAGGTCGTGGAACAAACAGCAGTGATAGGGGCTAGGTGCTGGCTTCGACTTGCTCCGTGGCCTTGTGCGTGGAGAGGCCTGTCCCTGTGTCACTGTGGATGAGGTGTGAAGGCAGCTTGGGGTTCATCAGGTTCATGCCCAGCAAAGGTGCAACCTGACTGGCAGGAGGCTACTTCTCACCGTCAGGAGACACACCTGCACTGTGAGGTGCTGGGCACAGGCAGAGGTTGCCCAAGGTGGCTGTGCAGTCTCCGTCTCTGGAGATGCTCAGAAGCCACCAGCACATAGTTCCTGGGTAGGAGAAGACCACGGAGCATGTGGCAGCCAGCTCGACTGTCTCCTGGTGGTCAGAAGAAGCCTCCTGCCAGCTCCCTTCGTACCTCATCCACAGCATGGCACAGGGACAGCCAGCACCTAGCCCCTATCACTGCTGTTTGTTCCACGACCTCAGGCAGTGCCATCAGCTCCAGGTGCTACGCTCCCAGGCCCACTCTTGGCATGGTGCCTGCTGCCACACTCTCTGCCAAGCACATGGTGCCAAGGCCAGAGGCAGGTCCGTGCCCAGAGGTGGGTATAAGAGGCGCCGAGCCCCAGGCAGGACTGCCCCCAAGAATCGCGATGGCTTTCCTGTGGCTGCTGAGCTGCCTGGCTCTGGCGGGCTTGGCCCGTGCCAGCCTCCCCGAGAGTGAGTGGAGCCGTGCGGCTGGGTGGGGAGGGCTCGGGGCTCGCGGGGGTGGCAGCGGCGGCGGGGGGCGCGGGTCCGGGACGTGCAGAGCCGGCGTGCCATGTGTGCCTGTGCCCCGCAGGCTGCGGCGTGCCCGCCATCGAGCCCGTCGTCCGCGGCTACACCCGCATCGTCAACGGAGAGCCGGCCGTGTCAGGCTCCTGGCCGTGGCAGGTGTCCCTGCAGGTGGGTGCCCGCAGCGGGGTGGGCGCTGCGCTGGACGCCGGGGCTGGGGCGGGCACAGAGCAGCCAGCAGCGGAGCGGGCAGCGCTGGGTGCTGATGGCAGCTCTCTCTCGCTGCCAGCGCTACAACGGCTTCCACTTCTGCGGCGGGTCGCTGATCAGTGACAACTGGGTGGTCACCGCTGCCCACTGCGGCGTCAGGTAGGCAGCGGCTCTGCCGCCAGCCGGCGCGGGGCCGGGCACGGGCAGGGGGTCCCCAAGAGCCCCCACGCCTGTGCCCCGCGCTCAGCCCCTGCCCGTGTGCAGGAAAACCGACACCGTGGTGGTGGGCGCCTACGACCAGGACTCCCCCACTGACGACCAGCAGAAGCTGAAAATCGAGAAGGTACCAGCGCGGCGAGGGCCACATGCCAGCAGGGGCACGCAGCCACCGCGGGCAGCCCTGTGGCCCCAGGCCCCTCCTGTGCTGGGGGCCAGGTGCCCAGGGCTTCCCTGCTTCCTCTTACGCTGAGGGTCTGGGGCCCTGGGATGCCCACGCTGAGGGTCTGCGGCCCTGGGATGCCCACGCTGAGGGTCTGGGTCCCTGGGATGCCCACGCTGAGGGTCTGGGGCCCTGGGATGCCCACGCTGAGGGTCTGGGGCCCTGGGATGTCTCACCTCCCTGAGCACTGGGGTCTGACCCTTGGTGCCTTGCACGCCTCCCTTCCCGGGGTTGTCACCTGCTCCTTGGTGACAGCTCAGCAGGGCTTTGGGCGTCTGCTCTGCCCCAGAGTTCCTCAGCTCTCTGCCCTGTGCCTTAGCACCGGGACCCGCTCCCTGGAGTCCCCCCGGCCTGCCTTTGGGTGTCTGCTCCCTCGGGTGGGGACGGACGCCTGGGATTGGGCTTTGCCGTCCAGGTCTGCACTGGTCCTCGGGTCTGAGCCTGCTCGCCGAGCTCGCCAGGAGTCCCCATCGCGTCCCTGCTGTGCTGTGGGCCGGGGCTGGCATTGCTCTGTGCGGTCCCTGTCAAGCTGGGAGGCTCGGGGCCGTTCCCCAGGGTCCCCTTCAGTCCTTGCCGGTCGCTGAGGTGCCCTCCGGTCGCTGGGCTGGCGGCTGGTGCCTGCGCGGTCCCCGGGCGGCGGCCAGGGGTGCAGGCAGTGGAGCGGTGCTGTGCTGCCTGCTGCAGGTCTTCAAGAACCCCAAGTTCAACATGCTGACCATCCGGGACGACATCACCCTCATCAAACTGGCCAGCCCTGCGCGCCTCTCCAACCGCGTGTCCCCTGTCTGCCTGCCCACGGCCACCGAGGACTTCCCTGGGGGCACCACCTGTGTCACCACCGGCTGGGGCCTCACCGACCCCAAGGGTACCGCACCTCCCTCTCCCCAGGCGCGGCCCCTTCGCCACTCCCACTCTCCTCATCCTCCCCGGCCCTATCCTCATCCCCGTCTCCAGTCCTCATGCCCAGCCCCGTGGGCTTTGCTCCTTCCTCACGCCGAGCCCCAGCCCCTCTCTCTGACCCTTCCCTGTTCTCAGCTCCATCCCCAGCCCAAGCCATTCCTCTTCTCCTACTCCTACTTGTCCGCAGCCTCGTCCTAAGCTCTGGTCCCATTCCCGCCCTTGTCCCAGTCCCTCTCCCTGTCCTCGTAGCCGTCGCTAGCATTGTCCCCGTCCCGGCTCTCTGTCCCCATCCCCAGCCTTATCCCCATGCCCATCCTCACCTGCCCCCCACGCCCCGGCGGCCCGCGGTGGCGCTGACCGCTGTGCTCTCCCGCAGCCACCAAGACCCCCGCGGTGCTGCAGCAGGCGGCTCTGCCCCTGCTCACCAACGCCCAGTGCAAGGAGTTCTGGAGGTTCCGCATCCGCAGCTCCATGATCTGCGCCGGTGCTGACGGTGCCACCTCCTGCATGGTAGGTGCCCCGGGGCCGCGCTGCGCCCCCGCCCCTTCCCCCCGAGCTCCCCCCCGCGGCCTGCCCTCACTCTCCGCCTGCAGGGCGACTCCGGCGGCCCCCTGGTGTGCCAGAAGGACGGCGCCTGGACCCTGGTGGGCATCGTCTCCTGGGGCAGCAGCACCTGCGACCCCAACGTGCCCGGCGTCTACACCCGTGTCACCGAGCTGCGCAGCTGGATCGACTCCATCCTGGAGGCCAACTGAGGCCGGCAATAAAGGCTGTCACTCAGCGTGCCGTGTCCCGCTGTGGCACCGGGAGGGGCGGGCAGGGCCACGGGGGCATAGGCTGGGCACAGGGGCCCGGGGTGCGTGCAGGGGCACAGGCAGAAGCGGCTGGCACGCCGGAACTGGGGACAGGAGGCTGTCTGGGGGCACCAGCCCGAGCATGAGGCCAGGCAGAGAGGAGGGCACGGGAAGAGGCGTCTGGGAGGGCACAGGAGGCTCAGGGCAAGGTGCCCGGGGTGGGCACAGGAGGCTGGGCGAGTGGGCACAGCTGTCCAGAAGGGCTGGAGGTGCAGAGCCATGTGGCCTCTGCCGAGGTCAGGGAAGTGCGTCCAAGAGTGGGGCCGTGTGGCTAAGGGCAGGGAAGCAGAGCAGGCAGGGGACACCTGCTCGGTGCCCTAGAGGCTCGTGGGCACAGAGGGCGGGAGGCTTGGGGACATGTGGCGTGGCCTGGGGACCTCGGCTGGAGGCAGAGGCAGCTGTCCCGGCGAGCAGGCTCAGGGACACAGAGGTGCAGAGCGGGCGTGGGGCCCGGGGGCAGGTGCGGCACAGGGGCACTGCCATGGGGCCGCCTGGGCGGGAGCGGGACCCTCGGGCAGGCTCGGGGCCGTGGGCAGGTGCGGGGCCAGCTGGGTGGAGCCGTGGGGCCACGGCGAGCGGCGGGGCCAGTGGCCGTGCACGGGGACCCCACGGCCGGTGCCGGAGGCACAGGAGCCCCGTCGGGGAGCGGCGCCGTGTCCCAGCCAGGGCCACCTTAAGCCGCCGGAGGCGGTGGCGAGCGGGGCCGGGCTGTGGGGCGGGGCGTGGGGCAGGTCCTGACGCCGCTCCCGGCCCGGCTGTCCCCACCATGGCTCTGCGGAGGGTGCTGGGGCTGGGGGGGACCCTGGGGCGTCGGAGCTACTGCTCCAAGGTGGGGCCGCACTGGGGGTGCCGCGGTGTCGGGAGGGACCGGGTGGCAGCGGCGAGGGACAGGGCTCCGTGGAGCCTCGTGGGCGTGGGTGAGGGTTCCAGCCCCATGGCCTCCGGGCCCGATCCTCCCGTCCTTACCCTGACGGGTGCCTCCCCTTGCACCCCCCCAGCAGCCGCTGCCCCCCGACTTCGTGGAGGCGCTGAGGGCCGTGGTGGGGGGGCCCAACGTATCTACGGCCACTGCGGTGCGGGAGCAGCACGGGCACGACGAGTCCATGCACGAGTGGGTGCTGGGCTGGGACCCCCGGGAAGCGATGGTGTGGGGAGGGGGCTGCGGACAGGGAGGGGCTCGGGGAGGGGGAAGATTATGGAGGGAAGGGGTCATGGTGAGCAGAAGGGTCAGGGCAGGGGAAGGGTCCTGGAGACGGGAATGGTTTTGAGAGGGGAAGAGGTCGGGGAGAGAAGGGTCTGGGTTGGGGAAAAGCCACGGGGAGGGGAAGGGGCACGGGGACAGGAAGGGCAATGGAGAGGGAGGGTGGAGGGAGGCCCTGGAGAGAGGGTAAGGGTCTAGGGGAGGGGAAGATTGTGTGCAGAGGGAGGTCTGTGGAGAGGGCAAAGGTCTGGGCAGGGACAGGGTATGTAGTGGGGAGGGTCTGTGGGGAGGGGAAGGCCCAGGAAGAAAGCAAGGGGCTGGGCAGGCAAGTTGGTGGGTCAGCGGTGCCATCCTGTTCCCCAGCTGTGCCCCCCCAGATGCTGTGGTGTGGCCCCAGGCTGTGGAGCAAGTGCAGGAGCTGGCAGCGCTCTGCCACCGCTGCCGCGTGCCCATGGTGCCCTTTGGCACTGGCACCGGCCTTGAGGGCGGCGTCAATGCCGTGCAGGTACTGGCACACCCAGCCCCCCGTTGGCACCTCTGGCACCTCTTCCTCAGCCCTTGCCTGGGGAATCTCAGTTCCTGGCTGTACCCATTCACTTCAGTTCCCCCGTGCCAGGGTGGCATCTGCTTCAACCTGAGCCGCATGGATGCCATCACAGAGCTGAGTCTTGAGGACTTCTCAGTGATGGTGGAACCTGGTGTCACCCGCAAGGCCCTCAACAACTACCTGCGTGGCACTGGGCTCTGGTTCCCCGTTGGTACCGTGGGCGCTGGGCAGCAGCAGAGGAGGGCTAGGGGTGGTGGCACTGGGGGTGCTGGGGGACACCTGTCAGGCTGGGGGTACTGGGAGCCAGGGATCACTGGGGATGCTGACGTGCCTGTGGGCATGCTATGGTCCCAGGGGTGATGATGGGTCTGGGGGGTGCTGGGCCCCCAGTAACACTGGCATCCCCGTGGGGTGCTGGGCTCCCAGAGGTGCTGGAGATCCCCTGGGCTGCTGTGGTCACCACTTTGCATGTGTCATGGCCCCAGAGATGTGCCCATGGGGCTGGGCTCAAAGGTGCTGGATCCTCCATGGAAGTAGGGATGCTGTCATCCATGAGGTGCTGGGGGGTGCCCATGGGTATGCTGTGGTCCCATGGGTGCTGGAAGTCCACACTGCAGTGCTGTGGTCTCCAGGGTGTCCAGTGGGCAATGACTGTCATGGTTGCAGGGATGCTGAGGTCCCCAAGGTGCCAGGCATGCTGAGGTCCCCATGGAGCTGCTGTGGTCTGAGATGTGCTCTTGGGTGTGCCATGGTCCCAGTGGTGTATCAAGGGTGCTAATGGGACTAGAAGCACTGTGGCTGCAGGGGTGCCAGGGGCCTTCTTGGGTGTGCCATGGTCTGTAGGGGTGTTGGGGGTGCCATGTTCCCGGGGTCAGACCGGTGCTACCCATAGGATGCCATGTTCCCAGGAGCACCCCACAGCCCTGGGTGGGGGGTGTGTGTGTGCACTGGGGCTGCCACGGGGGCCAGGCTCCCAGGGTTGCGTGGGGGGCATCCCACGGCCTGCCTTGCACCGTCGCAGCCGTGCCCGTCCTTGCCCGCAGACCCCGGGGCGGACGCCTCGCTGTGCGGCATGGCCGCCACGGGCGCCTCGGGCACCAACGCCGTGCGCTACGGCACCATGCGGCCCAACGTGCTCAACCTGCGCGTGGTGCTGCCAGACGGGCGCCTGCTCCACACCGCCGGCCCCGGGCGCCAGGCCAGGTGGGCACTCTGGTGGAGGAGGGCGGGGAGGGGGAACAGGTGGGTGCCCGCCAGCACCCACTCACCATCCTCCTGCAGGAAGCGCGCAGCCGGCTACGACCTGACCTCTCTCTTCGTGGGCTCCGAGGGCACGCTGGGCTTCCTGACGCAGGCCACCCTGCGCCTGCACCCCATGCCCGAGGCCGTGGCTGTCACCACTGCCACCTTCCCCAGCGTGCGGGCAGCGGTGGCTTGCACCGTCCAGGTGCTGCAGGCGGCTGTGCCTGTGGCGCGTATCGGTGGGTGCAGGGCGATGGCAGCGGGGCTGGGGGCTGGGGGCTGGGGGCTGGGGGTGGGGGCTCAGCGTTGTCTTCTCCCACGCAGAGTTCCTGGACGAGGTGATGGTGGACGCCTGCAGCCGCTTCAGCAAGGTGGAGCTGCGGGCGGCGGCCACGCTGCTGCTGGAGCTCCACGGCTCCCGGCACGGCCTGCTGGAGCAGCAGCAGCAGGCGGGTAGGGACGGGCGGTGCCTGGCACGGGGTCAGGGTGGCTGGGATTGAGACCAGTGGGGCTGGGAGCCGCAGTGGGTATCAAGATGGGTTGCTCACGGACAGGGGTGTGTGCTCAGGTGAGGGATGAGGATGAACTGGAGACGCTTGGGGTCACCAGGATGAGGGATGGGTGCCCAGAGGTGGGGACTAGGGAAGCAGGGTGGATGTCACCAGGGCAAGGAGGAACCAGTGGTGTCTTGGGGTGAGGGGTGGGGGCATGGTGTGGCTATGGGGTGTGATCAATGTCCTGGTTTGTTGACTGGGAGACCTTAGGGTCACCAGGGTGGGGGACAAATGTCTGGAGCTGGGAACTGTAGGACTGAGTCTCAGTGATGGCTACATATGCCCAAGGGGAGCAGAGATTAGTGCCAGAATTGAAGTGGGCACAACATGTGAGTCACCAGGGTGAGGAGTGGGTGCCCGGAGTGAGTGGTTCAGGGCAAGGGCCAGGAGCCCAAGGACAGGGGGGACCGGAGTGGACCAGAGGTTGCCCTAGGGTGAAAGACAAATGCCCAGGGATACAGGGACCAGGGGCATGGGATTGGTGCCCAGGATGGGGCCTGGGGGGATGCTGCGGGTCCTGTCCTGGCCCTACCCCAGGACTCCTGGTGCCATCACCAGAGGAGATCGTGCAGCTGAATGGTGGCTCCAGCCTGGCCTGGGCGATGGAGCCGGAGGAGCGCGAGCAGCTCTGGGCCATGCGCCACAACGCCTGGTACGCTGCCCTGGCCCTGCGGCCCGGCTGCCAGGTGAGGGACGGGCACAGGGACGGGCACGGGGACAGCGATGGCAGCCCCCACTGGAGCTGCAGGCACCACCACTCTGCCTTGCCTGTCCCAGGGCTACTCCACAGATGTCTGCGTGCCCATCTCCCGCCTGCCCGACGTGGTGGTGGAGACCAAGCAGGACCTGCAGGACTCGGGCATCACTGGTCAGTGGGGCACAGACCCTCGGGGTAGGGAGGGGTGCTGGGAGGCCATCGTCCTCCCTGCCACAGCCTGGCTGACCCAGGCATGTCCCTGCAGGCCCCATGGTGGGACACGTGGGTGATGGCAACTTCCACTGTATCATCGTCTTCAACACCCAAGACCCGGCCGAGGCACATCGTGTCCATGCCTTCACCGAGCGCCTGGGCAGGTGGGCACAGGAGCACCCCCCAGGGGGTGGATGGGGACAGGCATCCCCGAGCCATCTCCTGATGCCCTCTGTCCCGCAGGCGGGCGCTGGCGGCGGGGGGCACCTGCACTGGGGAGCACGGCGTGGGGCTGGGCAAGAGGGCACTGCTGCGGGAGGAGCTGGGCCAGGAGGGGCTGGACACCCTGCGCAGCATCAAGGCTGCGCTGGACCCCCTCAACCTCATGAACCCTGGCAAGGTGCTCTGAAGGGGCACCAGCACCCCACCTGGCAGCTTCTGGAGCCAGGGCTGGGGTGGGCACACCATCCCTGTACTGCCACCTGTTGTGGTCAGGGACTCTCAATAAACCCCTTTGCGCTCACAGCCTCCATGCAGTCTTTCCTCATGCAGCCTCTCTCCAGGGGGACCCTGGCCAAAGCAGGGCAGCCACAGACAGGGCAGAAGGTGCCACTGCTTTAGCCACGTCCCCAGAGCCACACCTTGAGTGCTGTGTTCAGTTCTGGGCCCCCCAGTTTAGGAGGGACATTGAGATGCTTGAGCGTGTCCAGAGAAGGGCAACGAGGCTGGGGAGAGGCCTTGAGCACAGCCCTACGAGGAGAGGCTGAGGGAGCTGGGATTGGTTAGCCTGGAGAAGAGGAGGCTCAGGGGAGACCTCATTGCTGTCTACAACTACCTGAGGGGTGGTTGTGGCCAGGAGGAGGTTGCTCTCTTCTCTCAGGTGGCCAGCACCAGAACGAGAGGACACAGCCTCAGGCTGTGCCAGGGGAGATTTAGGCTGGAGGTGAGGAGAAAGTTCTTCCCTGAGAGAGTCATTGGACACTGGAATGGGCTGCCCGGGGAGGTGGTGGAGTCGCCGTCCCTGGAGCTGT
Organism: Pogoniulus pusillus; assembly: GCF_015220805.1. Lineage (NCBI taxonomy): Eukaryota > Metazoa > Chordata > Aves > Piciformes > Lybiidae > Pogoniulus > Pogoniulus pusillus. Next base: position 20,553,504 of record NC_087283.1, read on the forward strand.
TCAAGGCAGGACTGGACGTGGCACTTGGTGCCATGGTCTGGCCTTGAGCTCTGTGGTAAAGGGTTGGACTTGATGATCTATGAGGTCTCTTCCAACCTTGGGGATGCTGTGATACTGTGTGTGATAATCCAGCTCCAACTCCCCCTGCCATGGGCAGGGACACCTCCCACCAGCACAGGTTGCTCATCCATCCTGGCCTTGAACACCTCTGTGGATCACAGAATGTGATCCTAGGTCCCCACACCAAGGTAGGGGCACAGGCAAAGGCTGAGGGGCACCCCCAGTACCCCTCCCCCACCCCTCCACGGTCGGCTTGAGCAAGACAGCCAATGAAATAAAATAACAGTGAATATTTTATTGAACATCGTTTTAATACCATATCAAAACACCTTGACTAATGAAGGAAGCTCCCCCACCCCCCCCAGGCTCTGAGCTCTTTAGTTTTGGTTGGTTTTTACCCTCCCCGGGTTTAATATATAAATACAGAAAGGTTTCCTGCAGGGGGCACGGCCACCGGCAGGGGAAGGGCTCACCCACCACCGTGCCAGGAGAGGGCATGGGGACTGGGGTACAGGGGGCAATGCACCCCCACGGTCTAGTGTTAGGTGTGTGGGTGTGTAGGCGGTGGGGGGGTGGTGGTGTGGGCATCCCTTGGATCCTCCTTGAAACGGTTCCAACTGCAAGGCGCTGGAAAGAGAGAGGGGAAGGGCTTGAGGTGGTGGTGGTGGTGGTGGTGGGGACGGGGGTTTGGCAAGACAGGAGCCCCGCGGGGGGCGGGAGGGGGGGATGCTGCAGCTCTCCAGTCTCTCAGGGGTTCTGGCTGTGTTAGAGTGACCAAGCTGTAAACATCAGCGGGGCAGGGAAGCTCAGATCCAACACCACTGCCAACCAACAACGAGCTTAGGTTGTGGCTTGGCTGCTTTGCCTTTTCTTTGTTGTTGGTTTTCTCTCCCCCCTCCTCCCCTCCTTTTATTTTGTTTCCTCTTTTTTTCTCTTTTCTTTCCCCCTCCTTTTTCCCCTCTCCATTTTTTTCTCCTTTTTTTCCCTCCTTTTTTTTTTCCCTTTCCCTTTTTCTTCTTTTCCTTTCTTGTCCTTTCCCCCCGTTTTTCTTCCTTCTTTCCTTCCTTTTTTCCCCTTCCTTTTCCTTCCTTTTTCCCCCTTTTTCCCCCTTCCTTTTTTCCCTTCCTTTTTTCCCCTTCCTTTTTTTTCCCTTCCTTTTTTCCTCCTTCCTTTTTTTTCCTTCTTCTTTTATTTTTTAAAATTTTTTTTTCTTCCCTTTTAAATTTTTTTTCGTTTTTTGTCATTTTTTTTCTCATTGTAAACACTTGAAAGACAACCCCCCCCCCCTTCCCCCCTCTTCCCCATCCCCCAACCCTCCCTCCCCCCTCCCCAAAACCCTGCAGCTTGACTTGGGAGGAGAGCAGCGGGGCCCCGCTCCCGGCGTGGGGCAAAGAGTTCCCCTCCCCTTTGTCGTCTCACGCTGCCAGGGGCCAAAGGTGGAGATCTCCAAAAGGGAGATGGGAGAGTGAGAGAGAGAGAGAGAAAGAGAGAGAGGAGAAAAATTCCTGTTGTTGAGTCAGTGCAAAAAAAATCCGAGCAGAGCCCCCGGGGCGAGTCCGGGTGGGAGGTTGTGGGGGGGATGCCGGTGAGAAACGCCGAGTGCTCCGTTTGGCTGCCTGTATCCCCCCCGGCAGCTGTCCCCTGGCTTTCGGGGTGAAAAGCCAAACATCATGGCAGGGTTTCGGCCGAGGGTGTCCATCCCTGGAGCCTCCCTGGCAGGTAGAGCTCTCCTCGGTGACCAGCGGCTGTGTGAAAGGGGTCGGGAGGGGTGGGGGAGGAGAGAGCAGAGTGGCTCCGCTGTGGGGTTTGATTTTTTCCTCACGCTGTTTTTTTTTGTTTTCTCCTGGATGCTTCTTTTGCTTTGAAAGCTTTGAAATTAAAAAAAACCAAAACCAAACAAACCAAAACCAAAACCAAACAAGAAGACAAAAAGAAAAAAAACCCACAACAAAAAACAAACCTCCAAAACCTCGACAAGAAGAAATAAAAATAAGCAAATCAAATAATTATTATTAATAATAATAATAATAATAATTAATAAAAATAAACTAAAATTCGATGTTGTTCCAAGTGGATTCAAGTTTCTGGGTTTTATTTTTGTCTTCTTGAGGAATTTAAAGTCAGCCCAAAACTCCAGGCGGGGCAAAAAGGGGGATGGGGAGAGGAGGTACAGCAGGTATAGCAAGGTGCCCTGTGAAGGTAGAGAGAGAGACCAACTCAGGTGAGGAGGAGTTGTGGTCACCCCATCCCACCTCATTTCACTCCATCCCACCTCATTTCACCCCATCCCATCCCATCCCATCCCATCCCATTCCACCTCATTTCACTCCATCCCACCTCATTTCACCCCATCCCATCCCACCTCATTTCACTCCATCCCACTTCATTTCACCCTATCCAACCAACCTCATTTCATCCCACCCCATGTCATTTCATCCTACCCCATGTCATTTCATTTCATCCCATCCCATCCCATCCCATCCCATCCCATCCCACCTCATTTCACTCCATCCCACCTCATTTCATCTCATCCAGCCAACCTCATTTTATCCCACCCTATGTCATTTCATCCCATCCCATCCTACCCCCCCTCATTTCACTCCATCCTACCTCATTTCATCCCATCCAGCCAACCTCATTTCATTCCACCCCATGTAATTTCATTTCATCCCATCCCATCCCACCTCATTTCACTCCATCCCACCTCATTTCATCCCATCCAACCAACCTCATTTTATCCCACCCCATGTCATCCCATCCCCCCTCATTTCACTCTATCCCACCTCATTTCATCCCATCCAACCAACTTCATTTCACCTCATCCCACGTCATTTCATCCCATCCCACCTCATTTGGAATCACAGAATCAATCAGGGTTGGAAGGGATCACAAGGATCATTTAGTTCCAACCCCCCTGCCATGGGCTGGGACATCCTACTCTAGATCAGGCTGGCCAAATTTCACCCCATCCCACCTCATTTCATCTCATCCTATCCCAATTCATTTCACCCCAACCAACCTCATTTCACCCTATCCCACCTTATTTTCCTCCCATCCCACCTCATTCCACCCCATCCCACCTCAATTCACCCCATCCCACTTCATTTCACCCCATCCCACCTCAATTCATCCCATCCCACTTCATTTCACCCTATCCCACCTCATTTCACCCCATCCCACCTCATTTCACCCCATCCCACTTCATTTCACCCCATCCCACCTCATTTCACCCCATCCCACCTCATTTCACCCCATCCCACCTCATTTCACCCCATTCCACCCACAGAATTGTAAGGGCTGGGAGGGACCTCAAGGATCATCCAGTTCCAACCCCCCCCACCACAGGCAGACACACCTCACACTAGATCAGGCTGCTCAGAGCCACATCCAACCTGGCTCTAAACACTTCCAGGGATGAGGCTTCCACCACCTCCCTGGGAAATCTCTGCCAGTCTCTCACCATCCTCGTGCTGAACAACTTCTTCCTAACATCCAGTACAAATCTGCTCTCCTCTAGCTTGGATCCATTCCCCCCAGTCCCATCACTGCCTGACACCCTAAGAAGTCCCTCCACAGCTTTCTTGTAGCCCCCTTCAGGTACTGGAAGGCCACGATAAGGTCTCCTTGGAGCTTTCTCTTCTCCAGACTGAACAGCTCCACCTCTCTCAATCTGTCCCTATAGCAGAGGAGCTGCTGCCCTCTGATCATCCTTGTGGCTCTTCTCTGGACACCTTCCAGCACCTCCAGATCCTTCCTGTCACAGAGTTCTTCTTTTAATGTCTAATCTAAATCTCCCCTTCTCTAGCTTGGATTCATTCCTCTTAGTCCTATCTCCACCTAACACCCTAAAATGTCCCACCCCACTCCAGGATGTGACCCCAGCTGAGGAAGGCTGCCTCCAGCAGCCCACGGCCACGGCATGCCCACCTTAGAGAGAAGTCAGCAAGCAGGCCCGGCAGGTCAATCAGAAGGATGCTCCGGGCAAGATCTGTTCACTTCAAACCACGAGTCTATACAGCTGCAGAGAGGAGAGGGCGTCACCACTGCGCTCGGGCTGGCCCTGCCTGTGCCCTCGCTCCCTCTCCCGGCTGCTCACCTACCTTTTGTGATAGATGCAGAGGCAGGGCAGCCTGGCTATCGTGTCCCCCTGCAGCAGCTCCTCCAGGCAGATCACACACTCGCCGGCGTCCTTGGTCAGCACATCATCTGGCAGGGGAGGAGGGGGGCAGCGGTGAGATGTGCTCCACCAGGGCCTTCCCCTCCCCGGGAGGGAGGGAAGCCCAAGGCCACCTCCACAGAGGCGATTAGGAGGGGGCAGCCAACTGGCAACATTGGCAGAGTGGCTCAGGTTAAGGCCCAGGGTGGTCTCCTACCCCTGGTACCCAAACAAGCACCGGCAAGGTGAGGATGAGCATCACTCCCTGAGCAGTGCTAAGGGGAGAGCATGGGAGATGCAGGAGCTTGCAGACCAGCACTCAACCCAGCAAACCTTGCTCCCTACAAGAGGGGCAGCCAGGGAGGACACATCTGCCCTGTTCCAGCCAGGTTTGCTGCCTTCAGAGGCACAGCCAGGGAGGACACATCTGCCCTGTTCTAGCCAGGTTTGCTGCCTTCAGAGGCACAGCCAGGGAGGACACATCTGCCCTGTTCCAGCCAGCTTTGCTGCCTTCAGAGGCACAGCCAGGGAGGACACATCTGCCCTGTTCCAGCCAGCTTTGCTGCCTTCAGAGGCACAGCCAGGGAGGACACATCTGCCCTGTTCCAGCCAGCTTTGCTGCCTTCAGAGGCACAGCCAGGGAGGACACATCTGCCCTGTTCCAGCCAGCTTTGCTGCCTTCAGAGGCACAGCCAGGGAGGACACATCTGCCCTGTTCCAGCCAGCTTTGCTGCCTTCAGAGGCACAGCCAGGGAGGACACATCTGCCCTGTTCCAGCCAGCTTTGCTGCCTTCAGAGGCACAGCCAGGGAGGACACATCTGCCCTGCTCTAGCCAGGCAGGACCTCACCTGTGCTCTTCCATGTGAACATGAGAAAAAGCTCCTTCACTTTGAGGGTGACTCCAACAGTCTGCCCAGAGAGGTTGTGGAGTCTCCTTCTCTGGCGAGATTCCAACCTCTCCTGGCCAATGTGATCCTGGGCAAGCTGCTGCTTGTGCCCCTGCTTTAGCAGAGGGGCTGGACTGGATGGTCCCCAGGGCTCCCTTCCCAACCTGTGTGATTCTGTGACACTCATCCAGCTTGGCTCCCTCCAGCACAACAACACCGCAGGAAGCCACGTGGCGAGGGGGCTGTGCCCCAGGGGGACCCCAAAGCAGCAGCAGGGTGAGCTGAGCCATGCGAGGGGAGTGGAGCAGTGCCCGTGAGCCGTTGCAGCAGCCTGCTGGAGCACAGCCCTCTTGGCAAGCCCTGCCCAGCCGCTTGCCCATGCAGGCTGCGGCAAGCGTCACTCTCCAGCCTGCCCGGCGCTGCCCCCGAGGCGGAAGGACGCAGCGTCCCTGGCAGAGCCTGGGCACCAGCCCTTACCATTGTAGGAGAGGCGAGGTTTGCTCAGACACATGATAAAGTGCATTTCCATCTCGTCAGAAGCCACGGACTTGGAGCAAATGGGGCACTTGAAACCTGCAAGGGAGAGCACAGAGAGCAGCTCTCAGCGAGGGCAGGAGGCGAAAGGTCCGCACCGCATCCCCGAGGCCACCGGAGGGCACGGCAGCCACTCACCTGCTGCCTGCATGGTGGCACGCACCCCACGCAGCGCCCGCCGGGCACCCGCTCATCCTGTGCCAGCCGCCAGCAGTGCCGAAGCAGCGGCGACAGCCACCCCACAGGGCACGGCCGCCCGAGCTGGCGCCTGCCGTCCCCGTGCCCGTCACGCAGAGGGCACCGAGAGCCTGCCAAGGCAGCGCACACGTGGCCAGCAGCTGCTGCTGGGCCTTAAAGGGCGAGGAGCAGCGTGGGCCACACAGCAGCCCATGGCTGGCAAGTGCAGGAGGCACATGCCTGTGCCAGGGTGGTGCTGCTGCAGCTTAGCCCCAGGCGACAGCAGCAAGGAAGGAGGTCGCCAGCAGGGCACGGGCAGGCCAGAGCTAGGAGCCCAAACTGCTGCTGCCTCCAGCACTGCCAGCCAAAAGCCCCAAGGAGCAGCGAGCTGCACAGGCTGACATCCCAGACTGATTTTCATCCTGTCACCTGGACCTGCCTGCTGACCCAGACTCCTGGGTGGAGCTGCCTGTGATGCCCAGACCTGCTCTGTGTCTTTGCTTGGAGGATGCCCGGCCGGTGCCAGGGTATCTCAGTGGTGCCACCACCTGCTCAAGCTCCACAGGCTGCTATGGCAGCCTCCCCCAGTGCCACCGAACGTGGCTGTCCTAAAACCAGGTTTCCACACCCCAAAGGTGCCCAAGCAGCCCTGCAGGTCACCTGCCCAGGACTTCCTGCCCTCTCACCACTGCCAGCTCAGGCCCAGGAGGTTCCTCCCTGCCCAGCACAGCAGCTGGATTCACAGGTGCCACCACTGCCACCACGGGTTTGCACCAGAACCTCTCTGCCTGCAGAGAGGAGAGGGTAATTTAAGGACCTGCCTTCTAAAAGCAGATCAGGTTTGACTGCAGTGCTGCTTAAAGGCTCGCTTCATATATATGCAAAGGCTGCTCAGGAAAGGAGAGCAAATTACCTAAGGATGAATCAGGTTCTCCTCTGCCACCACGTGGATGTGGTGAGGGCATTTTTTCACTTCTTGGAAGGGAGAAAGGCTTTAAAGGGAGGCAGCTCAGACCTCTGCCCTGCAAACAGCCAGGAAAACTGCTGGGCACCCTCTCATGAACCACAGTGATAAACATCAACTCCTTCCCAGCTCCCCAGGTGGCAGCCTGGGACACGAATGCCACCTCCTGCCCCTCCAGAGGGTGGCTGTTTCCCAGAAGGGCATGGCAAGGATGAGTATTATGGATGGTGGGGCCTGGCTTTGAGCCCTTGAGCCCAGGGGCCCCTCTGCCGAGGTGCCAGGCTGGCTATAGCATGCCACCACAGGGACTGAGACTTTGCCTAAGCCAGGTCTTGCTGTGGGGTCTTTGCTGCAAGTCTGGCCCTATTTAGAATCATAGCATCAGTCAGGGTTGGAAGGGAGCACAAGGACCTGCCAGTTCCAACCCCCTGCCATGCCCAGGGACACCCTAGCCTAGAGCAGGCTGCACACAGCCTCAGCCAGTCTGGCCTCAAACACCTCCAGCCATGGGGCCTCAAACCCCTCCCTGGGCAACTCACTCCAGCCTCTCACCACTCTCCTGCTCAACAACTTCCTCCTCACCTCCAGGCTGAATCTCTCCACCTCCAGCTTTGCTCCATTCCCCCCAGTCCTGGCACTCCCTGACAGCCTAAAAAGTCCTTCCCCAACTTTTTTGTAGCCCCCTTCACATGCTGGAAGGCCACAAGAAGGTCCCCTGGGAGCCACCTCTGCTCCAGCCTGCACAGCCCCAACTCTTTCAGGCTGTGCTCACAGCAGAGCTGCTGCAGCCTTCTGAGCATCATTTGCAGCCAGCAGCTGGAGCCTCAAGGGCAGCAACACCAACTTGCCTTCTCCTCTCCAGCCTAATTTTACTCCTGACCAATTTATCCCCTGTGGCAGCAGTGGGTTTGCTCTCCTCCCAAGTGTTTACCCACCCAGTGTATTTATAGAGCAGGCTCAGATAGCCTCCCAGCCTGCCTTCTGCAGGACCCAACCAGCCTCCCCTCGCCACACACCTTCCCCAGCCCCTGGGTCCCCTGGCAGCCTGCATGTCCTTGCCTGAACTGATCCTGCACTCGCTCTGCCAGCACCGCAGCTGCCAGTCCCTGCTGGGGGAAAGCTCTGGGGGCTGCTTTCCAGCAGCAAGCCCCCTGGAACGGGGCAGCTGTGAAGGGCTCCCTGTGGAGAAGGCGTTTGGGCTGTGAACTCAGTGTGAGGGCAAGATGCTGCCAGAGGGCAGGCACCATCCCCCGGGCGCCGCCTGGGAAGACCTCGTTCTCTGCCTTCCCCTTTTTCTGTGCCAATGTGTTATTTTAAACAGCTGCCCCAGATCTGGCAGCACCCTCAGGCATCCTAGGGGATGTGCAACCAGGGCAAAGGGAGAGGGTCCCGGGTGAGACTGCCCAGCTCACAACGGCTGGGCCATGGCAGGCAACCTGGCTCAGGACAGGGCAGAGCCCTTGGCAGGCAGCAGGAGCTGGGGACAGAGCAGGGCCCTTGGCAGGCAGCAGGAGCTGGGGGCAGAGCAGGGGGCTGTGCAGGCAGCAGGAGCTGGGGGCAGAGCAGAGCCCTTGGCAGGCAGCAGGAGCTGGGGGCAGAGCAGGGGGCTGTGCAGGCAGCAGGAGCTGGGGACAGAGCAGGGCCCTTGGCAGGCAGCAGGAGCTGGGGGCAGAGCAGGGGGCTGTGCAGGCAGCAGGAGCTGGGGACAGAGCAGAGCCCTTGGCAGGCAGCAGGAGCTGGGGGCAGAGCAGGGGGCTGTGCAGGCAGCAGGAGCTGGGGGCAGAGCAGGGGGCTGTGCAGGCAGCAGGAGCTGGGGGCAGAGCAAGGGGCTGTGCAGGCAGCAGGAGCTGGGGGCAGAGCAAGGGGCTGTGCAGGCAGCAGGAGCTGGGGGCAGAGCAGGGGGCTGTGCAGGCAGCAGGAGCTGGGGGCAGAGCAGGGGGCTGTGCAGGCAGCAGGAGCTGGGGGCAGAGCAGGGGGCTGTGCAGGCAGCAGGAGCTGGGGGCAGAGCAAGGGGCTGTGCAGGCAGCAGGAGCTGGGGGCAGAGCAGGGGGCTGTGCAGGCAGCAGGAGCTGGGGGCAGAGCAGGGGGCTGTGCAGGCAGCAGGAGCTGGGGGCAGAGCAGGGGGCTGTGCAGGCAGCAGGAGCTGGGGGCAGAGCAGGGGGCTGTGCAGGCAGCAGGAGCTGGGGGCAGAGCAGGGGGCTGTGCAGGCAGCAGGAGCTGGGGGCAGAGCAAGGGGCTGTGCAGGCAGCAGGAGCTGGGGGCAGAGCAGGGGGCTGTGCAGGCAGCAGGAGCTGGGGGCAGAGCAGGGGGCTTTGCAGGCAGCAGGAGCTGGGGGCAGAGCAGGGGGCTGTGCAGGCAGCAGGAGCTGGGGGCAGAGCAGGGCCTGCTGCAGGCTGTGGCAGTGTCTCCAGGCCTCTCTCTAGCTGGGGCAGCTTTAGCACCGTTATAAATAGCCAGCACCAACAGCCGGCAGGCTCTGCAGCGCTGCCTGTGCAGCTGGCTGGGGGAGAAAGGGTCCCACAGTAAGGACATGGGGATGGACTGAGGGGCCCAGGCTCATGGCACAGCCCCATAGCAAGGACATGGGGATGGACTGAGGGGCCCAGGCTCATAGCACAGACCCACAGCAGGGACATGGGGACAGACTGAGGAGCCCAGGCTCATAGCACAGACCCACAGCAGGGACATGGGGACAGACTGAGGAGCCCAGGCTCATAGCACAGACCCATAGCAAGGACATGGGGACAGACTGAGGAGCCCAGGCTCATAGCACAGCCCCATAGCAAGGACATGGGGACAGACTGAGGAGCCCAGGCTCATAGCACAGCCCCACAGCAAGGACATGGGGACAGACTGAGGAGCCCAGGCTCAAAGCCTGGCATGCTCCAGTCCCAGACGCTGGCTGCCACACAGGGCTGGGGGCTGAGCCAAGCTCAGAAGCACACACACACACACACACACACACACACACACTTTCTTGGCTCTGCATTTCACAAGATGGAAGGGAGGGAAGAAAAATGACTAAAGTGATGCAAATGCAACTGTGGAAATTCCTGGGGCTGGGCAGCAGCGAGGAGCTGCTGGGCAGACAGCCCCCAGGGTAGCAGCGGGGGCACTCCCTTCACCCCAGCTGTCGGCACAAATACTTGGCATTGCAAGAGCAACTGCTGGCCTCCCCCTCCAGGGCAGGGACTGGGGGCTGTGGGGTGCCCCCTGCCACGGAAAGGAGAGGCAGAGAAGAGGGAAGGGTCCCTTAGGCCTTCTTTAGGTGACGCCTGGATGGAAACCCACTGAAAGCAGGGGACGGACAGCATCCAGCAGCAGCGCAGCAGCCACCAAGCACCTGGGAGCATCCACCCACCCCCACGCACCCTCCCTGCTGCCTGCCTGGGTCCAGAGCCGGCCCCGCAGCTGAAAGGGCCACTCCCTCAGGCAGGCAGCCCCCTCCCAGGCCATGGTATTTTCCATGTTCCCCGAAATCCCCATTAATTTATCCTGCCTAAGCTGCCAGCCCCAGCGACGCAGGAGATTACATTCTGACAGCTGCTCATGGAAAATTCAGCTCCCTCCCTCCCTCTCTCCTCCCTCCTCCTCCTCCAGCTCTTTCCGCCCTCCTCCCACATGCCTAAAAAAGAATGAGAGAGAGAGAGAGAGAGAGGAGCGGCTCAGCTATTCCTCCTCGCCTGGGCCTCCTACACCCCCAGGGATGCTCCGGGGAAAGGCCATGGATCCTTCCTCCCTCGCAGGGCAGCTGGTGAGACTCCTGCCCTGGGGCTGGCACTGTCAGCGCTGGCAGAGATGCGCTGGCAGGCACCAGCTCTTGCCAGCAGCGAGCGAGGAAGAGGAGGGTGCTGTGGGAAGTGGGCTGGCCTGGGCAGACGGGTTCAGATGCAGACCTGGGGCTCCTGTATCCTGCAGCAGACTTGAGAAAGCCAAGGGCTTTCCAGGGCTGCAGGACACACGTCGGCAGGTGAGTTCATCTCTCTGATGGCTTGCTCTAGAAACCAGGAGCAAGCAGCTCTGCTGCTCTCCAGGGGCTGCTGCCCTCTGAGTATTTTTAGGAAGGTTCCATGGTTAATTTTAGAGAGCTGGGTGAAGCTGAGCTGGGAACCTCTGAAAACCTCCAGCGGGTCCTAGGCAGGCTGAAAAAGCCTTGTGCTTAACCCTCAAGGTGCTGAAACCACCACCACACAGGCTGCCCGGGGCACCTCTGGTGATGGCAGATGAGTTAAGGCGTTTCTGACCCATCTGTAATCACTGCCTCAAGCACAGCCATGGCCAGAGCTGGTAGGAATCACTTCTGAAGCTGGGAGAGGTAATTCCCATCGCTTCTGTCTACAAAGGAGTGCCTGCAGCAAGCTGCAAGGCCTGGGGAAGCCACTGAGCTCTGCACTGGGGTCAGGCACACCACCTCCTACCAGTGGAAGAAGCTGCTCCTCTGGAGGATGGGTGAGGTGGTGCCCACAGGAGCTGCAAGCCCTTCTCTGACCACAGGGAAAGGCACTTGCCACAGCCACGTTGCCTTGCAAAACCTTCTGCTAGCTCAGTGTGCCTCCTGCCAGACTGCTGACAGGCCACGATGCCACCAGCAGATGTGGCACCTCCCCAGTGGCAGGAGATCCCAGCTCTACCATCAGCAGATGGCTGAAATGCAGAGAGCAGCAGTGTCACACCTCCAGTGACAGGAGGAGGAGGAGGAGGAGGCCACCGCAGGATGATGTGCGCTGATGGCAGAGGGAAGCAGCAGCCCCAGGCCAAGCGAGCAGCTGCAGCCTGCACAACCAAGGCAAGTGCAGGCTCCTGCATCTGGGCCAGAATAACTCCCTGCACCAGCACAGGTGGGGTTTTGACCTGCTGGAGAGCAGCTGTGTGGAGAAGAAGGTGGCAGCGTGATGGACAAGGTGTCCACGTGCCCTTGGGGCCAAGAACACCAACGGTCTCCTGGGGTGCACTAAGAGGAGTGTGGCCAGCAAGGCCAGAGAGGTTCTCTTCCCCTTCTACTCTGCCACATCTGGAGTATTGGGTCCACTTCTGGGTTTCCCAGTTCAAGAGAGACAGGGAAATACTGGAGAGAGTCCAGTGGAGGCTACAAAGATGCTGAGGGGCCTGGAGCAGCTCTGGGAGGAGCAAAGGCTGAGAGCCTGGAGAAGAACAACCCCATGAGCAATGTTTGGCAAGAGGGTGGGGCCAGACTCTTGTCAGTGGTTCCCCATAACAGGACAAGGATCAACAGGCACAAACTGGAGCTCAGGAGGTTCCATCTGATGATGAGGACAAACTTGTTTGGTGTGAGGGTGCTGGAGGTCTGGAGCAGGCTGCCCAGAGAGGTTGTGGAGTCTCCTTCTCTGGAGATTCCAATCCCCTCTGGCCACTGTGATCCTGGGCAAGCTGCTGTGGGTGCCCTGCTTTAGCAGGGGGCTGGACTGGATGATCTCCAGAGGTCACCTCCAACCCCTACCATGCTGGGATTCTGTGAAGTCCTGCAACCCACTCCATACAGAGCAGCATTCACCTAAGCTGCCCAGGATAAACCAGGAGCCCTGCATGCACAAACTCCCCTAAACACACCTGCCCCAGGAGGGGTCCCTCCAACGGTGCCCAGTCTCAGCCTGGGACACCCCAGGCACCAGAGAGCCCAGGAATGAGCCCAGGCTGCCCAAGGTCCATGGAAGAGCTGGAAACCTCCACTGCATAGCCCACCTCAAGTGTCTCCAGAGAGCATCCTGGGCCCTGCCTTCCACCAGGTGAAGATGTGTGCAAGCAATGAGAGACACAGGGAATATCTGGTCTAAGCTTGCAGGTGAAGCAGAGTCCTGGTACCTCCTCCTTGCTGAGCATCCAACTTCCTCCCAGGACTTCCCCAAAGGCACCAGCTGATCCAGCAGCAGGTGGAGGCTGGAAGAGCTGGATTCTGTCTGATCAGAGGAGGAAAAGGCTGAAAGGACTCCACCTTTTCTGCTTCTCTTACCCCTCATGGGTTTCCAGGATGGAAGGGATCACAGAGGAGTTGTCCTCCTCACCAGCCAAGCAAAGGGAATCTGCAGAGCCAAGACAGTCAGATCCAACATCTCCTGGAGATGGCACATGGAGCACACAGAGCACACTCCCAGCACCTGGGCACACAGGCACCTGCTAGCTGAGGATCTCCATGGCTGTCCTGAGGGCACTGCTCACCATGGAAATGAAGCTCTACCAGTCTCTAAGCCTGGCAGTTGGTGATGCCACCTGGCACCAGGAGCTACCAGGAGGTAGCTCAAAGCTGCCCTCAGGATCTGTTCCACTAGGGCCCACACTCCCTCTGCCAGCAAAGCACTTGCATTGAGTGCCTGGCAGCAGGATCAGGCCCAAACCCACTTGCTTTGCAGAAGGAACCAGCACCATCTGCAGGGGCAGCTGGAGGAGCTGGAGCCCAGCACAGCCCTGCTGTGAGGCTCAGCAGTAGGTGAAGGCCATGCCAAGGCACAAGGGCTAACAGCAGCTGGGACACGTAGGCAGGAAGCACTGCAGGGCCTCCTCTGCCAGCTCCTACAAAGGGCCTCACAAGCACCCTTCCTCCTGATTTGAGCCTGCAGGGAGGTGGGGAGAGCATAAAGGCCAGGTCCAGGGTGGAAATAAGACATCCCACCTTCCTAGGGCTGGGGGGTGCCAGCCTGTCAGCTCTGGACAGTGAGCCAGGCAGGGGGAACATGAAGCCCACCAGCATGCTGGCTTAGATGAGCAACAGTGTGGCCAGCAGGGATTGTGCCCCTGTACTGGGCACTGGTGAGGCCACACATCAAATACTGGGTTCAGCTTTTGGCCATTCACTACAAGAAGAACACTGAGGTGCTGAAGTGGGTTCAGAGAAGGGCAGCAAAGCTGGGCAAGGGTCTGGAGAACAGGGCTGGTGAGGAGCAGCTGAGGGAACTGGGGGTGTTTAGTCTTCAGAAGAGGAGGCTGAAGGGAGACCTTCTGGCTCTCTACAACTCCCTGAAAGGAGGCTGGAATTAGGTGGAGGTCTCTTCTCCCAAAGAACAAGCAACAGAACGAGAGGAAAGGGCCTTAAGTTGTGCCAGGAGAGGTTTAGTTGGTCAGGAGGAACAATTTCTTCCCCTAAAAGGTTGTCAAGGCCTGGCCCAGGCAGCTCAGGACAGTGGTGGAGATCTCATCCCTGGAGGGATTCAACAGCTATGGAGGAGTGGTGCTGAGGGACTTGTTTTAGCAGTGACCTGGCAGTGCTGGGTTAATGGTTGGACTTGATGGTCTTAAAGGGTCTCTTTCAACTCAAACAATTCTGTGATTCTATGATGGCTGGGCTGAGACATCCCTGGATGGCACCACTTGGACAAAAATCCACCAGCACAGGCAGCTGCCTTGGCAGAGGGATGCTCCTGCTCCACCCCCATCCCACCTCAGCATTTCCTTGCTGAGTCAGTCCAGTTGGCTGAGTGGAGAGAAAATAAACTCTTGTCATGTGAAGCAGCACCCCAAAAAGAAGCTGCCCCCAGCCAGTGTCTAAGAAAAGCTGTCCCTGGCTCACAGTGGCTCCTGGCAAAGCCCCCACGCTGTCAGGTCGGCCACATGCCAGCACAGGGTGGCAGGGACGTGCCATGGATCACGAAGCTGGCCAAGGCCAGCACTGCCCTAGTGCCTCCAGTATCAGGTTTTGGAGACTCATCTGCCTGCTCCCACCCAACTCCAGCCGTGAGGAGGAGACACAGCAGCAAGGGAAAGCTGTTGGTGCTCCGGATGTGCCACAGAGGAGTCTCTAGAGCCAGCGAGATGCAGGAGGGGCTGAGTGGCATCATGCCTCAACCACCCAGGGCTTGCTGCAAGCCAGGAGGCAGAGAGATCTTTTTTTAGCCACTTGGGTTTCTTATGGGGGTGGTGGGGGAGGATGGGAAGAAGCAGAACAGATTGCAGTAGAGGCTCCAAGGGAAAGCCAGAGTTGGGAAGGGGCAGATGATGTGAGAGAGGGAGCCCCAGAGGGATGCTCGCTCCAGAGTGCCCAGAGTCATCACACCTCAGCACATGGATACACCAAAGCCCTGCAAGACACATCCAGCTCATGGACACTGGGAAGCAGGAGGGCAAAGAGGCCTGGCTGCATGGTCACAGGGCATCCAGAACCACCCTTCTTGCACACAGATCCTCAGGGAAGATATGCAAACAGCCTCTGCACGTTGAGCACCCCCTGTGCCTGTCACTGTCTGAGTATTGCCCCTTTCCCTGCTGCAGCTGCCCTTTCTGGGCAGAAATGCCTACAGCACAGGCAGAGAGCATCTCTCTCCTCTGGCCCAAGTAATGCTGCCAGACCAAGCTCTCCAGACCAGGAGGAGAAAGGCAACCTTGCAGGTCACCCTGGCATCCAGTGAGCCCTAGTTTACTGCAGAAACACTCCCCCAGCTGCTAGGAACAGGCTTCATAAGGAAGAGTGTGTAGCCCAAAGCTAATTTTAGCATCCTGGAGAACTGCAAAGTTAAGCACTGGGTCTGTCCTGGGTGACAGCCCAGCAAAGACATTAACACCTCAGACTCCTGCCCTTGGACTGCAGGGCTAGAACTGAGCAAGTCAGCAGCTCATTCTGGGCTCCTGCAAGTCACAAAATGGGTCTGGGACCACCTCAGTGTGCAGAAGAGCTGCCATGGAACTGCTCCTCACCTCTCAAGAGATGCTTGAGATTTCAGATTCACTGCCCAGAGAGGAGAAGGATCCTGCAGGCAGGCCTGGGAATTCCCAAAGGGTTTGCCTGCATGCCTGCTTTTTTCCTCCTGGCTATTGCTTGGGTGAAGAAGGAAGCCCAACTGCAAGCCCTGCAGTGGGTGGCAATCATCTGCAAGCTGCACTGAGCCAGAGGGGCAATGGTGGAGATCCCAGGTGCTGAAATCAAGGAGCCCAGGGATGCCCTCGGCAATGGTGGAGATCCCAGGTGCTGAAATCAAGGAGCCCAGGGATGCCCTCGGCAATGGTGGAGATCCCAGGTGCTGAAATCAAGGAGCCCAGGGATGCCCTCAGCAGCAGAGTGGGATGTGGTGACTTGGAGTTGGACACTTCGGCTTGGCAGGGCTGGGAGGGAGCAGCGAGGCAACGTCAGGAGGGGACCTGCTGAGGTGAGTCACTTCTGACTAAGCCATCTGCTGGGGAGTCACCGGGAGCTGCCAGAGGAATTCCTGCTTTCCAAAGGCCTGACCTGAGCCATTCCCAAACTCGACTTGGATCCAACCCCGCGGGGTGCAGCAGCAGCTCCCTGGCTACCTCCCTTCTGAGTCCGGGGTTTTCCCGAAGCAGAGAACTCACGCCCAGGTGCTCAGCTGATCTCCCTGAGAGGATGAAGGGACACTCCAGAGACACACACAGTGCCATGCCATGCTGGCAGAGGGAGCAGAGCCCAGATCTGACCTCAACCAGGTACCCAACTCCTGCTTCTGGGACGTCTCCTCCCTGGGCATCCCACGGCAGCGCCACGCCAAGAGAGCAGGGGAGGCTCTCCCATGGCATCTCAACATTTGGCCCACGGTGGCAGGAGTTACTGAGGCAACTGGTTGTCAGCAGTACAAACCCCTCGGTCCCTGGGGTGCGTGGGAAGGATGGAGCACTGCTATTTTGGGGTAGAAAAAGGGCAATTTTTATGTGGCGGGCAACAAACAGCACAAAAGGCAGCAGCAGCTACGCCCCCAGGCAGAACGCGGCTGTGAAACGCTCCCAGGCACTCAGCACTGGTGGTTTGCAACAGAAAGAAAGACACAAAAACCCAGGGGAGGAGCACGCTGCAGAGCAAGCCCTAACCTCACCTGCCCCCAGCTCCTCGCAGCGGGAAGAAACGCCTAGCAGACAGCTGCCCAGGAGGGTCTGCGGCTGCCAAGGGATGCCCAGGAAATACCCCAGGCTTCCAGGGTGGCAGCAAAGGGGAAAAGGAGCTGTGGATCTGCAGGGTGGGCTCTGCTCTGCGTGGTGCAGGAGGGCAGGCACACTCCACAGCACTGCCCAGCCAGGCAGCAGGAGCTCCCCTTCTCCAGCCACAGCATGAGGCTGTCTGGGTTGGAGAGTGCCTTGAGCAACCTGGGTTAGGGGCAGGTGTCTCTGCCCCATGGCAGAGGGGTTGGAAGTAGGTATCTTCAAGGTCCCTCCCAACCCCAACCATTCCATGATCCATTCTATGACCTGGGAGACAGCCTGGTGCCAGGGATGAGGCCACAGCACACGGCATGCCCTGGAGCAGCCCTGCTCCACACACTGCCTTTGCTGGCAGACACAGCTGGCTTGCTGCAGCTCTGTGAGCTGAGCCTCCAACACAGAGAGCACAAAGCCCTTGGTGAGCAGCAGGGTCTGTCCATGTCAGATCCTGCTGCAGGTAAGAGAAACCCTGTTCAGCTGCGTTCAGCACCTTGCCTGCTGGTGCTTTCTCCTTCTCTTCAACATGTGCCACCCTCAAATGTGGGAGGGCCCAAACTGCCTCACAGCCAGCTGGGCACAGGAGGGAGAGTGGGGCAGAACTCCTAGCTATGGGATTTCTTTTCCCCAGGAGAAAGTAAAAGCACCAAGTAGAGGGAGCCACTGTCCCTGGAGGGGTCCAAGAAAAGACTGGCTGGGCACTTAGTGCCATGGTCTGATTGGTTGGGCAGGGCTGGGTGCTAGGTTGGCACTTAGTGCCATGGTCTGGTTGATTGGACAGGGCTGGGTGCTAGGTTGGCACTTAGTGCCATGGTGTGGTTGGTTGGGCAGGGCTGGGTGCTAGGTTGGCCTGGCTGAGCTTGGAGGTCTCTTCCAACCCGCTTGATTCTATGAGCACTTTCAGAGCTGGGCAGGACTTTGGAAAGCAAAGCCCCCCAGGAGACACTCACCCAGAACTTGTTTGCTTCATATCTGTCTACAGGGAGCAAAAGGAAACCAAAAGCATCTACAAGCACCCTGAGAAGGAGGAGACCCAGGCAGACAGCAGACTTTGAGGGCTATGAAATCAACACTGCAACAAATAAACACATGGACAACAGGTTCCAAGTAGCAAGCTGTAGGTGGGGACAACCTGAAATCACAGTATCATCAGGGTTGGAAGAGACCTCACAGATCATCAAGTCCAACCCTTCAATGATGAGGATGTTCTGCCTCACCTCATCCTTAAGCACCAGCTTCTGATACGTCTGGCCCTAAAACCAACTTCAACCAACGTTGACTGGCTTGGTGAGACCACATCTGGAGTACTGTGTCCAGTCTGGGCTCCCCAGTTCAAGAGGGACAGAGTGCACTGGAGAGTAGCCACTGGAGACTATGAGGATGATGAAGGGACTGGAACATCTATCTGAGTGATGGAGCAAGGCTGAGAGCCCTGGGGCTGTTGAGTCTGAAGAGAAGATGATGAGAGGGGATGTGATCAATGTCTATAACTGTCTGAGGGGTGATGCCAAGAAGGGTCAGGCTATTTGCAGTGGTGTCCTGTGATTGCACAAGGGGCAATGGATACAAACTGGAACCCAGGAGGCTCCATCTGAACAGGAGAAGAAACTTCTGTGGGATGAGGGTGCTGAAGCCCTGGAGCAGGCTGCCCAGAGAAGCTGTGGAGTCTCCTTCTCTTTAGACTTTCAAGCCGCATCTTGGATGTGTTCCTGTGTGGCTTGCCCTGGGTGACCCTGCTCTGGCAGGATGGTTGGGCTCAATGATCTCTGGAGGTCCCCTTCCAACCCCTATCATCTTATGATTCTCTGATTCACTCTCCCTGCAGAGGGTAGTTTAAAAGCCATCTGGCTAGAGCCAATCTCCATTTTCCCCAGCTACAGCTGGATGGACTGAAAAGTGGCTCCAATTCCCCTCCACAGCTGCACCAACTCCTAGGGAGAGCTCCCACATGAATTACCACAATTACCCTGGCTGCAGGAGGCACTGCCTGGCTGGTGACAAGGACTTCTCCAAACACATCCACACCACCCCCCCCTCCAGACACCCACCATGCCAAGCTGTGAGGCAATCAATTGCCACGCGATAAGCGAAGCCTTCGGCACCACCCTGGAGATGGTGAGCTGCAATCAGAGAAACAAAGCTAAGGGGAGAACCATTCCAGGTGCCTTTCAGGGTAGCAAACAGGCAAAGAGGTGCAGAGGATGTGGGAGCTCCTCACCACCAGCAGCCCCATCCTTGGAGGAAAGAAAGCACTGGGCAGGGGAAGCATCACTTCTCCTGCCTGTCTGCTGCTTTCCTCCTCTTGCGTCGCAGGCAGCTGGCCTCTAAAAATACTCACTGTTGTCATGCTGGCCTGCCTGCTAGGGCCAGGAAACAGCTCTGAGCAGCTTTCAGTTCACTTCTTCATCTCTGCTCGCCTCACCAGGGCCCAGCCCAGCCCCCTTTCTGTGCCTGGCAGGGGACAGTCTCTCACGAGTCATGGCCATAAGGGCGCTCGCTGGAAGTATACAGCCCTGGGGTATTTCTGCTCCAAGTAGCACAAGTTACTGACTGCTGGTGAGGCTGCACCTCAATATTGGGTTGAGGTTTGGGTCCCTAACCACAAGGATGACACTGAGGGGCAGGGGTGAGTCCAGGGAAGGGCAATCAAGCTGGTGAAAGGTCTCGTGAGGAGCAGCTGAAGGAACTGGGGTTGTTTAGTCTGCAGAAGAGGAGGCTGAGGGGAGACCTCATTGCTCTCTACAGCTCCCTGAAAGGAAATTTGGAGCCAGGTGGGGGTTGGTCTCTTCTCCCAAGGAACAGGTGGAAAGGGCCCACGTTACCCCCAGGGAGGTTTAGGTTGGATGTTTGCAACAATTTCTTCCCCAAAAAGGATTGTCAAGCCCTGGAACAGGCTGCCCAGAGCAGTGGTGGAGTCCCAATCCCTGGAGGGCTTGAAAAGCCATGGAGATGTGGTGCTGAAGGATTTGGTTTAGAGATGACCTGGCAGTGCTGGGTTAACAGTTGGGTTGGATGATCTCAAAGGTCTCTTCCCATCAAAATGATTCTCTGATTCTAAAAGGGCAAATATTTCCACTGCCCCTCTATAAATCCCCACAAGACCACTGTGAAAAGCTCATAGTCTCATGTTGGTGTCAGTGATGGGACTGCCACAGCTGCACAACATGCATGAGCATAGAGAGCCAGGAATTTCCCAAGCTAAATCAGCCCCTGTCCTCCCAACATAACACAGCAGCTGTCCCAGGACCAGCCTGCTGCCACCATCGGCCAGCACAACTCAGCTCAGGGGGAAGGCGAAGGTCAGCTCCACCCTGGAGGTGCACTGCAGCCTCTCCAACAGCCTGGTACCATCCTCACTGGGAAAACACACCTGGTACCAAACGCCTCCATCACAAAGCCTCACCACTGAGGCCTGGGAAGGAGGATCCCAGCACTGAGCACTGTGTCTGCTCATGCTCAGCTGCCTGCTTGCAGCACAAACCTGGCAGCACACAGGTAGGGCATCCCAGCACTGAGCACTCTGTCTGCTCATGCTCAGCTGCCTGCTTGCAGCACAAACCTGGCAGCACACAGGTAGGGCATCCCAGAACTGTGTCTGCTTATGCTCAGCTGCCTGCTTGCAGCACAAACCTGGCAGCACACAGGTAGGGCATCCCAGCACTGAGCACTCTGTCTGCTTATGCTCAGCTGCCTGCTTGCAGCACAAACCTGGCAGCACACAGGTAGAGCATCCCAGCACTGTGTCTGCTCATGCTCAGCTGCCTGCTTGCAGCACAAACCTGGCAGCACACAGGTAGGGCATCCCAGCACTGTGTCTGCTCATGCTCAGCTGCCTGCTTGCAGCACAAACCTGGCAGCACACAGGTAGGGCATCCCAGCACTGAGCACTCTGTCTGCTTATGCTCAGCTGCCTGCTTGCAGCACAAACCTGGCAGCACACAGGTAGAGCATCCCAGCACTGTGTCTGCTTATGCTCAGCTGCCTGCTTGCAGCACAAACCTGGCAGCACACAGGTAGAGCATCCCAGCACTGTGTCTGCCCATGCTCAGCTGCCTGCTTGCAGCACAAACCTGGCAGCACACAGGTAGAGCATCCCAGCACTGTGTCTGCTTATGCTCAGCTGCCTGCTTGCAGCACAAACCTGGCAGCACACAGGTAGGGCATCCCAGAACTGTGTCTGCTCATGCTCAGCTGCCTGCTTGCAGCACAAACCTGGCAGCACACAGGTACAGGGACTGTGGCAGAAGCCCTGTGCCAACAGCCATGAAGACCTGCCTACCAGCTCCTGAGACTTCCCCACCACCCTTCTCAAACTCCAGGCCCCACAGAAGGCTGGAAAACTAAACCACACCACTCCCTGACCCCCACCACTGGCATTCCCTTCACAAGGCAGGAAACCTGCCAGCAGCTGGGCTCTGCCCACGGGAAACACTGTGTAGTGACACCACAAGAGGCCCCAGGCCAGCAGGGCTTCCTGCAGCCTGTAACAGCCTCCCACCAGAAAGCACACAGCAAAAGCCCTTGGCCAAGTTGCACCCACAAGGAACAGCCAGAGCATCCCTGGGGAAGATCCAAGCCCCCAGGGGGTTTGCCTGCCTTTGAAACCTGGCCAGTGGGACTGGTGCAGACAAGATATCTAAGGCCCAACTTTAAGCACTCCTGCTCTGTCTGAGACCACAAGCAGGTGTGGCTCTACAGTGAGAGGCTCTCTGTACCCTATCGCATAGAGCGGGCAGGTAAAAGACCCTGCAGCAGGGTTACTGCCTCACAGCATCACTCACCCACTTGTGTAAGTCACTCACAACCCCTCCTGGCTTCAGTGTTCAAGGGAAGCAGGAGAGGGCCAGGTCAAATATACCCAAATCCAAGTATTTGGCATATCTGAGATATCAAGTGTACCAGTAACAGAGGCAACGAGGCACATCTGGAGAAGAGGAGGCTGCAAAGTGACCTTCTTGTGGCCTTCCAGGATCTGAAGGGGGATACAAAAAAGCTGGGGAGGGACTTTTTAGGCTCCAAGGGAGTGACAGGACTGGGGGGAATGGAGTAAAGCTGGAGGTGGGTACGTGCAGACTGGATATGAGGAGGAAGTTCTTCAGCATGAGAGTGGTGAGAGGCTGGAATGGGTTGCCCAGGGAGGTGGTTGAGGCCCCATGGCTGGAGGTGTTTGGGGCCAGGCTGGCTGAGGCTGTGTGCAGCCTGCTCTAGGGTAGGGTGTCCCTGGGCATGGCAGGGGGGGTTGGAACTGGCTGATCCTTGTGGTTCCTTCCAACCCTGACTGATTCTATGGTTCTTGTGGTTGCCCAGTGGCTGACCAGGGTGCCACAGAAGAGATTCACTCAAAGATCTCTTTGCTGCCCAATTTGTCACACAGGAGATTACACCAGAGGGAAAAAAAAGCTTTGCTTTTATTTTTCCCTTCACCCCTCCCCCCCAAGTGGGTTTTTCTCTCTCCCTGTGTTTCTCTTGAAATTAATTTTCAGCATTTAGCAGCATTTTCCCATGGCTCTCCAGGGCTACCTTGGCCAGGTGCCAGCCCTGGTACTGCTCCTCTACCAAAGATGTCAGCATCTGATTGATCCTCCGGGCAGCAAACGAGAGAGAGAGAGAGAGGAGGCCTAATAGCACATTAATACCTAAGAGAAGCCTTTACAGTTATTCCAGTCATTGGAACAAACATCCCAGCCAAACAAACCAGCATGGGATGAACATACATCACAGGCAAGGAAGACAACCCTGGCTGGGAAGTGGGTCAGGCCCGGGAGCATGAGAGCAGCATCCTCAGCACCTCTGGAGCACAGGTGTGCAGAGCGGGCAGAGACCACCCAGCTCCTCCATGCCCATCCACAGCCAGCTTTAGAGAGAAGCCAGCCCAGTCAAGCCAGTCAGAAGCACAGCAAGGTGCTCCTGGCTGCTGGGTGAGGTGGCAGAGAGGTTTGGGAGGGCACTGGGTGAGTTGTGAGGCAGCCTGTGCTCGCTGTGACTGCGCAGGCAGCAGGGAGCTGCCGCTGGCTTGTCGCGCACAATGCCAACGTTGACACACTTCAGCTCCATCTCCAGGCTGTGGGGCTGCTACCTGGTAAAGATGCCTTTGGGTCTTTCATCTCCTGGTCTTGGATGTTTTGGTTTTTTTTTTCTGCCTCCCAAGGTAGCTGCTGGCTCTTCCCCTGGGGTTACTCTAGGTTGGAAGGGGCCCCCAAGGATCATCTGGTCCAAGCTAAGGGGTGTTAGAGTTGAAGTGAGCTGGCCCAGCACCCTGGCAAGATGACTGTTACAGAGTCACAGAAGCATTCAGGCTGCCAAAGCTCCTCAGGATCACCAAGTCCAACCCAGAACCCTGCTCTGCAAGGCTCACCCTAAGCCATATCCCCAAGCACCACATTCAAACGACTTTTAAACACACCCAGAGTTGGTGACTCCACCACCTCCCTGGGCAGCACATTCCAGTGCCTGACCACTCTTGCTGGGAAAAATGTTTTCCTAATATCCAGTCTAAACCTACCTAGTCACAGCTTGAGGCCATCCTCTCCTGTTCTATCACTAACTACCTGTGAGAAGAGATCAGCACCAACCTCCTCACAACCATCTTTCAGGGAGCTGTAGACAGCCATGAGGTCTCCCCTCAGCCTCCTCATTTTCCAAGTAACCATCCTCAGTTAAAATCCACTGCTTCTTCACCTGGGAGATGATTCCAATGTCTGACTTTTCTCATGGGGAAAATTCTTCTTCTGGAGTAAAACTGGACTCAATCTTGGAGAAGGCAGAAGTGGAAAAGCAACCCCTCCAGACCTAGAGAGTCCAGCAGCTGACTATCACCAGCCTGGGGAATCATCAGGGCTGACTTTGCACTGCTTCCCAAATGATCTGGAGGCCTGGCAATGCTCTGGATGCCCAATCCCAGCTGCCAGACAGTCACCAGCACCAAACCCACAAAATGATGGAGGACAGAACCCTTTGGAATTTCCACTGGCAAAAAAAAAAATCAGTTGATCAGAGGAATGTCCTGTAGACCTTGGGGTGCCCTTCCCCAGGCCTAGCCCCTATAAGGGGACTTGATGTGATGTCTACGTATTGAGAAGCTGGTGGCAGGGAAGTCAGGGCTGAAAGCAGGCTCCCTCCAGCAGCTCACTGACTGTAGCCAGCTAGAATGACCCTTTCTGGTTTGGGTGTAGAGACTGCAATGTCAGGGCTGGCTCATGAGTGAGGATCACCAAGCATCATCAAGAAAAGGCTCAGGACCTGAGGCTCTCTGAGTACACTAAGGGGTACACCACAGACATGCCTCTTCCCAGCTAGGCAGAGACACCAAGGCTGCCCAGTGCAAGTGTCCACATACACCTTCAGCTCATCCTCCAAGCAATCCCTATTTCACACCCTCTACTCCAGAGCAGGATCAAAGAACATTTCCAGGTTGTTTTGCTCTCTAACCCTGCCTGGAGAAGGACCCAGCCCAGCATCCTGACTGCCATCTCTGCACAAGACGCCCTTCCATCTTCCCCAGCCTGGATCCTCCTGCTTCAGGTGAGGTGCTGCTGAGAAGGCAGTAGTTTGCTCAGTGAAGGAGACCCCCTCCAGGCTCACTTCTGCCAGCAGGCAGGACAAACAGCTTGTCCTGCAGGAGCATGGAAAGCCTGGGACGTTGCCGGTGGCCCTGTGCTAAAGGATGAGCCAGGCATTTCCTTGGGCCAACCGGAGGTATGGATTTATTGGAGCCTCAACCACTCAAGGGCTTTGGGTGATGAGCAGGATTTCCAGATAAACTTTAAGCTACTTACAGCCTCTGCAAACTCCCCAAGATCCTCTGATGGAGACGAAAACCAGGAACGATACGAAGAGAACCACACAAAGCTGGAGACACACAGCACTAAACCACACATCTCCTTTCTCTTCCTTCCCCCTGCTAACTGTGGCTTTGCCCCAAAGACCTAATGGCCACAAAGCTCCAGGGAGAAGGTCAAGTGCTACAAACAAGCTGCAAAAGGTACTTTGTCATCTTATACAAGCCAGGAAGCAGCTCTTGGAAACCCTGAGCAGACAGGGAAATCCCAGAGTAGTTCCAGGTGGAGCTGCAGCAGTTAGGTTGCTGGGAAAACCCTCACCAGGAAATGGGATACTCAATCATCCAGGGAGATGCTGTCCCTTCAGAGGGAGGGACAAGCTCCACCACAAAGGTCAGGGCCTGCTCATCCATCTCGTCTGAAGGAGGCACTTAGGCTTTGCTGAGCAGCAGCTCTCCTGTCCTGGCCCATCAAGGGCTAGAGGCCTTCAGTACGTAACAGTTCCTGCTGTTGCTGTGCCCCAGCAGCTGCGGGCACCACCACCAACCATCACCATGCCCAGCACCATAGAGTGATGCTGGAGCACCTGCTGGCTCTGGTGACCATGCCACAACCTCCCTCTGCCCACGTTTCCCAGCGCAGCCCTCCTTTCTCACTCCCCAGTCACACCTGGTTCTCCTGCAAGCCTTTGATGGCTAAAAGGCAAAGGAGTGGCACCAGGTAGAGAGAAGAGCTTAGCCCACTGCAGCTCATCCCTCAGGGTCCCTGCTGGTGGGCCAGATGGGCCATGAAGCAGTGGGAGAGGTGTACAAAATTGGTGTTGCAGACAAAGGCAGCGGTGAGGTTCTGAGCCTTGTCCTTACCGCCAGCGTGAAGCCCAGACTCCTCACTGTCCCACCGAGGATCCCATGGAGTCCAGGGAGCACTTTAAGGCTCTTCACCCAAAGCCAAGTGCTCCTAGAAGAGCAAGCTCACGAATGTGAACTTCCCCACATGCCAAGAGTGAGGTGTTCAGCCTGTGCCGAGGCAGGAGGAAAGGAGGAGGCAGGGCAAGGAGCCATGCTCCAAACTCGAATGCTCCTAGAGGAGCAAGCTCATGAACATGACCTTGCTTACAAGCTGAGATCAGCACCATTCTGGTCTCCAGCCCGTGCAATTGCAGGAGGAAAGGGGCAGGCATGGCAAGGAGCCACTCTCCAAACTCAAGTGCTCCTAGAAAAGCAAGTGCATGAACACAACCTTCTCTACATGCAGAGGTCAGCACCATGCAGGCTTCCAGAGGCAGAAGGAAAGGACAGACAGGGCAGGAAGTCACTCTCAGGACCTGTTAGCCACAGAGTCTGAGGACTCTTCACAACAACTCAGCAGCACAGCAACTCAGATCCCTGAGACCTCCAGGCACACGTCCTCCCGTGTGGGTGTGGGGGCTGCTGGGTCTCCTCACCCCCACCCTCGAGGAGACATCTCCAGGAGCAGGGAGAGCCACACACAGCAATGTCAAAGCTCCTCTCCATTTACCCGAGCACTGCTGCCTCAGCACTTTCCAGGGGCTAATGGAGTGCTGCAAGAGGAGCAGGTCGATGAAGAGGAAGGGTAGTTCCTGGCTGCCCTGCTGGCAGTTACCAGGAGATGGGTGGGAATTTCAGTCACCTTGAGGTGCTTCATCTTCTCACTATGGAGGATTCACCTCTTAGGCCGAGAGGAGGAACACAAAAGTTTTGTTTGCTCCAACAAGTTTTCAGAACAGGTTTTTAAAGCATCCTCTGCTCCTTTTGCTGTTGATTAACAACAAGAAAGAAGCACCACCAGGAGAGGCTTCAGCAAGAGCCTATTGGTGCCTCTGCTTTGGCACAACTCAAACGCTCTCAGAAGGCCCTAAAAGAGGCACCAGAGAAACTCAGCTTTTGTAGCACTTCCCACAGGGCTGCACTCTTCCAAGGGCACCACATTTAACTCAACAGCATCAAGTCAGCTCCTTCAAGCAGCCAGAAAGAAGCTTACTCCATTTTGCAGCTGGTTTTATCTTTACAAGCAGGTTTTTACCTCAGCCTTGCAGTTTGAGAACTATTATTTAACATCACTGATTTGCTCTGACCAATCACCTCTAGGCAGGGGTTGACTACAGGGTGCTTCTGTATAACAAAACCCTCCTCATTCCAGCACCAAGCACAGCAGAAGCCTCCTGGCACTCATATTCTGTTGGAACACCTGGCTGGATGCTGCACCTTTGCTCCTTTCTGTGTTTTAAAACAACAGCAAAAGAGGTTCCAGCTCAACACAAGGGGGAACTTCTTTACTGTAAGGGTCACAGAGCCCTGGCACAGGCTGCCCAGAGAGGTTGTGGGGTCTCCTTCTATGGAGACTTTCAAGGCCTGTCTGGATGTGTTCCTCTGTGATCTGTGCTAGATTGTGTGGTCCTGCTCTGGCAGGGGGTTGGACTGGACCATCTCCCTGGGTCCCTTCCAACCCCTAACATCCTGTGAGCCTGCGAACAGAGCAGTGGCACAGCCTGCACAGGGCCACGGAGGAAGAAAGTTTGCAGTTGCAACTTGGGCACCACATGTGAGCTCTTTCCATCTGCCAGGAAGGACTGGAAGCCTCCTGCTCATCTGGATCGACAGGAAGCAGACCCAGAGCGTTCTGCCACCAAAGATGCGATGCTTCGACCTCACCGAGGAGAGCAGCCCACAGAGACCGGGTAAGGGGGGGGAATAATCCCAAGATGGAAGGAGGAAAATGGGCCCCATGGGCCTCGTTTTGCACTTTGTTCTTGTCCACTGGTTCAGTTTCCAGCCTTCCTGAAAATGAGGCATTGTCCGGAGGCGTGTTATGAAATTCCCAGACCGCGTCACGCCAGGAGAACACTGCGAGCGTTGGCGAGGGGGCCGGGTGGGAGAGCAATCCCAGACTATTCCAGGAAACGCAACGAGACATCCCTGAAACGACTTCCCCTCTAGCCAGGAGGGAAGAGGAGGACCTCCCACCTCGCTCCCTGCACCCAGCCAAAAAACTAGGTCAGTGACACAGCCCTGCTCGCAGCCAGAGCTTCTCTCCAGACACCAAGGCACAGGGAAAGGTCCATCCAGGAGGGTGAGAAGGGCAACCTTGCCCACTCCTGTTGCCCGACCTGCTTCCTGTGAGAGCACAGCTGGCTTCCCAGCCCTGTTATAGAGGCAGGCAGTTCCTCCTCTGCTTCCTCCCCAGCACCACAACAGTGCCAGCTGGCTTGAGTGAGAAAACCCACTTTGGCCTCTCCCTGGCCTTTTATCAGCCCAACGGGGAAAAAAATCCCATACTTCACTTTCAAAGGCATCCTTTGCCTCTTTCCCAGTGTCTAAGGCATAGAAATCACTCTACCTGAGCAGCATACCTCAAAACACCTTCACAACTCAGCCTGGTCTTCAAAACCCAGGGCTCAAGCTTGAGCCCACTCAGAGTGCACTCTCCCAAGACGAGACAAGGCTGCCACACTCCCTGCTTCACAACCCAGAGCCTGAACACCTCCCTTCCAGAAAGGCTTCACAACCCACAGCCTGAACACCTTCCTTCCAGAAAGGCTTCACAACCCAGAGCCTGAACACCTTCCTTCCAGAAAGGCTTCACAACCCACAGCCTGAACACCTTCCTTCCAGAAAGGCTTCACAACCCACAGCCTGAACACCTTCCTTCCAGAAAGGCTTCACAACCCAGAGCCTGAACACCTTCCTTCCAGAAAGGCTTCACAACCCACAGCCTGAACACCTTCCTTCCAGAAAGGCTTCACAACCCACAGCCTGAACACCTTCCTTCCAGAAAGGCTTCACAACCCACAGCCTGAACACCTTCCTTCCAGAAAGGCTTCACAACCCAGAGCCTGAACACCTTCCTTCCAGAAAGGCTTCACAACCCACAGCCTGAACACCTTCCTTCCAGAAAGGCTTCACAACCCACAGCCTGAACACCTTCCTTCCAGAAAGGCTTCACAACCCACAGCCTGAACACCTTCCTTCCAGAAAGGCTTCACAACCCAGAGCCTGAACACCTTCCTTCCAGAAAGGCTTCACAACCCACAGCCTGAACACCTTCCTTCCAGAAAGGCTTCTCCCTCCACAGCCCCTTCCTCCCTTGACCTTGACACAGATGCCAGCCCCAGCGCCGCGGAAGGAGAAGGAGCGGGGTCCTTCCTCCAGGCTTGGCACAACGGGACGAGACCAGGTGGTCAACTTAGGGGCAGTTCCCTCAACCCTTGCCAGGTGAACCATGCCCACTACTGCTCCCGGGTCCGAGTACCCACCGAGCGAGGGGATGCCGGGGGATGGCTCCGGAGAGCCGGTTACTCACCGCTGTGCGAGCTGAACCACCGCGGTGCGATGTGGAGGGGCAACGCGTCGGCCAGCGAGGCCCGGGCACCCAGGTACAGCATCCCGTCTCTATGGTGACCGCCTCCCGTCTCCTGGTAACCGTTGCCATGGGCGTACGTGGAGTCGGAACCCGGACCGCCGCCGCCGCCGCCCGGGGCCCGCTCGGCCTCCCCCGCCGCCCGCGCCGCCGCCGCGTACAGCCCGAAGGGGACGGCGCCGGCCGCCGCCGGGTCCATGCCCATGCCGGCCACCGAGCTGACGGAGCGGCTGCGCAGCCCCATGGCGCCGCCGCCGCCGCCACCCGCTCGGTAATGGCCGAAGGGGGGCGGCCCCCCCCCCTCCTCCCGGCGGCGGCACGGCGCTGTCATCCGTCGACACCCCCGGGAAGGGGCCCCGCGAACGGGTCGCCGTGCTCTGCTTGCCCCCCATATGGGCTCCGCCGGGCCGGAGGGAGCCGAGCGACAGCCCCCCGCGGGGAACGGGGCCGCGCCGCCCCCGGGAGGCGAGAGGGGGCGGAAGGAAGCGGGGCGGGGGGGCGCGGGGAAGCTACGGGCGAAAACCCATCCCCGCCCCAGGCATCCTCCCCCTGCCGGGCCCGCAGGGGCGAGGGAGCCCCGAGACCGCCGTCGCCGTCACCCCCGGCGGGGGCCGCCGAGGGCTCCGGGGCCGCGGAGGCGGGGGAGTGGAACGGGACCGGCGGGGGAGGGAAGGAGGGAGGGGGGATGGAGGCCGGCCGGGTCGCTCCGCCCGCCTCGCTCCTGCCCGGGGCGCGGCCGGCAGCCGGGCGACGATCAGCTGCGGCCCATGAGGCGGCGGGGGGCGGCGGGGGCGGCGGGCCCCGCTCCGCTGCGCTGCGCCGGGCACGGCCTCGCTGCCGGCCGCCGCCAGCCGCCTGGGTGCTCGGCGCCGCGCCGGAGACAATAGAGGCCGGCAGCACGCATGCTCCCGCCCCCGGCCCCCCCGAGCCCGACGCCCTTAACCCCTGCGCTGCTGCCGGCCGCTGCTGCCGGGGCCTGCGCTCCCCAACGCGCCCTTCTCGGCCGCGGAGACCTCGCTCCTTGGGCAGGGCAGGGCAGGGCAGGCGCTGCCCCGCGGAGCACGGGCCTCGGAGCTCCTACTTTCCACACACACACACTGAGCCTGCAGCGGGGCCGTACCCACGGGGAGACCGCCACGGGGAGACCGCCACGGCGAGCCGCTCAGGGGAGGCCGGCACCCTGCGGAGCCTACTGAGCCATGAGGCCGCAGCGGCTCTGGGAGACCCTCGGTGCCGGTTTAGCGGGGCGGAGGGGGCGGCGCGGCTCGGTCCGTGCCCGCCGTGAGGCGAAACTACACTTCCCAGCAGGCGCTGCGCGGGGCCGCCCCGCCGCCCGCACGCGCCCCGCCGCCGCCCCGCCCCGGCCCCCGCCGGCGCCGGAGGTGGCTGCGGGCGGCCCAGGATGGCGGCGCGCTGGAGCAGCGAGAATGTGGTGGTGGAGTTCCGCGACGCACAGGTCGGGAGGGTCGCCGCCGCCGCCGCTGCTGCCGGCAGCCTGCCGCTCTCACCGGGCTGTAGGGGGGAGCCTCACGGCGCCGGCGCGGCTGGAGTCGGGAGGGGGAGAGCAGGCCCGGCAGGCCCCACGGGGCCTCTTGCTGGTTGTGGACGGGGCTGAGCCTAGCTCGGCGATAACGCCTTAATTCACCAGGCACTCTCGTCTTAGCTAGAGCTCGGGAGTAGTTGTTCGTGTTGTCAGGGCTGGGTGCTAGGTTGGCACTGAGTGCCAGGGTCTGGTTGGTTGGGCAGGGCTGGGTGCTAGGTTGCCACTCAGTGCCATGGTGTGGTTGTTTGGTCAGGGCTGGGTGCTAGGTTGGCACTTAGTGCCATGGTCTGGTTGCTTGGCCAGGGCTGGGTGCTAGGTTGGCACTGAGTGCCATGGTCTGGTTGCTTGGCCGGGGCTGGGTGCTAGGTTGGCACTAAGTGCCATGGTCTGGTTGTTTGGCCAGGGCTGGGTGCTAGGTTGGCACTCAGTGCCATGCTCTGGTTGATTGGACAGGGCTGGGTGCTAGGTTGGCACTGAGTGCCATGGTCTGGTAGATTGGACAGGGCTGGGTGCTAGGTTGGCACTGAGTGCCATGGTCTGGTTGGTTGGGCAGGGCTAGGGCTGGGTGCTAGGTTGGCACTGAGTGCCACGGTCTGGTTGATTGGCTAGGGCTGGGTGCTAGGTTGGCACTTAGTGCCATGGTGTGGTTGCTTGGGCAGGGCTGGGTGCTAGGTTGGGCTGGCTGAGCTTGGAGGTCTCTTCCAACCTGGTTGGTTCTGTGATTCCCACATATCTGCCCTTGTTTTTCCTTAGGGACCATTCTTGCTCCGTTCTCTCCTGTGATACAAATCGTGTTACAGCTCGGTTGGCAAGGAGAGCAGTTTAGATACAGTGATAGGTAGCTAAAAGGTCAGCATTTGTTGTCTGAAGCTGCTGGTTGCAGTTAAACTCTCCTCAGGGATTGCTTCTGTGCTGTCTTGGAAGCTATTCTAAGAACCTAGCATTGGTTGTAGATGTTGGCAGTTCCTTAGCAAAGCTGGATGTGGTGGGGCAAAGATCATAGAATCAGCCAGGCTGGAAGAGACCTCCAAGCTCATGCACTCCAACCTATCACCCAGACCTGTCCAGTCAACTGAGCCATGGCACGAAGTGCCAACCTATCACCCAGACCTGTCCAGTCAACTGAGCCATGGCACTAAGTGCCAACCTATCACCCAGACTTGTCCAGTCAACTGGACCATGGCACTAAGTGCCCCATCCAGGCTTTGATTCCAACACCTCCAATCACAGCGACTCCACCACCTCCCTGGGCAGCCTATTCCAATGCCAGTCACTCTCTCTGGGAAGATGTTCCTCAGTAGGAAACACCTTGAACACCTCCAGATCTGATTGCTTCTTCATAATGAGTGAGGTGGAGAGGGGAGGGAACAGCTCTTTCCACCCTCTTCTGTGGCAGCTGGTTTCAATCTGACTGTTGAGCAAAGCTGTGCTTTGCTAGAGAGGGTCACCACTGGTATTGCAGTCACTTCAGCTTGCTGTGGTGTGATCTTGAGCTGCTCTCTTGTCTGAAACCAGGAAGCTTCGACCTAAACTCAATTCTGCATTTGTCCTCGAGCCCTTCTTGTAGGAGTCTGCACAAACAGTTTTGCAGACTTGAGCTTGAAGAATTGAAGCACCTTGGCTGTAATCATCTGGTACCAGGCTTGAGGCCGAGCTGCTTCCCAAATCCCTGCCCTAAACCCAACTGAAATGGAGACAAGAGTCAAAAGGGTGAGCAGCTGTGCCTGTGAGCACTGCAGTTATCTCTTACCTTGCCCAAGGGGGTTGTGGAGTCTCCCTCTCTAGAGTGATTCAAAACCCACCTGGGTGCGTTCCTGTGCGACCTGGTGTAGGGGATCCTGCTTTGACAGGGGGGTTGGACTAGATGAACTTTGAGGTCCCTTCCAACCCCTAACATTCTGTGCTTCTGTGCTTGTTTTTTGACCTTTGCTCACCATGCCAGAGTGTGTTGTGTGAAAACTGCAGCACCCAACCCGCAGCACTTCAGAGAATCTGTAGGTATCTGGGGCCAGGATTGCCTACAGGCATCGTTTCCTTCCCCTGGGAGCTGACAGAGATGGCATTCTCTGTACTCCTCTGATTTAAACATGCCTCACAGTCCCTTCTCAGGCTGTCTGGGCTATCAAAAGAGAGCAAAGCACACCACGTCCAGCAGTGAAATAAAGACCATTGGTAGGTGAGAAGTTAACTGTGCAGGGAACTGGTCTTTCTTGCCAGGACTTTGCAGCCCTTGAAAACCAGCATAGCCTGGGTAAATCGAGTTGATCTGTTGCCTTTCAAATGGAGAGAATGAAGTTGGAGCCAGAAGGCTTGTCAGTTTAGACATGAAAAGGTGTTTTCCTTGGCTTGCCTGGCAGAAATCAAGGGGGCTGCCAGAGCAGACGTTTGAAGTCTGATGCGCAGCCGCTGCTGCGGGCTCGGAGCTGGGTTTGAAATGTGCCGTGCTCCTGCCGTGCTCGTTCACATAATTATGACTCATGAACAGCAGTTCTGGCTGTTCTAATTGTTGAGTTAGGATGAAAAAACCTGCTTTTTCAGGTTGGCTCGTTCTGTTGCAGCTCCTGCTTTCTGGAATGTTGTGCTCTGAAGGCTGACAGATGGCTGCAGCGAGCGCGTTCAGTGACAGCTCTTGAGCTATTTTGCTGTTGCGTGGATAAGACTTTTGTACTGTAGGGAACTGTTCATTGCCATGAAGTGATTTTTATTTGTGACCCACCAGCATGGCAGTGAACCCTTTTTGACTTCATTCTAATGGTTTTGCTGTGTTTTGAAATGTTTGGTGCCCAGAAAACCAGTTTGGAAGGATTTGTGACATCCTGGTGCCAACACCAGCTGAAAGAAACTCAGCTGTGAAATGATCAATCACTTTAAGGTGATGTCTTTATTTCTGTTTTGAGGAAGGATGACTGCAGCTGGATGAAATGTGTTGCCTGACCAGCTCTTCATCACACCAGAAGGTTCTTTTTCCAGTGATGGCTTTAGTGACCCTCCTTTTAATTCCTAGGAAGTGAAATGTGCATCATCAGGGAAAACTTCTTAGGTTTCCTTTTTTTTTGCCTAGGCATTTGGTAACCCACTGGATTGTTTTGCAAGGGGCTGTGAAAATCCAGAGGGCTGCAATTATTTCTTTACCATGTAGAGATCTTAAAATTAGCTTCTTATTTTCAGTGTTAGTTTTAGAACTGGCAAAACCTTGCCAGAGACTGGCACAGGGGCTACGAGGATGATGAAGGGACCAGAACATCTGTCTGAGAGACCTGAGGCTATTTAGCCTAGAGAAGAGAAGACTGAGAGGGAATCTGATTAATGGTTACAAATACCTTAAGGATGGGTGTCAAGAAGAAGGGTCCAGGCTCTTTTCAGTGCTGTCCTGTAACAGGACAAGGGACAGTGAATGCAAACTGGAAGCCAGGAGCTTCCACCTCAACAGAAGGAGAAAATTCTTTACTGTTTGGGTGCTGGAGCCCTGCAGCAAGTTGCCCAGAGAGGTTGTGGAGTCTCCTTCTCTGGGGATTTTCAAGACCCATCTGGATGCATTCCTGTGTGACCTGCCCTAAGTGCCCCTGCTTTGACAAGGGGGTTGGACTGGGTGATCTCTGAAAGCCCCTTCCAACCCCTACTATTCTATGGTCCTACGACAGAGGTGTTCAGTAACACCCACAGCTAATCCAAAGATCCTTCTCATGCAAACAATAATTCACCAGCAAACGTTGTGCCACCAGACACCATTCTGTGACTCAATTTGCTACCCAGGAAGAAGAAACCAAAGTAACTCACTCTTGGAACAGCAAACTTGGTTTGGTTAAAGTGTAGAAGTAGGCTTGAGGGTTTACTGTGGGCTCCTTCTGAAGCTTTGTGAGCACTTGTAGCATTTTGACACAGGGATCCTTGGTCTCTAGTGCAGAATGAACCCCTGGTGCCATTTTTGCCATAGCTGGGATAATTGCAAGCAGGGAATGGAGCCCTGGTTGAAAAAAAAACAAAAGACAGCTCTGATTTTTGTGATGGTTGCTCTGTCAAGTCTGGTTGAGATGGAATAGGATTGCCAAATTGTCTGCTTTTAGTGATGCTTACATGGAGTAGCTGTGGGACATGCTGAAGCCTTGTGACAGCCACGCTGAGAGTACTTAGCAGACTCTGAGCAGCAGCAGAGACATCCTGAGCCTTCAGAGAGGCTGCTTTGAAGATGAGAGCAGTTAGCCTGAAGAATGTGGGGCATGCTCTGATTCTGTACTGCAGTTAAAGTCAGGTCTATGTTTATGGGCTGAACTCTGCAGCTTTCCAAGTTAAGTTTTGCCTTCATTCCCTTGGCAGTTAAATGAGATGATGGACCAGCTCCCTTCTGGGTGAGGGGAGGGGGAGACAATGTTCAGTGTTCAAAGTCTCTGCTTGGTTTTGTTCTTCTTATGGCATTTCAGTTAGGCTTTTTTTTTATTTTAAGCCTCCTTTACAAGCAGTGCCAAAGTAAATTCTGATTCTCCTTAGCCAATCTCTCCTGTTTGGAGAGCAGCCACACATAAATGGTTGCACTTCTATCTCCCAGGACATATATAATTAAATCTGGCAGTGTGATGGAAGAGAGAGAGCCTGAGAAAGCTCCTGAGCAGGAGCAGAGGCTGATTAATAGGGATTATTAGAGATTGCTGATTGAAAGGCTGCAGCTGCCATTGCCACAGCGAACAGAAAGCAAAGTCTTAGTGCTTGGATTGGTGTCTGCCAGGTCTTGTCTTCAGTTTATCCTAACAAAGGTATTTCCTGCATCCCCAAACCTGTCAGCCATCTGTGCTGCTTTAAGGGGATGCTACTTCTGCCATCCTTGCTGGAGCATTGTCCCGAGGAGGGCTGGGAAGCTGGTGCAGGGTCTAGAACACAGGTTTTGTGAGGAGTGACTGAGGGAACTGGGGTTATTTAGTCTGGAGAAGAGGAGGCTGAGGGGAGACCTCATTGCGCTCTATAGCTGCCTGAAGTGAGGTTGCAGTGCTGTGGGGTTGGGCTCTTCTCCCCCGTGTCAGGTGGTAGAACAAGAGGAAATGGCCTGAAATTGTGCCAGGGGAGGAGATGAAAGAGTTCTTTACTGAAAGAGTGATCAGGCATTGGCACAGGCTGCCCAGGGTGGTGGTGAAGTCCTCGTGTCTGGAGGTGGTCAAGAAACCTGTGGCCATGGCACTTGGGGACATGGTTTGGTGGCCGTGGTGGGGTTGGGTTGGACTCGATGAGAGCTCTTCCAACCAAACCAGTTCTGTGATCCCCTCTCAGCCTTGCCTCTCACCCTAGCAGTCGATACCTTGAAGCTGAGCTGGTGGGTTTCACTGAAGCCCTCCCCACAGCTGCGCGCGTGGCCGAGGTGCTGACCCCACGGGTCTTGCTCACTGTCCCTCTGCTTCTCTCCACCAGGCGACGGCGATGTCGGTGGATTGCCAGGGCCAGCGCGCAGTCCTCTCGGGGTGAGTGTGGTGGGCCCGGTGAGCAGCACCCCCCGGGGTGCTCCCAGTTAGAAGCCCCCTGGCAGTCCCGTTTAGACCCCACCCACCCCCCAGGGCAGTCCGGGTTAGAGCTCCCCCAGGGTGGTCCCTCTTAGAAGCCCCCTGGCGGTCCTGGTTAGAGCTGCCCCGGCACAGTCCCTCTTAGAAGCCCCCTGGCAGTCCTGGTTAGAGCTGCCCCGGCACAGTCCCGCTTAGAAGCCCCCTGGCAGTCCTGGTTAGAGCTCCCCCGAGGTGGTCCGTCTTAGAAGCCCCTTGGCAGTCCTGGTTAGAAGCCCCTTGGCAGTCCTGGTTAGAGCTGCCCTGGCACAGTCCCACTTAGAAGCCCCTTGGCAGTCCTGGTTAGAGCTGCCCCGGCACAGACCCGCTTAGAAGCCCCCTGGCACTCCTGGTTAGAGCTGCCCCGGCACAGTCCCGCTTAGAAGCCCCCTGGCAGTCCTGGTTAGAGCTCCCCCGAGGTGGTCCGTCTTAGAAGCCCCTTGGCAGTCCTGGTTAGAAGCCCCTTGGCAGTCCTGGTTAGAGCTGCCCTGGCACAGTCCCGCTTAGAAGCCCCTTGGCAGTCCTGGTTAGAGCTGCCCTCGCACAGTCCCACTTAGAAGCCCCTTGGCAGTCCTGGTTAGAGCTGCCCTGGCACAGTCCCACTTAGAAGCCCCTTGGCAGTCCTGGTTAGAGCTGCCCTGGCACAGTCCCGGTTAGAAGCCCCCTGGCAGCCCTGGTTAGAGCCCCCCCCTTGCACAGGGCTAACCAGCTCTAGGGAGCTGATGCCTCTTTCTCCTGACTCCTCTGGGACACCAGCAAGCTGCCCTTCAAGCTTCACCTGCATGCTCAGCAGCCCTTCAGGACTTGCCTCCTTTCCATAAAAGCTGTATGAGAGAGGGCTCAGCCTCTTCATTCTTCAGAGCAGGGAGGCCTCTGGGGACCTTGGTCTGGAAAGGCAGCAAAGATCTTCACTCAGAGAGCAGCTGTGTGCTGTGGAGCTGACCTGTGGTGTTGGTGTGGTTAATTGTGTATGCTTCAATATGTTGTGGTGCTCATCTTCCACTGGAGTTCAGCTGGCTCACAATTCTTTCTGGGTGGTTTATCTTGCTTCTCAGAACTGGGGAGGGCACATCTTGAGTACTGGGTACAGTTTTGGGGCCCTCACTCCAAGAAGGATGTAGAGGTGCTGGAGTGTGTCCATAGAAGGGCAGTGAAGCTGGTGAAAGGTCTGGAGAACAGGACTGGTGAGGAGGAAACTGGGATGGTTTAGCTTGGAGAAAAGGAGGCTGAGGGAAGACCTCATTGCTCTCTACAACCCCCTGCAAAGAGGTTGGAGCCAGGGTGGGTTCCCAAAGAGCAAGCAACAGGATGAGAGGAAGCAGCTGCAAATTGAACCAAGGGAGGTTTAATTTGGCCATAAGGAAAAGTTTCTTCTCTAAAAGGGTTGTAAAGACCTGGCCCAGGTTGCCCAGGGCAGTAGTGGAGTCCCCATCCTTGGAGAGACAGGAAACCTGTGTAGAGGTGGTGCTGAGGGATATGGTTTAGGGGTGAGCTGGCAGTGCTGGCTTGATGGTTGGCTTGGATGTGATCCTAAAGGTCTCTTCCAACCAAAACAGTTCTGGGGAGGGAATGACACCCAGCCTAGGTTTGTGGGGATCTGACCACATCCAGCAGGATGCCTGAGCTCAGGGTTAGCATGGTGCAGACAGAACTCTGCTGCATGCAGAGTTAGCTCAGGTAAGTCACATAAGCAGATCACTGCTGTGCTGCATCCACCCAGGTCAAAACAGCTGCTGCAGCTGAGCTTGCTCTGAACCTCTCTACCTGTGCTGTTGGCAAAGCCAAGGCCCCCAAACTGTGTGGTTTGAAAACAGGCAGCAACACAGAACCATCTGAGGTTTGTCAAGGCTCATTGACGCTTGCTCAGAGCAACCTCTCCGGACTGCAGCTGACTCCTGTGAAGCTGTTGTGTTGCATTCCCAGCCCTGAGCCACCTCAGCTCTGCCTTGGCAGCACCAGGCCAGCAAAGCCTACCTGGATGTTTGCAATATATCTCAGCACTTCCTTTTGCATCCAGGTTAGCTGAAGGCTTCTGTGGTCTCTGCTGCCCACTGCATCCAGAGGAAGCCACAAAAATGGTCAGAGTGCTGTAAGGCCAAGCTCAGAGAGTTGAGCTTGTTCAGCTTGGAGAAGAGAAGGCTCCAGGAGACCTTCTGGTGGCCTTTCAGGGCTTAAAGGGGCCTCTGAGAAAGCTGGGGACAGGCTTTTGAGCACAAACTTTAGTGACAGGACAAGGGATGATGGTTTGAGCTGAAAGAGGGAGATTGAGAGTGGAGAGAGGGAAGGAATGTTTGACAATGAGAGTGGTGAGAGCCAGGCCCAGGTTACCCAGAGAGGTGGGAGCTTCCCCATTCCAGATGAGGTTGTTTGGGGCTGTGAGCAACCTGCTCAGAGCTGTCCCTGCTGACTGCAGGGGGTTGGACTGGATGACCTCTGAAGGTCTCTAACGACTCCGCACTGGCAGACCCTGTCTGATTTCAGTGCACCTTTTTTTAACCACTGCAAAATCAACTAGGTGACATTCTCAGGAAGAGGTCTTTCATCTCTCCTGACCCTGTAGGCACAAGGCTGCCAGCTCCATGTGCAAGTTTGGGGTTCTGAGGTCTGTCCTGTGTGCTGCAGCTCCTTTTGTCTGTGTCTCTTGCAGCCGCCGGTTCCTCTACATAGTCAACCTGGATGCACCAAACGAGGGTCATCGAAAGATCTCCCGCCAGAGCAAGTGGGACATTGGGGCAGTGCAGTGGAATCCCCATGACAGCTATGCCTACTACTTTGCAGCTTCGGTGAGTTCACACCTCTTAAAAGCTGTCACTCAGCAGCAGCAGTGCTGTGGAGTCCAGATGGAGCCCTGTAGCTCATGGTGTGATCCTCAGGCTTCCAGGATTGGGGCAACTCTTGTTCAAGTGTCTCCATCAGTGACCTGGATAAAGGGATCAGAGTGGACCCTTGGCCAGTTTGCTGATGACAAGGAAGTGGGTGGGGAGTGGCTGATACCCTGCTAGGCTGTGCTGCCAGGCAGCCTGGCCTGGGGTAGAGAGAACCTCATGAAGTTCAACCAGTCCTGCACCGGGGTTGGAATAACTACATCAGTACAGGTGAGGGCTTGGCCTGCTGGGCAGCATCTTCTCAGGAGAGGACCTGGCAGTGCTGGTGAACAACCAGTTGGCTGTGAGCTAGCAATGTGCCCTTGTGGCCAAAAGTGCCAGTTGTCTCCTGGGGTGCATTAAGAAGAGGAGGGTTCTCCCTCTGTACTCTGCCCTAGTGAGGCCAGATCTGGAGGACTGGGTCCAGTTCTGGACACTGCAGTTCAAGAGAGACTAGGAACAACTGGATGAAGAGTCCAGTAGAGGTAACAAAGATGCTGAGGGGCCTGGAGCAGCTCTGTGAGGAGCAAAAGCTGAGAGCCCTGGGGCTGTTGAGCCTGGAGAAGAGCAGCCCCAGAAGGGATCTGATTAATGCTCAGCAAGAGCTAAAAGGTGGGGGGCAGGAGGACTGGGCCAGACTATTGTCAGTGATGCTCACTGACAGGACAAGGGGCCATGGGCACAAACTAGAACCCAGGAGCTTCCATCTGACCAGATGGAGAAATTTCTCTATTGTCAGAGTAGTGGAGACCTGGAGCAGGCTGCCCAGAGAGGTTGTGAAGTCTCCTTCTCTGGAGAGCTTCCAACCCCAGCTGGACATTGTGATCCTGGGCAAGCTGCTGTGGGTGCCCTGCTTTAGCAGGGGAGTTAGACTGGATGATCTGCAGAGATCCTTTCTAGCCCCCTGGCAGACAGAGGGGAAATATCTCCTTGTGTCTGGACGAGAGTTTCTTGTTTTTCCAGCCTCTTTCCAGAGGCTCTGACAGATGTTCTTGTGCTGTGCATTGCTGCCTCTGCCCTCTGGTTCAAGCACTCTTCTAAGACCTCCTAAGGTGCTGTTTCAGAAGTGCCATTCTTCTCCATCCTAGATCTTTTGTTACTCCTTTTGTGTGGTCCCAAATGCTTGACCTGAGGGGATGAGAACATTTTTAGAAGTGTGTTCTGATACTCATCACATTTATTAGAGGATGCTCCTGATGGCAGGAGCTGTCATTTTCCCCACACCTTGGTCCTGCAGGCAACACTTTCCACCTTAGAGGCCCCCCCTGGTAAGGCCATACCCTGAGTTCTGTGTCCAGTTCTGGGCTCCTGAATTGCAGAGAGCTGCTGAGGTGCTGGAAGGTGCTGAGAGAAGGGCACCAAGGCTGGGGAGGGGCCTGGAGCACAGCCCTGTGAGGAGAGGCTGAGGGAGCTGGGGGGGTGCAGCCTGCAGCAGAGGAGGCTGAGGGCAGAGCTCATTGCTGCCTGCAGCTGCCTGCAGGGAGGCTGTAGCCAGGTGAGGTTGGGCTCTGGTGCCAGGCAGCTAGCACCAGAAGAAGGGGACACAGTCTCAAGTTGTGCCAGGGGAGATATGTCTCAGGCAGAAGTTGCTGTCAGAGAGAGTGATTGGCACTGGAATGGGCTGCCCAGGGAGGTGGTGGAGTGGCTGTGCCTGGAGGTGCTGAAGCCAAGGCTGGCTGGGCACTGAGTGCCATGGTCTGGTTGTTTGGCTAGGGCTGGGTGCTAGGTTGGCACTGAGTGCCATGATCTGGTTGTTTGGCTAGGGCTGGGTGCTAGGTTGGCACTGAGTGCCATGATCTGTTTGTTTGGCTAGGGCTGGGTGCTAGGTTGGACTGGCTGAGCTTGGAGGTCTCTTCCAACCTGGTTGATTCTGTGATTCTTCTAAAATCCCCACCTTGTAGCATCAGCTCTGGGAGTCTTGCATAAATCCAATTGAGTAATTTCACTCTACCCCATCAATCCTTCTGCCAATGAGAAACACAGGAGGAGTTTTCCTTGCCCTGAGCTGTTGTGCAGCCCTGCTGTGAACTATTAGAGAGATTCCATCTCTTATTGCTGAGCTGGGAAGAAGGCTTTGTCATTTCAGGCAAGATGAGGGTTTTGTCCATCTGCACATTCCAATTCATGTGAAGCAGCTTTGGGGAAACCCAAAACCACTCTAAAAACCTGACACAACAAATGTAAGTCTTTTCCTTTATTATCTTTTCTGTCATGTCCATGGAAGTTTGGAAGCAAGAGGATAAAGAAGCTCCAGTTTTGAACTTAACAGAAGTCACCATTGATTTCCTGCACTCTTGACCTGAGACTGTGCTTGTTGCTCTAGATGCACCCAAAAAGAGCAATCACAAAGGACAATGTGCCCTTGTGGCCAAGAAGGCCAATGGGGTCTTTGGGCTCATCAAGAAAAGTGTGTCCACCATGAAGGGAGCTTCTCCTCCCCTTCATCTCTGCCCTACTGAGGCCCCACTGCATCCAGTTCTGGGCTCTGCTGGAGAGAGTCCAAGGGAGGGCTACAAGGATGCTGAAGGGACTGCAGCACTGCCTGGTGAGGAGAGGCTGAGAGCCCTGGGGCTGCTTAGTCTGGAGAGGAGAACGTTGAGAGGGGATCTGAGCAATATCTAAGGGCTGGGGGTGAGGAAGGGAGGGACAGGGACAGCCACAGCCTCTGCTCACTTGTGCCGTGGGATAGGATAAGGGCAATGGATGGAAACTGCAGCACAGGAACTTCCACCTCAACATGAGCAAGAACTTCTTGACTGTAAAGGTCCCAGAGCCCTGGCACAGGCTGCTCAGAAGTTGTGGAGTCTCCTTGCTTGGAGCCTTTCCAGCCTTATCTGGTTGTGTTCCTGTGTGACCTGCACTAGATTCTGTGGTCCTGCTCTGGCAGGGAGGTTGGACTAGAAGGTCTCTGGAGGTCCCTTCCAGCCCCTAACATCCTGTGACCCTGTGATCTTTCTCCCCAGAAGGGTTAGTCAGCTTGGACTGAAGTGAACCTTAATTGAGGCAGAACAATGAACTTAAAGCAATAACTAGTTTGGAGTAGCTTTGTGTGTGGCTTCATTTAGGGGAGGATTTGTTCCTGGAAGGAGTGAAGAAGCCCCTAAACAATGCTGTCATTGATTGATCTGCTTTGCTCCTGTGGTTTACACTTAGTGATAACCACTGCAGGCTTTTTTCTCTTGGGCTGGCAGGGCTGGAGGTACCCTTGAGGAAGTGACCTGGAAGGTGTTTGTGTTTTGACAGTGGCCCTGGTTATCCCACAAGGATAATGGAGGGACAGTTGAGGAGAACCAGTGGTGATCCATCAAACTCCCCCCCCCTCACTGCAAGCTCCAGTTGTGAATCTGACCAGGCTGCCAGAGTCTTCCTGCAGAGAGAATTTGGCCACCTGTGGCCTGCAGTTGCAATGTGTATGTTAGGAAATAAAAGCTCTGAGAACATCATTTGGTGGAAAGATTTTGCAAGGGGACTTCTTTTTATCTCCCTTTCTTGTTTGTCTTCAGTTTGAAGTGGGTGTGATGAAAGTGCAGCCTGCAGCTTCATCTTTGCTCTCCTGCTTTGGGCAAGGACTTTGCTAATCCCAGCGTGACTCGTTGGGAACTGAGGCTGTTGAAAACTCAGGAATCCCCATCTCAGGATCAGGTTTCCCTGTCCTGCTTTGTTTGCTGAGACTTACCTCTTTTTCTTCCTTCTGATTTCAGAGCAATCAGCGAGTTGACCTGTATAAGTGGAGGGAAGGCAACGGGGAGGTGTGCACGTCCCTGCAAGGGCACACACGTGTCATCAGGTGAGGAACAGGAGGTGCTGTGGGCTGCTGAGTGGAATCAGAGCTTGGGAGGGATCATTAAAGGTCAACCAGTCCAACCTCCCCCACCCTGCAGTCAGCAGGGACATCTGCGACTACAGCAGGTTGAAGTTGTTGACAGCTCCAGACAACTTGACTTGCTGTGGGGCATCTGCTACTAAAACAGGTTGCTCACAGCCCCATACAACCTCACCTGGTGTGGGTTCAGGGATGGGGCATCTCCCACTTCTCTGGGCAGCCTGGGCCAGGGTTTCCCCACCCTCAGTGTCAAACATTTCTTTCTTCAATCCCTCTTATTTTAAACCATCACTCCTTGTCCTGTCACACCAAGTCCCGCTCAGAAGTCTGTCCCCAGCTTTCTTAGAACCCCCTTTAAGCAGTGAAAGACCACCAGAAGGTCTCTCTGGAGCCTCCTCTGGGCTGAACAGCTCCAACTCTTTTAGCCTGGCCTCATAGGAGAGATGCTCCTCCTTGGATCACCTCTGTGGCCTGCTCTAGTACCTCTCTAACAGGTTCCTATCTCTGCTGTGCTGAGGCCTCCAGAGATGACCTCAGCACAACAGGTGAGGACTCAGCAGAGGGGCAGAATCCCCTCCCTGCCTCTGCTGCCCACACTGCTGGAGATCAGCCCAGGACATGGCTGCCTCTGGGCTGCCAGTACTCAGTGCTGGCTCATCTCCAGCTATTCACCCTCCAGCTCCCCCAGGTCCTTCCCCACAGGGCTGCTCTCTGGACTGGATTGATACCAGGAGCTGCAAGACCTTCAACCTCCTGATGTTCTGTGGAAAGGAGGTTCAAAACCA
The DNA here is from genome assembly GCF_015220805.1 of Pogoniulus pusillus. Taxonomy (NCBI): domain Eukaryota; kingdom Metazoa; phylum Chordata; class Aves; order Piciformes; family Lybiidae; genus Pogoniulus; species Pogoniulus pusillus. Next base: position 20,596,842 of record NC_087283.1, read on the forward strand.
GTGCTGAGTTGTTTCATGGAGGGTGAACGTTGCAGTCCTGGCCCCTCTTAGGCTCTGCCTTAGCCTGCTTTTACTCACTCTTCTGGACTCTACTAGAGACAGATATCAGATGTGAAGCAACTCACCTTCCCATGGCTTCCCTCAGTGTATCTACTAAGCCTTTTCCTGATGGCTCCAGTGTCATTGCCACAGGCTGCTGTCCTTGTAGTGAACAGCAGCCACTACCCTGGAAACAGCAGCGTGCTCATTAAATGGGATCCCAGCTGAGGTTCTGTGTGATAGCAGCTTCATTAAAGCAGCAAATCCCAAAGTTCAAGTTCACAGCCTGTTCTGCTGGTGCAAGGGAGATCTCTGCCTCTGCTTTGAGGGCTGTATTTTAGGGTTGGGCTGGAAATGAAGGGGCAGAACTGTTTGCAGCCAGGCCCTTCACTGTGAGAAGCAATGGCAACCCTTCAAAATGCTGACTGGAGGCTGTTTGTGACCTGGGTGCCCCTGGGGAGTCCCAACTGGAAGGCACAGAGGTTGGTGTCAAGAGTGTGGGGTCACTGAAGCCTCAGTGAGGCAATGTCCCTTCGTCTGTGGTGGAAAGAGCACACAGATGACAGCTGTAAAGTTCAGGGCTGGGAGGATGCTTCCCTGGAATTTACTTAGAGGCATTTCATTGCTTCTTGGAATTTACTTAGCAAGAAAAATGATGAAGATCTTGCTTTATTTTACTTGGAGAGTTGCAGGAGGTGTCATGGAGTGGCACTGAGCTTGTCAGAGAGGTGGACCTGGGAGGCTGTGAGACGTTGGTGCAAACTGTGTGCCTTGCTCTGCTCACCTACTGTGCTGTTGTTGCCTTTGCAGTGACTTGGACTGGGCTGTCTTTGAGCCAGACCTGCTGGTCACCAGTTCTGTTGACACCTACATCTACATCTGGGACATCAAGTAAGCATCAGTGATGTTGCTGCACTGCAGGGGGAGTTGCTGGACTCCCTTCCATAGTTAGCAGCAGCTTGCAGGGCAAAGCACGCATGGGTGGGTGCTCTGCTTGCAGAGCCTCCTTCTGCTTCCCAGAGTCTCAGAGGTGGCTTCTGTTCCACTCTTTTCAAGCCACTGGAGAGTCAAGGAAGGCCAACAGAGAGTTACAGTTAAGCCACTGTCATGCTCCTGACAGGAAAAGGTAGACTCACAGAATCATTTTGGTTGGAAGTGCTCTTTAAGGTTTTCAAGTATCACAGGTTGGAAGAGACCTCACAGATCATCAAGTCCAGCCCTTTACCACAGAGCTCAAGGCCAGACCAGGTGATTCTGTGCTCCACAACCTCCCTGGGCAACCTGTGCCAGTGTGTCACCACCCTCACTGCAAACAACCCTTCCCTAACATCCAGTTTCAATCTCCCCTCTGCCACTTCAAACCCATTCCTTCTCATCCTCTCATTCCCAGACCTTGTCACTAGTCCCTCCCCAGCCTTCCTGTAGTCCCCTTCAGATACTGGAAGGCCACTCCAAGGTCTCCTCCAAGCCTTCTCTTCTCCAGGCTGCAGAGCCCCAGCTCTTGTAGCCTGTCCTCATAGCACAGCTGCTGCAGCCCTCTGAGCATCTTGGTGGCCTCCTCTGGACTGGCTCCAACAGTTCCATGTCCTTCTTGTGTTGGGGGCTCCAGAACTGCACCCAGGACTGCAGGTGGGGTCTGAGGAGAGCAGAGCCAAGAATCCTCTCCCTTGCCCTGCTGCCCACACTGCTCTTGCTGCAGCCCAGCACAGGGTTGCTGCCTGGGCTGCACTCACACTGCAGGCTCCTGTTGAGCTTTTTCTCCCCCCAGCCCCCCAGGTCCTGTTTCTCAGGGCTGGGGAAAGGCTGTTTCCTGGGAAAGGCTGTTCTGTTGCTTCCTGCAGCAACAACTTTGTGAACCCAGTTTCTTTGCCTGCCCAGATGCAATGTAGAATCATAGAATAGGTTTGGATTGGAAGGGACATTAAAGCTCATCCAGCTTGGCTTGGCTGGGAACACTTCCAGGCTTGGAGCCTCCACAACTTCCCTGGGCCACCTGTTCCAGTGCCTCACCACCCTCATGGGGAAGAATTTCTTCCTGATATCCAGTCCAAATCCAGCTTCTTCCCATTTGAAGAAGCCTTTCACTCCACATCACTGTCGTCCTGTCACTCTATGCCTCTGTAGAGTCTCCCTCCCCAGCTCTCCTGTAGCTGCCTTCAAATACTGGAAGGCTGCTTTAAGGTCTCCCTGCAGCCTTCTCTTCTCCAGGCTGACCATCCCCAACTCTCAGCTTGGCCTCACAGCCAGAGGGCTTCCAGCTCATCCCATCGTTGCTGTGGCCTCCTCTGGCTCCACTCCAACAGGTCCATGTCTCTGTGTGCTGAGGACTCCAGAGCTGGCCCCAGCATTGCAGGTGGGGTCTCAGCAGAGGGGCAGAATCCCCTCCCTGCCCCTGCTGCCTGTGCTGCTAGGGAGCCATCCAGGAAATGCTTGGCTCTGAGCAGGCAGTACACCTTGGTGACTTGTCACATGCCACTCTTTGCATGTTTCTCCTCCTCCTAGTCCTCTCCAACTCTATCCTGTGTCCTCACCTTGTGCTGGCAAGACAGGATGGCTGTTGTCCTCCAGCTGATCACCTCTTTCTTTGTTCCATCGACCATGCTGTGTTTTGATAAGCAGAAGACACATGAGCTGCCAAAGAGGCAGCAATCAAAATGAATCCTGGCATAGGAAGGAGCAACCTGGGGAGGCTGGGCCTGCTGAGGGTGCTCACATGAGCTATCTTGTGTTTCAGAGACACCAGGAAGCCTACAGTCTCCCTCTCTGCAGTGGGTAAGTACAGCATGTGTGTGACAGAGGCTTGTTACGTGCCCCTGCTCTTCGTCTTCTCTCCCTTCATGCTTTGAGGCTGAACCTGACAGTACAGAAGTGTCACCACCTGGGATTGTCCCACATAGGTGCAGCCTGAGAGCCTCCATTTCCTGGCTTCTTTTACAGGAGCAGACCTCAAGGGGCATGTGGAGCCCTTGGCAGCTCCCAGCCGTGGAGGGCAGTGGTGGTTCTTGGCCTGGCTGTCCTGAAATGGGTGGGCAGGCTGTGACTGTGGTGTTTGTGCCTTCTAGACATAGCTCCTTCCCTACTGCTGGCCTGTGTTGCCTGTCTGTGATTTGTCCCTGTCCTTATGTATCTGATTAAATCAACCAAAAGAAACTTAACTTCTCCCCTCCCCACCCCGAGCAGTGATGTTGGACACTGCTGAGTGCCAGCCTGCCCCTTGCTCACTGAGGGGCTGGGGACATGACCTGGCTGTTCCCAGGGCACCTTCAGCAGTGACACCAAGGTGCTGTGCTTGCTCTGGAAAGATGCTTGTCTCAGCTGTTGGCAGTGTGAGTGGCCTGTAAAGCCACCAGCTGGCAAGTGCTGCACATCACCAACTGCCTGCTGGAGCTGGGCAGGGCATGGGTGACAAGCAAAAGCTCTTTTCCCTCAGCTGCTGTCCCCACTAACTCAGCAAGCCTTCATGGCATGCATCTCACCTGCTCTATTGCTTCAGTCTCCTTAGGCCACACATCTGCAGTGGCTTCCCTTTCTCCCCAGCCAGCAAACCTCTCACCTCTGTGATTGAAAAGCCTTCCTGAGCCAGAGAGAAGCAGAGCTCAGCTCTGCTGCCAGTGATGAGGTTTCAGAGGTCAGCTGAGCCAGCACAGCACCAAGCTCCCCAGAAAGCCTCCTTCTTCCCCTGCCCAGCTCTGTTTAGCACTGGTCTAGACGTTTGGGTACCCTTCAGGGAGTGAATCAACTGAATTAACTGGCAGCCTATTTGCAGTTTGGAGGAGCTTTTTGCCAGGTTGTCAGGATGAATCTGCTCTCTGTGCAGCAGGAGCTGGGTAGTGAAAGTGAGGAGCAGCAGCAGGTTGAGATCTGGTGAGCAGTGTCAGGGTAGGGATGAACAGAACATGGAGTCATAGAATGGTTTAGGTTGGAAGGAACCTTGAAGCTCATCCAGTTCCAACCCCCTGCCATAGGCAGGGTCACCTCCCACTAGAACAGGTCACTCAAGGCCTCATCCAACCTGGCCTTGAACACCTCCAGGGAGGTTGTGGAACACAGAAGCACAGAATGGGATCTTTGATCCTCACCTCCAGGCTGACTCTCCCCACCTCCAGCTTTGCTCCATCCCCCCCACTCCTGCCACTCCCTCACAGCCTCCAAAGTCCCTCCCCAGCTTTTTTGCAGCCCCCTGCAGATGCTGCAAGGCCACCAGAAGGTCCCCTGGGAGCCTCCTCTGCTGCAGCCTGCACAGCCCCAACTCTTTCAGGCTGTGCTCACAGCAGAGCTGCTGCAGCCTCTCAGCATCCTCCTGGCCCTGCTCTGGACACTCTGCAGCATCTCCACAGCCCTCTTGTGCCAGGGGCTCCAGCACTGGATGCAGGACTCCAGGTGGGCTCTCAGCAGAGCAGAGCAGAGGGGCAGAATCCCCTCCCTGGCCCTGCTGCCCACACTGCTGCTGCTGCAGCCCAGGCTCTGCTTGGCTCTCTGGGCTGCAAGTGCACACTGCTGGCTCCTGCTGAGCTTCTCCTCCAGCAGCACCCCCAAGTGCCTCTGCTCAGGGCTGCTCTGCAGCCTGGCACTGCCCAGCCTGCATTGGTGCTTGGCATTGCCTCGACCCAGCTGCAGGACCCTGCCCTTGGTCTTGTTGAAGCTCCTGAGCTTGGCTTGTGCCCACCTCTGCAGCCTGCCCAGGTCCCTCTGGATGGCATCAAATCATGGCCTGCTTTGGGTGGGAAAGAGCTTTTAAAGGTCACCTAGTCCAAGCCCTCTGCAGTGAGCAGGGACTTCATGCCACCCTTCATGCTGGCTTCTGGGATCTCCTTCCTCTGAGATCCTGATCATGAGGATGTGCCGTGCCATTTGCTTGCTTTTAATTGCTTGTTTGGGCCTGCTCTGTTTGTCTTGCAGCTGGAGCTTCCCAGGTCAAGTGGAACAAGAAGAATGCCAACTGTTTAGCAACAAGCCACGATGGGGATGTCAGAATATGGGACAAAAGGGTGAGCTGAAGTGGTTCTGAGCAGCTTGTCTGTTTCCACCTACCCAGTGCAGGCACCCTTGTGGCCACAGAGGAGCACTGAGGTTAAAGATTCACTCTTTGATCTCAAATCTCTGTTGGGAGTTGATGTGAGCTAGAGGGAATTGGGAGTCCACAAGCCTGTGATCCCACATCTCTGTTGGGAGTTGATGTGAGCTAGATGGAATTGGGAGTCCACAAGCCTGTGATCCCACATCTCTGTTGGGAGTTGATGTGAGCTAGAGGGAATTGGGAGTCCACAAGCCTGTGATCCCAAATCTCTGTTGGGAGTTGATGTGAGCTAGATGGAATTGGGAGTCCACAAGACTCTGATCCCAAATCTCTGCTGGGAGTTGATGTGAGCTAGAGGGAATTGGGAGTCCACAAGACTCTGATCCCAAATCTCTGCTGGGAGTTGATGTGAGCTAGAGGGAATTGGGAGTCCACAAGCCTGTGATCCCAAACCTCTGTTGGGAGTTGATGTGAACTGAAGGGAATTGGGAGTCCACAAGCCTGTGATCCCAAATCTCTGTTGGGAGTTGATGTGAGCTAGAGGGAACTGGGAGTCCACAAGACTCTGATCCCAAATCTCTGCTCAGGTGTCCTCAGGAGGGCATTTTACCTCTCTTGCCCTTGCTCAAGTGTCCTCAGGAGGGCATTTTACCTCTCTTGCCCTTGCTCAAGTGTCCTCAGGAGGGCATTTTACCTCTCTTGCCCCTGCTGAGGAGTTTTTTATGCCAAAGAACTGAAGCACATATCAGAAGTCCTGTTCTGAGAAGGAAAATGTCTCTCCTTGCAGAAGCCCAGCACTGCAGTGGAGTACTTGGCAGCTCACCTCTCCAAGATCCACGGACTGGATTGGCACCCGGACAATGAGTACACTCTGGCCACTTCCAGCCAGGACAACTCTGTCAGGGTAAGTGTTAGTTCTGGACCTCCTGCTTGGGAGAGGTCAGAATGGTGGAGCAGATCCTCTTCTGCTGCTGCTGAAGTGCTTGAGGAGTGCTCACCCATGGCAGGTTCTGGCTCCTTGGCTTTGTTGTGTTTGTTGAACCAGGGACATGTGTACAGGAGAGGCAGAGAAGTCACTGTGGGATGGGTGGGTGTATGTTTGCCACCTCTCTGTGGTGCTGTGGGCAGCACTGAAGCTGAAAACAGCCACTTCTGCCTGCTGCTTGCCAGAAGGCAGCTGGCCACATTCCAGAGGAGCCTTCACCCCACAATGCAGCGTTGCCAGCTTCAAGCTGGTTACAGCAACTTGCAGGGCGGTGCACTTGAGCTTCTGGAGCTCCCAACCTCGTGTCAAATCAGGTTATCAATAAGAGGCTGCCTTCAAGTACTGCCAGGCAGGGCCTCTTCCTTAGGGGGGTGGTAGCCTGCTTTGTATGTCAGCCAGATGGAGCTCATTCACATTTAGCTGAGCTCTGAGGCAAAGGCAGTCGATGTTTGTTCCAGCAGAGGAAAAGGTTAGATTCTTCATTACCAAATGAGCACCAGCAGGGTGGGCCTGCCTCCAGCCTGGACTGGCACGTTGGCTGGCAGCCTGCAGGCTACCTTGGAGCTCTGAAAGCCCAAGCAAGGCTGCCTTGTCTCCCTGCTCTAATTACTCAATCTGGGATCACTGTGAATATCACCCCCAGTCACTCATTGTTGAAGAGACGCTGCCAGATGCTGATAGCTTCATATGTGTCCTCTGGGACCAGCACTGCTGCTGATGAATGGGATTACTAATCATGCTGTGGGCACCCTGGCATGTCTTTTGCTCTTGTTTGATCTGGAAGTACAGCCAGCTGACTCCTGCCTTTGCTTGTCTTTCTGGTTGCTGTTATTGAAGTTCTGGGATTACCGTCAGCCTCGGAAGTACCTCAACATCCTTCCCTGCCAGGTTCCTGTCTGGAAGGCAAGATACACGGTGAGTGAGGAGCTCCCACCAGTCCTACTTGTGCTTGTGAGGGCAAAGAAGTGGTAAATCAAGTAATGCTGAAGGGCTTCTCACCACTTCTCCTGCAGGATGTTATTAAATTGGATTTGTTTTTAACATCGGTTCTTAAATTGATTTTTAGTGTCTGGTTTGGTGCTTGAAAGGCCCCAGAACAAAAACCACAGCTGCAGTGAGGTGTCCTCAGGAGAAGGAATGACTGGCAGTGTGAGATCTAACGTGGAGCTGTTAGAGTGGGTCCAGAGGAGGTCATGAAGGTGATCAGAGGGCTTAGAGCATCTCCCCAGTGGGGACAGATAGGGGTTGTTCAGCCTGGAGAAGAGGAAGCTCTAGAGAGACCTTTAAACAGCCTTCCAGTACCTGAAAGAGGGCTGCAGGAGAGCTGGGGAGGGACTTCTGATGAGGGCTTGGAGTGACAGTACAAGGAGTGATGGCTGCAGACTGGAAGAAGCTGGATTTAGATCAGCCATTAGGAAGGAGTTCTTCCCTGTGAGGGTGCTGAGGCAGTGTTCAAAGCCAGGTTGAAAGGGGCCTCAAGCAACCTGGACTGGTAGGAAGTGTCTCTGCCAGTGGCAGGGGGTTGGAACTGATTGTTCTTTAAGATCCCTTCCAACCCAAGCTATCCTGTGATCCCAGTCTTGGGCATCATCCTCCTGGCAGTGAGAAGCCAGGAGCAGGTGGTTGGCTCTGAGAGCAGGAGGCTCAGACGGTGGCTGCTGCCCTCCCTGGCCTGTTTTAGCTCTCGGCTCCAGTACTGGTGCCTGTTGCACAGAGCAATGCCACAGCTGTTCCCTCTCTGAGTGCCTCCTTCACTCCCAAAGTTTCCAAGTGTGCAACATATCAAACCCAAGAGCTGTTGCCTTTCATAGAGCAAGCACCCAGCCACGTGAAGCTAAAGCTCTTAACATCAGTCATGTCCATTCTTGGTTCTCCAGACAGCTGAGCGTGGCCTGAAACCAGTGCTGTGCCTTGAATCCTTGATCCTTCCCCATCATGAGGGGTGCAAGTCTGGGTTCCAGTGTTCCTCTGAGCATTGTGACCCTGAGCAGCTGCTGGGGCAGCATTTTTCCCAGCTTCAGGCAAAATGCAGTAAAGATCCTATGGGAAAAGCCAAGGGTGAGATCCCTGCAGCCTGGCAGCTGAGAAGCGAGGAAGCAGTGAAGATAAGAGAGCTGCATTGGCTGTCCCCAAGTCATGACATCTTTTGAGCTGTGAGACACTGGTTTGACACAGTTGCTTTGGACACTCCTCAGTTTCAGGCCTGCTTCTGTTTTGTGATGAGCTCCTTTAAAGCTCAGATGTTCTTGCTAGGAAAAGGAAGGACAGGGAGGCTCTGCAGAGGGACTTGGCCAATGTCAGTGGGATGAGCTTCAACAAGGCCAAGTGCCAAGTCCTGCACTTGGGTCACAACAACCCTAAGCAATGCTTCAGGCCTGGGGCAGTGTGGCTGGAAAGCTGCTGGCAGAAAGGGACCTGGGGGCTGTAATGGACAAGCAGCTGAGTAGGAGGCAGCAGTGTGCCAAGTGGCAAAGAAAGCCAAAGGCATCCTGACTGGGATCAGGAATGTTGTGTCCAGCAGGAGCAGGGAGGTGATGGTGCCCTTAGACTCTGCTCTGGTGAGGCCACACCTGGAGTGTTGTGCTCAATACAAGAGGGATGTGGAGGTGCTGGAGCCAGTGCAGAAGAGGGCAAGTAAGAGCCTGGAGAATAAATCTGCTGAGAAGAGACTGAAGGAGCTGGGGGTGGTTAGCTTGAGGAAGAGGAGGCTGAGGGGAGAGCTCATCACTGTCTACAGCTACCTAAAAGGAGGTTGTGGAGAGGTTGGTGCTGGTCTCTTCTCACAGGCAAATAGTGACAGAACAAGAGGGAGTGGCTTCAAGCTGCCACTTTAGAGTGGACATTAGGAACAACTTTTTGCCCAGCAAGAGTGGTCAGGCACTAGAAAGTGCTGCCCAGGGAGGTGGTGGAGTCCCCAACCCTGGGCGTGTTTAAAAGTCGTTTGGATGCGGTGCTTGGGGCTATGGTTTAGGGTGAGCCTTGCAGAGTAGGGTTCTGGTTGGTGATCCTGAGAGGCTTTGGCAGCCTGCATGTTTCTGTGCTGCTGTGAGGGACTGAGAGCACAGCAGAGCTCCCCCAGGCTAACTGCCAGGGCGTTCCTCTCTGCAGCCTTTCAGCAATGGGCTGGTGACGGTGATGGTGCCCCAGCTGCGTCGGGAGAACAGCCTCCTTCTCTGGAATGTCTTTGACTTGAACACACCTGTCCACACTTTTGTGGGGCATGATGACGTGGTGCTGGAGTTCCAGTGGAGGAAGCAGAAGGAAGGTGAGTCCAGGGCTTGCTGTGCTCTTTTCCTTGCACTGTGGGCCCCCAGCTGAGCTCCCTGCTCCACCGCTTATGCTCTCCCCATCTGACTCCTGCCTTTCCTCAGAGGAGCTCTCTCTCCCCTTCCAACCACCCCTCAAGCTGCAGCTTCTTTATGCTCTCCCCATCTGTCTCTTGCCTTTCCTCAGAGGAGCTCCCTCTCCCTTTCCAGCCACCCCTCAAGCTGCAGCTTCTTTATGCTCTCCCCATCTGTCTCTTGCCTTTCCTCAGAGGAGCTCCCTCTCCCTTTCCAACCACCCCTCAAGCTGCAGCTTCTTTATGCTCTCCCCATCTGTCTCTTGCCTTTCCTCAGAGGAGCTCCCTCTCCCCTTCCAGCCACCCCTCAAGCTGCAGCTTCTTTATGCTCTCCCCATCTGACTCCTGCCTTTCCTCAGAGAAGCTCCCTCTCCCCTTCCAACCACCCCTCAAGCTGCAGCTTCTTTATGCTCTCCCCATCTGACTCCTGCCTTTCCTCAGAGGAGCTCCCTCTCCCCTTCCAACCACCCCTCAAGCTGCAGCTTCTTTATGCTCTCCCCATCTGACTCCTGCCTTTCCTCAGAGGAACTCCCTCTCCCTTCCCAACCACCCCTCAAGCTGCAGCTTCTTCATGCTTGGTTTGTGGCACTGCCCACAGAAGTGTTGCCCTGTTGTTGCCATGCTAAAGAAGCAAATCCACCCAATGCTGAGTTGATCAGTGGTGACTCTTAATTGCTTTTCATTCTCTTGTGAGTCTGTTTTGAAATGGCTCTGTCAGAATAAATGGCACAAATAATTAGATGGGTGCAGACTGCAGGTGCCCTCCCCCTGCTCAGAGCTTTGGGCTGACCACTTAAACCCCTCACATCACTGCCTGGAGCAGCAGCACCCTGCAAATCCCAGACCCAGGGAGCCTGCTTTATCTGGATGTTGGCATAGGCAGGGGAGGAAGAGTGTGGGATAAGAGAGGCTACTCTTAAGAGTTCAGGCCTGACTGAATTTTCCAGCCTAGGCAGGTAAATATAGGAAATTCCATCTTAGAGGTTGGATAACCAACACAAGGAGGACATGGAACTGTGGGAGCAAGTCCAGAGGAGGCCACCAAGATGCTCAGAGGGCTACAGCAGCTGTGCTATGAGGATAGGCTACAAGAGTTGGGGTTCTGCAGCCTGGAGAAGAGAAGGTTTGGAGGAGACCTTGGAGTGGCCTTTCAGTGTCTGAAGGGGGCTACAGGAAGGCTGAGGAGGGACTAGTGACATGGTCTGGGAATGACAGGATGAGGGGGAATGGGTTTAAAGTGGCAGAGGGGAGATTGAAACTGGATGTTAGGGAAGGGTTGTTTGCAGTGAGGGTGGTGAGACGCTGGCACAGGTTGCCCAGGGAGGTTGTGGAGCACAGAAGCACCCAATGTGATCTTTGATCACATTGGGTGCTTCTGTGCTCCACAGCCTCCCTGGAGGTGTTCAAGGCCATGTTGGGTGAGGCCTTGAGTGACCTGTTGTAGTGAGAGGTGTCTCTGCTTATGACAGAGGGTTGGAACTGGCTGATCCTTGAGGTCCCTTCCAACCTAACCCATTCTGTGATTAAGAAGAATAGAGCTGGTTCAGGTTGGCTATGAGGAAAAAATTCTCCCTGGAAAGAAACCTCCAGCACTGGAACAGTCTGCCCAGGGAAGTGGTGGAGTCCCCACCCCTGGAGGTGTTTAAAAGCTGCATGGCTGTGGTTTAGTGGCAGTTGCTTAGCAGCAGTGGTAGGATTGTGAGTTCTGGACTAGATGATCTCCAGAGATCTCTTCCAACCTCACCAATTGCATGATTCTGTGAAGCATTTCCAGGCTGCTTCAACACAGAGGCCACCAAGACTGCATAAACCTCCTTGTGCAGAGTCTGCCAGGCTGTATTGCTAACAGCACAGCAGCCCCTGGGCCTCAGCTGAGGGGTGGAGGCAGCAGCTGTGCAGCAGTGAATTGCTAAGTGTAGCAGCTGCTGGACAAGGGAAACTTTAACTGCATCCCAAGGCTTAAACTTAGGCATAAATAGGTCTGTGTCTCTATCTGGAGGTAGAGACTATGTGACTAGATGGATTTTATTACAGCCTGAACTTGTCTTGGCATCACCCACATCTTTCAGAAGGAAAAAAGGGGAAGGGTGGAACCAGCTTCTCTGAGGTGAGAAATGTTTTAGATCCTCTGCTACTTGAAGCAGATAGGATGAGCTAAAAGCTATTTTTACTTGACAATTAGCATCCAAAGCAATCTGTTTCTCAGCTGTGTTCCTTTCTATTTAGAATAGGTAAGCATTAGAAATCAGCACAGATCAATAGGAAGTACTTAACAGTGACTGCTAAACAGAATGCATCTAGGTGGAGATCGGCACTGGATCCAGTCTTGTTCGGTATCTTCATCAGTGACCTGAATGAAGGGACCAGAGAGGGCCCTCAGGCAGTTTGCTGGTGATGCAGAGCTGGGAGGAGTGGCTGTCACCCTGCCAGCCTGTGCTGCTGTTCAGTGGGACCTGGCCAGGCTGGGCAGCTGAGCAGAGGGAACCTCAGCAAGCTCAGTGAGGGCAAGTGTGGGGTCCTGCACCTGGGGAGGAATAACCTCCTGCACCAGGACAGGTGAGAGTGACCTGCTGGGAAGCAGCTCTGTGGAGAAGGAGCTGGCAGTGCCCCCAGTTCCCTGTAAACCAGCAGTGTGCCCTTGTGGCCAACAAGGCCGCTGTTGTCATGGGGTGCATGAAGAAGGGCAAGGGAGGTTCTCTGCTCTCCCCTAGTGGGGCCACATCTGGAGTATTGGGTCCACTTTTGGGCTTCCCAGCACAGAGGGAGCTGCTGGAGAGAGTCCAGCAGAGGCTGCAAAGCTGCTGAGGGGCCTGGAGCAGCTCTGGGAGGAGCAAAGGCTGAGAGCCCTGGGGCTGAGAGCCTGCAGCAGAGCAGCCCCAGAGGGGATCTGAGCAATGCTCAGCAAGAGACAAAGGGTAGGGGGCAAAGAGGCTCGGGCCAGACTCTTGTCCGTGGTGCCCAGTGACAGGATGAGGCAATGGGCACAAACTGGCATCCAGGAGGTTCTGTCTGAGCAGGAGGAGAAACCTGTTTGGTGTGAGTCTGCTGGAGGCCTGGAGCAGGCTGCCCAGAGAGGCTGTGGAGTCTCCTTCTCTGGAGTGATTCCAGCTCTAGCTGAACGCTGGGATCCTGAGCAAGCTGCTGTGGGTGCCTTGCTTGAGCAGGAGGGGTTGAACTGGATGATCTGCAGAGGTCCCTTCCCCATGCTGGGATTCTGTGATGTAAAGGAGTGTTTGTAGCAGCTCTTGTTCATTCCTTTCTGGCAGACTTGCATCCCATTTGTCCCATTTGGTGCTCTTTGCTGCGAGCTGCCCCCTTGGTTAGAGCTGGTGGTGCAGGGAGGCATCGAGGCTCAGCATGAAGCGGGACTTAGCCTTTGTCTCTGCTGGTTTGCTTGAATCTGTTTGCCCTCAGCTCGGGGCTGAGGTGGTCTCTACTTTCAGTGGGTCTGTAAGTTGTCTCTGTCCCTTTTAGGTTCCAAGGACTACCAGCTGGTGACGTGGTCCCGCGACCAGACCCTGCGGATGTGGCGCATCGACTCGCAGCTGCAGAGGGTATGGAAAGGCTTCCCCTCTTGGGCTGTCACAGTCTTCTGCCAGGCTGCCTTCACTTCCCTTTCCTTCTGCTCCCAGTCCCTCCCTTCTCTGGTACCCTACAGCTGCCACCTGCCACTGTGCTTTCTTCTTCAGCTCTGGCACAGAAAGATCTCTCAGGGAGACCTGTGATGAGGCCTCTGTGTTTGCACCCCAAAACCTGGGGAAGTGGAGGGTTAGAATCATGGAATCAGTCAGGGTTGGAAGGGACCACAAGGATCATCTGGTTCCAACCCCCCTGCCATGGTCAGGGACACCCTACCCTAGAGCAGGCTGCCCACAGCCTCATCCAGCCTGGCCTTAAACACCTTCAGGGACAGGGCCTCAATCACCTTCCTGGGCAACCCATTCCAGCCTCTCACCACTCTCATGCTGAACAGCTTCCTCCTCATGTCCAGTCTGAACCTACCCAACTCCAGCTTTGCTCCATTCCCCCCAGTCCTGTCACTCCCTGAGATCCTAAAAAGTCCCTCCCCAGTGTTTTTGTAGGCCCCCTTTATATCCTGGAAGGCCACAAGAAGGTCATCTGGGAGCCTTCTCTTCTCCAGACTGAACAACCCCAACTCTTTGAGTCTGTCCTCATAGGAGAGGTACTCCAGCCCTCTGATCATCTTTTGTTAGAAGTCCTTTAGGGAAGGTGGAGATCAATTATTGCTGGCATTGCCACTGAAGGTGCCAGTTCCTTGGCTGCAAGTCAGTATGACCCTTCCCTTGGCATTCCAGCTACCAGGTAAACATTGTGCCCTCTGCTCCCTCCCTTGTTCCCTTTTCCTCTTAGCCTGGGACAGGCAGGGTGAATCCTGCTGTGCTGTCTGGCAGCAGTTACAAATGGGTGATTCATTTACTGGGTTCAATGTGCTGGGTCAGAGTTCAGGTTCATGTGGCCACCATGGTCCACGTTACCCTGTCTCATCTTCAGCTGTGGATGGCTTGGAAGGGGATAAGAACAAGGCAGGTTTGGAGTGATGTTTCTCTCAATTGCCCTGCCAGCTTCCTGCAGTTTGAAGCTTAGAAGCTTGGTGAGCTTAGCATCTTGGACAGAGTGAGTTTCATTTCTGTAGGCTTGGTTCTATCTTTCCTTAGGCCTCTACATTTTTGTCATCTGAAACATCAACAAGAAGTTTGATGCCTTTTTCTGCACTTGGTGGAAACACAGCTCCTTCCATGTGTTTATCTTGCAAGCTGCTTCATTGCACTGAAGATGAAACAAGCAGCCACCTTGTCTGTGCTACTGGAGATTTTGGAGACCTCCATTGTATCCCTCCTCAGCTGCCTCCTTTTCCAAGTCCAAAGGGCTTGCTTTGCTTAGAGTGGACTCATTGAATAGTTTGTGTTGGAAGGGACCTTTCAAAGTCATCCAGTCCAACCTCCCTGCAGTCAGCAGGGACATCTGCAACTGAAACAGGTTGCTCACAGCCCCAAACAACCTCACCTGGAATGGGTCCAGGGATGGGGCATCTCCCACCTCTCTGGGCAGCCTGTGTCAGGTTCTCCCCACCCTCAATGTCAAACATTTCTCCCTTCTGTCCCTCTTTCAGCTCAAACCATCACCCCTTGTCCTGTCACACCAAACCCTGCTCAAAACTCTATCCCCAGCTTTCTTAGATCCCCCTTTAAGCAGTGAAAGGCCACCAGAAGGTGTCTCTGAAGCCTTCTCTTCTCCAGGCTGAACAAGCCCAACCCGTTCAAGCTGGCAGATGTGCTGCTCTGCCTCTTGTTCCCTAAGTCAGCCTGAACTTGCTGTTCTTTCACCTACCTGTGTTGCTTTACCTGAAGTTCCTCTTTCATTTAAACACATTTCCTCCTGCAAGGTCCTTCTGTGCTTGTTTGCAGTCAGCCACTCTTGTTACTGCTCTGAGAAAGGCTTGGTTGGCACCTGGTCATGTCACTATTCACCTCCTGTTCCAGGTTTGTAATGAGTGTGTTGAGAAGCATGTGTCCCAGCACAGGTCCTGCAGGTCTGTACCACAGTCCTTTGCTCCTTCCTGATGCATTTGTGAACTTTTGATGTCTTTCCTGTCTTGAAATCAATTGTTCAGCTACATCAGAGCCTTTCCTCTTCTTTTTTTGTCCTTATCTTTGGATCAAACTCCAACACGATGGCATCTTGCTGCTGACCAGTGCTGAGATTTGCTACCTCATACCCTTATGCTTTCTCCTCTCTCTCTTTCTTTTCATCTTCTTTGTTTTCCTGTGCTGAAGCTAAAATGAAAGTCTTCATGGTCTCTTAGATACAGGAGCTATAACATTGGAGCCTCTAGTATGTACCTGGGTGCCTGGAAGGTGAATATCAAAAGCAGAAACTGTGAGATCTGATCTAAAAAAATGAAACCAACTTTGACAAATCAATTCAAGGAATTGAAGCCATGGCAGCTTTAGTGCTGATGAAAGTCAAACCTCTGTGGCTTAGACTGTTCAGTGGTGTCATAAGGGAGCAGGAGATGTGGTCAGGCTGCCTGAGGTAACGGAGCTAAGGGTGCTGGGAAAGTGGAAGATTCAGAGAATCATAAAATGGTTTGGATTGGAAGGGACCTTAAAGATCAGCCAGTTCCAACCCCTTTGCCATGGCCAGGGACACGTCCCACTAGAGCAGGTTGTTCAAGGCTTCATCCAACCTGGTCTTGAACACCTCCAGAGAGGGGGCATCCCCAGCCTCCCTGTTAGGCAACCTGTTCCAGCTGTCTTGGTCACAGAAGCAATGCCATGATCTAAGTCATGACTTGTGTGGACAGACCTACCTTCCAATTCCAGCTCCCTGGAGAAAGGAGCTGTTTAATGGTGACTCTTCCCACAGCTCAGTTCCTGTTATGCAGCACACAGAATGGTTTGGGCTGGAAGTGACCTCCAAAAGTCATCCAGTCCGACCCCCTCTGCAGTTGGCAGGGGCATCCTCAACTAGATCCAGCTGCCCAGAGCCCTGTTGGGCTGAATACCTCCAGGGATAGGCCCTCAGCTATCTCCTCCCCCTCATGGTGCAGAACTTGTTCCTAGCATGTGGATGTGTTTGTTCTTTCCAGCTCTGTGCTAACGATATCCTGGATGGAGTTGAGGACCTCATTGATGGCATCTCTCACCTGCCAGAGCCAGACAAGACCCTTCACCCCCAGGACTCAGAGCCTCAGCATAACTCTGGGCATGGAGATGAGGAAGGTGAGACAAGGGATGGGTTGTGGAACCTCGGATACCAGCTCCATTTGTGCTGGGGGGAGGATGCACTTTGGTATAAGGAGATAAGTCACAGTGTCATGGAATGGTAGGAAGGGACCTCAGGAGATCGAGTCCAAGCTCCCTGCTGAGGTTGGTTCACCTAAAGAAGGTCACAGAGGACCAAATCCAGGCAGATTTGGAATGTATCCAGAGATGGAGACTCCACCAACTCTATGGGCAGCCTGCTCCAGTGCTCCATTACCCTTAAATTAAAGAAGCTCCTCCTCGTGTTTAGATGCAACTTCTGATGTTCAGATTTGTGCCCAGATAATCACAGAATCACAGGATTGGATTGGAAGTGACCCCAGGGATCATGCAGCTCCAACTCCCCTGCCATGGGCAGGGACACCTCACACTAGATCAGGTTGCTCAGAGCCACATCTAGCCTGGCCTTAAAATCTTCCAGGGCTGAGGCTTCCACCACCTTCCTGGGCAACCTGTGCCAGTCTCTCACCACCCTCATGCTGAACAGCTTCTTCCTAATATGCAATCTGAATCTCCACTTCTCTAGCTTGGATCTGTTCCCTCCAGTTCTATCACTACCTGACATCCTAAAAAGTCTCTCCACAGCTTTCCTGTAGCCCACTTCAGACACTGGAAGGCCCCAATGAGGTCTTCTCAGAACCTTCTCTTCTCCAGACAACATCCCCAACTCTCTGTCTCAATAGCAGAGCAGCTGCAGCCCTCTGAGCCCTCTTGGCCCTTCTCTGGACACTTCCAGCCCCTCCAGACCTTTCCTGTCACAGGCTCCAGAACTGAGCACAGTGCTCCAGGTTGGGTCTCACCAGAGCAGTGCAGAGGGGCAGAATCCCCTCCCTCACTCTGCTGCCCACTCTGCTCCTCCTGCAGCCCAGGCTCTGCTTAGCTCTCTGGGCTGCCAGTGCAGCACCCCCAACTCCCTCTCCCAAGGGCTGCTCTCAAGCCAGGCACTGCCCAACCTATATTGGTGCCTGGGATTGCCCTGACCCAGATGCAGAACCCTGCACTTGGTCTTGTTGAACCTCACGAGGTTGGCTTGGGCACACCTCTGCAGCCTGTCCAGGTCCCTCTGGGTAGATCCTTCCCTCCAGCCTGTCTGCTGCACCACACAGCTTGGTGTGGTTGGTGACCTTACTGGGGGTGCACTCAGTAAAGCTGTAGGGTTCCCCTGCTCACGGCAGGGAGTTTGGAACTAGATGATCTTTGTGGTCCCTTCCAACCTGGACTGATTCTGTGATTCTAAAATGGCTTTCTGCAGCAGGGCAGGTTTTGCTGCAGGTGCCAGCACTGCAGAATCAGTGCACAAGGAAGATCATGGATAGAAATTTGAGTTCCTTCCAGCCTAAAAGCTACTGTAGGCTGTTGCTGTTTCCCCCTGGAGGTGGCTGCGTTTCAGCTGGAGACAAAGTCTCTGTGTTCTCTTAGTAAAGCACTTTGGGGGCTCTTTGAAGAGCAGGTAAATCAGAAAGCCCACCAGCTGCTGCTTCAACTCACAGCTTTCCTCACTGCCTGCTGCCTAGGAAGGATCTTGAGGAATCCAGACAAATATGTGGACTTTGGGAGATTAGAAACTAATTAGAAGGGAGTGGGAGACCAAGACAAAAGGAGAATACTGCTTGTATTGGAAAGCTCAGAGGTGGCTTTTCAGTAAGTCTTGAGCTAGAAATAATTATCTTCCCTGACAGCTACAGATCTTCCTTTTAATCCCCTTTTCAGCCTCTTTTTGTGGTGTATATCTGAGCACTACAAGAAAATCCCAAACAGGAATGAGTTGTGAAGCATCCTTGCTTCTCCAAGTCCAGCAGCACACTGGGCAGCAGTAAAGCCAAATGGATTTGTCCCAGCAGCACAGCCAGGAGCTTGTAGGAAAACCCTTGTGAAAAAGGACAGGGAATTGTGTTTTCTGCTAGGAACAGTCTGCAAAACTCAGCACAGCAATGCTGAGCAGTAGCTAAAGGGTAGGGGGGAAAGAGGATGGGGCTAGGCTCTTGTCAGTAGTACCCAGCAACAGGATAAAGGGGCAGTGGGCATAAACTGAAAGCCAGGAGGTTCCACCTGAACAGGAGATAAACATTCTTTGGTGTGAGGGTGCTGGAAGCCTGGAGCAGGCTGCCCAGAGAGGTTGTGGAATCTCCTTCTCTAGAAAGATTCCACCTCCACCTGGCCATTGTGATGCTGGACAAGCTGCTGTGGGTGCCCTGCTTCAGCAGAGGGGGTGGACTGGATGATCTCCAGAGGTGCCTTCCAACCCCCACCACGCTGGGATTCTCTGATGCTGTGAGCATGAGCATGGCAGCTGGATAATTAGGACTCCCCTTGTGTCTTTGAAACCATCATCAAAAGATACATTTAGTCTCTTTAGGAAGTGATGCCACAGCAAAACCCTCTTCAGAAGGAGCTGTCCCTGCCTTGATGGAGGTTCATGGCAGGAGTCAAAGCGAAGGACAGGCACAGCCATAGGCAGCAGCCAGTCCTTCTGAAACTCAAGTTTGCTATCTTAACCACATCCTGCAGTGTTTGCCTGGCTGTTCAAATGAGTTTTGGCCTTCAGAGCTTATTGTCTTCCTGAAGGCAGTTGGTGGTGGAACTGGAGAGCTAGACCCAGCATTTAGATGAGTCTTTAAAGCACTAGAGTGCTTTGCAACATATAAGTGCTGCTACACACGAATGAAGCCTCTGCTAGGGCTTAGAAATACCCTCTTCTGTCTGCCAAAGCCTTCCTGTGTTTTGGAAGCCTTCCCTGGAAGCCAAGAGTGCTAGGAGGTAGGTCCCAAAGACCAGGAGGCTGCATTGGCAACAGTTCTTTCCTGCTTAACTTAGGGGATCCAGTTCAGCTGTTTGTGCCTTTGGGGAAGGGGTCTCAGATGAGTAAAGACAGACCATTTAGGGTTGTACAGAGGACAGGCAGCTTCTCTAAACCTACTGGGAAACCTGGGTGCAGACAAGTTTGGGTTTTTGAAGAGCAAGGCTGCCTCTAAACAACAGCTGAGACCCTCCAGCCTAAAGATCTTTGCCAGGTGAAGGCAATAGCTCCGTGCATCAGAAGAGCAGAGGAAAAGCCAGCTGTCTTGGCTGCCTCCTGGCATCATGTGCCAAAAAGTCTGTCCATTCTAACTCGGCTCAACCTCTTCTCTGTCTTTCCTGTCAGCCTTAAAGGAAGATTTCCTGAATGACCCCCTGGTGGCAAAGAAAACTGACCAGCTGGGGCTGCCCCAAACGCTGCAGCAGGAGTTCTCGCTGATCAACGTGCAGATCCGAAACGTCAATGTGGAGGTAAAGAGGTCCCTTTGGCTGGCTTCTCAGGAGGGCATGTGGGCAGGCTGGCCCACCAGAGCTTGGTGAGGGGAGCCTTCTTTGCTGCAGTGACTGCTGTCTGTAAACAACGTTTATTTTGAGCTGGAAAGATCCTCTTGGCCAGAGGTAGCAGGAAAAAGAGGCTAATCCCAGACACGGGGAGTAAGAGAAGTATTTCAGCACAGTAAGTATGCTGGCAGTGGTCCAAAAGAGGCTGGACAGTGTTTTCCTCCCTGCCTAGACTGCAAAGTGACTTGTTCCACTACACACAGCTGGTCTGGTTTCAGCTGTTTCTGATCCCCATCTGCTGAGCCTTCCCTGTCCTGCAGTTCCTCCCTCAGTTCTGGCATCTCCCTCACGCTCCAAGCAGCTTGTCCGAGCTGGCAGGAGGGAGAGCACTGGACTGGAATGGGAGGCTTGGGGCTGCTTCTTGTCTCCTTTCCCCACACCTGTGTTTTCATAGCTCAGGGCATGATCCTGATGTAGTTTTTTGAGACAGTGGTGTGAAGTCTTAGATGCTGCCTGTTACTGCTGTGCTGGGCCTAAAGCTCTCCTCAGCAGGCTGTCCCTGTCTGCCTGGGGTGTTTTGCTGTCGCTGAGCTCACTGCCCTCACAAGCAGCATGATTTTGTCTTAGAGGTGGTGCAGAGGAATCAGCCTCTCAGCATGAATTTGAGCCACTCTTTTAAGTTGTAAAGGTCCTTGGAGCTGTAACTGCAGAGCAATTCCTTTTCCTCACACAGATGGATGCAGTGAGTCGGAGCTGCACGGTGTCGGTGCACTGCGGCAACCACAGAGTCAGGATGCTGGTGATGTTCCCTGTCCAGTATCCCAATAATGCTGCACCTTCCTTCCAGTTCATCAACCCGACCTCAATCACTGCTTCCATGAAGGCAAAGCTGCTGAAGGTGTGTGGGGAGCCTAAGCTGGCTTTATAAACCTGGGTACTTGAGGTGTGCATGGCTGACACAGTAAAACACCTGACCTTGCTGGAGATACACAACAGATCCAGGCCTGAACTGATGATGCTGTGGAGCTCCTAGGGTTTTTGTTGGCTTTGCAGCCCAGAAGTTGCCTTCCTGTTCTGGTGCTTGTTAAATGTGTTCTTCATTGCTGCTCAGTTCCAGTGTGGTGTGTATCATAGGATCATAGAGCTGGTTTGGTTGGAGAAGAGAGCTCTCAGATCACTGAATCCAACCCCAATCAACCAGACCATGGCACTCAGTGCCAGCCTAGTACCCAGCCCTAGCCAATCAACCAGACCATGGCACTAAGTGCCAACCTAGCACCCATCCCTAGGCAATCAACCAGAGCATGGCACTAAGTACCAACCTAACACCCAGCCTTATCTAATCAACCAGACCATGGCATCAAGGCTGGGGAGGGGCCTGGAGCACAGCCCTGTGAGGAGAGGCTGAGGGAGCTGGAGGTGTGCAGCCTGCAGAAGAGGAGGCTCAGGGCAGAGCTCATTGCTGTCTACAATTACCTGAAGGGAGGCTGTAGCCAGCTGGGGTTGGACTCTGCTGCCAAGCATCCAGCAACAGAAGAAGAGGACACAGCCTCAAGCTGTGCCAGGGCAGGTTCAGGCTGGATGGTTGGAAGAAGTTCTTCACAGCAAGAGTGATTGGCACTGGGATGGGCTGCCTGAGGAGGTGGTGGAGTCATCCTCCCTGGAGATGTTTAAAAGGAGACTGGATGAGGCACTGAGTGCCATGGGTTAGTTAATTAGAAGGCTTAGGTGATAGGTTGGGCTCGATGATCCTAGAGAGGTCTTTTCCAACCTGGTTAATTCTGTGATTCTGTGAAACTGAAGCAGGGCAGAATTAGGTTGGATATCAGGAGGAAGCTCTACACAATGAGGTTGGGGAGACACTGGCAGGGGTTGCCTAGGGATGTGGTAGAGGCTCTGTCCCTGGAGACTTTCAAGATCAGCCTTGCTGCGTCTCTGGGCAGCCTGCTCTAGCTGGGGGAGTCCCTACTACCTGCAGGGGGGTTGGCCAAGATGCCCTTGAAGGGTTCCTTCTAACCTAATGCAGTCTGTGAATCAAATGTGGATGCAACCAGAATTGAAGCTGTGTTTTGTACCTCTTCTAGATCCTGAAAGACACTTCTCTGCAGAAAGTGAAGCGGAACCAGAGCTGCCTGGAGCCCTGCCTACGTCAGCTGGTCTCCTGGCTGGAGTCTGTGGTGGTATGGAGAGTCTTGTGGGCTTGCTGCCCTGTTTTGTTGTCTTTTCCCACCTCCCACACTTCTGAGGCTGCAGTGACAGCCCAGCCTCATTAGATGTGTAAACAGCCCTGTGCCTGGCCGTCAAGCACTTGTGGTTAATGATGAGGAAAGGAGCAGATGATTAGATGTGGATTTGTCTCCAAAAATCAGGCCCCGAGGGTTTGCTGCTTTTGGGGAACTCTGTTAATTCACTGATAACTTGAGTTAGCAGCAATGGCTGGGGGCTGGAGCAGCTTAGGGGTTCATGCTGGCTTCCCAGCTCTGTGTATCTCACTGACTGAGGGCTGGAGCAGCTATGGGGTTCATGCTGGCTTCCCAGCTCTGTATCTCACTGACCGAGGGCTGGAGCAGCTTAGGGGTTCATGCTGGCTTCCCAGCTCTGTGTATCTCACTGACTGAGGGCTGGAGCAGCTTAGGGGTTCATGCTGGCTTCCCAGCTCTGTGTATCTCACTGACCAAGGGCTGGAGCAGCTTAGGGGTTCATGCTGGCTTCCCAGCTCTGTGTATCTCACTGACCAAGGGCTGGAGCAGCTTAGGGGTTCATGCTGGCTTCCCAGCTCTGTGTATCTCACTGACTGAGGGCTGGAGCAGCTTAGGGGTTCATGCTGGCTTCCCAGCTCTGTGTATCTCACTGACTGAGGGCTGGAGCAGCTTAGGGGTTCATGCTGGCTTCCCAGCTCTGTGTATCTCACTGACTGAGGGCTGGAGCAGCTTAGGGGTTCATGCTGGCTTCCCAGCTCTGTGTATCTCCCTGACTGAGGGCTGGAGCAGCTTAGGGGTTCATGCTGGCTTCCCAGCTCTGTGTATCTCACTGACTGAGGGCTGGAGCAGCTTAGGGGTTCATGCTGGCTTCCCAGCTCTGTATCTCACTGACCGAGGGCTGGAGCAGCTTAGGGGTTCATGCTGGCTTCCCAGCTCTGTGTATCTCACTGACTGAGGGCTGGAGCAACTTAGGGGTTCATGCTGGCTTCCCAGCTCTGTGTATCTCCCTGACCAAGGGCATGGTTGTCATCTGAGGGAGAAGATCTGAGGCCTCCAGGAGTTGAAGGATTCCTCTCCGAAAGGCAACAGCAAGTGTCTTAACCTCCTCAGTCCTACTATACAGAATCATAGAACCAGTCAGGGTTGGAAGGGACCACAAAGATCATCTAGGCTGGACTTGGTCTGAGAGGTCTTTTCCAGCCTGGGTGATTCTGTCATTGTGTTTCAGAACCAAGAGGACAGCACTTCCAGCAACCCCTACGCTCTGTCCAACTCTGTCACGCCTCCCCTGCCCACCTTTGCCCGTGTCTCCAATGCCTATGGCTCCTACCAGGACTCCAACATCCCATTTCCACGGACATCAGGAGCCAGGTTCTGTGGTGCAGGTGAGCCCAAATCACTGATATGCTACAATAGCTACCTAGGGAAAGGTCCTTTTGCTCTCTTGGGGAGCTCTTGCCTCTGCACCAGGCTTTGGTCCCTGCTGTGCAATGAGTTCCAAGTAGTGTTCAAGTAGAAATGCTGTAGGAAACATAGAGATAACAAAACCAGAGGGATGTTAGGGTTTGGAAATAGAGGGGTAGTTGAAGAGATGGCCTTTGGCTTGTGACCTTTGACTTGCTAGAGGACAGGAATGCCATCCAGAGGGACCTGAACAGGCTGTAGAGGTGTGCCCAGGCCAATCTCCTGGCACTCAACAAAGCCAAGTGTAAGACCCTGCACCTGGGTGGGTGCAATCCCAAGCACAACTCCAGACTGGGTGGGGAATGGCTGAGAGCAGCCCTGAGTAACAGGACCTGGGGGTGTGGGGTGAGGAAAAGCTCAACAGGAGCCTGCAGTGTGAGTGCAGCCCAGACACAACCCTGTGCTGGGCTGCAGCAAGAGCAGTGTGGGCAGCAGGGCAAGGGAGGGGATTCTGCCCCTTGGCTCTGCTCTCCTCACACCCCACCTGCAGTCCTGGGTGCAGTTCTGGAGCCCCCAGCATGGGCAGGACATGGAACTGTTTGAGCAAGTCCAGAGGAGGCCACAAGGATGGGCAGAAGGCTGCAGCAGCTGAAGATGGGTGGCTGAAGATGCTTTGAGATGCTGTAACAAATGGAGTAGGATTTGTGAGAGGCTGCTTTGGAGTTTGGCTTAAGGTGGCTGAGAAGAGTCATGCAAGCTGCAGTGGCTTCTGTGCACAGCTAAACATCTCCTCACTTCCCTCTGGACTTAGCACAGAATCATAGAGTGTTAGGGGCTGGAAGGGACCTCCAAAGCTCATCCAGTCCAATCCCTCTGACAGAGCAGGGTCACCTATACCAGGTCACACAGGAACACATCCAGGCAGGTCTTGAATATCTCCAGAGGGGGAGACTCCACAACCCCCCTGGGCAGCCTGTCCCAGGGTTCTGGCATCCTCACAGGGAAAAGAGTCCTCCTGATGTTTACCTATGCCTCAGCTCCCACCCATTGCCCCTTGTGCTGGCATTGGGCATCACCCAGCAGAGCCTGGCTGCAGCACCCTGGCACTCACCCTGCACAGCTTTATCAACATTGATGAGGTCACCTCTCTGTCTCCTCCTCTCCAAGCTCCCTCAGACTCTCCTTGTAACAGATGTTCCATTCCCTTTATCATCTTCATGGCTCTGTGCTGGACTCTCTCAAGCAGTTCTATGTCCTTCTTGAACTGGGAGCCTCAGACCTGGACACAGTACTGCAGATGCAGAGTAGAGGAGCAGGAGAACCTCTCTTGACCTACTCACCACAGCCCTTTCAAATATACCCCAACTTGAGAAGTTCTGGTGAAGACTTAAACCACAAAAGTGTGCTTGCTCATTTTCTTCCACTGTCTTTCCTCTGCCATCTGTGAGCAACTTGAATTGGTGCTTTTCAGGACAGTTATGGATGGGGCACTGAATGCCATGGTCTGGTTGGTTGGGCAGGGCTGGATGCTAGGTTGGCACTTAGTGCCATGCTCTGGTTGATTGGCTAGGGCTGGGTGCTAGGTTGGCACTGAGTGCCATGGTCTGATTGATTGGCTAGGGCTGGGTGCTAGGTTGGCACTGAGTGCCATGGTCTGGTTGATTGGCTAGGGCTGGGTGCTAGGTTGGCACTGAGTGCCATGCTCTGGTTGTTTGGCTAGGGCTGGGTACTAGGTTGGCACTTAATGCCATGGTGTGGTTGGGCAGGGCTGGGTGCTAGGTTGGCACTGAGTGCCATGGTCTGGTTGATTGGCCAGGGCTGGGTGCTAGGTTGGCACTGAGTGCCATGCTCTGGTTGATTGGCCAGGGCTGGGTGCTAGGTTGGCACTGAGTGCCATGCTCTGGTTGATTGGCTAGGGCTGGGTGCTAGGTTGGCACTTAGTGCCATGGTCTGGTTGATTGGCTAGGGCTGGGTGCTAGGTTGGCACTGAGTGCCATGGTCTGGTTGCTTGGCTAGGGCTGGGTGCTAGGTTGGCACTGAGTGCCATGGTCTGGTTGATTGGCCAGAGCTGGGTGCTAGGTTGGCACTGAGTGCCATGGTCTGGTTGATTGGCCAGGGCTGGGTGCTAGGTTGGCACTTAGTGCCATGGTGTGGTTGGTTGGGCAGGGCTGGGTGCTAGGTTGGCACTGAGTGCCATGGTCTGGTTGATTGGGCAGGGCTGTGCTAGGTTGGCACTGAGTGCCATGGTCTGGTTGATTGGCCAGGGCTGGGTGCTAGGTTGGCTTGGCTGAGCTCTTCCAACCTGGCTGATTCCATGGTTCTGTGAAAGTGAGATTCTCTGCTTGTAGCTTTAAAAGCACTCAAAGTATAGTGGGCAGGCACCCAGCTCTTCAACTGCCAGGTTGTAGAGCACTCCTGGGCAGTCTGCCTCCCCTTGAGTGATCTCCATGCTGTGCCATTTCTCTCCAAGGGTACCTGGTGTACTTCACAAGACCCATGACCATGCACCGCGCAGTGTCCCCGACCGAGCCCACGCCCAGGTGAGCTGCTGACCCTCAGGACTGACCTCTAGTGTTAGCACAGAGAGCCTGCTCCCGTACCTCGCTGCCTCTCTGCAGAGCCGTTTGGTGGGTGAAAGCTCCTTGAAGGTGTCTTCTCTTGCTGTCAGGTCCCTCTCAGCTTTATCAGCCTACCACAGTGGCCTCATCACTCCCATGAAGATCCGCACAGAGACCCCAGGCAACCTGCGGCTGTACAGCGGCAGTCCCACGCGCAGCGAGAAGGAGCAGGTCTCCATTAGCTCCTTCTACTACAAAGAGAGGGTAAGTACCAGTCCATAAGGAAAGAAAAAAGCTTTCCTAACACCTCAATTTTGGTGATCTCAAGTCCCTTCCTGCAGCTGTGAGCATTGCTGGTAACAGAAGCTTCATAATTCCTCCTGGGAAGGCATCGTTCTACTGGCAGCGATGTAGAAAGGTCATGTGGATTTGTCTCCTCTCAGTGACTTCTTTACTGATCCTCTCGAGCATTTGACCTCCTTGTTTTGATATCTCTCTGCACTGACCATCACAGCTTCCTTCAGCACTTTCCTTTGCATTCCAGAGGGTTAAAATCTCACACTTCAGAAGTTGTAGTCTTCAGCTAAGTACACACAGACAACTCCGTTTTCCTCTGCGCTCCCTGAAGGATGTAACTGCAAAGGGTTGTGGCTGTCTGCAGCTTACTGACCACCTCTCTCAGATGTATATTTGGGTTGTTTCTGTTCCAGATGTCTCTTTCAGGGTTTTGTGTCCCTTTGGACTGTTTTAAACACAAGTCCTTTCTTACATGATTCTCTCTAAAGCCCTTCCGATCCATCTCCTTCTGGTTTAGGTCTTGCTGTCATTGCTCTTCTTTGGAGAAGAGTGATATTGTTCCTGCCAGGACATAATGGGTGAGAAGGACCCATTGGTGATTGTAGGCTTGGCCCTAGGGTAGTTCTGAAGGAGCTGAGGGCCTAGAGCAGACGCTGTGGGAGTAATCAGCTGTGCAGCTTGCTCAGGAACAAACTCTGCTGCAGGTGAAATGGCCTGCAGAAATACCCAGCAAGCTTCCACCAAGAGCCTGAGAATCCAGGACTGTCCATGCTGAGAGCTTTCAGGCCCTCAGAGAAAACTGAGAGCTGCCTACACTCTGCTGCAGTGGAGTTTAGGATCTCCTGTCCCAGGAGGCTTGAGCTCTCACCCTTCTCTGTGCTCCATGCTCTTCCAGCAGTGCTGGCCATGACAGCCAACCTCTGTGGGTCTGTGTCCTGCTTGCCTGCTTCTTTTTAACAAGAAGAAAAGTTGGTGCTGCCTGGCAGAAGAGTTACAGCCTGTTCAAAGTCTTTGCAGGAGGGCTTATTTAAAGAGCTACCTCTGTCCTCTGCAGCCTGCTCTTCTCTCACACTCAGCTCTCTTAAGAGGACAGACAAGGCTAAAAATAACACCTGGAAGCAGCTTTGGTGCAGTTTCACGTGACCTATCTCCCCCAGCCCTTGTATTGGTAGCAAGAAGATTTTTGTCAGGGGTGGTGGGGGAAGAAAAAGTCAAGAGGACAAAGCATGTTGTGTGTAGCCAGGGCTGCTGCAGACCAGGAACAACTCCTGTGTTCCCTTCCTCCTGCCAAGCTGTCTGCTCACACATGCTGGGTTGGGAGAAGTGTAAGGGCCTCAGCAGGGAGGTAGCTCAAATGTTCTGAAAACCCCACAAAATATTCTCCCTCTTCAGCCAAAGCTTTTCTGATTCTTCAGGAGCTGAGGTCGTGGCCTCTGTTAGATCAAGGTGAGAGGTTGGACTTGATCTCCTTGGTTCCCTTCCAACCTCCAACATCCTGTGACATTTTGGGTCCCTTCCAACCTCTGATCCTGTGACATTCTTTTTCCCCTGTCGTTTCACATTAAGACTTTTAAAGGCTCTGAATCTTTAACTCCTTGCTCTGAAGCTTGGGTTTTACATTTGCTTGGATTAAAACCTGAAATGTTAGGTGTTAAACTCTCTCCTGTTATATAACCCCAGCCTCAAAGCTGAATTTATCAGCCCTTAGCCAGGTGTTCAAATCCCATCTGGCAGCCACTGGCATCGATCCTGTTAGCAGAGAAATGGAGTTGCCCATTGCTAGACAGGAAATCTGTCTTGTTCCCAGCAAGGCAGAGGAGCTGCTGAATCCAGCAGGAAGCCAAAATGAAGCTAAATCTGGCCCCAAGCCTCTCTCTGCTCGTTTAAATAGATGTATGTGTGTGTATATATATAGTGACACACACACAGATATCTCTTTCTCACTTTTAATTCACACATGCACTCTCCTCCTTCCTTCCTCCTCCTTTTTCACTCCTCAAAACCACCCCAGTGAAGAGCAGTGGCCAGCAGAAAGGAGAAGCTGCATCCATGCTGTGGCAACACCATCAGCGTTTCAAACCTGGCTGTCTCTTAAAGAAGGTGCCAGGTCTGTGTTGTTACCCTCCTTAGTTAGGAAGGGTTGGGCCAGTGGGAGCCTGAGGATAGCTCAGCCTTGTCTGAGCTGTAGAGAGGAGTAGGGACAGCAGTGTCCTCGTGTGAAAATTTGGCAGAGGTTCTAAACTGCTGCTTCTGAGGACATCCCCTGCTGCTCCCCTGGATGCAGACCTCTCAAACTCACACGGGAGCGCAGGCTGGCAGCAGGGAGAGCAGGGATTTGTGTAGGGACTGAGCTTAGTTTTGCTTCTCCACTATACCAAACTTCCTCCAACTAACTCTTTTCCTCCTTCTCTCGGTGGAGGAGCAACCTGTAGCACAAGGCTGCAATCTTCTCTTTGTCTGTGGGGCCCTGCAGCCAGCCTCACCCCTTGCAGGGTTATCCCAGCAGTGAGATACAAGGAAAGGCAGAGGCTGAAGGTCCTGACTGCTCATCATCAGCTGGAAATACAAGTAAAATACATTGTACATGACACAAATAACCCTTTTTATGGTGTTGGTTCTTACAGGACTCTTAACAGAAATTCTTTGTGGAAGTGTGTGCAGCTTTGAGAGGCTCCTTTTAGTGTTGCCATGATGCTGTTGAGTCCTTAATGAAATGTCTTGCGAACTCCACCTGGAAGCCTGCTTTGGAGCTCTTCTGCACAGTCCATCAGTGAATTACTTTGCTCATGCAACCTGTATGAGTCCCTCAAGCCATAATGACAATTTCTTCTTGGCCCTGCTATGTAGCAGGGTCTTAACAATCCTTCTGTCATCCTGGCATGTGGCTTTTATGGCTTAAAATTAAGGAGAACACTTACAGCAGGTTCCAGTGACTGGAGGATGCTGGATGTTGAAGGGAGCATTTGTGTCACTTTGTTTGCCATGGTGCTGGACAGATGCATTTGGAAATGATGCAGTTTGCACTTTGTTTGCCTTCCTCTTCAGCCAAGAGGAGTAAAACTGGTCTGACCTGTGGGGACACCAGCAGGGTGTTGTCCTCTGCTCTGCTACCAATTTGTGGCCACAGGAAGCAATTCAGCACTCACGCTGCCATGCTCTGCTCTCAGGTCATTCTGTGGTCAAGCTTACGTGAAGCAGTTCAGTGCTTCTTGCAGTAACACAAGTCCGTGGGGAAGGCTCAATTCAGGTTTGTGGTTGCCAAAGCCTTCCACAGAGCCTGGCATGGGGCACAGCCCCAGCAGCTCTTTGCTGTGCCAGGGCCGTAGGTGATGCTGCAGAGTCCAGCTGCGTGCGGACAGAAGCGGGGGATCATGGTTTGCAGCTGCTGGTTGTCTGAACAGAACCACTGGGAAGGGGATCTTTTACTCTGCTGGTTCAGGGCACTTTTCACTTTATTTACCTTTTGTCTTTTAATTTTCTTGGTGTCTTTCTTCCCTTTTCCTGGGTATAACGTTCTCACGTGCAGATGTCTCCTCGCTCTGCCCGGCGGCGTTGGTCCATACAAGCAATTAACGACTTCCCGGTACTGTGCCCTGTGCTAATGCTGTCCTTGATATAACCCTGTCTTCTGCTCAAGGGCCCAAGAATAAAATGCCACCTGCCTGCCTTTGAGTAACCTGCACAGAGGTGGGGGACTTGCACTCCACACAGGGCCCAAGGCTCCAGGAGGAGTGACTGCATGCATAGGTGGACGGGAACAGACGCTAGTTTGCAGGGTGCTGAGGGTGGAGAGGAGCAAGGGTACAAATACTGACCCACAACACGCCTGTTTGGCCTGGCCTAGCCATCAGGAAAGGATGCCAAGGGGTAGTTTGAAGTGTAAGGAAAGATCAAGCTCTAAAACAGAGGGTGGACTGCAGAGGAGCTGAATGGTTATGGTCTCTCATCACCCAGCTGATGAGGCTGACATTAGAGCACCTCATTGCTGAAAAAGACAAAGCCCTGCTGGAGAAGGAGAATCACTGAAGAGCTATGGAAGAAGCAAACTGGTTGAGGTGCTGGCAATGATCTCTCATCTCACACAGGAGCTGCCTTTTCTCAGAGCAGTGCACCAGCAAGTCTTACTTCCTGGAGCAACAAGGAGAATTTCTCCTTAATTTGTGAGCTTCTCCCAGCCCTTGGACTTGCACCATAGCTGGAGGGGTTGCACTTCCAGCTGCCCTGGCAGGTAGTCTGTCCTTGTGGCACCTGCCTTTCCCAGCCTACTTTGACAGCCATTTTCCACTAATCAGGTCCACGTGGCCCTCATCTTGGTGGTATCAGTGTTGTTCAAGCTGAGCTGTGAAGCTGGGCGATTACTCTCTCATCACTCAGCTGCCAAGCAGAGGCAAAGCTTAGAAAACTCAGTTTAAAGGGGATCTTTTGAGGGCTGTTTTCCCTCATGTCTCTGTGAAGAACTGGTTTCTCACAGCTGCTGTCTGTCCTTCGTGCTGTCTCTTCATAAGGCAGCAGGGAATAAAACAAAATCCTCTAACACCTCGTTTAACTTGGTATAATAGGATCAAGCCTTCCTAATTCCAGCAGCTCTAGGACCAGACTAGGAAATAAGAGGTGAAAGAAACCAGAAGTAATTCACTTGACTCCATCAAGGCTTTTCACAAAGAGCTAATAAAGAGATGTGAGCAGTGGAGGCAAGAAATGAAATCCTGTCTTGGATCAGAAAGAAAACCAAGCAAGGAACATTCCAGCTTTTGGTGTGGTGCTCAATGGGTCACAGTTTAATTCCCTCACTGCTTGCTGGGAAGGAAAATCAAGTAGTGATGGGATGAAGTTATAATTGTGTTTAATTTAGACATAAAAATGCCACTTGGGCTAGGACAAGCCTTGGAGGATTGATTGTGTCTGTGGATAACCTTTGGAAAAGGCTAATCATGCTCTCAGAACTGGGCTGTGGTGTCTGAGGTGGAGGCATGAAGAGAACCATGGAACTGCTCTGGTGAGACCTCACCTGCAGTGCTGCATCCAGGTCTGGAGCACAGGAGGGACATGGAGCAGGTGCAGATCAGAGCCACAAAAGTGATTAGGGGGTTGGAGCACCTCTGCTATGAGGACAGGCTGAGGGAGCTGGAGTTCAGCTTGGAGAAGAGAAGGCTCCAGGGAGACCTAATAATGACTTTTCAGTACCTGAAGAGAGCTGCAAGAAGGCTGCAGTGGGACTGCTTCCAAAGGCCTGCAGGGACAGGATGAGGGACAATGGCTTCAAGCTTTATCTTGGATGTTAGCAACAAGTTCTGCACCATGAGGGTGCAGGAATGCTGCAACAGGTTGCCCAGGGAGGTACCTGAGGCCCCATCCCTGCAGATATTCAAGGTGAGGCTCGACAGGGCTTTGAGCAGCCTGATCCAGCTGAGGATGCCCCTGGTGACTGCAGGGGAGGTTGGACTGGATGCCCATTGGAGGTACCTTCCAACCCAGACCATTCTATGATTATTTGTGCAGGTCAGGTGCCTCCCTTGTGGAAGAAGAGCTCAGCATTGCTCAGGGTGCTCAGGGAAGCAAGAACTTGGCAAGTTTAGCAGAAGGAAGAATTCCTCCTTTCTAGGTCATGACTTGACTCTAGCAGTGCCTGTGCTTCAGGGCAGGTGCCAGCTCAGGGAAGCTCGAAAGAGATCTTCCTGCTGTGGGGCTCTTGATCCCAAAGTGCCTCAGATTTTATGTTTGTAGCTCTCCCCACCCCTCTTTGTGGAAGATGCTGGAAATCTAATCAACTGTTGATTCAGTTGAGAAGCCAGATGCAGGCAGTGCTGTGTGACCTGCCTGGAGAGGAGCTGATCTGCAGGCAGCTCAGAACAGAGGAGCATCACTGTCTGGAGGGAGGGCAGCAGCTTTGAAAGTTGGTATGATCTATAGGCAGCTGAGAACAGAGGAGCATCACTTTGTGCAGGGATGACAGCAGCTTTGAAAGTTGGTATGATCTATAGGCAGCTCAGAACAGAGGAGCATCACTGTCTGGAGGGAGGGCAGCAGCTTGAAAGTTGATATGGGGGTGGGCTGAGGGGAAATAACATTAGGAGCAGCTTGAGCCTGACCTTGAGCAGGTTCTACCTTTCCTTGCAGCCTCAGCTCCACATCAGGCCTCTTTCCTTTCTGTCTACAGCTTTTCCCTTTGCCCTACTAACACCAGTTTCTACACGAAGAGCTTGCACACTCTGAAGTGATGCCAGGCTGCTCCTGGCAGCTCTGCCTGCCTCAGCAGGATCCCAGGGGCACACACACCCAGCTGGTGGGCATCCTTTCCAAGCAGGCAGCCAGCATTTCGCAACGACTTGTGCTGAGTATGCAGCGAATGATGGTGGTTGCTACGAAGCAGTTGGTGGCTTATTCTTGGGCTATCTGTTTCTACATGTAACCCATTTTTACTGCCATCGTTGTCACCTCAGATTGCAGCCAATTGCAGCCTTGGGTATGGTAGTGCAGGTGCAGGCTGGCTTTTTTAGTCATTATTTAGTGCTGTTCCCCTGCTGTCACCTCCGACCCCATGATTGTCATCCACGCTCTGGTTTCTTTGGTGCTCCAAGGGACTGATGAGTCTTAATTTACTCTCACTGTTGCTGTTTTTCTTTCTGTTCTTCCTCTCCTTAAACACTCAGGAGCAGCTGGGTAGATGGCAGTTCTCCTTGCTGAGGATTCTAGGCTGCAGAAGGAGCTAGAAAGGCTGGGGGGAGGGCAGTGCAGAAGACCTGTGTCGTTGACCTTCAGCTCCCAGTAGCTAGCTTGGCGCACGCATGTTGGTTTCTGCTTCAGCTCCAAGCCTTGTGTTGTTCCCTGCTTCCCCTCCTGCCCTGTGCTCCAGCCCCTAGAAAGAGATGTCATTTCTCTTCTGCCCCAATGACATCTTTTTGATAACAACATAGTGGAAGCATCTCCTGGGAGAAGAAGTGAAGCCGAGGGGAGAGAGGAACCTCCTGGTGGACCTTGGCCAGCCAGACCCCAGCGGGAGCTCTCCTTGCTCAATTACTGGCTGGTGGAGAGCTGCTCCTGTAATTAATGCCAGCAATTACTAGGTTCTGCTGTCAGTGATGATGACCTTTACCATGATGTTCCCATACTTCTAATCATAGGCTTTTCCCCCCTAACACTTTGTTGCTGTAGCCGAGGCAAACCTGAACTGCAATCCCCAGACAGTTAATGGTGACTCTGCAGGTGCCTTTAGGACTTTTCTTCTGTCACAGCTCCAGGGGCAGGAAGTAATGGTCATGGAAGTGTAGTGCTGGCAGAGCATGTGGTCATCACCTCTGCTCTGGGAACAACAAAGACTTAGAGCTTCCCTTTTTTTTCCCAGTGCTAGGAGGAATAGAAGAGGATCATTTTGTTGCGAGTCCCAAGTTTTCAGGAGGTTCTGATCCTTGTAGCATCCTCATTTGTCTGGTGCTATGCTAACAGCAAGCAGTGGAAACCATTCATGGGAGCTTTTTTTGTTTTCCTCTCCATTCCCACCCTCATTTGTTCTCATTCTCCTCCAAAAGTGACTGGATGACCTGTGGAAAGTGCTATGTTGTCCATGTTTCTGGTCTTGGAAACTCTCGTGGGGAGGCTTCCTCAGTGCGCCTCTTGCAGAGGGCAGGAGCAGGTTGAATCTGTTCCCCGTGACAGGGCAGAGAACCTGCCCCAGTCAGAGGGAACTCTCTGTGGCCTGTGAGCCCTGGGAGCAGCTGGCTTAACTTGGTGACAAGTTGCTCTCCAAATTACCTGCTAAGCTCTAGGAGGCCTTGGTGATGGACCTGCAGAGTGTGGCTCTGTGTCCCCAGGTTCAGATACCTGCTCAGACACAGCTTTTGTTGTGAGAAGCCTGGTAGCCTTGACAGGGCAGTGCCTGAGCTGATGCCCTGATGGCATGTCCTTGTGCTGAGGCTTCCAGGCTTTGCTCAAGGATTGTTTTAACAGGAGCAGCAGCTCCTCACTGCACCTAAGAGACAGCATTTGGTTGCCCTGGCGAGGAGTGAGGTGCAGGTACCACTGTTGTTTGGGAGCTCACATCCTTCAGCATGGGAAGGGGAGCTACACCTAAAAGGTGTTATCAAAAGAGGTTTACTCTGCCCTATGGCAAGAGAGCTAGAGGTGATCTAGATAGTTCTGCTTCTCTTCACTCCAAGGAGCAGTGGAAGACCATGATGGAAGAACTGCTGGTGCTCTCCCTGGAAAAACCTCCCCCCTCACCTCCTTCAAGGTTGAAACACCTCCAAGGCCTGAGCTTTGGTCACCAGGAGCATAAGACTTTGACAGAGTTAGATAAGGGTTGGACTTGATGATCTTAAAGGTCTTTTTCCAGCCAAACCCAATCTATGATTCCCTGATTCTTTTTGCTCCCCGTGGCAAGAGCTCCTCAAGCACACAGGCCAAGCAAGCAGTGAAGGAGGAATTAATTTCATGAAGTTATTAGTCAGGGCTTTTTAAAGGGCATTTTGTACCTGTGATAAGGCTGCCCAGGCTCTCAGAGGGGTTGCATAATCGTGGGCAAAGGCAGTTTGACACCCAGGCATGCCAGAGCTGGCTGGACACCCACAGTAGAGGTGACCTTGCTTCTGCAGGTCCACATCCTGCCCTTCCTGTAGCCCAGCCTGCTCTTTAGGAGCCCCACTGTGTGATCTGTGCGAGCTTTGGTGTCCTGTGGAACCACCAGCAGAGGTCTGCTCTGCTGGCCCTTCAGGCAGGGGTGTAGGGAGCCCCAGCACAAGTGCCTCGGGAGCCTGGCTGTAGCTCAGCACGGCCAGGGGACACTCGTGTGGGAGCCTGGGCTGCGTGTGCCGCTGAGGGAGCACACCACGGGGGAGCAGCATTGCCAAGCCTCCTGCAGAGCAGCTCCCTAGAGCTCCAGTGCCTTCTGCCTGTCCTGTCGTGCTGCTGCACATCCTCTCATCCTCCTCCTCATCCTCCCCAGAGCGAGGAAGAGGCCAAGATCCCACCAAATACTCGATGTTGTTTGAGACACCCGAGGGAGCTTTATGCACTTTGGCACTGAGATGGCTTCTGTGCCTGTTACTGGGAGTATTTGGCAATTATCTTGGCTTCTTGGGTTTCTTCCCTTGTGTTGATTCCTCTCCTTTCTTCTCCTCCCCACCTGATGTCCTGAGCCAGCTGTAAGTAGCTGTGAGCATGGTAGCTGAGGATCCTCGCTAGGAAAACTTGAGCCCTGCTTTATCATCTGCCGGTCACTGGAAAGCTCTGGATAAAGCAGGAGATGGGAGCCCTGGCCTGGCACTAACCAGGAGTGTGCTCAAAACACTGAGAGACCCCAAAAGAGGCTGGAGCTGTCAGCTTGCTCTGAAGCTGAGAGCAAGCAGAAGCTGCCTCCCAGCCATCTCCGTGCCGCTGTTGGCGGAAGGCAGCAGCGCTCTGTTGAGCGGAAGGTCCCCAGACCAGACCCGCAGTGAGAATCCAACCATCCTCCTGCCAAACCCACCCAGGTTTATCTAGCAGCCTGAGGCTGATTCGTTCTCTTTATTGGCTTTCACAGGGGGAAACTCACAAAATCCTTTTTGAGTGGGTTTGACCTTGAGCTGGCTGCCTTGACCTGCTTTTCACTCCCTACAGATGGGGATGCTTGTTCTCCCGGGCATGCCGGGGATGTTTTCCAGGGTAACACAGAACCTTTTGAAAGGCAGGTTTGGGTGCTGCTTGCATTAGTCCTGACCCTAGTGCTTTGTGCCCTGGCCCAGGAAACCTGCTGTCCTTCTTCTCCTCCTCCTCCTAGGTAACACCCTGCTGTTTGTTCTGCAGAAATCAAGGAGGTGGAAAAGCAAACGCGAAGGGACAGACGCCGCCAACCGCCCCATCAAGGCTGCCGGGAAGGTCATTATCCAAGATATTTCCTGCTTGCTGCCTGTCCACAAGCTGCTGGGAGAGCTCTACATGTGAGTGTGGGCTAGCAGCCTTGCCTGAGTGAGGCAGCTGGCTTGGGCATTGCTGTGCTTTAGTCATAGAATCAACCAGCTTGGAAGAGACCTCCAAGATCAGCCAGTCCAACCTAGCACCTAGCCCTGGCCAATCAACCAGACCATGGCACTAAGTGTCTGCTCCAGTCTTTTCCTGAACACCTCCAGGGATGGTGACTCCATCACCTCCCTGGGCAGCCCATTCCAATGCCAATCACTCTCTCTGTGAAGAACTTCCTCTTAACAGCCACCCTAGACCTCCCCTGGCACAGCTTGAGGCTGTGTCCCCTTCTTCTGTTGCTGGTTGCCTGGGAGAAGAGCCCAACCCCACCTGGCTACAGCCTCCCTTCAGGTAGTTGTAGACAGCAATGAGGTCACCCCTGAGCTTCCTCTTCTCTAGGCTGCACACCCCCAGCTCCCTCAGCCTCTCCTCATAGGCTTTGTGCTCCAAGCCCTTCACCAGCCTTGTTGCCCTTCTCTGGACACTTCCCAGCACCTCAACATCTCTCTTGAATTGAGGGGCCCAGAACTGGACACAGCACTCAAGGTGTGGCCTGAAACCTTGGAGTGTTTCCTTCCTTTCCTCCTCTCTTCTTGCCTCGCTGCTTCCATGCAGTATCCAACTCTGCCTTGAGAGGAGCAGAATTGTCTCCTATGGATGTGGCAAGTGTGGTGGGAGGAATTTGTAGTGGACATTGCACAGAGAACTTGAAGCAGTGCTCCACCACCAGCTCTTGCAGATGCTCTGGGTCTTGGCAGCTAAAGACAGAGCTAACTGCTCAGCACCAATTCCTTCTCAAACCTGCAGCTGAGTTCCACACTGAGACACAGGGGCTCAGAAATCCCAATCAATCCACATTCTCACACTGCCAAACTGCTGGCAGCCAGCAGGTTGAGGGAGGTGATTCTCCCCCTCCACTCCACTCTGGTGAGACCCCACCTGGAGTACTGTGTCCAGTTCTGTGCTCCAGGCCCCTCCCCAGCTTTGTCGCCCTCTTCTGGACACCTTCCAGCACCTCAACATCTCTTTGCAATTCAGAAGCCCAGAACTGGACACAGCACTCCAGGGCTGGCCTGAGCAGTGCTGGGCACAGGGGCACAAGAACCTCCCTTCTCCTGCTGCCCACACTGCTCCTCAGCCAGCCCAGGATGCCACTGGCTCTGCTGCCCACCTGGGCACACTGCTGCCTCCTCTGCAGCTCCTCTCTGCCAGCACCCCCAGGGCCCTCTCTGCCTGGCTGCTCTCAGCCCCTCTGGCCCCAGCCTGCAGTGCTGCTTGGGGTTGTTGTGGCCAAAGTGCACAACCTGCCCTTGGCCTTGTTCACTCTCATCCCCTTGGCCTCTGCCTACCCATCCAGCCTGGCCAGGTCCCTCTGCTAGGGCTCTCCTACCCTCCAACAGCTCCACAGCTGCTCCTAGCTTGGTCTTTCACAGAGTTTCCAGTCTGTGGACCTTCAGGGAAGAAGCAAATTTCCCTTCTTCATGGAAAAGAAGGTGAGGGGGGCAAGGAAAGAGAGAAGCAATCTTCCTCCTCTCTTTCCTCTGTTATTAAGAGAGATGTTGTGTAAGAAGGCCTGCAGGACCCTTCTCCTCTGGCTGCCTGCTGTGCAAACAGCACAGGGAAAGTGTCAAGTGTCTCATTTCTGGCAAGAAACAGGAAAGCCTGTTTGGGGTTCCTCAGCCAACCTTCCCAGCCTCTTGGAGACTCTCTGTGTGTTATCCCACTGGAAAACAGGCTGAAGGTACCTCCAGGTCACTCAGAGCAGACCAGCAGGCGGAGTATGGAGCAGGAGCACGTTGGCATGGCACAGCTTCTAGGGATGGGTCCTGGTGATATCCTGGCACAAGTTTAGTCTGATAGCTCCTTGGAAATGCTGCTCCTTAGGATCAATCCCAGCTAGTTTGGAGCTGGACAGGGGGAGAATAGCAGTCCCTGAAGAGCAAAGGAGGAGATGGGATCCTGGCTGTGCTCACAGCCTTGTATTGATCAGGAAGTCCTGAGCTGCTTGCTGCTGTTAGTGCCACTCTGCCCCCATCCCTCTCCACCTTGCCAGGTGAGATGCCAACCAAAGCTGAGCCTTCTCCTTTCTTTTTAGACTGAATGTGAACAACATCCAGGAGACCTGCCAGAAGAATGCTGCCTCAGCCTTGGCTGTGGGCCGCAGGGATCTCGTACAGGTATGTGGGACCAGACCTCTTCCTCAGCATGCTCTGCTACCCTCACACCACTCGTGCTGTCCTCCTGAGAGCAAGCACCCACCTGGCTTCAGCAGTTATCCTTGGCACTCTCTGCTTGGTGAACTTGAGGAGAAGGCCTTGGGGGGGTGTCAGTTGGTGCCGAACTGCCCAGGAGCCAGCTCTGGTTGCTGGCCGCAGCCAGAGGAGGGGTTGCAGCAGCACAGGGAGGGGATTCTGCCCCTCTGCTCTGCTGAGACCACACCTGCAGCACTGCACACAACTCTGGGGCACCCAATGCAAGAGGGACATGGAGCTGCTGGTCCAGAGGAGGCCATTAAGAGAATCAGAGGGCTGAAGAACCCCCGCTGTGGGGACAGGCTTGGAGAGTTGGGGCTGTGCAGCCTGGAGAAGAGAAGACCTTAGAGCAGCCTTGCAGTGTCTGAAGGACAGCTAGGGAGGGACTTTTGACAAAGGCTTGGAGTAACAGGATGGGGGAGTAAGAAGCTGGATTTAGATTGGGCATTAGGGAGAAATTGTTTCCCATGGGGGTGGTGAGACACTGGAACAGGTTGCCAAGAGAAGCTGTGGAGGTTCCAAGCCTGGAAGTGTCCAAGGACAGGTTGGATGAGGCCTTGAGCAACCTGCTGTAGTGGGAGGTGTCCCTGCCCATGGCAGGGGCTGGAGTTGGATGATCTTTAAGGACACTTCCAAACCATTCTGTGAGTATTCCTCCATGGTTATTGTATGAACTGAGACCTGCGAAGCAGCCACAGAGGTGAGCTCTGCCTCCTTGACTCTTGGCACAGAGAGACTCCTTCCCAGGGCCACAAGCAGGCAGTGTTATGCCTTTTCCCAAGCCGAGTTTTCCAGGGAATTCCTGCAGGCAAACAAGGAGTGCAGCCTGCTTCTGAGTCAGCAGGTGGAGTAAGAGTGTGAGGAGCTGCTCTCAGCATTGTGCTGGGGATTTATTGGTCCTTGTGTAAATCCTTCCCCGTGTTGGGTGTTCACCTCTGCTGGCACTGGTTGCTGAGTGCAGCTAACTTCTCCCCAGCAGAGATCTGAGCCCCCCCCAGAATGGGGACTGGCCACTGACCTTCAGCTAGTAATAGGAGAGGAACAACTGCTGTGGCCCAGCCTTGTCCGTGGGCTCAGTCCATTGCAGCAGGCAGGACTCAGGAGTGCCTGGAAGAGAACCCAGCTGGCACTGCCAGAGTTGCTGTGCCACCTTTGCTGAACATTTGGCTCTTCCTAGACCTGGGCAGGGACTTGTGTAGGCTTACTGAGCTAGGCAGAAGCAAGCTCAAGCTGTTGTCTTGCTCCTTGGTGCGTTCTGCTAGAGCAGGACAGAGAAAAGAGGTCTGATTCCCCTTTGGCTGTGCTGCACCTTGCTGCCAGGTTCATCCACCTTGGACCAGAGCTTAGCTGGAATGACCTGAGCAGGGTTTCTTGCTTGGTTTTAGCCTCTGCATGGAAGTCCAGTCTGGATTGCAGCTTGCCTTGCTTCTAACAGCCATGGTGGGGCCTGAGTTACAGGTTAGATGTGGTCTAGAGCAGTGTAGGAAGTGATATCTTTCCCACTTCCATTCCAGTTTCTCTCCTCCTTCTTTCTGCCTGGTTTCACTGTGCACAGCTCTGAGACTCCTCTTTCTGGGTGGTGTTTGTGCTTCCTGCATGTATTTTTCTTTACCTTTCTGCTCACCTTTACCACCTCTGATCACTGCTGATCATCTTTACAACCTCTGATCATCTTTACCACCTCTGATCACTGCTGATCATCTTTACCACCTCTGATCACTGCTGTCTTTCCAGCACTTTGCTCCTGTTCTTTCCCTGCTCCATTTTTCCCCCCATGCTTTTCTAATTGCCTCCTTTTCCTGCACAGCACAAAACCCACTCCAAGATCAGTGGTACAGAGACTGAAAAGGTGGAACCATTTTAGAGTGGAGAATGATAACTAAAGGAGAGTTTTCACATGAAATAGTTAAAACTGTTGGGAGTAGAAGTGGCAAACTCTACCAGGCTGTGCAAGGAGGGCACAGAGTCCTGCAGCTTGGGGAGCAGCAACACCAGGCACCAGTACAGATTAGGAGTTGACTTACTGGTAAACAGCTCCATGGGGAAGGACCTTGGAGTCCTGGTGGACAGCAATGTGACCTTGTGGCCAAGAAGGCCAAGGGCATCCTGGGGTGCATTAAGAAGAATGTGACCAGCAAGTTGAGGGAGGTTCTTCTCCACCACTGCTCTGCCCTGGTGGGATCACAGCTGTGTCCAGTTCTGGGCTACCCAGTCCAGTTCTCTCCCCAGAGAGACAGGGAACTGCTAGAGAGAGTCCAGTGGAGGCTATGAGGATGATGAAGGGACTGCAGCATCTCTGCTGTGGAGAAGGACTGAGAGGCCTGGGGCTGTTTAGCCTGAAGAGAAGGCTGAGAGGGGACCTGATCAATGTCTGTAACTCTCTGAGGGGTGGGGAATCAGAATTAAGGTGCCAGGCTCCTTTTGGTGCTGCCCAGTGATAGGACAAGGAGCAATGGATACAAACTGCAACCCAAGAAGTTCCACTTCAACGTGCAGAGAAAATTCTTTGGTGCTGGAGGCCTGGAGCAGGCTGCCCAGAGAGGTTGTGGAGTC
Source organism: Pogoniulus pusillus (assembly GCF_015220805.1). Lineage (NCBI taxonomy): Eukaryota > Metazoa > Chordata > Aves > Piciformes > Lybiidae > Pogoniulus > Pogoniulus pusillus. The sequence continues at coordinate 20,637,503 of NC_087283.1, forward strand.
TCCTTCTCTGGAGCCTTTCAAAACCCATCTGGATGTGTTCCTGTGTGACCTGCCTTGGGTGGTCCTGCTTTGGCAGGAGGGTTGGACTGGATGAGCTGTGGAGGTCCCTTCCATTCTGTGATCCTGTGACAGGGCTGGGTGCTAGGTTGGACTGGATGATCTTGGAGGTCTCTTCCAACCTGGTTTGATTCTGTGAACACCCAAAGCTAATCCAAAGATCCTTCTCACGCCAGTAATCATTCACCAGCAAACTCTCTGCCACCTCCAAACCCAAGTCCCTGCATCAAATCTAAATCCTTTGGAGGCTTCTGAGTGTCAAATGCACTCTGTTCAACTACCCTGCTAGCTCTGATAGACTGTTCTTCCAACCCAAACCCAAAGCAAGTGGGGGCAGGTAAAAGCTTCAGGTTTCTGTTGCTGTTTGAGCCACAGAAGCTGAAACTGCTGCCAGGATGGGGGGGAAAGACAAGAGAAAACCCCAGGAGCAAGCTGCATGATTATCTGTGGATGAAATGGTGCACACCTATGCCCTGGGACTCTGGTTTATTGCTAATTGCAGCTTTCCTGCTCTTCCTTCCTGTCTGCCAGGTTTGGTCACTGGCCATGGTAGCCACTGATCTCTGTCTCGGACCGAAGTCTGACCCAGATTTGGAGATACCTTGGGCACAACATCCATTTGGACGTCAATTACTGGAGTCCTTGTAGGTGCTGGAATGCTGGGGGGAGGGCCTGGGGAATGCTTGCTGAAGCAGAGCCCACCCTAACTAAGCTGTGGAGGTGGATTTGGAGTAGTTTCACAGCAGCTATTTCCACCCCGGGCCTCAAGCCTAAGACGCATCGAGCTGCAAGTGTGCTTGTGACATGCAGGAGGCAGCATTTGGCCTCCTATCTGGCATCCAGGTCTTTCTTGGCTGAAGTTGAGCAACAGGCCAGGTGCCATAGGAGCTCTGCTTTCCAGCACGCCCACACTGCCTGACTGGAGGATTTTGGTTTCCTGCTCCCCACCTCCTAAATGAGCGTCTCAGTTGCAGGCGATTTGTTCACCTTCCCTGTTGCCGTGTTGCCTTCCTGGGCAATCATTCCACTGCTCTGGAAGCCAAGTGGTAGCTGCAGACATCCTCCTGCCAGCCAATCTGTTCAGGAGGGGACACAATTAGTGGTTGAGGTTACTTCTTGATAGACCCTGTTGGGATTTCTGTGGTGTGTTTTGCATGCTCTTGCTCGAGGTGGCTCTTGCCTGCACCTCTAGGGGGAGGACAGGGAGTTAGTTCTTCATTGCTCTGAGTCTTCAGAGCAATCCAGGAACTCCACAGCCGTTCAGAAAACCTGTGGTGGGGAGTTTGCTTTGTCACCCAGGTGCAGGATGCTCCCACACAGAGGGGTGAGTCTGATGGCTCCAGCTTTGCAGCCACTGAAAAACATCATTCCTGTGGACCTCGCTCCTGCAGCTGCACAAACCAAGGCTAACCAGGCCATGGGTGCTGCTGGGTTTCCAGAGCTCACATCTTTCTGCCAGCTGTTTTGAGGAGCAGCACTTGGCTCCTCAAAGGTGTGACAAAAAGGACAACCCAGTCCTGCAGTGCCTGCTGTGAGCAATGCCATGACCCAAACCAATGGATGCAGCAGGCTCCAAGTTAGCTCCCCTGGAGTCTCGGTGGGTGTGCCACTGAGCTCTGCCCAGTCCTGATCCTCTCTGTCCTTTTTTGTTTCCCAGGCTGGCTCATTACTCACAGCTCCATGATGTGCAGACCCTGGCCATGCTCTGCAGCGTGTTTGAAGCCCAGTCCAGGCTCCAGGGATGCCCAAACTTCTCTGGCTCCTTTCCTCAGCGTGCCTCCAACCTGGCCTCCCACAGCCGATACGTACGGCCAGTGTTTCTTTCCCCTTCCTCTTGGGTACCTCTGAGCATCTCCCATGTACATGACCTGGTTTCCTCTCCTTTCCCTCTCAACAGCCCAGCTTCACTTCCTCTGGCTCCTGTTCCAGCATGTCAGATCCTGGACTTGGCACTGGAGGCTGGAGCATAGGTATGGAGACCTGGCTGGGAAATAGGGGAACCAGATTCGCTTCTGGGATGGGTTTTAGGTGGTTCTTCTTGGGGGGGGAAAGAAGGGACCAAACACTGGAGGTGACTATTTTGGCACTGATTAGTGTGGGCAGCAGGGCAAGGGAAGGGATTCTGCCCCTTTGCTCTCCTCAGACCCCCCCCCGGAGTCCTGAGTGCAGCTCTCCTGCCCACCTGGGCACACTGCTGCCTCCTCTTCACCTACTCTCTACCAGCACCCCCAGGGCCCTCTCTGCCTGGCTGCTTTCAGCCACTCTGGCCCCAGCCTGCAGTGCTGCTTGGGGTTGTTGTGGCCAAAGTGCAGAACCTGCCCTTGGCCTTGTTCAGTCTCATCCCCTTGGCCTCTGCCCACCCATGCAGCCTGCCCAGGTCCCTCTGCAGGGCTCTGCTGCCCTCCAACAGCTCCACAGCTGCTCCTAGCTTGGTGTCATCTGCAACCTCACTGCTGCTGGACTCAATCCCCTGCTCCAGAGCATCAATAAAGATACTGAACAGGACTGTGCCCAGCATTGATCCCTGGGGCACAGCACTGGTACCAGCTGCCAGATGGATGTGGCACCATTCACCACCACTCTCTGGGCTCTGCCATCCAGCCACTTCCTGACCCAGCACAGAGTGCCCCTATCCAAGCCAAGGACTGCCAGCTTGGGCAGTTTACTATGGCAGGCAGTGCCCATCCCATCACTTGACAGGCAGAAGTTGGTCCTTGGTTTCCTGAGGCAGGGTGGTGGTTGCGGGAACACCCGAGGTGATGTGGCCTCTGAGTGCTGTGTTTCTGAGGGAGAAACCCAGGCTGAGCCTGCTCCTGGCTCCCTCCTCACCCTGCTTTTGAGGAGGTGGTGCCCATGGGTGCTGTGTGCTCACAACCCTCTGGTGCTTGCAGCAAACAAAGACACTGAGCAAGGCTCCACGCCCTGGTGTGAGTCCTCTCCAGATGACTTCCGCTACAGCAACCTCATGTACCCAGACCATCGGGAGAGGGAGAAGGACCAGCACGAGAAGAACAAGAGGTAGGTTGGAGCATGCCCTGGGGGGGTGGCTCAGGGGCTCAGCTGGAACTCTGTATCCAGATCTCTGTTGTCTCAGTTTAAGGAGTGAGCCAGAGCTCTTTAACCCTTCCCAAAGAAGACTCTCCGCAGAGGATTGGGAAGTCTACATGGAAATGGCTGCTCACAGCTACACACTGCAGTGCAGAGAACATCAAACACACAAAATCCATAGCATAGCTTGGCCATGGTTCTCCCAAGAACCTCCTTAGGCCAAAGCTTCACACCACCTTCCTCCAAACCAGGCCTTGACAAGGGGATTTTGAGCATCTCCCCTACCAAGACAGACTGAGAGCCCTGGGACTGTTTAGTCTGGAGAAGAGAAGGCTGAGAGGAGATCTCTTCAGGGTGTATAAGTATCTGAGGGGTGGGGGTCCAGTGGAGGGGACCAATTTCTTTGATGACATTCTGTGATTCTGTGCTCCACAACCTCCCTGGGCAACCTGTGCCAGTGTCTCACCACCCTCACTGCAAAGAACTTCTTCCTAACATCCAGTTTCAATCTCTCCTCTGCCACTTCAAACCCATTCCTTCTCATCCTCTCATTCCCAGACCTTGTCACTAGTCCCTCCCCAGCCTTCCTGTAGCCCCCTTCAGATACTGCAAGGCCATTCCAAGGTCTCCTCCAAGCCTCCTCCTCTCCAGCCTGCAGAGCCCAAACTCTCTCAGCCTGTCCTCACAGCAGAGCTGCTGCAGCCCTCTCAGCATCTTGGTGGCCTCCTCTGCACTGGCTCCAACACTTCCATGTCCTGCTTGTGCTGGGGGCTCCAGAACTGCACCCAGGACTGCAGGTGGGGTGTGAGGAGAGCAGAGCCAAGGGGCAGAATCCCCTCCCTTACCCTGCTGCCCACACTGCTCCTGCTGGAGCCCAGCACAGGGTTGTGTCTGGGCTGCACTCACACTTCAGGCTGCTCTTGTAGCAGCTGGGAAGTGGATTTACCCACAGAGTCCTTGAGAATCCATCAAGTGGATGACAACCCAGGGGAGATTTAGGTTGAACCTCATGGGAAAGCTCTTCACAATGAGGGTGGTGAAATACTGGCACAGGTTGCCCGGGGATGTGGTTGAGGCCCCTGGGAGACATTCACGATCAAACTTGCTGTGTCTCTGGGCAGCCTGAGCTAGTTGGAAGTGTCCCTGCTGCGTGCAGGGAGGTTGGACAAGATGCCCTCTGAGGTTGCCAGTGCAGTCTGGGAAGCTGTGCACCCTGTTTGTCCCTTTAGGCTCCTGGATCCTGCCAACACTCAGCAGTTTGATGACTTTAAGAAGTGCTATGGGGAAATCCTCTATCGCTGGGGCCTGCGGGAGAAGCGAGCTGAGGTTCTCAAGTTTGTCTCTTGTCCTCCTGATCCCCACAAAGGAATTGGTGAGTATCTGCCTCTGGTCCCCTGCAGCTGCCCAAGCCCATTCATGCCTCTGCCTCTGGAACTTAGCAATTCCTAATCACCAGCAGGGCCAAAAAGTGTCCTTAGTTCTGCCAGCAAATGGTTTGGGCTTCCTCGGAGCTCTGGCTGGAGGTGAAGTTTGCAGAGCTGTTGGTTCCAGGGCTCTGTAGCCTGCAGCATGTCTCCAGCCATGCTGAAAACACACCAAGAGCTGTGCTAGGGCTCTTCAGCTGTCTCTGCTGGTGGCAGTTCTTTATCCCCTCTGAGTAAGAGTTGAGACATGCACTCTCCTAATCTCTGCCTCTGGGCTGCATGGGTAGAAGGGCAAGTTTGCCAGCTGGGGATGAGCTGGCCAAGAAACAGGCTCTGCCATTTCTCCCCACATGGAAGTGCTTCTGGTGGCCCTTCAGTGCTTCAAGTGACCTCTAAGAAAGCTGGGGACAGTTTTTGAGCAGGGCCTGTCATGACAGGACAAGGGGTGATGGTTTGAACTGAAAGAGGGAGATTCAGAGTGGAGAGAAGGGAGAAACCTTTGACACTGAGGGTGAGGAGAGCCTGGCCCAGGTTGGCCAGGGAGGTGGGAGATGCTCCATGGCTGGCACCACTGCAGGTCAGGTTGAGTGGGGCTGTGAGCAGCCTGCTCTAGTTGCAGATGTCCCTGCTGACTGCAGGGGGGTTGGTCTGGATGACCTTGAAAGGTCCTTTCCAACCCAAGCCATCCTGTGAAAACATTTTCAGCACCAGAGGTGCCCAAAGCTGCTGCCTGAGGACATCTGACAAAATGTTTTCTTCCTGGGCCCTTGAGAAAGAGACACTGAGAGGAGAGGGGCAGGTGAGAGGTGGCAGGGAAGCAGCAGTTGTCTCACCTTGTCTCCAGGCACTCCTCACTGGAGTGAAAATTGGTGACTTCAGCAGCTGCCATTGCTCCTCCACAGCTGCCAGGCACGGCTAGAGTCCCCCTCTGGGCTCTCCCCATGGTGGGCAGCAAAGGCTGCTCTCATTTGCTTCTGGTCAAACTTCAGAGTGGTGAGACAGAGGAGACCACTGGGAAGCTTCCATCTCTAGCTGGTGAGCCAGCCTGGGGCCCCAGCACAGCAATCCCCTGTTCCCTTGCTCCCATGTGGAGACAGAGTCCCAGCATGGTGAGGCTTGGAAGGGGTCTCTGGAGGTCATCCAGTCCAACTCCCCTGCTAAAGCAGGGCACCCACAGCAGCTTGCCCAGGATCACAGTGCCCAGCTGGGGTTGGAAGCTCCCCAGAGAGGGAGACTCCACAACCTTTGCCTCAGTTTTCACTAGCAAGGCAGGTTGTCCTCATGACAGCTGGCCTCCTGAGCTGCTAGGTGGGGTCAGGAAGCAGAGCAGCCTCCCCATAAACCAGGAGGTAGTCGTTAGGGACTTGCTGAGCCTCTTAGATCCTCACATTATGGGACCAGATGAGATCCATCCTAGGGTGCTGAGAGAGCTGGCAGATGAGCTGGTTGAGCTGCTCTCCATCATTCACCACCAGTCCTGGCTCACTGGAGAGGTCCTTGAAGGCTGGAAGCTGGCCAGTGTGGTGCCCATCCACAAGAAGGATTGGAAAGAGGACCCAGGAAATTCCAGCCCTGTCAGCCTGACCTCAGTGCCAGGCAAGAGAGTGGAGCAGAGCATCCTGAGTGCAGTCCCAGAGCACCTGCAGGATGGGCAGGGGATCAGACCCAGGCAGCAGGGATTCAGGAGGGGCAGGCCCTGCCTGGCCAACCTGACCTCTTTTTATGACCAGGTGACTGCCTGGTGGGCATGGGGCAGGCTGTGGGTGTAGTCTGCCTGGACTGCAGCAAGGCCTTTGGCACTGCCTGCCATAGTAAACTCCTGCCCAAGCTGGCAATCCTTGGCTTGGGTAGGGACACTCTGTGCTGGGTGGAGAACTGGCTGGATGGCCTGGCACAGAGAGTGGTGGTGAATGGTGCCACATCCAGCTGGCAGCTGACACTAGTGGTGTGCCCCAGGGATCAGTGCTGAGCACAGTCCTGTTTAATCATAGAATGGTTTAGGTTGGAAGGGACCTCAAGGATCAGCCAGTTCCAACCTCCTGCCATAGGCAGGGACACCTCCCACTAGAACAGGTTGCTCAAGGCCTCATCCAGCCTGGTCTTGAACACCTCCAGGGAGGTTGTGGAGCACAGAATCACCCAATGTGATCTTTGTTCCCATTGGGTGCTTCTGTGCTCCACAACCTCCCTGGGCAATCTGTGCCAGTGTCTCACCACCCTCACTGCAAAGAACTTCTTCCTAACATCCAGTTTCAATCTCTCTTCTGCCAGTTCAAAACCATTCCCCCTCCTCCTGTCATCACAAGACCTTGTCACTAGTCCCTCCCCAGCCTTCCTGTAGCCCCCTTCAGATACTGCAAGGCCACTCCATGGTCTCCTCCAAGCCTTCTCTTCTCCAGGCTCCCAACTCTCTCAGCCTGTGCTCACAGCAGAGCTGTTGCAGCCCTCTGAGCATCTTGGTGGCCTCCTCTGGACTGGCTCCAACACTTCCATGTCCTTCTTGTCCTGGGGGCTCCAGAACTGCACACAAGACTCCAGGTGGGGTCTGAGGAGAGCAGAGCCAAGGGGCAGAATCCCCTCCCTTGCCCTGCTGCCCACACTGCTCTTGCTGCAGCCCAGCACAGGGTTGCTGTCTGGGCTGCACTCACACTGCAGGCTCCTGTTGGGCTTTTCCTCACCCCACACCCCCAGGTCCTGTTCCTCAGAGCTGCTCTGCAGCCATTTCCCACCCAGCCTGGAGCTGTGCTTGGGATTGCACCCACCCAGGTGCAGAACCTTACACTTGGCCTTGTTGAATGTCATGAGTTTGGCCTGGGAACACCTCTGGAGCCTGCCCGGGTCCCTCTGGGTGGATCCCTGCCCTCTAATATCTTCATTGATGGTCTGGATGAGGGGATTGAGTCCAGCATCAATGAGTTTGCAGATGACACCAAGTTGGGAGCATGTGTGGAGCTGTTAGAGGGCAGGAGGGCTCTGCTGCAACAGATGGGCACAGTCCAGTGTCATGAGTTTTAACATGGCCAAGTGCCAGCTTCTGCACTTTGGCCACAACAACCCCAAGCAGCACTACAGGCTGGGAGCAGAGTGGCTGAGAGCAGCCAGGCAGAGAGGAACCTGGTAGAGAGGAGCTGAACATGAGGCAGCAGTGTGCCCAGGTGGCACAGAAGGCCAATGGCATCAGCAAGAGTGTGGGCAGCAGGAGCAGGAAAGTCCTGCCCCTGTGCTCAGCACTGCTCAGGCCACCCCTTGAGTGCTGTGTCCAGTTCTGGGCTCCTGAATTGCAGAGAGAAGTTGCAGTACTGGAAGGTGTCCACAGGAGGGCGACAAAGCTGTGAGGGGCCTGGAGCACAGCCCTGAGAGGAGAGGCTGAGGGAGCTGGGGGGGTGCAGCCTGCAGCAGAGGAGGCTCAGGGCAGAGCTCATTGCTGCCTGCAGGGAGGCTGTAGCCAGGTGGGGTTGGGCTCTGCTGCCAGGCAGGCAGCAACAGAAGAAGAGGACACAGTCTCAAGCTGTGCCAGGGCAGGTTCAGGCTGGCTGTTAGGAGGAAGTTGTTGTCAGAGAGAGTGATTGGCATTGGAATGGGCTGCCCAGGGAGGTGGTGGAGTGGCCGTGCCTGGAGGGGTTTAGGAGGAGATTGGATGGGGCACTGAGTGCCAGGGGTTAGCTAATTAGAAGGCTTAGTGATAGGTTGGACTCGATGATCCTAGAGGTCTTTTCCAACTGGGCTGATTCTGTGAACCTCTCTGGGCAGCCTGCTCCAGGCCTCCAGCACCCTCACACCACAGAATGTTCTCCTCACGGTCAGAGGGAACCTCCTGGGCTCCAGCTCGTGCCCATTGCCCCTTGCCCTGTCACTGGGTGCCCCTGAAGCTGACCTCTCTATAGCAGACGCTGTTGTGCCAGCCTGCAGTGCCAGATCTCTTGGGCAGAGGGGAGCTCTCCTGTCGTGGGGGGAGCTGTTGCAGGAGCTGTTTGTCCGTGCCCCTGTCCCCTCTAACTGCCTGTCTGTCTCTCTCCCGCGGGCAGAGTTCGGGGTGTACTGCAGCCACTGCCGCAGCGAGGTGCGCGGCACCCAGTGTGCCATCTGCAAGGGCTTCACCTTCCAGTGTGCCATCTGCCACGTGGCAGTGCGAGGCTCCTCCAACTTCTGCCTGACCTGTGGACACGGGGGCCACACCAGCCACATGATGGAGTGGTTTCGTACCCAGGAGGTGTGCCCCACAGGCTGCGGCTGCCACTGCCTGCTGGAGAGCACCTTCTGAGCTCAGCGCTCCTGGCAGCCAGGCCAGGATGGCTCTTTACACTCCCAAGCCACCTTGAGCCAACTCTTCTCTGCAGAGTCTGGAGGAGATGCCACGGGGAGCTGAAGCAGCAGGTCCTGGCAGTGTTGCCACAGGGACATGTCCAAGTGCTTCCAGCTTGCTTTGGGAGCGGTTTGACCGAGCTCCCCCTGTCCATTGCTGGCGATGGACGGCAGGCCAGGGGTATCCCTCTCTCCTGCAGCAAGGTGTGTGGATGTTGGCTGGGCTGGTCTCCACTTGGGATGAGGAGGGCTTGGGAAGAGCTCACCTGGCAGAGCCAAACTGCCTCCAGCTCTGTTGTGTCTGAACAGGAGCCTCCCAGCAGGGCTCAAAGTGAGCTAAAGAGTTGTCTCTGCACAGGAATCGTTCAGCAGGTGAACTGGAAACTGCACTGGAAGGGCAGATAGTCTGTGGGACCCTGCTCAGAGTTCCTTCTGGAAGCAACAGGGTCCTTGTTTGCTTTTAACCTCCTTTAGATTCTCCCAGAAAGCAAAAGAAGGAAGCAGCATTTTGGGGCTGACTTCCTAAGTAGCTTCCAGCTCAGTAGCCCTGCTCCAGAAGCTTTCTTACCCTTCCTCTTAAGCTGTCTGCTCTTCTGCCTGGGTGATGTAATGCACTTTAACTTGCCTGTCCCTCTGCCCCCATCTGATGGCTGGGTCAGCTGGAGGTGCCAGGCAGTGTTTCCACAGCTGGTTGGCTTCTGGCAAGCCTCAGCTCCCGTTCTGAGGAACACTCAGGAGGGTGCTTGCTCCGTGCAGCTCCTTTGGGTTTCCTCCAGGCTCTCTGAAGGGAATGGGTGAAGAATGTGAGATTTGCTGCTGGTGTGCTTGAAGGAGACTCCTGAGCTGGAGAGGCAGCAAGTTCCAGAGGGAAAGGAACATTGGAAAGGTGGTGGGGTCCAAGGAGGTGAAAGGTTTGTGCCTTTTCTCCCTGGGGAGCTTCAACTGGAGGATGGTGCCAGGTGGATCCTGCTGGGTGCTGCTCTCCCGGGGTTGCTGCCAGGTGCTTGTGTACCCACCCTGACACGCAGCTTGTGCCTCTCTTCAGCAGGCCTAAGCCTGGGCTTTGGTTTGGGGCAAATGTGGTCAGGGCTGAGCCCTCTGGAGGTACTTCAAGCCTGTGGCAGTGCTGATCCCATCCTGCCAGACTTGCCTGCTGAGCAGGGTGAGGAGCCATGCCCGTTGCCAAGCTGTGCTCCACCTCAGCCTGTGGGATGCTGCCCTGGAAGCAGGAGGTGTTGTGGGATCTTATCCATTACAATTATTTTTTTAAATGCTGTCCTGATGGCTCTTGGTGTCCCTCTGCTTTGTTCCCCCACCTCTAGGGACCTCCTGCCTGGCAGCTCTCCCTCCCAGCGTGGGGGTCAGCACTGCACCCCACAGGCGTCTCCCTCCGCCCCAAGGTGGTGGCTCCCACTCTGGATACCTCTGCCTTGTGACAGCAGAGAGTTGTAGCAGCTGTGGGGCTCACCCACCCCAGCTGCCTTAGGAAGAAACAGCCTCAGTTTGTGCCAGGAGAGGTTTAGCTTGGACATCAGAAGAAAATTCTCTCCTGAAAGGGTTCTCAAACACTGGAACAAGTTTCCCAGGGAGGTGGTTGAGTCTCCATCCCTGGAGGTGTTTCAGAGAGACAGAGATGTGGTGCTGAGGGCCATGGCTTAGCAGCAGCCTTGGTTGGACTGGATGAGCTTAAAGGTCTTTTCCAACCAAAACAGTACTGTGATGTGATCATTGTGTGGTACCATGATGCCAAACCAGCCTGGAAGCTGCCCACGAGTCCAGCTGATTGGCTAGGGCTGGTTGATTGGACAGGGCTGGGTGCTAGGTTGGCACTGAGTGCCATGGTCTGGTTGATTGGACAGGGCTGGGTGCTAGGCTGGCACTGAGTGCCATGGTGTGGTTGGTTGGACAGGGCTGGGTGCTAGGCTGGCACTGAGTGCCATGGTCTGGTTGATTGGGCAGGGCTGGGTGTTAGGTTGGCACTGAGTGCCATGGTCTGGTTGATTGGGCAGGGCTGGGTGCTAGGTTGGCACTCAGTACCATGGTCTGGTTGATTGGGCAGGGCTGGGTGCTAGGTTGGCACTCAGTACCATGCTCTGGTTGATTGGACAGGGCTGGGTGCTAGGTTGGCCTGGCTGAGCTTGGAGCTCTCTTCCAAGCTGGTTGATTCTGTGATTCTTTGTCATTTGTAGGTGACATCTTGACAGAGGTTGGTGGGGGGGAGGGTGGCATTTGAAGTGTCAGAGAGCCCATGAGAAGTGCCTGTGCCACCTGCAGGGCAGGCAGCACTCCCGAGGCAGTGGAAGAGCCCTCGGCAGGGCTGTTTGTGCAGCCTGCACAGGCAGGTGGTAGAATTTCTTCCTGGATGCTGCAGGCCTGCGTCTGACAGCCTGCAGCCTGTGTGCTGCTGGCTTTGGGAGTGGCCCTGCTCCGTGCAGAGGTGACTGTTGCACGGGAACAGGAGCAGCTGGAGCTCGGCCAGCACAGGAATGTGTTGCCTGCACTGTCTGGAGCAAGTCATAGAAGCAGCCAATGGTAGGGAAGGGACCTCCAGAGATCATCCAGTCCAACCCCCCTGCCAGAACAGGGTCACCCAGGGCAGGATCCCACAGGAACACATCCAGGTGGGGTTTGAAAAGCCTCCAGAGAAGGAGACTCCACAACCTCTCTGGGCAGCTTCTCCAGGGCTCCAGCACCCTCACACCAAGCAGTTTTCTCCTCATGTTGAGGTAGAACTTCCCGAGTTCCAGTTTGGATCCAGTGCCCTTTGTCCTGTCACTGGGCACCACCCAAAAGGGCCTGGCACCTGATACCCACCCCTCAGGTATTTGTAGGCATTGATCAGGTCTCCTCTCAGCCTTCTCCAGACCAAACAGCCCCAGAGCTCTCAGCCTTTCTCCACAGCAGAGAGACCCCAGGCCCTTCATCATCCTCATAGCCTCTGTTGGACCCTCCCTCAGCAGTTCCCACAGCCTGTCTGGGCAGCCTGCTCCAGGGCTCTGTCACCCTCACTCTAAAGAGGTTTATGCTTATGTTGAGGTGAAACCTTCTCTGTTCCTGTTTGTAGCTGTTGCTCCTTGTCCTGTTGCTGCTGACCACTGAAAGGAGCTTGGCCCCAGCCACTTGACCTCCACCCCTCAGATATTGATGAGATCTGCTCTCAGCCTCCTCTTCTCCAGACTAAACACCCCCAGGGCTCTCAGCCTCTCTTTGCAGGGGAGATGCACAAGTCCCCCAGTGGTCCTCATAGCTCTCTGTTGGACTCTCTCCCATCAGGTCCCTGCTGAGAAGCCCAAAACTGGACACAATATTCCAGCTGTGGTCTCACCAGGACAGAGCAGAGGGGCAGGAGAACCTCCCTAGCCCTGCTGGCCACACTTAGTGCACCCCAGGATGCCACTGACCCTCTTGGCCACAAGAGCACATTGCTGCCCCATGCAGAGCTTGCTGCCCACCAGGACTCCCAAGATCCCCCTCCATGGAGCTGCTTTCCAGTAGGACTGCCCCAGACTGTTGTGGTGCCTCATGTTATGCCTAAATGATGAGGAGTGGGACATGCTGCTGCACCACTGACCCACGCCAGTCCCTGTCTCTTCTCTGCCCACCTTGCTCTTTGGTATAGTGCAAAAAGTAGCCAAATCTGGCCAAATCCCACTCCATTCCATGTTCCAGACAAGGTGGGGAAGAAAAGGAGGAGGCAGGTGCTGCTTGGGAAGCCAATCTCAGCACGGAGCGTGCCAGCAGGCACCAAACCAGCTCTGGGAATGCCACCGTGGTCAAGCCAGCTGAATCAAATAGGTTCAGTGCCATAGGCTCAGGGGTAGCTGTGGGGCTATTCCCCAGGCAGAATTCCCAACCCTGGCTGCCTTAGGAAAAGGGGAAACAGCCTCAGGCTGCAGCAGGGAAGGTTTATTAGTTTGGATGTTTGAACTCCTTCAGTGAGAGGGTTCTCAGCCACCGACCCAGGCTGCCCAGGGAGGTGGTTGGACGGAGCCATAAGCCCTGCTGGCTCCTGTGTGCTGGGCAGGGGTTGACCCCTTGCTGGTTTCTGCTGGTGCATAAAGTGGCTGGCACCAAGTGGAAGCTGCTTGGGCTGAGGCAGGAGCAAGCTCCTCAAGCACCACGTGGAATGGGTGTGAGTCCATTGCCCTTAGGGCATCATCAATGCCATGGGCTTGCCAGGGCTCCTGGGGCAACCTGGCACTTCCAGCAAGGGAAGCTCCGTCCCAGGCCACCGCCAATGCTGCTGCTGGCTGCAGAGCCCTGCCCACGTGTTCCCAACGTGGAGGTGCCACTGCTCTTCCTGCCTGCCCTTGCACTCTCCCCTGCCCATCGCTGCTGGCCGCCTCTGGGCTGGCATGGAGTAGCCGTGTTGGCAGGGCTTGCTGCAGCTGCCTGCTGAGCACATCCCCAGAGCTGCTGCCTCTTTTCCCGGGAGGGCAGGGAGACAAAGCTCCTGCACCAGCCCACGCTCTGCCCTCAAGCTCACCAGCCCCTTTTAAACCCTTTTTGTGCTAGGTGGAGCTAGCAGGTGGGTGCCAGGCGTGGGGTACCCTCCCCATCCCCAAGGAAGCTTGATGCTTAAGGATTAAAGTTGGGCAAGAGGTGCCAGGAGCAGTGCCATCGGAGGAGGTGCCAAGGAGAGCCTTTCCCCATGGATGCTTCTGCTGGTGGTGTCTGCGTGGGCCCTCTCCTTCCCTGTGGCCACAGCCCCATTATCTCAGCGTCAGCCTCTGCCAGCGCTGCAGGGCCTGATCCTGCCCCACTCCCAGCGGCGCATTCCTGCCCTCTGCCTTATGCCAGCCCCAGCGTCTGTCCGTCTGTTTGGGGGGTTAAACCAGTTCAGGAACTGATGAGCCCAAGCCGTTTGGCTGCTCTCCTTTCGGGCCAGGCTTGATCATCAGCTGGCTCCACTCCTCCCCCCTGCTGCTCGGTTTGCTGACAGGGACGGCAGTGGCCACCAGCAGAGCTGCTGCAGGTACAGCAGCGTTTGCCGCAGGAACCCATCCCAGCACCGTCCCTCTCTGCCCATCCCACCCCTGCTCCGGAGGGTGCCAGGGAGCCCTGCTCTGCCATCCTCACCGCGGAGCTGGGGGTCAGCTCCCTCACCCTAGGGACACCCCTGAGGGGTCGAGGCCTGAGCACCTCACCGCAGAGCCATCAGCACCCGTGGCACAGTTGCCAGCTCAGCCTGGCCTCGCCGATGTCCCCAGACCGTGCTGCGACCGAGCTGGGGACAGCAACCCCCACGCGTCGAGGAGACGACGGCGGCAGAGCCCCCTCCCGGGTGCGCCCTGCAGCTTTGCACCCTGTTCCGTGCGGGGGGCAGCCAGGGCTGGCAGAGCCTGGGGCCGGGAGCCAGCCCCCAGCACGGCTCTGTGGCGCAGAGCACCCCGAAAGCTGCGGGGTGCGGCAGGTGCCCCCCGCTGCTGGGCACAGCGCCGCGGTGCCTGGCCTGGCCTCCCTCACCCTCCTTGCCCTCGAGTGCAGGTCGGGGCGTGGGAGGGAAGGGATGGGAAGGAAATGCCTTTCCCCGGTTTCACCGGCCCCTGCGGCTGCGGGGAGAGGCTGGCTCAGACTGGCAAGCACCGGGGCCACCGCTCCTGGCCCCGCCGTGGCTACGGGACACTCTGGCAGGGCTGGGCTGGGCTGGGCTACGCTACCACAGGCATCCCAGACCCACGCCGCTGGTAGGACCACCTCAGACGGCAGAGCCAGCGCGGACGGCGCGGCGGGGGGACGGCTGCGGTGCCCCCACCTCTGCCCCTCCCAGCACCCCGCCATGGGGAGGTGGTGGTGGCGGCTATCAGGCCCACCCTGGGCATGCTTGGGAGGGGGGTGTTGGGGTGCTGAGCGAAACGTCCTCCGGCTGAGCTCGGCGGCTCGCCCAGGTCCGCCTCCACCCCGGCCTCGCCCCCACGCTCGCCCGAAATCCTCCGTCCCCACCCGGGAGCCGCCCTGCTCGGGCAGGCTGTCACCGGAGCCACGCAGGAAGGTGTCCCGCACACAGTACCAGCTCTGGGGGGTGGGGGGCTCCGAGCAGCCTCTCTCTTGGGGCTTTTCCACCCCCACCCCCACCCCCCCCCCAGCTCTCCCACCCAACATCCAGAGGGGGTTTTGAATCACCACCCCGCAACCTCCTCCGTGGGTTCCCTTTGTATCCCTCCCTGCGAGGCAGCCCTGGGATGAGGATTTGCACCCTCCCCAAAGCCTGCTGCTCCCGGCAGGGTGGGAAATCAACACCCCCCACCCCCACCCCAAAATGAAAAGGCGGCTTTTGTCCGCGGGCTGGTGGCAGGGCGATGCCAGGAGCCGATGGGGTGGTGGAGCCGACGCCGGCTGCCACAAGGGGTTTGGGATCTGCCTTGATTAAAGACTCAACACCCTGCCCCGCGGCACCCCAAAGCCGTGGGGGGTGGTGGTCCTCATTCCTGAGCCACCAGTCCCCACTTTAATCACGGGCTGCAGCCACGGCGCCTGCCACGGCGTGGTCAAGGCTGTCACCCCAGAGCACCCCGAAACTTGCTAGCTGCTTGGAGGGAAGGATGGACACTAAATGGGGAGGGAAGGGGAGGGGGAGAAGCTTCTTTCTTGGGGTTCGCTGTGATTTATTTGTCTGGGATTCTCTGGGGGGTTCAGGGCTTCTGCCTCCTGGTCGTGTGTGTGTCCCACCCCTTTCTGCAGTGCCACCCACCCGGGGAAATTTAGGGGTGGAAGTAGATCTGCGAGGGTATGGGGGGCACATAGCACCTCGTGGGGAGTAGCACTGGGGTGGAGTGGCCCTAAGAGGGGACCCTGACAGGGCCCCCTGTTCTCCTGCGGGGTTCTGAGCAGGGGCTCTGCTTTGGCCGCTGTGGAGCCACATGCAGCACCCTCTACCCTGCCCAGCTACCCCACTGGGGTGCACCCATGCCCCTCCAATCTCTCCCCTCGCCCCAACAGTGCTCTCACACATCCCATCCACCCCCACCCAGGAATGCCCACGCTCCATTGCCCCCACCCAGTATGCATTTGAGGTTGCCCAAAGTCCCACTTCCCTACCCAGAGCGTGCCCATGTGTCCCATTCCTTCTCTGGGGGTCCCTCATTCCTCCCCCATCCCCCTTCTCCCAGAATTCCACCTTCCAAGTCTGCCCCATTCCCACCCCATCCCCTGTGCCCCCCCATTTCTCATTCAGGGGTGTCCCATTTCCCCCAGTGGGAAAATGGGCTGCCCAGCAGCCCACACATCTCCCTGGTCTGCCCCCCTTGATCCAGCCGTGGATGCTCTGTGCCACTCATCCTCCCCCTCCCACATCTCCCTTCTCTTCCCCCACCCCTGGGTGTTACTTACTCCTCCATCATTCACCCGTGGATGCCCCATACTATGCCTGGTCTGCCCCCACTCTCCTCATTCCCCAGCCATGGGTGCCCCTTAATCCTCCTATCACCCACCCGTGGGTGCCCCATACCCCTAGTCCTCACTGGGATGCCCCATATGCCACCCAAGGGTGCCCCATACCCCTACTCCCTCGATTGCCCCGTATGCCACCCGTGGGTGCCCCATACCCCTACTCCTCCTTTAGGATGCCTCATATGCCACCCATGGGTGCCCCATACCCCTACTCCTCCCTGAGATGCCCCGTATGCCACCCGTGGGTGCCCCATACCCCTACTCCTCCTTTAGGATGCCCCATATGCCACCCATGTGTGCCCCATACCCCTACACCTCCCTGGGATGCCCCGTATGCCACCCATGGGTGCCCCATTCCCCTACTCCTTTAGGATGCCCCATATGCCACCCATGGGTGCCCCACACCCCCTGCTCCTGCTTGGGGTGCCCCATAGCCCCCATGTCTACCCCCATTCCCCACTCGTGGGTGCCCCTCGCTCTTCCAGCACCTACCCGTGGGTGGCTCACTCCCCTCCGTTCCTTCCCCCCTGCATCCCCCCCGCCCCTCATTCCCCACCCATGGGTGTCCCACACCTCCCTGGTGCGCTCCGTTGCCTAACCTGCCCCCAGTCGCCACACCACCCACCCGTGGGTGCCCTTTACACCCCGCCGTGGGCACGCCCCGGACACCTGCCCGGGGCGGGGGCGGTCCGCCGGCGGCAGCCCCTCCCCTGCCCGCCCAGCCGGAGCTCCCGGGGCGGGTCCGGGCGGCTTATGCCCGAGCGCGGCTGGGCAGGTGCAGGCAGAGCGCGGGCAGGGCCGGGACGGGCAGCGGGACGGGAGGGACAGCGGCGGGGGACGGGCAGCGGCGGGGCCATGGCGGCGCCGGCGCCAGCGCCACCGGCACCACCGGCACCGGTACCGGCACCGCGCTCCTTCAGCGCGGCCGAGGTGCGGGCTCGATGCGCGCAGGGCTCCTGCCTGGTCCGCTGCCGCCGCCGCCTCTACGACCTGAGCGGCTTCGTCCGGCTGCACCCGGGCGGGGAGCAGCTGCTGCGGCGCCGGGCGGGCACCGACGTGAGCGCCGCGCTGGACGGGCCGCCCCACCGGCACTCGGCGAACGCCCGCCGCTGGCTCGAGCAGTACTACGTGGGCGAGATGGAGTCCGGCGACGAGCAGGTACCGCGGGGCTGGCTGCGGCTGGGGCTGTGCGGGGCTGACCTGGGTGCAGAGCCTCCCGGGTCTGGCGTGTACAGAGACTATGAGGCGTCGCAGCTCCGAGGTGTCCCAGCAAACTGGGGGTGCAGTCTGCAGGGGGGCCCAGGTCTGGGACATCTCAGGTCTGGGCTGTACAGACTGCCTCAGGTCCAGAGTGTGCCCAGTGCTGGCTGTACGGGGTCTATAGGGTGCCTCAGCTTCAGGCTATGGGGGCTGTAGGTTGCCCCAGGTCTGGAACATCTCAGGTCTGGGCAGTACAGGGTCTATAGGGTGCCTCAGGTCCAGGCTGTGGGGTCTATAGAGTGTCCCAGGTTTGGGACATCTCAGGTCTGGGCAGTACAGGGTCTATAGGGTGCCTCAGGTCCAGGCTGTGGGGTCTACAGGTTGTCCCAGGTCTGTGACATCTCAGGTCTGGGCTGTACAGGGTCTATAGGGTGCCTGAGGTCCAGGCTGTGAGGTCTATAGGGTGTCCCAGGTCTGGGACATCTCAGGTCTGGGCAGTACAGGGTCTATAGGGTGCCTCAGGTCCAGGCTGTGAAGTCTATAGGGTGTCCCAGGTCTGGGACATCTCAGGTCTGGACAGCACAGGGTCTACAGAGTGTCTCAGGCCCAGGGTGTGCCAAGTCCTGGATGTACAGGGTCTATAGGGTGCCTCAGGTCCAGGGTGCAGCATCTGTAAGGGTATCTCAGGTCTATGACATCTCAGGTCTGGGGGTGTACAGAGTCTACAGGGTGTCTCAGGCCCAGGGTGTGCCAAGTCATGGATGTACAGGGTCTATAGGGTGCCTCAAATCCAGGCTGTGGGGCCTATAGGTTGTCCCAGGTCTGGCATATCTTGGGTACAGAGTATACAGAGAGACTGTAGAGTGCCTGAGGTCTGGGGTGTACATGTCTGTAGGGTGCCCCAGCTCCAGGATGACTTGGGTACAGAGTGTCCTGTGCCTATGGGGTGTCCCAGCCCTGAATGTATGTGTTTATATGTGTGTGTATATATATCTCGGGGCTATGTGGTACCCAGGGTGTGCAGAGGGCACCCCAGGTCCAGGCTGCATCAGATCAGAGCTCTGTGGGGTCTCTAGAGCGCCTCAAGTGTGGGGTGCACAGCGTCAGGAGTGGAGTGTGCAGGGTTTGAGCCATACAGAATCCATGCAGGGTGCATTGGGTCTGGGCTCTGCAGCCTCATGGGGTCTGTAGGACACCCTGGGTCTGGGCTGTGCAGGGTCCAAGCCATGTCTGGCACACGGATGGTGTGGGGCTTACAGGGCATGGAGTCTTTAGGGTGCATGTAGACACCTACAGGTGTCCCAGCACCCAGGTCTAGATCTAAGTTGTATGGGGGGTGGTGTGTGTTGGACCTGAGCTGCACATGATGCTGGGGGGCCAGGCTGTGGAGGATCTGGGGTGCCCGGGGCATGAGTGGGGTACAGGGCAGGCTCTCAGTGTCCTACGTGGATGGTGCCTGAGGTGCAGAGGGTGCAAAGGTCCTGTTTTTATGGGGCAGGTCTGTGAGGCTGTCAGCATCTATGGGGCTGGGGTCAATAGGGGCTGAGGTGCGGAGGCTAAACAGGACTCGGGCTCCTCAGATGGACCATGTCTCAGCCTGGTATCCATGGGGTCTCATCCCACCCTGGCCATGGCAGGGCTGATGGGTGACCCTGGTGTGCCAGCACAGCACGCAGGCGTCGTCTGCAGGCAGGTCTGGGATACGGGGGACGTGCAGCCAGTTCCAGCAGGGCCATGTGGCCATGGGGTGTGCGGAGGGGCAGACCACCCTTGCTCGGCATGGCACCTTCCTGGCACCGCCGCTGCTCCGCGGCTGCTGCTGGAGAGAGCCGCCCAGCCACCTCCCGAGCTGTCCGGGAGCGGGACACGGATGGCTGTGACTCAGCTCTGTCACACCAGTGACGGAGTGCCCGGGGAAACGATGCCACCGCTACCAGGTGAACTTCTAGCAAGCAGCTTGGCACGCCGGGCACTGCCACTCTGGTCACCAACCCTGGCCGGCACACTGAGTGCCCGAGCAGCAGGGCCAGCCCAGCCCCCGCCACCAGCCCGGTGGCCGCTGCTGGCTCGGCTCAGGCCGGCGAGGTCGGTGACCAGCCGGTCCCTCCGCGCCGCTTGTTTGCTCTCGCTGCTTCTCCTCCCCGCCGTGCCGCCCGGGGCCGCGGCACACAGACGGGGCTTTGTTCGCCCTCGGTGCCACGCCGGCCCCTTTGCCCGGATCCCAGTGGCGATGGCACCTCCTCTGCTGGGACACTCGCTGCCGCCGCCTCCTCGCAGGCGTGACGAGCTCGACGGGTTGGGGCGAAGGAAGGTACCGGACGAACGGGTTCTGAGGCGGCAGCCCGCGCCGAGGGGAATTGCCACCGTCCCAGCGCAAACAGACGGCGAGATAACGCCGGGCGCAGGCACAGCAGACGCTACCTGGCACTAGATAAACCGTCCCGGGCTGCCACGCAGGGGAGCAGGCAGGGAGAAGCTGCTTGGTCAGGCTCGGCCGCGCTGCAGCCGGTGCGTGAGCTGCTCTGCTGGGCTTGGCAACCTCTAAAGATCCCATTGGAGGGTCGATGGGGGAGTTGATGCCCTCAAGTGGCGCTTAGGTTCTTGCTGTGGCTGCTTTAGGATGGGTGGAACCCCTCAAGCAGAAAGCAACTACGTGAAGGAGGTCTTGCATGGCCCTGGTCAAGCTCTGGACCCTGCTCCAGCCCCAGCTGTGCTCCTCACCCATCAGTGGTCCCAGGGCTGCACCATCCCCATGCTGAGGGGACGCAGGAGCCTGCAGTTCTGGTGGGCAGCAAACATCTCCCCTGCTCCTGAAGGCAGCTCCTCTAAGGAGCCATTGCATGGTCCTGGTTTAGCTTTGCCAGGGCCTCTGCTTGCCCAGCAGTGCTTCCAGGGTTGAAGCATCTCCCTTCTGAGGACTGTGGTCCTTTGGGCAACCAGCATCCTCCCAGCCTGCCCTTAGGACTTTGAGGGGTTCGGAGGAGGGGGGTGGGTGGAAAAGTGTCAGTGCAGGAAGGGCAAAAGGAGAGATGCTTATGCCCCTCACCATGCCCCCTTCTGCAGCTCTTAGGAGCTTAGCTCCTTCCCCCATCCATGGATCCCCCTTCTGCATCACCCAGCCTCATCCAGCCCTGGCCAGAGTGAGCCCCAAACTGTGCAGAGAGGAGGCTCAGGGGAGATGAAAGGGAGCAGGGACAATTACCCAAACGAGAGAGAGGATTTTCACAGCCTTGCTGGAGGGGAACTGGATCATCTAATTACCTCCAGTTTAAGCAACGAGGGACTTTCATCACAGCCTGGTTGGGGCGTGTGACGTGGCCATGAGTCACGGCAAATCCCTCGTCCCTTTCCAGGCTGGTGTCCTCCCTTTCCTCTCACCCTCATCCTTGGATGTTGAGCTTGCCTGGGCTCTCCATCCCCAGCCTCCTGCCTGGGCGTGGGTGCCTGTGAGTCCCGTGGAGTTGGTGTGACAAGAGGTGGCACAACTTCACTAGTGTGGCTAGAAGGAGTTCCACTCAAGCTCCCCCAAGTAGTTCTACTGCACCCAGAGCTTAATGAGCTGAGCCACAGCCTCCTGGGCTCTGCCAGGGGACAGTGATGCTGCTGGGGTGGTGATGCTGGCACAGTGCCACTGTGGGTGGGGACCTCCTTTGGGCTGCCTGTGCTTTGTGGGGTGCCCTCCTGCTGTGTTCCTCAGTCTGCACTGCCCATGGCTTGTCCGGGTGTGCTCCCAGCCCACAGCCAGCTGTGCCCTGGGCTGATGCCCCAGCAGAGTGGGCAGCAGGTGCAGGGAGGGAGATTCTGCCCCTCTGCTGTGCTCTGCTGAGATCCCACCTGTAGTGCTGGGGCCAGCTCTGGAGTCCTCAGCACAGAACAGACAGGGACCTATTGGAGTGGGGCCAGAGGAGGCCACAGCAATGCTGGCAGGACTGGAAGCCCTCTACTGTGAGGCCAGGCTGAGAGAGTTGGGGTTGTTCAGCCCAGAGAAGAGAAGGCTCCAGGGACACCTTCCTACAGCCTTTCAGTGCTTCAAGGAGGCTCTAAGGAAGCAGGGGACAGAGTTTTGAGCAGGGCCTGTTGTGACAGGACAAGGAGTGATGGTGTGGACTGAAGTGGAGAGAAGGAAGAAATGTTTGACTCTGAGGGTGATGAGAGCCTGGCCTGGGTTGCCCAGAGAGGTGAGAGCTGCCCATCCCTGGAACCACTGCAAGTCATTGTTTGGGGCTGTCAGCAACCTGCCCTAGCTGCAGCTGTCCCTGCTGAATGCAGGGGGATGGAACTGGATGACCTTTAAAGGTCCCTTTCGAGCCAAACCATTCCAGGATTCTATGACATGACCAAATGGAGCTGTGCAGGAGCTGGATGAAGGTGCTGGAGGCTGCAGGGCTGAAGGTGCTGGAGGCTGCAGGGCTAAAGGTGCTGGAGGCTGCAGGGCTGAAGGTGCTGGAGGCTGCAGGGCTGAAGGTGCTGGAGGCTGCAGGGCTAAAGGTGCTGGAGGCTGCAGGGCTAAAGGTGCTGGAGGCTGCAGGGATGAAGGTGCTGGAGGCTGCAGGGATGAAGGTGCTGGAGGCTGCAGGGATGAAGGTGCTGGAGGCTGCAGGGTTAAAGGTGCTGGAGGCTGCAGAGGCACAGCAGAGCTCCTGCAGGGTTTGCCTCACTGGGCAAATGGGCATGGGTGGAAACACTGGGGTCCAGGCTGCTGGTGGAGCAGCCAGCTGCAGGCAGCATCACCCTGCCTGTGCCAGGGAAGGCCTCCAGCCTCTCCTCCTGCCCACATGCCAGGCACCCCACACCGCACGCCAGGCACTCCACACCGCACGCCAGGCACCCCACACCTCACGCCAGGCACCCCACACCGCATGCCAGGCACCCCACACCTCACGCCAGGCACCCCACACCGCATGCCAGGTACCCCACACCGCACGCCAGGCACTCCACACCGCACGCCAGGCACCCCACACCGCACGCCAGGCACCCCACACCGCACGCCAGGCACCCCACACCACACACCAGGTACCCCACACCGCACGCCAGGCACCCCACACCGCACGCCAGGTACCCCACACCGCACGCCAGGCACCCCACACCACACACCAGGTACCCCACACCGCACGCCAGGCACCCCACACCGCACGCCAGGCACCCCACACCTCACGCCAGGCACCCCACACCGCATGCCAGGCACCCCACACCTCACGCCAGGCACCCCACACCGCACGCCAGGTACCCCACACCGCACGCCAGGCACTCCACACCGCACGCCAGGCACCCCACACCGCACGCCAGGCACCCCACACCGCACGCCAGGCACCCCACACCACACACCAGGTACCCCACACCGCACGCCAGGCACCCCACACCGCACGCCAGGTACCCCACACCGCACGCCAGGCACCCCACACCACACACCAGGTACCCCACACCGCACGCCAGGCACCCCACACCGCACGCCAGGCACCCCACACCTCACGCCAGGCACCCCACACCGCATGCCAGGCACCCCACACCTCACGCCAGGCACCCCACACCGCATGCCAGGCACCCCACACCGCACGCCAGGCACTCCACACCGCACGCCAGGCACCCCACACCGCACGCCAGGCACCCCACACCGCACGCCAGGCACCCCACACCACACACCAGGTACCCCACACCGCACGCCAGGCACCCCACACCGCACGCCAGGTACCCCACACCGCACGCCAGGCACCCCACACCACACACCAGGTACCCCACACCGCACGCCAGGCACCCCACACCGCACGCCAGGCACCCCACACCGCACGCCAGGTACCCCACACCGCACGCCAGGCACCCCACACCGCACGCCAGGTACCCCACACCACATGCCAGGCACCCCACACTGCATGCCAGGCACCCCACACTGTACTTAGCAGCTGGATTTTGGGTTGGGCACCCTGAGCCCTGCTGCAGGGCAGCACCGAGGCCGCTTGGCTGGCTCAGGGCCAGCCCGAGCAGGGCAGCAGGGTGCTGGGAGGCAGATGCTGGGTCGCCCACGTCGCTGCCCTGCGCCGTGCCCCCGGCCCCCGTGGCGGCGGAGCAGGCTCCTCGCCGGTGCTGCGGCTCAGCGGGGCGGCGGCCGGGCAAGGCAGAGCTTTGCGAGCGTTCATTTTCCCTGCCTCGCATCAGGCCTCTTGCACAGCCTCCCTGGCAGGAGCTGCTTGCCCGGGGGCATCTCGGGTACACCTGTGTCCCCCACGGGGACCTGCTTCAGATGCGCTCTGCATTTGGAGGAGGGTGAGGGTGGGCAGCCCTCCCCAGCGCTGATCCGGGTGCTGGTGTGGCTCGGCTCCTGTGGGGCAAGCGTAGGCTCGGGGCAGGCAGGAGCTTGCCAGCGCTCTGGGGAGCAAGCCAGGGCACGCAGGCATGGCCCTGGTTGCGCCAGGCTACCGGTCTTGGCGATGCCAGCCCCAGGGCAAGTAAGAGGAGAGCCTTCCTCCTGCTCCGCAGCCAAGAAAGGGGGAGGAAGAGGCAGTGACGTGGGCGAGGCTGGGTGGGAGCTGCCACGGCACGCAGGGTGATGGCATCTCGCTGGTGACACCTGTTCTCCTCAGCCTGGGTGCTGCTGGTGAGGTGAGGCCTGAGCCTCCTCATCCTCCTCCTCCCTGAGCTGGGAGGGTGGGGAAGCCTCTGGCCACAAGGTGCTGAGCAGGGGAGTGTGGGTGTGTGGACACCCCGGGCAAGGGGAGGAGATGTGCCAGGACGTTGTGCCAGCTGGACTTTGTGAAGCATCCTTCCTGCCACCGGCGGGGCTGTGGTGCAGGTGTTGGGGTGGGCAGCTTGGGCTCCTCTCTCAGGGCATGGAGAAGTCATTTCTCTCCCTCTTCAACCCACATCTGCTTCCAAAGCACCAGTGGGAAGCAGGCAGACCAGAACTTGACCATCCCTGGCTAGATTTCAGAGCACCCCCTGGGGTTTTGGGATGCCTGGCTGAAGGATGGAGGGCACAAAGCCACAGAGGGAGCTGTGGCTGCCCACAGCAGTAAAACTGCTGCCTGCCCAAGCCCAGCCTGGCTGGAAGTACCTCCTGCCCTTCTGTGCCAGCTGCCCTGGGGCATGGGGCTGCCTCAGGGTGGGGCAGTGTGGCTTCCGTTCCAGTGGGATGGGGCCAGAAATGCAGCTAGCCCAGGGAAGGGTTTGGGAGCCCCAGCTGGGAAGGAGGGTCTGCTGCCAGCAAACAGCACCAGAACTCTGCTCTGGCATCACCAGCTTGGCACAGAGTAAAGCTCTGCCCGCTCTGGCAAGGTGCTGCTGATCCTCCTGCATCCCAGCTCCTCTTGCTGTGCCCAGGGGCTGGAGTTATTCCCAACAGGGATGCAATGCCCTTGAGGGACGATGGGCATCACTTCTCTCTTGGAGCAGCAGGGAGAGCATCCCTTTCAGAGCCCTGCTTGTGCCAGGGCTGCCAGCACAAAGCCCTTCCTTGATGCAAGCAGCCCAGTTGGAACCGCCAGCGGGCATCGCTGTGCCAGGGCCGCCGGGCCATGCTGTACCCAGCTGCCAGGTTAATGGGTAACCCAAGGTGACAAAGTGGGAGAAAAGGCATGTTTGGCACGTCCTGCCTGGGGAGCTGGCAGGCTGCCAGGGGCCCATGGGCAGCTTGGTGCTTGCATGGGCACACTGTGGCCTCACCAAGCCCCTGTCTGGTGGCACGGCCGGTGCCAGGGCTGGCCAGGCTGAAGGAAGGAGGCTACTGCTGGCAGCCAGTGATGTGGTTGCTTCCAAGCATCAGCCAGGGCAGGTTTCTCCTGTTTCCCAGCCAGCCCTGGCAGCAGGGTGGCAGCCTGGGCTTTATCCTGGCCATGCCCTGGGCCTTGCCATGCCCTCTCTAGCCAAAGCCTACCCTCCACCCCATCTTGCGTGGCCCACGTTGAAGGGACCTGGCTTGGTGTCACCATACAAAGGGCACTTTGTCCTTTTCCCTTGGGGCCAGCTCCCTTCCGCTGCATTTTCTCCTGTGTGCCCAGAGCCAGGGTGGTGGCCGTGCCACACTCCCTGGCTCTGCCAGTCCAGCTTATTCTGGGGCTGAGACAGTGAGCTGGGCTTGAGAGCTGCAGGGTGGGCAGTGCCAAGCACTGGGAACACTAACCCAGCGATGCCCCTGGCTTTGCTGGCTCATTCTGGAGCTTGCCAGGCTGCCAGCCTGCAGAGGGGTGAGCACTGCCCATTGGCAGAGGGTAATGCTGCCCGAGGGCTTGCAGCACCAAAGCACTGGCACCCAGTACCCTGCCAGCAGCGCCATGAGGCGCTCCACAAACCAGGCTTGGGTGGGGGTGGGGGGTTTGTAGAATCACAGAACTGTTGAAGTTGGAAGAGACCTTCAGGATGATTGAATCCAACCCCTCCCCCCCCCTCCCCAGAGCTCACAGTGCCACCCCTGCTGCTGAGCCACCAGCACCAAACCACCTCCCTCAGCACCGCAGCCGGGCAGCTTGGATAGAGGCTCCACCACCTGCCTGGGCAGCCTGGGCCAGGGCCTGGGAACCCTTTCTGGGGAGAAGTTCTTCCTGATCTCCAAGCTGAACCTCCCCTGGCACAGCTCGAGGCTGTGTCCTCACTTGCTGCCTGTGAGAAGAGCCCAACCCCAGCTGGCTCCAGCCTCCTTCCAGGGAGCTGCAGAGAGCAGTGAGGTCTCCCCTCAGCTTCCCCTTCTCCACACTGCACACCCCCAGCTCCCTCCCCAGCCCTGTTCTCCAGACCCTTCAGCAGCTTTGCTGCCCTTCTCTGGACACACTCCAGCCTCTCAACATCCTTCTTGTATCGAGGGCCCCAAAACTGAACCCAGTATTTGAGGGGTGGCCTCACCAGTGCCTGATACAGGGTGACCATCACTCCCCTGGTCCTGCTGGCCACACCACTGCTGATCCAAGCCAACCTTTTCCTGCTTGTGCCTTCCCCTGGCCTCTGGCACTTTCACAGGGTAACAGACCCTGCAACAGACCCTTTCTGGGGAGAAACTCCTCCTAAATACCCAACCTAAGCTTCCCCTGGCACACCCTGAGGCTGGTGTCCTCTTGTCCTCTCGTTTGCTGCCTGTGAGAAGAGCCCAACCCCACCTGCCTTCAACCTCCTTTCAGGCAGCTGTAGAGAGCAATGAGGGCTCCCCTCAGCTTCCTCTCCTCCAGACTAAACCCCCCTCTCCACCTCCCTCAGCCATTCCTCCTGGGACCTGTGTTCCAAGGCCCTTGCCCAGCCCAGTTGCCCTCCTGCTTTTGTTTCCAGAAGGCCCTGAGCGTGCGATGCTCGGAGCAGGGTTCAAAGGGCAGCTGCATCCCTCTGGAACCTGCTCTGCAGGAACTCAGGGGCTGAAACTCAGAAGGGTTTTTTTCCCCCCACCCTGTATTTGTTCAGCAGGCAGGCACAAGCTTGCTCTGCCCATGCCCCTGTCCCCAACACCATCTACCCCAGGTGCCCTCACCGTGGGGTTTTGCTTCTCTCTTCAGAGCGAGCCTGAGCCGCTGGAGGAGGAGGAGGAGGAGGAGGAGGAGCAGCTGGGGGCTGCAGCCCAGAGCCCAGCACGGATGGATCCCCGCTGCAAAAAGGTGGATGAGGAGAAGGTAAGAGCTGCTGGGGGGGTCTCCAGCATGGTGCCTGGCTGGGCAGCCTGGGGTTGTTGAGTCTGGGGAAGAGCAACCCCCAGAGGGCATCCAGCAAGAGGTAAAGGCTCGGGGACAAGAGGATGGGGCCAGGCTCTTGGCAGTGGTGTCCACTGGGGTGGGTACAGTGGGTACAAACTGGAACCCAGGGGGTTCCACCTGAACAGGAGGAGAAACTTGTTTGGTGTGAGGGTGCTGGAGGCCTGGAGCAGGCTGCTCAGAGTCTCCTTCTCTGGAGTGATTCCAAACCCATGTGGACACTGTGCTCCTGGGCAAGCTGCTGTGGGTGCCCCTGCTCTGGCAGGGAGGTTGGACCAGATGACCTCCGGAGGTCCTTTCCAACCCCCACCACGCTGGGATTCTGTTTTGCTGGAGTGCCCCTGGGGCAGAGTTGCTGCCTTTCTCTGGAGCCCAGGATGAGAGAGACACTGAGCAGGGTGCCAGGAGGGAGCTGAGCTGCTCCAACCTCTCCTGCCCCTTCTCCCAGAGCAGAAGGCATCACTCGTGTTTTATTGCCCAGGTGTGGCCACACTGGGAGGCTCCTGCAGCAGCAGTGTGGGTGGAGATGGCTTTCTCTGACAGCACTGTGCCCTTCCAGTGGCACCTGCTGCCAAGCCACACCTTGCTTGCTGTGGGTTGGGTGCTTCTTTTCCTCCTTCTTTATTGATTTGGTTCATTTTTACCTCTTGACTGAGCATTGGCAAAGAGCACTAAGGGATCCCCTGGCCAGGGCAGGGTGATCCTCACCCATGCAAGGTGCTCCCTGCCCTGCCAGCTCCTCTCCCAGCACACCACGGGGGTAGGAGTTTGTCCCCAAGGTGCCTTTGGTTGTCTCTTCCTTCCTTGGCACCATCTGGCTGCCGTGCCTGGCACAGCCCTGGCTCGTTGGTGAGAGTCTTTTTGTCTCAGAAGCACAGAATCATGGAGTGGTTTGGGTTGGAAAGGACCTTGAAAGGTCATCTAGTCCAACCCTCTGCAGTCAGCAGGGACATCTGTAACCAGAGCAGCTTGTTTGCAACCCCAAACAACCTGAGCTGGAATGGGGCCAGGCATGGGTCACCTACCACCACTCTGGGCAGCCTTTCAGCCACCCCTCTGCTTCACTGCTGCCCACCTTTAGACGTCTGTTTCCCACCACAAAGCCACCTTTTTGCTCCAGCACCTCCCCTTGCTACTCAGTGGAGAAGGTCTCCACTCCTGCCTGCTGCAGGCCAGGCTTGTTTTCCCCTCCTGGGTGACCACATCCGTGCCTGCCTGTCACAGAGCCCCAGAAATGCCTGTGGCCACCTCAGCTCAGCTGATGGAGAGCTGCCAGGGCTCAACTGGGTGAGCAAGGCTTCTGTCCCAGGGCAGAGGTGGGACTGAGAAACCACCTTATCTGGCCAGGCTAGGAGGAGATGCATCTGGGAATGCTGAGCAGAGCTGCTGGTTGGGTCTGTCTTCATCCCATGCAGACCCTAAGGGTCCCTCCTTGCTCTTGTAGCCAGCTGAGTGCAACCTGATCAGGGACTGCTGTTTGTGATGCCATCCTGTACCCCTGCTCCCCATCACAGGATGTCAGGAGTTGGAAGGGACCCAAAGAGATCACCAAGTCCAAGCCCCCTGCCAGAGCAGGACCATCCCATCTAGCTCAGGTCACAGGGGAACACATCCAGACAGGCCTTGAAAGGCTCCAGAGAAGGAGGCTTTTCAACTCTGCTCCTCACTGCCCTACACATCCTCTCCAGAGGGAGAAATGCCCTTGGCAAGGGCAATGCCATGGGGATGGGATCCAGGTCCTCCCAGTGCCCGGTGAGCAGGGAGTGTTGCTCTTTGCTATCTAATCGTGGCAGCTCTCACTCGGGAAAGAGCTTCTGTTATCAGGGCCTGATGCTGAGCCAGGTCTGGGTACAGGCCACCTTCACCTTGAACTGCCACCAGGTACCCAGTGGCACAGGATGAGCTCAGTCTCGTGTTCATGGGTGGGTGAGGCTGATGTGTGCCCAGCTTTGCTCGTTTGCCCTGCCCCAGTGCTTGCAGGGAGCTTAGGATTGCCTGGAGCCAGAAGCAGCTGCTCATGAGGCACAGGAAGGGCTTTGCAGCCCCAAATCCTGCAGCTGTGGCATAGCTTTGTTTCTGGCACCAGAGTGGTGTGGGGGTCCCAAGGGGGTACAGGTTCTCCCTGCTCCCCCAGGACCTGGTGGATCTGGTACCAGGGTGGTGTGTGAGCTCCAGGGGGGCACAAGTGCTCCTTGCTCCCTCAGAACCAGGTACCAGGGTGATGTGTGAGCTCCAGAGGGGCACAAGTGCTCCCTGCTCCCTCAGAACCAGGTACCAGGGTGATGTGTGAGCTCCAGAGGGGCACAAGTGCTCCCTGCTCCCTCAGAACCAGGTACCAGGGTGGTGTGTGAGCTCCAGGGGGGCACAAGTGCTCCCTGCTCCCTCAGAACCAGGTACCAGGGTGATGTGTGAGCTCCAGGGGGGCACAAGTGCTCCCTGCTCCCTCAGAACCAGGTGCCAGGGTGATGTGTGAGCTCCAGGGGGGCACAAGTGCTCCCTGCTCCCTCAGAACCAGGTGCCAGGGTGATGTGTGAGCTCCAGGGGGGCACAAGCAGTGCTTTCTGCCTCCTCAGGACCTGGTGCCAGCGTGGTGCGTGGGTGCCAGGGCGGGGTGCAATCACTCTCTGCTCCCTCAGGACCTGGTGGACTGGCAGAAGCCCCTGCTGTGGCAGGTGGGCTACCTGGGGGAGAAGTACGACGAGTGGGTGCACCAGCCCGTGGACCGGCCCATCCGCCTCTTCCACTCGGACCTTCTCGAGTCCCTCTCCAAGACAGCCTGGTGAGCTCCCGGGGGGCAGCACCCGCGGCGGGGCGGGGCAGGGGAGGGCATGGCTCGGCACCCCTGCGGGATGCTGGCTCTGACGTCTCCTCCTCCCCGCAGGTACGTGGTGTTCCTGGTGTGGGCTCCCGTGGTGCTCTATCTCAGCTGGGTCAGCTACACCTCCCTCGCCCAGGGCAACACCAGGCTCTTCTCCTCCTTCACCACAGGTACCCGGAGCGGCAAAGCCTTCGGGCTCCCGGGCTCGGGCACGGGGTGGGGGGGACACACCTCGACATCCTTCCCCCACCTCTACATCCTTCCCCCATCCCTCTTCCCCTGCATGCTCACCGCACGCAAGTGCAGCAGGCAAGCTCCTGTCCCCACGGCCACCGGCGTGTGCCCAGCGCGAAGCCTGCAGCTGCTTTAACGTCTGAGCTCGCCCACCTCCGACCCCTCCCCTCGCCCACCTCCGACCCGTCCCCTCGCTTAGCTCCATCCCCTCTCCTCACCCACCTCCGACCCCTCCCCTCGCTTAGCTCCATCCCCTCTCCTCACCCACCTCCGACCCCTCCCCTCGCTTAGCTCCATCCCCTCTCCTCACCCACCTCCGACCCCTCCCCTCGCTTAGCTCCATCCCCTCTCCTCACCCACCTCCGACCCCTCCCCTCGCTTAGCTCCATCCCCTCTCCTCACCCACCTCCGACCCCTCCCCTCGCTTAGCTCCATCCCCTCTCCTCACCCACCTCCGACCCCTCCCCTCGCTTAGCTCCATCCCCTCTCCTCACCCACCTCCGACCCCTCCCCTCGCTTAGCTCCATCCCCTCTCCTCACCCACCTCCGACCCCTCCCCTCGCTTAGCTCCATCCCCTCTCCTCAC
Organism: Pogoniulus pusillus; assembly: GCF_015220805.1. Lineage (NCBI taxonomy): Eukaryota > Metazoa > Chordata > Aves > Piciformes > Lybiidae > Pogoniulus > Pogoniulus pusillus. Next base: position 20,668,217 of record NC_087283.1, read on the forward strand.
CCACCTCCGACCCCTCCCCTCGCTTAGCTCCATCCCCTCTCCTCACCCACCTCCGACCCCTCCCCTCTCTTACCTCCATCCCCTCTCCTCACCCACCTCCGACCCCTCCCCTCTCTTACCTCCATCCCCTCTCCTCACCAACCTCCGACCCCTCCCCTCGCTTAGCTCCATCCCCTCTCCTCACCAACCTCTGACCCCTCCCCTCGCTTAGCTCCATCCCCTCTCCTCACCCACCTCCGACCCCTCCCCTCTCTTACCTCCATCCCCTCTCCTCACCCACCTCCATTCCCTCCTTTCACTCAAGTGATTTGGAGCCCACTGGCACAGGCTGTAGCCTCACCTCCATCCCTTCCCCTTTCCCACCTCCCTTCCCTCCTCTCCCTCAGGTGATTTGATGCTCCCAGGAGCGATCGCTGGGGGCACGGAGCCCACTGGCACAGGCTGTAGCCTCACCTCCATCCCCTTCCCTTTCCCACCTCCATCCCCTCCCCTTTCCCACCTCCATCCCCTTCCCTTTCCCACCTCCATCTCCTCCCCTTTCCCACCTCCATCTCCTCCCCTTTCCCACCTCCATCTCCTCCCCTTTCCCACCTCCATCTCCTCCCCTTTCCCACCTCCATCTCCTCCCCTTTCCCACCTCCATCCCCTTCCCTTTTTCACCTCCATTCCCTCCTTTCACCCAGGTGCTTCGCTGCCCCCAGGAGGGATCTCTGGGGGCACAGAGCCCACTGGCACAGGCTGTAGCCTCACCTCCATCCCTTCCCCTTTCCCACCTCTCTCCCCTCCTCTCCCTCAGGTGATTTGATGCTCCCAGGAGCGATCGCTGGGGGCACGGAGCCCACTGGCACAGGCTGTAGCCTCACCTCCATCCCCTCCCCTTTCCCACCTCCATCCCCTCCCCTCGCTCACCTCCCTCCCTTCCCTTCTCTTACCTCCATCCCCTCCCCCACCTCCATCTCCTCCTTTCACCCAGATCATTTGGTACCCTCAGGAGGGATGCTGGGGGCACGGAGCCCACTGGCACAGGCTGTAGCCTCACATCCATCCCTTCCTCTTTCCCATCTCCATCCCCTCCCCTTTTTCACCTCCATCTCCTCCTTTCACCCATGTGATTTGGTGCCCTCAGGAGGGATGCTGGAGGCACGGAGCCCACTGGCACAGGCTATAGCCTCACCTCCATCCCTTCCCCTTTCCCACCTCCATCCCCTCCCCTTTTTCACCTCCGTTCCCTCCTTTCACCCAGGTGATTTGGTGCCCCCAGGAGGGATGCTGGAGACACGGAGCCCACTGGTACAAGCTGTAGCCTCACCTCCATCCCCTCCCCTTTCCCACCTCCATCCCCTCCCCTCGCTCACCTCCCTCCCTTCCCTTCTCTTACCTCCATCCCCTCCCCTCACCCACCTCCATCTCCTCCTTTCACCCAGATGATTTGGTACCCTCAGGAGGGATGCTGGGGGCACGGAGCCCACTGGCACAGGCTGTAGCCTCCCCTCCATCCCTACCTCTTTCCCACCTCCATCCCCTCCCCTTTTTCACCTCCATCTCCTCCTTTCACCCAGATGATTTGGTACCCTCAGGAGGGATGCTGGGGGCACGGAGCCCACTGGCACAGGCTGTAGCCTCACATCCATCCCTTCCTCTTTCCCATCTCCATCCCCTCCCCTTTTTCACCTCCATCTCCTCCTTTCACCCATGTGATTTGGTGCCCTCAGGAGGGATGCTGGAGGCACGGAGCCCACTGGCACAGGCTATAGCCTCACCTCCATCCCTTCCCCTTTCCCACCTCCATCCCCTCCCCTCGCTCACTTCCCTCCCTTCCCTTCTCTTACCTCCATCCCCTCCCCTCCCCCACCTCCATCTCCTCCTTTCACCCAGATGATTTGGTACCCTCAGGAGGGATGCTGGGGGCACGGAGCCCACTTGCACAGGCTGTAGCCTCCCCTCCCTCCCCTCCCTTCTCCCACCTCCATCCCCTCCTCTCCCTCAGGTGCTTCGGTGCCCCCAGGAGGGATCGCACGGAGCCACTGCCCTTTGCCTCCCTTCCCTCCATCCCCACATGCAAGCCTCGCTGGCGCTGGGCTGCGTGTGCCCCCCCGCTGCCGCCCACCCCTGGCCGCGGCTGCATGCCGGCGTGGCTGGCGAACAAACCCTGCTCTCAGCAGCGCCGGGCACAGACAGAGCGGAGCTTGTTTGCCCCGAGCCCTGCCCCTGAATCTCCCACTGTCTGCTCCCCCGGGAATAACAAGCGTGCCCAGGGCACCCTGGCTTCTTTGTTTTGCTCCTCTTTTCCCTTTTTTTTTTTGCCTCCTTTTTTATTTTCTCCTTTTTTTTTTCCTCCCTGGGCTCCCTCTTTTTGTTCTTTGCAAGGTGCCACCCGGTGCCAGTTATGCCCTGCTTGGTGGGGGGGGTGAAGCATCCCCTCCACTGCTTGGGGCAGGCAGCACCTTGCTGCCAAAGGGTTCGTTAATTCTTTTGCTCCTAAAAAACGAGCAGGTGGGGAGGGGGTGGGGGGGGGAGGAGATTTGAATTCTTCTAGTGGCAGCTGGCCCCAAAAGGAGGAGGTGGCTGAAAAAATGCTCTGTGGGGGAAAGCACCCAACAAGTCTCTGCTTTTTTTTTCCACCTCAAGTAAAGCAATCTCAATGCCAGCAGCGCTGTGGAACTGTCACGAGTGCTGCCTGTGCAGGAAAGGTCCCTCCTGCCTCCTCCTGCTTTGGGAGGAGAGGGTTGTCCCTCCAGTGGCCACGGGGGCAGGCTGAGAGAGTTGGGGCTGGTCAGCCTGGAGAAGAGAAGGCTCCGAGGAGACCTTGTTGTGGCCTTGCAGTGTCTGAAGGGGGCTACAAGAAAGCTGGGGAGGGACTTTATAGGGTGTCAGGCAGTGATAGGACTGGAGGGGGATGAAGCCAAACTAGAAGTGGGTAGATGCAGATTGGATGTTAGGAGGAAGCTATTCAGCCTGAGGGTGTTGAGAGACTGGCACAGGATGCCCAGGGAGGTGGTGGAAGACTCAGCCCTGGAATTTTTTAATGCCAGGCTGGATGTGGCTCTCTGAGCAACCTGCTCCAGTGTGAGGTGTCCCTACCCATGGCAGGGGGGTTGGAGCTGGATGATCCTTGAAGTCCCTTCCAGCCCTGCCAATGCAATGATTCTGAGGCTTTGTGGTTGCAGAAGTGTTTGTGGTGCCCTCATTCCCTTGGAGGCTTGAGTGTACATGACAGTGTCTGTAGAGCAAGTCCTGCTTTGATGGGAAGGATGTGGAGCCCCCTTTGGCATCTAGGATGCAAGGGACCCTCCCCTCCTTGCCATCTCCTTGTGGCAGTCCATAAAGATTGCAAAAGCAATCCAAGGGAAATGTGGTTTGGAGTGGTGCTGGGAAGGCACAGAGTGAGGCTGAGGTAGCTCATGGAGGGATGTGGAGTGAGGGAGAGAGAGCAAAGATTGAGTTAGGAGGAAGTTCTTCCCAGAGGGAGTGATTGGCATTGGAATGGGCTGCCCAGGGAGCTGGGGGAGTTGCTGTCCCTGGAGGTGTTCAGGCAAAGCCTGGCTGGGGCACTGAGTGCCATGGTCTGGTTGCTTGGCTAGGGCTGGGTGCTAGGTTGGCACTGAGTGCCATGGTCTGGCTGATTGGCCAGGGCTGGGTGCTAGGTTGGCACTGAGTGCCATGGTCTGGTTGCTTGGCTAGGGATGGGTGCTAGGTTGGCACTTAGTGCCATGGTGTGGTTGGTTGGGCAGGGCTGGGTGCTAGGTTGTCACTTAGTGCCATGGTGTGGTTGGTTGGCCAGGGCTGGATGCTAGGTTGTCACTTAGTGCCATGGTCTGGTTGCTTGGCTGGGGCTGGGTGCTAGGTTGGCACTTAGTGCCATGCTCTGGTTGCTTGGCCGGGGCTGGGTGCTAGGTTGGCCTGGCTGAGCTTGCAGGTCTCTTCCAGCCCACTCCAGTACTAAAGCCAGGTGCCAGTGAAGCAGAGCACCACTGCTGACTGCTGTGTGCCCCCTCCCCCACCCCCACCCCGCTGACTCCTGCATGTCCTCCTTGCGCAGAGTACTCCATCCCCGTCCACAAACACTACTTCCCCCTCATCTTCCTCCTGGGGATGTTCCTGTGGTCCTTGCTCGAGTACCTCATCCACCGCTTCGTGTTCCACATGAAGCCGCCCGCCAGCAACTACTATCTGATCACGCTGCACTTCTTGCTGCATGGGCAGCACCACAAGGTGAGTGGCAGCTGCCGCCCCCGCCGGCGCCCGCCGGGCCGTGGGAACGGGGGTGGCCTTGGCTCAGGCGGGGCTTGTTTGTGCCTGTTCGACGTGACTCGTGGCATCTTCGCCCCGAGCAGGGCCCTTACCCAATACTGGCGAGGGCTGCAAGACGAGCTCGGAGGAGCTGAGTTGCTATCTGCGAGCTCCGGCTGGGAGAAGAGGGGGGGAAGAGCAGAGGAAGAGCCATGGGCTCCCTCTAGCTTCGCTGGGGGAACCGCTCTGCTGGAGAGAACCCATCCGGGCTGGGGAAGGGGGGAGGAGGTTGAGAGCAGCCCTGCAGGAAAGGGCTTAGGGGCGCTGGTAGGTGAGAGGCTGGGTGTGAGCCAGCGGGGGGCACTTTCAGCCCAAGAGGCCACTTGCGTCCTGGGCTGCAGCAAAAGCAGCGTGGGCAGAGATGGAGAGAGGGGATCCTGCCCCTCTGCTCTGCTGAGACCTCACCTGCAGCATAAGGGGGCCCTTAGCATAGGAAGGACATGGACCTGATGAAGCAGGTCCAGAGGAGGCCACAAAGGTGATCAGAGGGCTGGAGCACCTCTGCTATGGGGACAGGCTGGGAGAGTTGGGGCTGTTCAGCCTGGAGAAGACTCTAGAGCTGCATTGCAATATCTGAAGGGGACCTACAGGCAGGCTGGGGAGGCACTGTTCAGAAGGGCCTCTGAAGATAGGACAAGAGGCAATGGTTTGGAATTGGAGCAGGGCAGAGTTAGGTTGGGCATCAGGAGGCAGTTGTGCACAGTGAGGGTGAGGAGACACTGGTACAGGTTGCCCAAGGAGGTGCTTGTGGCCCCATCCCTGGAGACATTCAGGATCAGCCTTGGACAGCCTGCTCTAGCTGGAGGTGTCCCTGCCACCTGCAGAGGGATTGGACAAGATGCCCTTGGAGGGTCCCTTCCAGCCCAACGCAGCCTGTGAGTCTGTGAGGGTGGGGACTTACAATCATAGAATCAGTCAGGGCTGGAAGGGAGCACAAGGAGCAGGCAGTTCCAACCCCCTGCCATGCCCAGGGACACCCTACCCTAGAGCAGGCTGCCCACAGCCCCATCCAGCCTGGCCTGAAACACCTCCACGGATGAAGCCTCAACCACAGTATCACAGTATCACAGTATTATTAGGATTGGAAGAGACCTCACAGATCATCAAGTCCAACCCTTTACCACACAGCCCATTCCAGCCTCTCACCACTCTCCTGCTCAGCAACTTCCTCCTCCCCTCCAGCCTCACTCTCCCCACCTCCAGCTTTGCTCCATCCCCCCCACTCCTGCCACTCCCTCACAGCCTCAAAAGTCCCTCCCCAGCTTTTTTGCAGCCCCCTTCAGACACTGAAAGGTCACAATAAGGTCATCTTGGAGCCTCCTCTGCTGCAGCCTGCACAGCCCCAACTCTTTCAACCTGTCCTCATAGGAGGACCTGCCAGCCAAAGCCCCCACCCACCTCAGCAGGGGCTCAGCCTCTTTGGGGCTGCTTCTCCCAAGTGAGCACTGCTCGGTGGGGATGCGCCGGGGCGGTGAGGCGAGGCGAGCTGGCGGGCAGCTGTCCCACCTCCTCCTCCTCCTCCTCTGCTTCCAGTCTCCCTTCGACAGCTCCCGCTTGGTTTTCCCTCCCGTGCCAGCCTCGCTGGCGATCGCCTTCTTCTACGGCGTGGTGCAGCTGCTGCTGCCGCAGGCGCTGGGGCTGTCGGTGTTCGTGGGAGCGCTCTGCGGCTACGTCGTCTACGACATGATGCACTATTACCTCCACTACGGCTCCCCCAAGAAAGGCACCTACCTGTACGGCCTGAAGGCTTACCACGTCAAGCACCACTTTGAACACCAAAAAGCAGGTACTGCCACCTCCCCCGTGAGTGCCAGGCTGGGGATGAGGGCTGTCCAAACCTGCTCTGCCTGCAGCTGGTGCTCTGGGGTAGTGCCAGGCTGGATGAGACCTGGTCTAGCGGAAGGATGTCCCTGCCAGTGCCAGGGGAGTTGGAGCTGGATGGTCTTTAAGGTCTCTTGCAACCCAGACTGTTCTGTGGTGCCATGAATATTTGGGATTTGGGGAAGGGGAGAAGTGAGTGATGCTGGGGAAGTAGCCCAGGAGATGCTGCAGCCTTGCAGGGCACATTTCTTGGCCCCAGGTTAAAGACGGGGAGCTGGCACAGCGCGGGGGTGAAGGCAGCAGCCTTGCTTAGCCAGCGGGCACCAGTGCCATCCGGAGATGGCAGGGTGGAGGCAGAGGCCCTGCGGTGCCCATCCCCGGGGCAGGCTCTGCTCCTGCCGGGAGGCGTTGGCGGGCAGAGGGTGAGGCCTCAGGCTTCCCTGGGTTCACCCCGCACCTTCCCCAGCCTGCTGCTTGCTCAACCTGCCCTTTGCCCGGTTTCCTAGGAGCAAGTGCCCCGTCCAGATAAGCTATCACCCATGGGGCTGGAGGCATGGCCCAGCCAGCTCCTTCTGCTCCCTCTGCTCTTCCTCTTCCTCCTCCTCCTCCTCACTTTGCTTTCCTCCTACTCCGAAACCTCGCCGCTCCTACCTCCCTAGTTAACACCAAGCAAGCCATGCCCTGTCCCCCCACGGCATGCCAGGCATGGTGGTGCCGAGGGCTGAGTGCTGTCTCCCTTACCCACAGGCTTTGGCATCAGCACCCGCTTCTGGGACCACCCCTTCCGGACGCTCATCCCCGAGGAGACCTTTGAGAAGGAGGACTGATGGCCCCGCCGCGGCACCCGCTTGCCCGCTCCATCCCTTGCAGGCTGGGGCTGGCACAGTGGTGGGCGCCCTCCAGAGCATCCCCACGGTGTGCCATGGCCCAGCTGGGGCACTTGCAAGGGGGCGAGGATGTGGGGAAAAGGGAAGAGGAGCTTGGAGGGCTCCTGCCCCTTCCCCGCCGCCCTCCCACTCCAGGCCACGGACGCGCGGGCAGCTCTGCCGCCCGACAGATGAAGTGCCTGCCGCCACCCTCCCCTCCTTCGCCCTGGCACCTTGCTGGAGCCACCTCCCAGCACCCTCCCCTCCTCGAAGGGGGCATCCAGCAGGCTGCAGTTAACCTCACCACCTAACTTGTGTGCCAAAGGGCTGCCATATCCTGGGTTCTTCTCCCATCCTGATGCCAGCCCAGGGTTTTTCCCTGGCCTCGGGGTGGGCATCCTGCGGGTCTGGATGGGTTTGCCCTTTTCTAACCAGTGCCTCGATCTCTCTCTGCCAGATTTAGCCAGCTCATGGTTCTCCTAGACACTCAAAACTCAACCTCCAATGAACACAACTGCTACAAGAGGCCTTTTGTTCTTGTTATTTGTTTTGGGTTTGTGTTTTTTTTGCTGATGCTGTGATTTTTAGTTTGTTTTTTTCCCCCCCTTTTTTTCCTCCTTTCCCTCTTCCTCTTTTGTTTTGTTTTTTTTTTTTTTTTCCCCTTAGTGTTTATGAGAGATGTGGAAAGGTTTGGAATAAAAGTGCTGCAGAAGACAGTTGGGCACTGCAATTGTAAATAAATTGTATATTTTGAAGAGACCAAAACAACAAAAAAAAGAAGAATAATAAAAAGCTTTTTAAAAGGGAGTTGAGAAATCAAAGCCCTTAGGGTTGGGAAGGGTTTTAGAGGGGTGGGAGGTGGGGGGTTGGGTTCTTCCCTCTAGGATGAGGGGGTGAAGCGAGAGGAAATGGTCTGAAATTGTGCCAGGGGAAGGTTAGGTGGGAGAGAAGGGGACATTGCTTTGGTGCAAGAGTGGTCAGGGATTGGCACAGGCTGCTCAGGGAGGTGGTGGAGTCTCCATGCCTGGAGGTGTTCAAGAAAACTGTGGCCATGGCAGCTGGGGCCATGGTGGGGTTGGGTTGATGGCTGGATTGGATGAGGCTTTTCCAACCAAACCAATTCCATGATTCTATGCTCCTATGTTTTCCCTTCCTAGGTGTTGACAGCCCTGGTGGTGACCTCATGGTCACCATTCTGCTCAATCTCAGCCACAGCTCCCAGCCTTAGCAACCTCTGGGCAGTCTCTGTGCTCTCAGCCACAACAATGGGGAGGGAGAAGTTTTGTGCAGTGAGGATGACCCCCACGCCTGGAGGTGTTCAAGAACCATGTGGCCATGGCATCTGGAGCCATGGTTTGGTGGCCATGGTGGGGTTGGGTTGATGGTTGGACTGAATGAGGCTTTTCCAACCAAACCAATTCCATGATTCTATGCTCCCAAGTTGTCCCATCCCAGGTGTTGGCAGCCCTGGTGGTGGCCTCGTGGTCATCAAGAGAAGACTGGGTGAGGCATTTAGTGCCATGGTCTAGCTGCCTGGCTAGGGCTGGGTGCTAGGTTGGACTGGATGATCTTGGAGGTCTCTTCCAACCTGGTTGATGCTGTGATACTCTGATACCATTCTGGACAACCTGTGCTGACAAAAGCTGTGCCCTCAGCCACAGCGATGGGAAGGGAGAAGTTTTGTGCAGTGAGGAAGTCTCCATGCCTGGAGGTGTTCAAGAACTGTGTGGCCATGGCACTGGGGGCCATGGTGTGATGATCACAGTGGGGTTGGGTTGATGGTTGGGCTGGATGGTCTGGGATGGCTTTTCCAGCTGAAGCAATTCCATGATTCTATGCTCCCATGTTGTCCCATCCCAGGTGTTGGCAGCCCTGGTGGTGGCCTCGTGGTCATCAAGAGAAGACTGGGTGAGGCATTTAGTGCCATGGTCTAGCTGCCTGGCTAGGGCTGGGTGCTAGGTTGGACTGGATGATCTTGGAGGTTTGATTGATCCTGTGATCCTCTGATACCATTCTGGACAACCTGTGCTGACAAGAGCTGTGCCCTCAGCCACAGCGACGGGGAGGGAGAAGTTTCGTGCAGCAGGGAAGCCACAAGCCCAGCAACCCTGCGTGACCCTGGGCTCTCTGGAAGCAGAAGCTGGCTGAAGGCACGGCTCAGCTCTCCAGAGTTGGGCAATGGTGTCACGTACTGCCCCTGGGCTTCCCCAAAACCAGCCTGCCCCTCTGACGAAGTCACCTGCGAGGCTTCCTGCCCCGGCGCCGGAGCTCAAGCATCGTTTCCAGCTCTGCTGTCTGCAGCCTGGTTCCTAGAATGCTGGGGGAGGGCCACAGCATCCCAGCATGGTGGGGTTTGGATGATCAGCCAGTCCAAGCCCCCTGCTGAAGCAGGGCACCCACAGCAGCTTGCCCAGGATCACAACTGCCAGGTGGTCTCTGCAGAGAAGGAGACTCCACAACCTCTCTGGGCAGCCTGTTGCAGGCCTCCAACACCCTCTCACCAAAGACATTTTTCTTCATGGTCAGAGGGTCCTGAGGCTGCAGAGATGGGGAGGTAGGTTCCAAAGGACCCTCACGGGGATGGGTGTCCTTGAGAGGATCCTGCTGCCCAGTGCTGAGCTGGTGTTGAGGCTGTTATGATGTCATGGTCAAGCCCTGGCACAGTAGAAGGGGTTGGGATGCTTAAAATAACAGCAAGTTCAATGTGAGGGAGGGGCAGCAGGGGGGAAAGTCCCACCGCAGCCCGTGGGCAACTCCTTCTTCCAGCAGGGAAAACCCAGCACAGAAGAACTCAGCTTGCCTGGCCCCTTCCTCTGCCAGCCTGAGCAGCTTCTGCAGGAAGAGGGAGCCAGGGTGGCGTGGGAAGCCACGGGGCAGGAGGAAGGTTACACAATGCCCCTTCCGCTGCCGGCAGCAGCAGCGGCTGCCCAAAGCTCCCTATAAACCCAGGCTCCTCCTGCCCTGCCCCTCCAGTCTGCCCAGGCAGCTGAGGAGGAGGCAAGCAGAGCAGGACCAGGTAAACCCAACTCATCTTCTTCCTGTGAGGGTGCTGGAGGCCTGGAGCAGGCTGCCCAGAGAGGCTGTGGAGTCTCCTTCTCTGGAGAGACACCAAACCCATCTGGACATTGTGCTCCTCTGGGCCAGCTGCTGTGGGGGTCCTGCTTTAGCAGGAGGGGTTGGGCTGGATGATCTGCAGAGGTCCTTTCCAGTCCTCACCATGCTGGGGGTTCCTTTAGCCAGTGGAAGAGCTTCCTTGAGCAACCTGTTCTAGTGGGAGGTGTCCCTGCCTATGGCAGGGGGTTGGAACTGGCTGATCCTTGAGGTCCCTTCCAACCTAAACCATTCTAGGATTCCTTAGGAGCTGTGCTGGAGAGAGCTTGAAGAGGAAAGGAGAGTGACAGCAGCTTCTTTTGGGGGTGCCTTTCTGTCTTGTTCCTAGCTGGAAGAGTTCAGTACCCCCTCTTAGCACTCAGTACCCCCTCTTAGCACTGGCTGCATCGATGGTGGGGGTGGGTGGCTGCTGCTCTTGTACCAGAGACAACTTTCTGCACCTGCTGCCTGGGTGTGGGCTGGGGAGCTGGAACCAACCCCTGCAGGGATGCTGAGCACAGCAACCTTGTGTTTGGTTTAAAACCTTAGGTGGGCAAGACAGGGAGAAAATAAGGAGAAGGTGAGGACAGCAGAGCTGTGATGGTGTGAAAGGTCTTGCTAGAAGGGTGACAGCAGAGAGAGGACCTGGCTAGAAATGAGAAGGGATCTTTATGGTCAAATTATAGGCTCTGAGGGCAGGACCCCAGATTGGTGTCAGGGCAGTGTTGGGCATGTTGTTTGGGGCATGCTGCTTGGCTCATTGCTGACCTGGGGGGATGCTGCTTGGCTCATTGGTGGCCTGGGGTGATGCTGCTTGGCTCATTGCTGACCTGGGGGGATGCTGCTTGGCTCATTGCTGACCTGGGGGGATGCTGCTGGGGTCATTGCTGATCTGGGAGGTGCTGTTTGGGTCCTTACTGACCTGGGGAATGCTGCTTGGGTCATTGCTGTCCTGGGGGATACTGTTTGGGTCACAGCTGACCTGAGGGATGCTGCTTGGGTCATTGTTGCCCTGGAAGATACTGTTTGGGTCATTGCTGACTTGGGGAGTGCTGTTTGGTTCATTGCTGACCTGGGGGGGTGCTGCTTGGGTCATTACTGACCCAGGGAGTGCTGTTTGGTTCATTGCTGACCTGGGAGATGCTTCTTGGGTCATGGCTGGCCCTACTCACTCATGTGTAAGCTGCTCCCAGGGCTCTGAGCAAGGGGTTGGAGGAGACCTGCAGGGCACAGTGCCACGTTAAGGCTGTTCCTCAGGGTGGAAGAGCTGCATCTGGCTGATCTTTGAGTGGTGCCTGAAGCTCACCTCCACCAGAGACCACCACCCCACCTGCCCGTGGTTGAGGCCTTTGCTGCAAGCATGGACATCGTGGAGAGGATCTTCTCCGTGGCCCAGGCCATCCATGCCCAGTTCGAGCAGGTGAAGTGCTGCAAGCAGCAGTGCCAGCGCCTGGTGGAGCGCATCCAGATCCTGCTGCAGCCCGTCAGGATGCTCAAGGCTCAGCCACAGAAGCACATCCCCCACCACGAAGAGGAACTGCTGAGGAAGCTGCTGCAGGCACTGGGGGAAGCCCAGAAGCTGGTGACGAAATACAGCCAGAGCAGCTGGATCCAGAAGTTCCTGCGAGCTCGCAGCGCCGGGGAGGAGTTTGTCTGGGTGAATGAGAGCCTGGGGGACGTGGCCCAGGGGCTCTCCCTCCTGCTGCAGGCTGAGCAGAAGCAGGCTTTCCTGGAGGCTTTCCAGGCAAAGACGTGTCGTAGGCAGGATGCTGAGGACCTGAGGGATGACAGAGCTTTCCTGGACCAGGTGATCGCAAGTAAGTGTGCAGGCACCGAGCCTTAGAAGCACAGAAGCAGTCAGGGTTGGAAGGGAGCACAGGGATCACAGGCTCACAGGATGTCAGGGTTGGAAGGGAGCACAGGGATCACAGGCTCACAGGATGTCAGGGTTGGAAAGGAGCACAGGGATCACAGGCTCACAGGATGTCAGGGTTGGAAAGGAGCACAGGGATCACAGGCTCACAGGATGTCAGGGTTGGAAGGGAGCACAGGGATCACAGGCTCACAGGATGTCAGGGTTGGAAGGGAGCACAGGGATCACAGGATGTCAGGGCTGGAATGGAGCACAGGGATCACAGGCTCACAGGATGTCAGGGTTGGAATGGAGCACAGGGATCACAGGCTCACAGGATGTCAGGGTTGGAAAGGAGCACAGGGCTCACAGGCTCACAGGATGTCAGGGTTGGAAAGGAGCACAGGGATCACAGGCTCACAGGATGTCAGGGTTGGAAAGGAGCACAGGGATCACAGGCTCACAGGATGTCAGGGTTGGAAGGGAGCACAGGGCTCACAGGCTCACAGGATGTCAGGGCTGGAAGGGAGCACAGGGCTCACAGGCTCATAGGATGTCAGGGTTGGAAGGGAGCACAGGGATCACAGGCTCACAGGACGTCAGGGTTGGAAGGGAGCACAGGGCTCACAGGCTCACAGGATGTCAGGGCTGGAAGGGAGCACAGGGCTCACAGGCTCACAGGATGTCAGGGTTGGAAGGGAGCACAGGGCTCACAGGCTCACAGGATGTCAGGGTTGGAAGGGACTCAAACAGATCCTCGAGTCCAAGCCCCCTGCCAGAGCAGGACCACACAATCTAGCACAGGTCACACAGGAACACATCCAGACAGGCCTGGAAAGGCTCCAGAGAAGGAGACTCCACAACCTCTCTGGGCAGCCTGTGCCAGGGCTCTGGGACCCTTACAGTAAAGAAGTTCCCCCTTGTGTTGAGGTGGAGCCTCCTGTGCTGCAGCTTCCATCCATTGCTCCTTGTCCTATCCCAAGGAGCAGTGAGCAGAGCCTGTCCCCCCTCTTGACCCCCATGTACTTATAACCATGTATTAAATCCTCTCTCAGTCTTCTCTTCTCCAGACTAAGCAGCCTCAGGTCCCTCAGCCTTTCCTCATCAGGCAGTCCTGCAGTCCCCTCATCATCCTCGTAGCCCTCTGCTGGACCTTCTCCAGCAGATCCTGTCCCTCTTCAACTGGGGAGCCCAAAGCTGGCCATAGCACTTAAGATGAGGTCTCACCAGGGCAGAGTAGAGATATCATCTAGTTCCAACTCCCCCCTGCCATGGGCAGGGACACCTCACACTAGATCAGGCTGTCTAGAGCCTCATCCAGCCTGGCCTTAAACACCTCCAGAGATGAGGCTTCCACTACCTCTCTGGGCAGCAGCAGTGTGGGCAGCAGGGCCAGGGAGGGGATTCTGCCCCTCTGCTCTGCTCTGCTGAGAGCCCACCTGGAGTGCTGCATCCAGTGCTGGAGCCCCTGGGCCAAGAGGGCTGTGGAGATGCTGCAGAGTGTCCAGAGCAGGGCCAGGAGGATGCTGAGAGGCTGCAGCAGCTCTGCTGTGAGCACAGCCTGAAAGAGTTGGGGCTGTGCAGGCTGCAGCAGAGGAGGCTCCCAGGGGACCTTCTGGTGGCCTTGCAGCATCTGCAGGGGGCTGCAAAAAAGCTGGGGAGGGACTTTTAGAGGCTGTCAGTGAGTGGCAGGAGTGGGGGGGCTGGAGCAGAGCTGGAGGTGGGGAGAGTGAGGCTGGAGATGAGGAGGAAGTTGTTGAGCAGGAGAGTGGTGAGAGGCTGGAATGGGTTGCCCAGGGAGGGGGTTGAGGCCCCATGGCTGGAGGTGTTTGAGGCCAGGCTGGCTGAGGCTGTGTGCAGCCTGCTCTAGGGTAGGGTGTCCCTGGGCATGGCAGGGGGGTTGGAACTGGCTGCTCCTTGTGCTCCCTTCCAACCCTGGCTGATGCTATGATTCTGATTCCTCTCCCCAGGTACTGAGGAGCCTGAAGACGTGGCCAGGGAGACCTACATCAGCAGGCAGTGCACGGAGAGCAAGGTGGACTGGGTGCAGAGCGAGCTGAACAAGATCGTGCGGGTGATGGAGAGTAAGTGGGCACCAGACCTCGAGGCACCCTGTGCTCTGTGCCCTTCCCCTCTGCCTCCTGCCTAATGTGGCACTGTTCTCTTGGTGCATGGTGGGAGCAGGCCTGAAGAAGGTCAACGTTGGTAAAAGAGAGGATATCACCGAGATCCAGCGGGACCACCTCACCTTCTGCCGGCACCTGCAGGACACTGACACCTATGACCTCTACGAGGGCGAGTACCACAAGTACCCTGTGGCCATCCAGACCTTCAAGAGGCCACTGACCACAGACCCATCGTGAGTTGTCCTGGGTGGGAGTGGCAGCAAGTTCTATACTGGCCAGCGATGTGCTCTTGTGGCCAAGAGGGTCAGTGGCACCCTGGAGTGCATCAAGGACAGCGTAGCCAGCAGGGCTAGGGAGGTTCTTTTTGCCCTCTGCTCTGCCCTGGTGAGACCACAGCTGGAATATCGTGTCCAGTTTTGGGCTCCCCAGCTCGGGAGAGGCAGGGACCTGCTGGAGAGAGTCCAACAGAGAGCCATGAGGATGTTTGGGGGGCTTGGGCATCTCCCCTACAAAGAGAGACTGAGAGCCCTGGGGGTGTTTAGTGTGGAGAAGAGGAGGCTGAGAGGAGATCTCATCAATGTGTACAAATATCTGAGGGGTGGGGGTCAAGAGGCTGGGGCCAAGCTCCTCTCAGTGGTCAGCAACAACAGGACAAGGAGCAACAGCTACAAACAGGAACAGAGAAGGCTCCACCTCAACATGAGGAGAAACTTCATTAGAGTGAGGGTGACAGAGCCCTGGCACAGGCTGCCCAGAGAGGCTGTAGAGTCTCCTTCTCTGGAGCCTTTCCAGGCCTGTCTGGATGTGTTCCTGTGTGACCTGAGCTAGATTGTGTGGTCCTGCTCTGGCAGCAGGGTTGGACTCGATGACATCTTTGGGTCCTTTCCAACCCCTGACATCCTGGGAGACTTTCCATACCCACCTGGATGCATTCCTGTGCAAACTACCCTAGGGAATCCTGCTTGGCAGAGGAAGGGAGGGGGAGTGGTTGGACTGGGATGATCTCTGGAGGTCCCTTCCAACCTCTAAGCTTCTGCGACTCTCTGTGCTGCTGTGCCACAGGGCAGCTGGGCCAGGAAGGTGGCAGAGTGCCTCAGCAGGCCCTGCTCCAGGGAGCTCACCACGCTGCCCCTTTCTGCAGGAAGGTGAGAGACATCTTTGTGAAGGAGATTCAGACCCTGAAGAAGTTTGAGTCCCCCAACATCCTGCGCATGTACGGGATCTGCATTGAGGAGAAAGGTAGCAGGCGTCACATCGCTGCCACCCCTCCCTTCTGCTCCCCTGCCTGCCAGCCGGTGGCTTGTTGTGGTATGTGTGTGTGTCCCCTGAGAGGTGGCACAAGGCAGGATGCTGAAGGCTTGCCCTTGCAGATGGCAGCCCCTGCTTCTCCATCGTGATGGAGTACTGCAAGCACGGGACGCTGCGGGATGTGCTGACCCAGCAGCTCGACCTCTCCTGGGAGGTTCGCATTTGGATGGCCCTGGGGGCTGCCAGAGGTCTTTACAGGTGAGCTCCTGCAGCTTCTGGTGGCTAAGTCTATGCTTGGATTCTTGCTCTCTCTCACTAACCTGCTAGACACCATTTCCACCACCTCGGGATGCTGCTGAACAGGCAGGGGGTGGCTTTGGATGCAGGAGCAGCCATCTCTGCTCTGCTCTGCTGAGAGCCCACCTGGAGTCCTGCATCCAGTGCTGGAGCCCCTGGCACAAGAGGGCTGTGGAGATGCTGCAGAGTGTCCAGAGCAGGGCCAGGAGGATGCTCAGAGGCTGCAGCAGCTCTGCTGTGAGCACAGCCTGAAAGAGTTGGGGCTGTGCAGGCTGCAGCAGAGGAGACTCCCAGGGGACCTTCTTGTGGCCTTGCAGCATCTGCAGGGGGCTGCAAAAAATCTGGGGAGGGACTTTTGAGGCTGTGAGGGAGTGGCAGGAGTGGGGGGAATGGAGCAAAGCTGGAGGTGGGGAGAGTGAGGCTGGAGGGGAGGAGGAAGTTGCTGAGCAGGAGAGTGGTGAGAGGCTGGAACGGGTTGCCCAGGGAGGGGGTTGAGGCCCCATGGCTGGAGGTGTTTGAGGCCAGGCTGGCTGAGGCTGTGTGCAGCCTGCTCTAGGGTGGGAATGGGTCCCTCAGCAGCGTGGCCTGCCCTTGCTTCTGTCCAGGTTGCACCAGACAGAGGAGAAGTCTCGGCTCCATGGCTGCATCTGCAGCAGCAAGTTCCTGGTGGCTGGGGGTTACTGTGTGAAGGTAAGAGCTGTGCTTGGAGAGGCTTTTGGGGGCTGTGTGTGTTGTTTGGGAGTGTCTCCTCCAGCCAACAGCAGAGGGAATGGTTACAGAACCCCAGCACGGTGAGGGTTGGGAGGGAGGTCTGGAGAGCATCTAGTTCTGCCCATTGCTACAGCAGGGTCACTTCTGCCCCTGCCAGAGTCACCTCCGGGTGGGCTTGGAGTCTGTTCAGAGAAGAGAGCTTGAGTATGATGGTCCAGAATAAAACCTAGGGTAGAGCTGTCCCCACTCTCACCTTAGATCCCCCTTGGCTCATCACTCTCTCTGGTGGATCATCAGCAAAGTCAGCAGTTCTGAGCCACCCCCTTGGGATGAGCTGAAGCTGGGACAACTCACCTGCCTCCACCCGTGGGTGACCTTCCAGAAGAGGCCACGTGCCAGGCAGCACACGTTTGGCTACACACCAGCATTTGCTGCCCTGGGCACCTGGCTCTGTTTGCTCCATCCCAGAGCAGTCCCCAGCCACCCCACGAGTCTCTTCAGACTTTGTTCCTACCACACCTCCCTTTCCCTCTCTCTGTCTCAATCAGCTGTCAGGATTTGAGCTGTGTGAAACGGAGTCATCCATCAAGAGGAGAGCCAAGAAGAACTGGACACAAGTCTCCATGTTGGCTTATATTGCCCCTGAGAACCTCAATGACATCAACTGCCCCTACAAGAGGCCCTGTGAGATATACAGGTGTGTGCCCCTCCAGGAGAGATATCCACAAGCAGGCAGATCTCTGGGGGAGTAGCTGCTGAGCTCTAGGGGGCAGGGCCAGGTTGAACTGGACACAGAAGCAGGCATTTGTGGCTGGCATAGCTCAACAGCCTCCTCCATGAGGACCATGGTGGGGGGTGCCTTAGGAAGAGTGTGGCCAGCAGGTCAAGGGAGGTTCTCCCCTGCCCCTCTATTCTGCTCTGGTGGGACCACATCTGGAGTACTGTGTCCAGCTCTGGGCTGCCCAGTTCAGCAGTGACAAGGAACTGTTGGAGAGAGTCCAGCAGTGGAGGCTACAGGGGTGAAGAAGGGACTGGAACATCTGTCTGATGAGGAAAGGATGAGAGACTTGGGGCTGCTTAGCCTGAATCATAGAATCAGCCAGGTTGGAAGAGACCTCCAAGATCATCCAGTCCAACCTATCCCCCAGCCCTATCTTATTAATGTTTACAAGTGTCCTGAGGGTGGGGGTCAAAGAGATGGGGCCAGTCTCTTTCCAGTGATAGGACAAGGGGCAATGGGCACAAACTGGGACCCAGGAGGATCCATCTGAAGATGAGGACAAACTTGTTTGGTGTGAGAGTGCTGGAGGCTTGGAGCAGGCTGCCCAGAGAGGTTATGGAGTCTCCTTCTCTGGAGGCTTTTCAAGCCCCACCTGGGTGTGTTCCTGCATGACCTGCCCTAGGTGACCCTGTTTTGGCAGGGGGGGGACAATGACCTTCATAGGTCACTTCCAGCCCCTACCATCCTATGATTCTATGGATGCTGAGACTCTTGCTTGTCTCCTTCCAGCTTTGGGATCGTGCTGTGGGAAATTGCAACCTCCAAAATCCCATTTGAAGGTGAGACAGAAGTTTCTGGTCCTCTGTGTCAAAAACCAGACAGCCTGGTGCTGCTGTGATCTAGCGTTGGATGCTTCCCTGCTCCTTCCTGGAGCACCCAGGAGCATGTGAGCTTCAGTGGCAGTGCCTGCACAGCCTCACAGCTTCCCCTGGGACTCTAAAGCCCTCCAGCAGCATGCTTAAAGCACAAACACGCAGGTCCTTTCTTGTTCCTCTGCTCTCAACCACAGACACCTCTCCCTGTTCCACGGGAGCTCAACAGTGTCACATCAGGCGTGGGAGGGTTCACTGCACACACAGTTTGGGTGGCTTCGCTGCCGGCTTCTGCAACGCCTTAGGAGCTGCGCTGAGTCGCCTCCCTAGCGCCCTCCTGTGGGAGCAGAGCTCCATTACTGACGCTGCTTCTATGCACACCATAGGCACAGCACTGGGTCGCCTCCCTGGCGCCCTCCTGTGGGAGCAGAGCTCCATTACTGACACTGCTTCTATGCACACCATAGGCGCTGTGCTCAGTCGCCTCCCTAGCGCCCTCCTGTGGGAGCAGAGCTTCATTACTGACGCTGCTTCTATGCACACCATAGGCGCTGTGCTGAGTCGCCTCCCTAGAGCCCTCCTGTGGGAGCAGAGCTCCATTCCTCACACTGCTTCTGTGCACACCATAGGTGCTGTGCTGAGTCTCCTCCCTAGCGCCCTCCTGTGGGAGCAGAGCTCCATCCTGACACTCCTGCTTGCATGTCTTGTCTAGGCTGCACTATCCAGGAGATCATGGAGAAAATCTGCAACCACCACTACCAGGCTCCTGTTGGGGATGATTGTCCAGAAACCCTACGGAAAGTCATTGACCAGTGCAGGGCCTTTGACCCTTCCCAACGTCCTTCTGCTGAGGGTAAGTGTCCTGGACATCTGCCCCACAGCTACTTCAACACTCTGCTTCCCATTTATTTTCCACACTAATTCTTTTGGCTCTGTATTTTGGGCTGCCTCCTATGTTCTTATTGTAATGAGTCCTTCAATACTGGACTCCTCTTTCTCTGGAGGTGTGATGCTTACATTTACTCATGTCATGGCAACAATCACCTGGCATCACATAAGAGTAGGATCTTTTCTCAGAGGAGCACCCAGCTGGTAGCCAAGGGGTGTCTGGGTTAATCTCCACTCAGGTCCTGCAGATCCTGAAGCTAGAGGAGCATCCACAACAGTGCAGGAAGGTTCCCTGCCCTGGGCTTTGAGTGATAAATCGCAGTCTCAGTAACTGCTCCATAGCAGGCAAGATTTCACTGTCACTGAAGTTGGATTGGGTCTGATCAAGTGCATAACTGGGCCTCATGAGTGTGATCAGCAGAACAAGTGAGGTGATTTTGCCCTTCTCATCTGCTCTCCTGAGTCCCCACCTGCAGTACGGTGTCCAATTCTGGTGCCTCCTGTACAAGAAGGACATTAGACTCCTGGAGCAGGTCGAGAGGAGGCCACCAGGATGACCAGAGGGCTGGAGAAGCTCTGCTATGGGGACAGGCTGGGAGAGTTGGTGCTGTTCAGCCTGGAGAAGGGAAGGATCTAGGGAAACCTTACATCAGCCTTCCAGTACCTGAGAGCTGGGAAGGGATTTTGGACAAGGACTGGGAGTGACAGTATGAGGAGCAGTGGATTGAAGCTGGAAAAGGGGGGACTTGAGACTGGATATTAGGAAGAGATTCTTGGCAGTGAGGGTGGGGAGACACTTGAACAGGTTGTCCAAGGAGGTTGTGGCTGTCTCCTCTATGGAGGTGTTCAAGGCCAGTTTGGATGAGATCTTGAGCAACCTGGTCTAATGAGAGGTGTCCCTGCCCTTGGGGATCATCTGCTTTGGAATCAGATGATCATTAATGTCCCTTCCAACTCAAACCATTCTATGAATCCACGATTTAACAAAAAGAGTAGGAAAAGGCAGAGGAACTTTTCTATAGTGCTTAAAGGCACAGAGGTTGTCCCCTTTCCTCAGTTCATCACTCCGAGAGGAGAAAGCTTCCTTCAGTCTCATCCACCCCATCCCCCGGGACCAGTTTCCATCCATGAGATGTGGAGAATATGGACGAGAAACTATCATGTGCTGTGCTCTCTTTGCAAGTCTCAACCCTGGTGCAAACCCTCTCCCTGTCTGCAGTGAAAACGTTTTGGTAACATTCAAACGTTTGTCTCCTGCACTTGTCCTGGGCAGAGATCGTAGACTCGCTGGCTGACCTGGAGAAAAGGAGAAACCAAGGAAGTTAACCCAGGAGAAGAGGGATGCATCATCAAAAGCAGCCGGGTGCCTTGGAGAGTAAGCCAAGGGAAAGCAGCGTGCTTTTCTCCTGCAGCTTGCCCCTCTTCCACGCCTCCAAGAGACTCATCACTCAGTGCACCGTGTGCTGGAGACCTTCATCCCTCCACGGGTCTCCTCAGAGGTGGTCCAGGCCACCCTAACAGAGGGTGCCAAGAGGCTGAAGGGGAGGCCGACAGCCGGAGCCGAGCGGACGGACAGACAGGACACAGGCAGCTCCGGGCTGCAGGTCTCTGCGGGCTGCCCTGCGGCACGGCCGCCGCCGCCACGGCAGTGCCCCGCCCGGCTCCGCACGTTTGAATCCCCGCCGAGCTCCCGCTCTTTCCGCCCCCGCCGGCCGCTCAGCCAATGGGAACTCGCTCCGCCCTGCTTTCCCCACCCCCTGGGGCCGGCCAAGCTCAGTCCGTCCAATCAGCCCTGCCCTCCTTACGGCTCGCTGACCAATAAGATCGGGCTCTGTCTTCCCGCCCCTTGCCCTAGCTACCTTTCCTTCCGTCAGACGGACAGACAGCGCGGCTGACCAATGAGAAGGCGGGACTGGCCCAGCTCGCCCAATAGAAGTGAGCTCCAGGCTGTCAGCTGGCCAGCGGGGGGCGGGGCGGCGCGGAGCCGGAGCGGAGCGGTTGGGCCTGTGGGCAGGTGAGCGGGGGGCGATGGGGACAGCTCTGCCCGGCCCTGACCCCCCCCGGTGCGGCCCGGCCTCGGGTGTCGAGCGCCGGGACGGAGTGCGGGGTTCCGCCGCGGCCTGAGCTCTGAGGGGTCGGCGGCGCGGAGCTGGAGCGGAGCGGTTGGGCCTGTGGGCAGGTGAGCGGGGGGCGATGGGGACAGCTCTGCCCGGCCCTGAGCCCCCCCGGCGCGGCCCGGCCTCGGGTGTCGAGCGGCGGGACGGAGCGCGGGGTTCCGCCGCGGCTTGAGCTCTGAGGGGGGCTGCGGCGCGGAGCCGGAGCGGAGCGGTTGGGCCTGTGGGCAGGTGAGCGGGGGGCGATGGGGACAGCTCTGCCCGGCCCTCGGGTGTCGAGCGGCGGGACGGAGCGCGGGGTTCCGCCGCGGCCTGAGCTCTGGGGGGGGCGGCGGCGCGCTCCGTTGGAGGGGCCTCGGCGCTGCCGGCTCGGGTACGCGGGGCGCTGCGCCTGCCGGAGGAGCACCGCGCTCCTCTGCGGCCTTTACGCGGTTGGAGCTGCGCCGAAATGAGCGAGCCGTGTAAAAAGCCAGAAATAAACCTCTGCGCTTCGCTTTAGGGCGTGTTTGGGGGATTATTTGGGCTTCTTTTTGTTGGTAAAAGCAGCTGTAAGGGAACTGACGGAGCTGCAGAGCGGGGCCTGCGTTTGCCTGAGCAGCGGTGGGCGCTGGGGAGCCCTCCAGCAGAGGAGGCTTGTGCTGCCTTCAGCCTTCGGGTTCGTGCTGCAGAGGCCTCCGCTGCTCGCCTTCTGCCCTCTGACAGCTCCCACTTGTCTCTCCTCTGGGCCCAAGAGGCTTGTTTGTGGAGCTCATTCATTTGTGGGGTCTTCCAGTGGCTGCCAGGTTGGCCGGAGGTGGGGAACCGCTGGTCTCGGCCCCTTTGGAGGAGGCTCAGATTCAGTGGTAAGTTAACCCACAGCGGGAAATGTTTGCGGTGGTTTCAACTCTCCCTGTCAATTCAGGAGGAAGATAAAGGGTCTCTTGTGCTTATAGGTGGCCAAAGCTATGAATTGCCGATTCTGTGCTGGAGCAGCGGTGCTTGGTCCTGGAATGTTATCGTAGCTCAGCTGTGTGACTGTTCTGCTGGGAGGTGGCTTTTGACATCCCTTCTCAGCTTAGTTTAGACCGATCTGGTAATGAGGATAAGCATTGTGAAGTGACTCTGAAGTTAGAATTTCTTTAAAGGTCAGAAAACATTTTAGGGAGGGACTTTTTTACAAAGGTTTGTGGTGATAGAATGAGGGGGAATGGATCAAAGGTGGAAGAGGGCAGATTTAGACTGAGGGGAGGTTGTGGCCAGGAGGAGGTTGCTCTCTTCTCTCAGGTGGCCAGCACCAGAACGAGAGGACACAGCCTCAAGCTGTGCCAGGGGAGATTTAGGCTGGAGGTGAGGAGAAAGTTCTTCCCTGAGAGAGTCATTGGACACTGGAATGGGCTGCCCGGGGAGGTGGTGGAGTCACCATCCCTGGAGCTGTTCAAGGCAGGACTGGATGTGGCACTTGGTATCACAGTATCACCATGGTCTAGCCTTGAGCTCTATGGTAAAGGGTTGGACTTGATGATCTATGAGGTCTCTTCCAACCTTGGTGATACTGTGATGCTGTGAAATTCTTGCCAGTGAGGGTGGGGGAGATGCTGGAACAGGTTGCCCAGGGAGTCTGTGGATGCCTCCCTCCCTGGAGGTGTTAAAGGCCAGGCTGGATGAGGCCTATGAAAAGCCTGGGCTAGTGGAAAGGATCCCAAGCCCCCTGCCATGGGCAGGACCTAGATGATCTTCAAGGTCCCTTCCAACTTAAGCCATTCTATGAAAAGCAGTTCAGCTCTGACTGATTCTATGGCCAGTACACCTCACTCTAGCAATATTATGTTTCCAGTTATCCATTGTCCTAAAACTTTATTTTGGGGAGTGTGTGTGCCTTGGGCTCTTAAAGTAGTGCTAAAGAGCTCCCAAAGCCTTTCAGCTTTATCATGGCCTCAGTAGTATGGGGGGGAAACAAATGTCCTGGCAGAATTTCATCCCTAGACCACCTCCCCCCCCCAAAAAAAAAGTAGTGTATTATTTTTGGCATGCCTGTTTATTCGGGTCACAGAACAGTCTTGGACTTCTCTGTGTTGTAAGACTGCCTGTAGAACAGGGGGACTAAAGTGCTGCAATTAGCTGGCTAGCAGCAGTGTAATAATTAGCACTGCACAGGCCTATCTCTGGTTTTCTTTGAAACCTAAGGTGACACTTGGATTTAGAAGGTACCCTAAAGGTGCTTGCAGGGTGACCACCCTTAAATAACATGTATGGGATTCAAACCAGCTGTTAGGAAAAGGCTCTTTGCAGTGAGGGTGGTGAGACACTGGCACAGGCTGCCCAGGGAGGTTGTGGAGCACAGAAGCACCCAATGTGATCAAAGATCACATTCTGTGCTCCACAACCTCCCTGAGGTGTTCAAGGCCAGGTTGGATGAGGCCCTGAGCAACCTGTTCTAGTGAGAGGTGTCCCTGCCTATGGTGGGGGTTTGGAACTGGCTGATTCTTGAGGTCCCTTCCAAACTAAACCATTCTAGGATTTGACTGCAGATTGCATGTTTAATTTATCTCAGGCTGAATACGGATGTGTAGGTGTTGGTGCTGTTGGTAACTTGCTGCCTGTAAGGTGTGGGTTCTGCTGTGGGTAACCCTTGTGGGTTTATGTGGTCTGCTCTGCTCTTGTGAGGCCACGTGTGGAGTATTAGGGCCAGTTCTGGGCTCCCCAGTTCAAGAGAGACAGAGAACTACTGCTGAGAGTCCAGCAGAGGCTACAAAGCTGCTGAGGAGGAAAAGCTGAGAGCCCTGGGACTGTTGAGCCTGTAGAAGAGTAGCCCCAGAGGGGATCTGAGCAGTGCTCAGCAAGAGCTAAAAGATCTGTGGGGCCAACAGGGTGGGCCCGGACACTGTTAGTGGTGCCCAGCAACAGGCCAAGGGGCAATGGGCACAAACTGGAACCCAGGAGGATCCATCTGAAGATGAAGAGAAACTTGTTTGGTGTGAGGGTGCTGGAGGCCTGGAGCAGGTTGTCCATAGAGGTTTTAGAGTCATCTCCTCTGGAGAGCTTCCAACCCCTCCTGGCCATTGTGATGTTGGGCAAGTTGCTGTGGGTGCCCTGCTTTAGCAATGGGCTTGGTCTGGATGATCTCCAGAGGTGCCTTCCAACCTCCACCATGGTGAAATTCTTTGTTGGGGAATATAAAGCACCTGCTGAGTGAACTGTAGGTGAGGGTCACAGTGAGCTGTGTTACCACAAAGGAGCTTTACTCCCAGAAACCCAGTGCAGAGAGAGGGCTGTGCTGCAGAGCTTGTGTTTGTGGGTGCTGGTGCAGTGCTGCACACCATGGTGGATCTCTAGAGCATTACCAAATTGTTGTCCCAAGATCCACATGATTTTCCTGGCAAGTAAATCAGGCCAGCAAGAAATCTTTGACATTCAACATTCACCCAAATGCTAACTAAAGTTGATGTTAGCATGTGCCTTTGGTGCTAGCTACAGGCTGGGGCCAGAGGGGCTGAGAGCAGGCAGGCAGAGAGGGCCCTGGGGGTGCTGGTAGAAAGTAGCTGCAGAGGAGGCAGCAGTGTGCCCAGGTGGGCAGCAGAGCCAGTGGCATCCTGGGCTGGCTGAGGAGCAGTGTGGGCAGCAGGAGAAGGGAGGTTCTTGTGCCCCTGTGCCCAGCACTGCCCAGGCCAGCCCTGGAGTGCTGTGTTCAGTTCTGGGCTCCTCAATTGCAGAGAGAAGTTGCAGTACTGGAAGGTGTCCACAGGAGGGCGACAAAGCTGTGAGGGGCCTGGAGCACAGCCCTGAGAGGAGAGGCTGAGGGAGCTGGGGGGGTGCAGGCTGCAGCAGAGGAGGCTCAGGGCAGAGCTGATTGCTGCCTGCAGCTGCCTGCAGGGAGGCTGTAGCCAGGTGGGGTTGGGCTCTGGTGCCAGGCAGGCAGCAACAGAAGAAGGGGACACAGTCTCCAGTTGTGCCAGGGGAGGTCTGGGCTGGATGTTAGGAGGAAGTAGTTGGCAGAGAGAGTGATTGGCACTGGAATGGGCTGCCCAGGGAGGTGGTGGAGTGGCTGTGTCGGAGGTGTTGAAGCCAAGGCTGGCTGGGCACTGAGTGCCATGGTGTGGTTGTTTGGGCAGGGCTGGGTGCCAGGTTGGACTCAATGAGCTTAGAGGTCTCTTCCAACCTGGTCTGTTCTATGCTTTTGAGTGCAGGACTCTGGGAGTTGCTGCCTGGTCTGGTCCCCTCAGGTTCCTATGTTGGCTTGAGGTGGTTTGACTGTGGTTTAAAAGGACAGTTTGTGCCCTGAAGCTGAATTCAAAGGCCTTTGTCTGCCCTACCAGCTGCAGCTGATCCTTCCCACCATCAGGCTTCGAAGCAGGAGCACACTTGCAAAGAAAGACTCGTTTTTAACCATTTTTTTCTTTAACTCCCAGCAGAAATGGCTCAAGAAGAGATGGAAGTTGATCTCCAACCCGTGGCTGGTTACTCCATAGAGACCCTCGGGAGGCTTCCTCCAGAGCCCCCTGGTCCTGCATCGCTGTCGTCCCACACCCTAGCGCTGGAAGAAGCAGGCGGCAGCAGCCTGGCCGAGCTCCCTGCTGATGATGACGCTGTTGTCACATCAAGTGCTGGTGCAAGAAGGGAAGCTGCTGCTCAGCCTGGCTCCCAGCCAGCTCCTGCTGCTCTCCAGGGACTGCAGAGGCTGCAAGAGGGCTTGGATCCTGCTCGGCCTGTGCCACAGGCCATGCAGCGCCCGCGGGTCAGGAGAACTCGTGGGCAGCAGAGGAATGGAGGCTCCCGGAGGACAGTCAGCACTAGGTAAAGCACTGAACTGCACTCCTGTCACCTCTGTTACCAGTGTAGAACTGCCTGGCTTATACAGCCTGGCTCACTCTGGGCTGTGGCCACGTTCTGGGCAGTTCATGTGCCCTTTCAGCTTGGTGGCACCCAACACATTGAGCTGTGCTGCCAGGGTCTTTGCTCTGGTGGAGTCCCCCTCGTTCAAAGTCATAGAATGGTTTAGTTTGGGTGGGACCTCAAGGATCAGCCAGTTCCAGCCCCCTGCCATAGGCAGGGACACCTCCCACTAGAACAGGTAGTCTGGAAAAGAGAAGACTGAGAGGAGGTCTTATTAATCTTTATGAATATTTGAAGGGTGGGTGTCAAGAGGAAGGTGCTGGTCTCTTGAAGGGCAGGTGTCAAGAGGAAGGTGCCAATCTCTTGCCAGTGGTGTCCTGTAATAGGGCCAGGGACAGTGGATACAGACTAGACCCCAGGATGCTCAACCTGAACATGAGGAGAAACTTCATTACTGTGAGAGTGCTGAAGCCCTGAAGCAGGCTGCCCAGAAAGGTTGTGGAGTCTCCTCTGCAGACTTTTGAGACCCATCTGGATGTGTCCCTGTGTGACCTTCCCTAGGTGACCCTGCTTTGGCAGGGGGTTGGACTCAATTCTGTGTTTTGTTAGTGGAGGACCCATGAGCCCCAGTGCTTTGCCCTCTTGCTTGCAGAGCTGCTGCTCTCCCCATCCCCTCTGCTCTGCCAGCTTCCTGTCAGTGCTCCCTGCAGTGCTGTTGATTCTCAGCACTTCCAGCCAGCATTTAGCTCAGTGGAGCTTATACTCTGTTTGCATTTCATCTTTGATTTGGAAATGGCCTGATCAGGTTGTCTGGTGTCAGCTGCTGCACAAACTTTCACAAATGTGCAAACTGATATTTCTCTGTGCTTTTGTTTTTGTTCCCTTCAGGCAAAGAAAGTAAAGATTCTGGGGTTTAATACCATTTCTGATGGGTTTAAAGGACAATGCTCTCCATCCAGAAAGAAATTCCCACTCCTGGTTTATTTGGGGTTTGTCTCATCTTTGAAGCTTGCTTTTTTTCTTTAAATGCCAAGAGTGAAGTTTATAATTAACTGGAGCATTGCCTTTAATGTGAGGAAAAAGTGAGAGCAAGAATTCCACACCTCCCAGATGATTAAGCATCTCTCACTCTGCTGTTTGTCCTTGGATTGCCTGTGAAGGTCGCTGGAGTTGTCAGAGCTAAAAGGCAACCTGACAAACTTCCCTTTTGAATCTAAGGGATAATCAAGATGATAACTGAACTGATGGGAGGGAGAGTGGGGAGGATGTTTTTATCCAGGGATGGACAAGAGAAGGAAAGCAGAAAGATGAGCCACAGGGTAGTCAGTGGAAGGAAACTGTTAACAGTGGCTTTGGGAATGGGGTCTGAATTGGGAGTGTTGGTATAGGGTGGGTGTTCCTGATGCTCTTTGTGAGCAATGCTTATGGTGGGTTTTGCTTTTCTTCTCTTCAATACCCCCCCACCTCCCCACCCTAAAAGAGGAGGGGGGTGTTGTTGTCATGAGGTGGAGCTTATCTGTGGTTGCTGATGGTTCACAGAGTGGGCAGCTGTATGGGTTGCCCCCTCTACCCAAGGAGGTCTGATCCAGTCACTTTGAGACCTTCCTGTTGCAGTCAGAGCCTGGGAATTTTACTGCAAACCAGCATGGAGAGACATGCTGAGCCTTTACCTTACCCAAATTAACTGGCAATGGTTTATCTTCTGCTTTTCTGCACTCAGGGTGGCACTGGACACTTACTTTCAACCCAGAAGGACCCAAGAGCCAGCTGTAGGACCTGTTCACCAGCAGGAACCCTCAGGTGTTTCGGGGAACAGCCATCACCACAGCTCAGATGAAGCTCTAGAAGTGAGTGACCCTGGCAGCAGCACTACTGAGGAGGAGGAACTGGAGGCTGCAGCACCACAGTTACCATCAACCCAGGAGAATCCTTCAACAGCTGGCTCAGGAGGTTTGTGCTATATTTGAGCTGTGCAGAGACCGAGTTCAGGAGCTCATCTTGCTGTTGGAAACCTCAGGGGGGGAATCCTTCCCAGCTGCACAACAGACTGTGCTAAGGGATCATTATGCCCATGGCTGATGGGAGCAGATTGCTACCACCTTCTTTTTTTGGCAAGGAGCTCCTAGAGTAGCAGCAGCAGCAGCAATGGGAGGTTGCTCCCATCGGGTTAGATACAGGCTGCTGCTTCTGGAGAGTCCTGAAACATTACAACTTGAAGTGTAGAGAGCCATGCTCAGCACACACACTGTTGGGCATTGACAAGTTGTGTTACTGGAAGTGGCAACTCTCAGAATCCCAGCATGGTGGGGGTTGGAAAGGACCTCTGGGGATCATCCAGTCCAACTCCCCTCCTCAAGTAGGGGCACTCACAGCACAGCAGCTTGACCAGGATCACAATGGCCAAGGAGGGATGGAATTTCTCCAGAGAAGGAGACTCCACAAACTTTTTGGGCAGCCTGCTCCAGGCCTCCAACACCCTCACACCAAACAAGTTTCTCCTCCTGCTCAGACAGAACCTCCCTGGTTCCAGTTTGTGCTCACTGATCCTTATTCAATTGCTGGACACTACTGGAAAGGCTCTGACTCCATCCTCTTGCTCCCCACCTTTTAGCTCTTGCTGAGCATTGATCAGATCCTCTCTGGGGCTGTGCTTCTCCAGGCTCTCAGCCCCAGGGCGCTCTGTCTTTCCTCCTCAGAGCAGGTGTGGAGCTGTTGGAGGGTAGGAGAGCCCTGCAGAGGGACCTGGCCAGGCTGCATGGGTGGGCAGAGGCCAAGGGGATGAGATTGAATAAGGCCAAGGGCAGGGTTCTACACTTTGGCCACAACAGCCCCAAGCAGCACTGCAGGCTGGGGCCAGAGTGGCTGAGAGCAGCCAGGCAGAGAGGGCCCTGGGGGTGCTGTGAGAGAGCAGCTGCAGAGGAGGCAGCAGTGTGCCCAGGTGGGCAGCAGAGCCAGTGGCATCCTGGGCTGGCTGAGGAGCAGTGTGGGCAGCAGGAGAAGGGAGGTTCTTGTGCCCCTGTGCCCAGCCCTGCTCAGGCCAGCCCTGGAGTGCTGTGTCCAGCTGTGGGCTCCTGAATTGCAGAGAGCTGCTGAGGTGCTGGAAGGTGCTGAGAGAAGGGCAGCAAGGCTGGGGAGGGGCCTGGAGCACAGCCCTGAGAGGAGAGGCTGAGGGAGCTGGGGGGCTGCAGCCTGCAGCAGAGGAGGCTCAGGGCAGAGCCCATTGCTGCCTGCAGCTGCCTGCAGGCAGGCTGTAGCCAGGTGGGGTTGGGCTCTGGTGCCAGGCAGCAGCAGCAGAAGGGGCCCCAGGCTGAAGCTGTGTCAGGGCAGGTGTGGGCTGGCTGTGAGGAGGAAGCTCCTGGCAGAGAGAGTGATTGGCACTGGAATGGGCTGTCCAGGGAGGTGGTGGAGTGGCTGTGGCTGGAGGTGTTGAAGCCAAGGCTGGCTGGGCACTGAGTGCCATGGTGTGGTTGGTTGGGCAGGGCTGGGTGCTAGGTTGAACTGTCTGATCTTGGAGCTCTCCTCCAACCTGGTTGATTCTATGATTCTGCTTGCTCTGAGCTCTCTCACACGTGACAGGAGCTCAAGCTGTCAAGTGCTGCCTAATGCTGTGTGAACATATGCTCTCTGCTGGCTTAGAAATTCCCTTGTCTTCTGCTTATGTAAGCCACTGGTTCCTCTTCAGCCCAGAACCACAGAGGCTGAAAACTTGACTGACTGTAGAGTTTAGGAGGTTGAGTGTATCTGCCTCCAGTGCTTGGTATGAGTAACAACTCTTGTTTTGGCAGGGTATGTGGGGGGAGATGGGGATTTTTTCCTCCTTGTTTCTCTTTTTTCAGTCTGCTGGTGGTGGTAATCCAAAGGAAGCTTGCCCATGCTCCAACAGAAGGGCTAGCAGAGGCCCAGCAGAATTGCTGGTTGGGCTGAGGGCCAGCTGGAAAGCTGCTCCACTCAGGGGGAATGGGCAGAGAGCATATGGGAAATGCTTTCTTGGTGCATGAAATATGTATGCTTGTGTCCCTTGGCAAAAGGGCTTCTGTCTGGTGGTGTCAGTCTTCCTCTGGGCCTCTTGATGTGGGATTCTGTCTCTAAATCAGCCTAGGTGTAGGCCTGTACACAGAGGTGCTGGCTTGTAGCAGGTTGGAAAAGCCTCACAGCGATTGCTGTCTGTAGAAGACTTCTCCTTTTTGACTCAGTGTGCCCAAATTCTGCTGCTTTACATAAAAGAAAGACCTGGAGAGTTAGGCAAAGAGGAGCCTCAAGAAGTTCAACAAGGGCAAGCTGTAGGGTCCTGCACCTGTGGAGGAATAACCTCCTGCACCAGTCTAGGTGAGGGGTGACCTGCTGGAAATCAGCTCTTTGGAGAAGGACCTGGAAGTGCTGGTGGAGAAGTTCACTATGAGCCAGCAAGGTGCCCTTGGGGGTAAGAAGGTTAATGGTTCACTATGAGCCAGCAAGGTGCCCTTGGGTTAATAAAGAAGAGTGTGGCCAGCAAGTCAAAGGGGGATTCTCCTCTCCCTCTACTCTACCCTTCTGAAGCCACATATGAAGTTCTGGGGCAGTTCTGGGCTCCCTGGTTCAAGGGAGGCAAGGAACTACTATGGAGACGTTGAGGGGCCTGGAGCATCTCTGAGGAGCACAGGCTGAGATCCCTGGGGCTGTTGAGCCTGGAGAAGAGTAGCCCCAGAGGGCAACTGAGCAATGCTCAGCAAGAGCTAAAGAACCTGTGGGGGGCAGGAGGATGAGGCCAGACTCTTGCCAGCGGTGCCCAACAACAGGACAATGATCAATG
Organism: Pogoniulus pusillus; assembly: GCF_015220805.1. Taxonomy (NCBI): domain Eukaryota; kingdom Metazoa; phylum Chordata; class Aves; order Piciformes; family Lybiidae; genus Pogoniulus; species Pogoniulus pusillus. The sequence continues at coordinate 20,698,711 of NC_087283.1, forward strand.
GGCACAAACTGGAACCCAGTTTGTGGGTTTCAGATGGAACTGAAGATGAGGAGAAACTTGTTTGGTGTGAGGGTGCTGGATGCCTGGAGCAGGCTGCCCAGAGAGGTTGCAGAGTCTCCTTCTCTGGAGAGCTTCCAACCCCAGCTGGGCATTGTGATCCCGGGCAAGCTGCTGTGGATGCCCTGCTTTAGCAGTGGGGTTGAACTGGATGATCCCCAGAGGTCCCTTCCAACTCCCACCGTGCTGGGATTCAGCACTCTCACTGGTGAACAGCAGGACACTTACAGGCTGCCTGTCCTTTGGTGTCTAAGACCTTGATGTGGACCTTTGTATGCAACCTGTGCTGTTGTTGCATGCTTACCTCATTCCCCAGTGCTTTCAGATCAAGGCAAGGAGAACTCAGGTCCCTTTGTTCTGCATCAGTTCATCTCTTTGCTTGCTTTAGTTTCCAGTCAGGTGCAAGCAGAGCCACCTGAAGCTTCTGCAGAACATGGAAGTGAAGAAAGTGACCAGGCTGAAGTCCAGCAAAAGCAGGTAAGGTGACCCAAATGCTTTTGGAGGTGGATTAAATATGGTCAGTGCTGCATTTGCCTAAAAAAGCTTATGTGTGTGTTTGCTTTAAACCCTAGAGAAGTCCAGTGAAGAACTTGGAGCCATCAGTTCCTTATGCACCACTGTATGAGGAGGAAGGGGACACCTGTGCCATCTGCTTTGAGCAGTGGACCAATGCTGGGGCCCACCGACTGTCAGCGCTGCGCTGTGGACACCTCTTTGGTTACACCTGCATTGAGAGATGGCTCAAGGGACAGGCAGGGAAGTGCCCCCAGGTAAAACAGACATACAGGGAATGGTTTAGGTTGGAAGGGACCTCATGGTTCCTGCCATAAGCAGGAACACCTCCCACTAGAACAGGTTGCTTAAGGCCTCATCCAGCCTGGCCTTGAGCACCTCCAGGGAGGAGTGTTCTGTGGCAGGACTGTGGACAGACTATGAGGACAGATTGAAAGAGTTGGGGCTGTGCAGGCTGGAGAAGAGGAGGCTCTGAGGTGACCTTGAAGCATTTCAGTATCTGAAGGGGGCCTCCAAAAAAGCTAGGGAAGGACTTCTTAGGCTCTCAGGGAGTGACAGGACTGGGAGGAATGGAGCGAAGCTGGAAGTGGGGAGAGTCAGGCTGGAGGTGAGGAGGAAGTTGTTGAGGAGGAGGAAGTTGTTCAGCAGGAGAGTGGTGAGAGGCTGGAATGGGTTGCCCAGGGAGGTGGTTGAGGCCCCATGGCTGGAGGTATTTGAGGCCAAGCTGGCTGAGGCTGTGTGCAGCCTGCTCTAGGGTAGGGTGTCCCTGGGCATGGCAGTGGGGTTGGAACTGGCTGCTCCTTGTGCTCCCTTCCAACCCTGACTGATTTTATGATTCTAGATGTGGTCACCATGTCTGCTTGCTGCCTGAGGAATCCTGCTGTCAGAAACAACACAAATGCCCTGGGTTTTTGGCATGTATCTAGGCCAGGAATATCTGTAGCAGTGCTTTAAAGGGTGAATCCTGACTTGGGTTTTCTTCTCTCAAGTAGAACATTTGTGAGGAGCAGACTCAGAAGACTGACAGCTCAAATGCCAAGCCTGTGACTGGTTGCAGGATGCTACATTCTGGTCCTTGAGTGTGGGAATGACAAATTCCTGCAGGCCATTAAGAATCCTTCACTGGACAAGAACTCTCTGAGAGCCATTTTCAGCTGATGGAATCATAGAGTGGGTTGGGTTGTCATCCAGTTCCAAACACCCTGCCATCAGCAGGGGTACCTCCCTCTAGCCCAGGTTGCTCAAGGCCCTGCCCAACCTAGACTTGAACACTTCAGAGAGAGGAAATCCGCAGCTTCCCAGGACAACCTTCTTCTGTTTGGAATCTCATCTGATTTTGCTGCCTTTAAGCAGTTCAGGTTGTTTGGTAGCTTGCAGAGAGCAGGCAAACACATTGGAGCTGCTTTTTTTAAAGGCTCTCTTTCCAGTTTTGTGGATCTTTTCCTTCAGACTGAAAGAAGCTGGAGTTAGGTCAGGACATCAGGAAGAAATTTTTCACCATGAGGATGATGAGGCACTGAAACAGGGAAGTTGTGAAGAATCTAAGCTTGGAAGTGTTCAAAGCCAGGTTGGATGGGACCTTGAGCAATCTGGTTTAGAGAGTGTCCCTGCCCGTGGCAGGGGGGGTTGGAACTAGGTGGTCCTTAAGGTCTCTTCCAATCCAAATCATTCCATGATTAGGTCTCCTCTTCTCTGATGTGCTTCCTTTCCTTCTTCCTTTTCTCCAGAAGAGAGTGTTGGCAAAAAGTAGGTCAGAGAGTGCCTTCTATCTTGGGTCCAGTCCTGCTGCTTCCCAAGTGTGTGGCTGGAAGCCCAGGATTTCTTTGGCTTTCTCATTTTGAGAGCTTCCACAGCCTTGCTTGACTTGGTGCAGGATTCCTTCCCTCCAGCAAGAGACTTCCTGGGATTAAACCTAAAGAATCAATGTTGCCATAGCAAAGGCCCAAACCTTCTGTTTCTCACCCCTGTCAATTCTCTCTGAGCTGCTTTTCTTTCACCCACTCCAGCCCAGGCACAATCCTCAGAGACCTTCTTGGCATCTTTGCTCTCTGGAATCTTGTGACTGCCTCCTTGACCCCTAACAACTTGTAAGGGCTTCTTTGCTCCCTTTTTACCTTCTAGTAATGTAATGACTGAAATCTTCCTGGGTAAAACTTGCTCTGGAGAGAACTTTGCAGCTAAATCATCTTCCTGTTGCTTTTCAGCCACTGTCCTTTTGCAGCTGGGTGTTCTCTGGTTGAATAGTGCAAGCTTGCTGTGTGTGGTGCTCTGTATACTAAGTGACTCAAGTGCAAGTTACTGTGAAATTACAACATTCCTGATCCTACCAGGCTGCCAGGAAAGCTGTCTTAGTGCTTACTGCTCCCCTAGGCAGCTCTTTACCAAGGGAGGGAAGGGTTCTTTCGTCTGAATCTGTTGCCCACCATATTTTGGGTGCTACTAAGTAACAGAGAAGTTTGTGTTTTAGGGGCATGCAGGAATTTAATCTCCAACAGAAGTGAAATTGATCTGAATATTTTCTGCTGCTCTTCTGATCAACAAATGCATTTACAAACCTCTGAGCTTGCAGATGCTGTCGTTTCTTCTATGTTCCAGCTCAGCAGGAGTGTTTCTCCCTTCTTCCTGAGGTGAATCTAAAGTCTCAGAGATCACAACCAGGCACACACAAATAGCTGAGTCCCTTGTGTGAAATCAGTGGGGTGTTGGTGTTGCATACTGACCCTGGATTGCTGCTATTGATTTGGGCCTGTAGGATGTGATGAAAGGAGGACAGTAAGAGACTAAGAATTGGAAAGCATCCTTATGGATTCCTAAATTCTTCTCTGTTGGCCACAGTGATAGAGCTTGGGCTGGAGTTCTGGGTTTTAGGTCCTTGCCTGGTTATTTTATCCCTGGAACTTAACCTGACTATGAGAGAGAAGCACAGATCGATCCCCAGCATGGTGTGGGTTGGAAGGGACCTATGGGCATTATCCAGCCCTTCTCAAGGGCACCCACAGCAGCTTGCCCAGGGTCACAGTGCCCAGGTGGGGATGGAATCTATCCAGAGAAGGAAACTCTGGAACCTCTCTGGGCAGCCTGCTCCAGGCCTCTGGCACCCTCGCACCAAACAAGTTTCTCCTCCAGCTCAGATGGAACCTCCTGGGTGTGTTACCCCTTGTCATGCCCCTGAGCACCACTGACAAGAGACTGTCCCCATCCTCTTGTCCCCCACAGGTCCTTTAGCTCTTCCTGAGCATTGATTAGATCCCCTCTGGGCTGACCTTTTCCAGGCTCTACAGCCCCAGGACTCTCAGCCTTTGCTCATCACAGACATGCTCCAGGCCCCTCAGCTTCTTTTGTAATCTCCACTAGACTCTGCAGTAGTTCCCTGCCTGCCTCTCTTGAACTGAGCAGCCCAGAACTGAACCCATGACTCTAGATATGGCCTCCTTTGGGTGGAATGGAGGGGGAAAAGAACATCTCTTGTCCTGATGGCCACACTCCTCTTAATTCTTCATTAATTTTTAGAATAGAATCAACCAGGTTGGAAGAGACCTCCAAGCTGAGCCAGGCCAACCTACCAACCAGCCCTAGCCAGTTACCCAGACCATGGGACTAAGTGCCAACCCAGCACCCAGCCCTGCCCAACCAACCAGACCGTGGCACCCAGTGCCAACCTAGCACCCAGCCCTAGCCAGTTAACCAGACCATGGCACTAAGTGCCAACCCAGCACCCAGCCCTGCCCAACCAACCAGACCGTGGCACCCAGTGCCAACCTAGCACTCAGCCCTGCCCAACCAACCAGACCATGGCACTCAGTGCCCAGCCAGGCTTTTCTTGAACACCTCCAGGCACAGCCACTCCACCACCTCCCTGGGCAGCCCATGCCAGTGCCAATCACTCTCTCTGCCAGGAGCTTCCTCCTAACAGCCAGCCCAGACCTGCCCTGGCACAACTGGAGACACTGTCCCCTTCTTCTGTTGCTGCCTGCCTGGCACCAGAGCCCAACCCCACCTGGCTACAGCCTCCCTGCAGGCAGCTGCAGGCAGCAATCAGCTCTGCCCTGAGGCTCCTCTGCTGCAGGCTGCACCCCCCCAGCTCCCTCAGCCTCTCCTCACAGGGCTGTGCTCCAGGCCCCTCCCCAGCCTTGCTGCCCTTCTCTCAGCACCTTCCAGCACCTCAGCAGCTCTCTGCAATTCAGGAGCCCACAGCTGGACACAGCACTGCAGGGCTGGCCTGAGCAGTGCTGAGTACAGGGCAGAATAGCTTCCCCTGTCCTGCTGCCCACACTGTTCTGTAGTTCTTGTCCCTGCTGCTTCAGCAGAATAAATGTAGTGGGGAGGCAGGAGCTGCCTTGGTGAAGGTGCAGTGGGATGCATGAGTGTTGCTGGGGCCCCCACTGAAGCTCAGCTACTTGTCCAGTGGAGCATCTCGCACACGCACCCCGTTCATTTTTGTGTGTGGATGACTTCTGCCTTCCATGCCACAAAGCTTTCTTCAAAATGCTGCCTCACAACTTGTTTGGAAAGTCGAATTCAAGTGAGTAACCTGCAGCTGTCTTCTGTTTCAGTGCAATAAGAAGGCGAAACGCTCTGACATCGTCATCCTGTACGCGCGCACTCTGAAAGCTCTGGACACCGCCGAGCAGGAGCGAATGAAGAGGTACAGAGCCTCCCCCTGCAGTGTCATCTCACTGCTTACATACTGCTGAAAGCTGCTTCCAGGTTCCTGTGGCATGATTGAGTGTCCTGGTTCCTCTGGAGCAATCTGCATTCCCTTGGGGATCGCTCTGAGCAGGGCTGGTTTAAGCCACGGCCTTGCTGGGCTGCATGGGGCTTCCCTGATGTCAGAGAATGGTTTAGGTTGGAAGGGACCTCAGAGGTCATCTACTCCAACCTCCCTGCCATGGGCAGGGACACCTCTCAACTAAGACTTGTTTACTCAAGGCCTCATCCAGCCTGGCCTTGAACACCTCCAGGGAGGGTGCCATGGTCTACTTGGCTGGATAAGGCTGGGTGCTAGGTTGGACTGGATGATCTTGGAGGTCTCTTCCAACCTGGCCTTGAACACCTCCAGGGAGGGTGCCATGGTCTAGTTGGCTGGATAGGGCTGGGTGATAGGTTGGATGATCTTGGAGGTCTCTTCCAACCTGGCCTTGAGCACCTCCAGGGAGGGTGCCATGGTCTAGTTGGCTGGATAAGGCTGGGTGCTAGGTTGGACCGGATGATCTTGGAGGTCTCTTCCAACCTGGCTGATTCTATGACCCACAACTTCCCTGTTTAAACTGTTCCAGAGTCTCACCACCCTCATACTGAAGAACCTTTTCCTAAGATCCAGTCTAACCCTTCTCTTCCTCAGCTTCAGACCATTCCCTTTTAGCCTGTTGGTAGACACCCTCATAAGTTCCTCTTCAATCTTCCAATACCTGAGGGGATCCTACAGGAAGCCTGCAGAGGCCCTTTTCATAAGGGTGGCTAGCAATAGGGTAAGTGGGGATGGTTTGAAGCTGAGAGAGCAGGGTTGGACTGGAGCTGAGGAAGAAGTTGTTCAGTGTAAGGGTGACAAAACATGGCACAGGTTGCCCAGGGAGGTGGTGGATGCCTCCTCGCTGGAGGTATTCAAGGCCAGGTCGGGGTGAGACCTTGAGCTACCTGAGCTACCAGGAGGTGTCTTTGCTCATTGACAGGGGAGTTGGAGTAGATTATCTCTGAGATCCCTTCCAACCTAAGCTATTTTGTGATTCCTGTAAGATCCTTTAAGGTATCAGGCAGCTCTAAGGTCCCCCCAAAGTCTTCTCTGTCGAATTGCTAGAGGGCAGGGATCCATCCAGAGGGACCTGGACAGGCTGCAGAGCTGTGTCCAAACCAGCCTCATGAAGTTAAACAAGGCCAGGTGTAAGGTCCTGCACCTGGGTGGGTGCAATGTCAAGCATAACTCCAGGATGGGTGGGAAATGGCTGAGAGCAGCCCTGAGAGAAAGGACCCTGGGGGTCTGGGGTGATGCAAAGCACAACAGGAGCCTGCAGTGTGAGCGCAGCCCAGACACAACCCTGTGCTGGGCTGCAGCAAGAGCAATGTGGGCAGCAGGACAAGGGAGGGGATTCTGCCCCTTGGCTCTGCTCTCCTCAGACCCCACCTGGAGTGCTGGGTGCAGTTCTGGAGTCCCCAACACAAGAACTGTTGCAGCCAGTCCAGAGGAGGCCACGAGGATGCTCAGAGGGCTGCAGCAGCTCTGCTATGAGGACAGGCTACAGGAGTTGGGGCTCTGCAGCCTGGAGAAGAGAAGGCTTGGAGGAGACCTTGGAGTGGCCTTCCAGTATCTGAAGGGGACCTACAGGAAGGCTGGGGAGGGACTAGTGACAAGGTCTGGGAATGACAGAAGGGGGAATGGGTTTGAAGTGGCAGAGGGGAGATTGAAACTGGATGTTAGGGAAGGGTTGTTTGCAGTGAGGGTGGTGAGACACTGGCACAGGTTGCCCAGGGAGGTTGTGGAGCACAGAATCACCCAGTCTTTGATCACATTGGGTGCTTCTGTGCTCCACAACTTCCCTGGAGGTGTTGGAGGTCAGGTTAGATGAGTCCTTGAGCAACCTGTTGTAGTGGGAGGTGTCCCTGCCTATGGCAGGGGGTTGGAACTGGCTGATCCTTGAGGTCCCTTCCACCCTAACCCATTCTGTAACTCTCCTCTCCAGCCCCAGCTCCCTCAGCAAAGGTGCTGCAGGATTTTCTCTCAAACAACTACTGACTTCATGCCTTGCAGCCCTTGAAATAGCAAAAGTGATCTTGTGCTGCGTCCTGAAATGTCACCAGGGGAGAAGGTGCAGAGTGGTTGCCAAAAGCTGTCAGTTGCTAATTCCTCATTAGCTGTGGAAGGTGAGGGGGGGGCTGCTGAGGGGCTGACCTTTTCTGCCAGCCCTTCTGCACGCATTCAACACACAAAATCTCCTCTGTGAATCACTTTCCATCTTGCTTTGTCAAACTCTTCGTGTAGCTTTTCCTTCCCAAAGGTCAGCAAGCATTGCTGTGACTCTGCTCCTCTTCCTCCCCCTCCAGCTTCAATGTAATTGAAAATAGAAAAAGAAGGTAGGAAAATGAGCACTAATTTCTTTTCAGTGAGATGCTGTCACAGATCCTCTTCTGAAATCAAAAGGCTGCAGCACTCTGAGTTCTCCTGAATTTAATTGGGGATCTCTTCACCTTTCTCTTTAACTGCACTGCACTTGCAACAGAAACCTCCCTGTCCTGCTAATTGTTAGTCAGAAATGATTCAGGAGTGACTGTCACAAAGGGAAATTATCTCCTCTGTCCAGATTGCCACTGCCTGATGGTGTTTGAACTGCATCTTTAAAGGCTCACACTGGTGTTATTGGCCTGACACTGCAAAACAAATCAGGTTAGGCTATCAGTGAGCGACAGGATTAGGGGGGATGAAGCAAAGCTGGAGGTGGGAAGGTTCAGCCTGGATGTGAGGCGAAAGTTGCTCAGCAGGAGAGTGGTGAGAGGCTGGAATGGGTTGCCCAGGGAGGGGGTTGAGGCCCCATGGCTGGAGGTGTTTGAGGCCAGGCTGGCTGAGGCTGTGTGCAGCCTGCTCTAGGGTAGGGTGTCCCTGGGCATGGCAGGGGAGTTGGAACTGGCTGCTCCTTGTGCTCCCTTCCAACCCTGACTGATTTTATGATTCTAGGTTTTCTCCAAAGCACAGAAGGCATTGGGATGTTTCAATGCTGCTCTCTCTCATACAGGAGCAGTTGTCTAGCTGCTGCCTGTCTTTGAGTCTCATTACAGCTCTTCCCCTCTTACCATTCCAGTTAGGAGGCAGACAGCAGTGACAGCCCAGTGCTGCCTGTGGCTGCCCTATGGCACTCAGCCACCAATGGAGGAGGAATGTGAACCCCTGTGCCTGCATCAGTCTTGTTTGCACGTGGCCTTGAAGTAGGCATGAGACTGTGGGGCTTGTTCTTCACACTGGAAACAAAGAGCCTGCAAGCTCTGGGTACTTGTGTGAAGAATGTTTGCCACGGGTGAATACATCACTGCACCTGTGTCTTGTGTTCTAGTGCACAGCAAGAAACATCAGGTGAAGGAGCTGTAGGGAAGTGACTCAATTCTGCCCTTGCAGACAAGCTTGTGAAAGTTCCAGGGTTGGGACAGAGTGGTTGTAGACTGCCCAGCAGAAAGAAAAGTCTGGGGCTTTTGGTTGACAGTTGGCTGAAGTTGAGCCAGTAGTGTGCCCAAGTGCCACCAGCATCCTGGCCTGGATCAGCACTTATATGGCCAGCAGGAGCAGGGCAGTGCTTGACTCCCTGAACTGGGTGCTGGTGAGGAGGCCACACCTCAAATACTGGGTTCAGTTTTGAACCCTTCATTCCAAGAAGTCCACTGAGAGGCTGGAACATGTCCAGAGAAGGGCAATGAAGCTGGGGAAGGGTCTGGAGAACAGGGCAGGTGAGGAGAAGCTGAGGGAAGTTGGGAGTGTTTAGTCTGGGGAAAAAGGAGGCTGAGGGGAGAGCTCATTGCTCTCTCCAACTCCCTGAAAGGAGGTTGGAATCTGGCGTGGGTTGGTCTCTTCTCCCAAGGAACAAGAAACAGAACAAGAGGAAAGGACATCAAGTTGTGCCCAGGAGAGGTTTAGATTAGGCATGAGGAATAATTTCTTCCCCAAAGAGAAGCCCTGGAGCTGATTTGTTCAGAACACTGCTGGAGACTCCATCCCTGGATGAGTTTCAAAGCTGTGGTGAGGGCCATGGTTTAGTGTTGATCTTGCAGTGCTGGGTTAATGGTTGGACTGGATGATTCTGTGATTCTATGAACACGAGAGGCTGGGTTTGGACTTCCAGCAGTGCTCAGGCTCTTGTCTGCACATGAGCCACTGTGGCAGTTTTTGTAGTGCACAATGCAGTGGTTGACATAACCCAAACGTGCAGATGATTGTAAGGTGTGCTGCTGATCCTTCCCTTTGCGAAGGAGAAGTTGGAGTATGTTATCCAAAGTGCTGCTCTTGAATCCCAGCATGGGATCTAGAGATCATCCAGTCTACCCCACCCTGCTAAAGCAGAGACACCCACAGCAGCTTGTTCAGGATCACAGTGGCCAGCTGGGGTTGGAATTACTCCAGAGAAGAGGACTCCACAACCTCTCTGGGCAGCCTGCTCCAGCACCCTCACACCAAAAAAGTCATTTTTAATGTGTGTGTGTGTGTGTGTGTGTGTGTGAATGCTGGAGGTGAGATGCTGCCTGTGGCATCTCTATGGACATGCAGAGGGAAGTTATCTGGATCTGTTTATTTCTGAGACAGTTTTATTTTCATTAAATACCAAATTAGCTCCTGGTAGGAGAAACAAACTTGGAAGGTCTTGGCTGCGCCGTGCCTTGTTCCGTTACTGACAGAGCGTAGGTGTGGTTGGCACAGCATTGCCTGACCTAACTGATCTCACTTTCCTTCTCTATTAAATTAGCCCATATGGAGAAGCTGTTTCTACTAACAATCCTTGAGTGAGTCATCCAGCACAGTGGCATAAGCCAGGACATCTCAAGGTGGATGCTCTGAAGGAGTGTGGTACCAATTGTGTCACCTTTGGATTTACCCGAGTGGGGCTTGCGTTAGGATGCAGCTTTAAAGTGGAGCAGAGCAGGATTAGGTTGGACATCAGGAGGAAGTGTGGTGAGACAGTGGAATGTGTTGCCCAGGGATGTAGTTGAGGTCCTATCCCTAGAGATGTTCAAGATCAGACTCACTGTGTCCCTGGGCAGCCTGTTCTAGTTGGAGGTGTCTTTGCTGTCTGTAGAGGATTGGACAAGATGACCTTTGAGGGTTCCTTTCAATCTGTGAAGTCTGAGGAAATCAGCAGCCCAAAGAAGCATCTTAGATACCTAACTTCATCTTAAGAGTTGCTGTTCTCTTGTTTCTCCAGCAACTTGGAACAGGAGCAGAAGCTGAGGAAAGAGGCAGAGCTGGAATCAGCACAGAGCCGCCTCCAGCTGCAGCTTTTGACAGATGAATGCAGCAAACTCCGCAAGCAAGTCCAGGTGAGTGCCTGCTGCTACCAATACACAGATTTCCTTTCTCTTCCATCTCTCTTTTCCATGTTCCCTCAGAGGAGAGAAGACAGACTTGCAGATTTAATCAGCAACAAGACTTAGTGAACTCAATTAGTGAATCATCAGGAGGATCCTGCACATCCCAGACCTTTGTGTGTACTGCAGAGGACTCTGCTTTCTTTTCTTGTTGCAACTCAAGCTCAGCAGTAGACTTGTTTTTGGCTGCTGATGTTGCAGCACCAAACTTCTCATCTTTCCATTAGCTGCATCATAGTGAGTTTTGCAAATCTCTGTAGTAAAGCTGTGATGAGACCTGTTAAGAGCTGTTGCAAAGTACCACTTGGATAAGTGTTTTGTGGTGTCTCTGATGGGGAACTGCAGAGTAATCCCCCACTGTGACCTGCTGAGTTCTCTTGTGGTGTCACAGCCTTCTCCACAGTCTACTTTTGTTCCTGGTGATGAAACAAGTCAAGATTTGGGGCTTCACAGGGGAAAGTTACAAATGTTTTCTACTTGCTGCCTGTTCCCCACTTCTCTGCCTGACCTTTGTGTGTGCTTTGTAACCTGGGACTAATTCATAGAATCAACTAGGTTGGAAGACACCTCCAAGATCATCTACTCCAGCCTAGCACCCAGCCCTGTCCAACCAACCAGACCATGGCACTCAGTGCCAACCTAGCACCCAGCCCTGCCCAACCAACCAGACCATGGCACTCAGTGCCAACCTAGCACCCAGCCCTGCCCAACCAACCAGACCATGGCACTCAGTGCCAACCTAGCACCCAGCCCTAGCCAACAAGCCAGAGCATGGCAGTGAGTGCCAACCTGGCACCCAGCCCTAACCAACCAGCCAGAGCATGGCACTAAGTGCCAACCTAGCACCCAGCCCTGGCCAATCAGCTGGAGCATGGCACTAAGGGCCAACCTACCACCCAGCCCTGCCCAACCAACCAGACCATGGCACTAAGTGCCAACCTACACCCAGCCCTAGCCAGTTAACCAGGGCATGTCACTAAGTGCCCACCCAGCCCTAGCCAGTCAGCCAGAGCATGGCACTCAGTGCCCACCTAGCATCCAGCCCTGACCAACCAACCAGACCATGGCACTCAGTGCCAACCTAGCATCCAGCCCTGGCCTAGCAACCAGACCATGGCACTCAGTGCCAACCTAGCATCCAGCCCTGGCCTAGCAACCAGACCATGGCACTCAGTGCCAACCTAGCGCCCAGCCCTGTCCATCCAACCAGACCATGGCACTAAGTGCCCCATCCAGACTTTTCTTCCATGCCTCCAGGCACAGCAACTCCACCACCTCCCTGGGCAGCCCATTCCAATGCCAATCACTCCCTCTGGCAAGAAGACCACTGTGATTCTGGGCAAGCTGCTGTGGGTGCCCCTGCAGTGAGGGTTGGACTGGATGATATCCAGAGATCTCTTCCAACCCACTCCATGCTGTGACCATTCTGTGATGTATTCCACCAGAGCAGGGTTTTCCAGGAGCCTGTTTTGCAGCCAGTGTGGTTACTTCTTTTTATGTTGGTGTCTCTTACTGTCTACTAACTCACTTGACTTGATGCTTCCTGGTTTTTTTTTTCCTGGCCTTGGCCATTCATGTCCTCTTTGAAGCCTTCCCATGTGACAGAAGATCAGGGTGGATAAATTGGTTGCCTAAATTCCTGCCTGAAGCTCTGTGCTCATCAAAGCTAATAAGAAAATGGATCCACTGCAAACTTGGACGTGAGAAAACTGTGGATAAGATAAAAGTGCAGGTCCATAATGTCCTCCTGGAATTGTTTGTGTGTTAAATGATGGAGTATCAGGTCTAAGTGATTTGAAGTCTCACGTCATGAAGATTAAATGCTCTGTGTTCTTTAAGCTCTGTTTCAGTATTTAGAGTGCATTTATCACTGTCCTGTAGTGCTTAATGTGACTGCTGGAAGCAATTTGGAAGTGCTTGTTTATACAGTGAGTAAACTGGAAGTAAAACAATTTACTAGGGAGGAAAAAAAATGAGTCAGGAAGTCTGGAATAAGGCTCTAAGTTGTTTGATCAGGTTTTGAGCCTAGCAAGTTTCTTCTCTCAGAGGTCATTAGGAAAGTAGCTACTTGCTTAGAACTGCTGAGGTTGGAAGGAGATTTCTTGCCTAACCCAGGCTGGGTACCCTTCAGTGTTGGGTTCTTAAGGGTGTTGGCACTCCAGGTGTGGAATATGTGCAAGCAGGTAACAGAATCTCAGCATGGTTGGGTGATGAGGGTGGACAAACACTGGCATGTCCAGGGAGAATGTGTGCCTTAAGAGGAGTGTGGACTGCAGATCAAGGAAGGTTCCTCTCCCCATCTGCTCTGCCCTAATGGGGCCACATCTGAGCTACTGGGTCCAGTTTTGGGCTCCCCAGTTTTAGTTCTCCAATAGTTACTGGAGAGAGTCTAGCAGTGGCTACAAAGATGCTGAAGGGCCTGGAACATCTCTGAGAACCCTGGGGCTGTTGAGCCTGCAGAAGAGCAGTCCCAGAGGGGATCTGAGCAGTGCTCTGCAAGAGCTAAAGGACCTGTGGGGACCAAGAGGATGGGGCCAGACTCATGGTGCCCAGTAACTGGACAAAGAAGTGGACACAAACTGGAACTCAAAAGGTTCTATCTGAACAGGAGGAGGAACTTGTTTGGTGTGAGGGTGCTGGAGGCCTGGAGCAGGCTGCCCAGAGAGGTTGTGGAGTCTCCTTCTCTGGAGAGCTTCCAACCCCAGCTCAGTGTTGTGATCCCAGACAAGCTATTGTGGGTGCTCTGCTTTAGCAGGGGGGTTTGGACTGGGTGATCTCTATTTCTATGGGCAGGGTGTCACTGCCCATGGCAGGGGGGTTGGAACTAGATGATCCTTGTGGTCCCCTCCAACTCTGACTGATTCTATGTCCAGAGGTCCCTTTCTATCCCCACCATGCTGAGCTTTAGACATTCTGTGCTCTAGCTAGTATCTGTGAGGAGAAAGCTCTTCCCTGAGAGAGTGATTGGACACTGGAATGGGCTGCCCGGGGAGGTGGTGAAGTCGCCGTCCCTGGAGCTGTTCAAGGCAGGACTGGACGTGGCACTTGGTGCCATGGTCTGGCCTTGAGCTCTGTGCTAAAGGGTTGGACTTGATGATCTGTGAGGTCTCTTCCAACCCTGATGATGCTGTGATACTGTTCTCTGCTCGTTGTGCTCTCTTGCTGATTCTCCTCACACATCCTCCTCAAGAAGACTTCTGCTGTGTATCCCCTCATTCCCCTGGAGCTTGCTCATCACCACAATGGCAAGCTGAGATCCAGGAGGCAATCACAGCAAGAGATGAGCACTCCCCTGAGCCCCTTAGTTATCACCAACTATCAGGAGACCCCTACAAAGCACCTCACAGCCAGGCACAAGTCCACGTTACCAAAAGCTTGCTCTTCTGAGCACAGTTAGTGGAACTTACTCAGCAGTGCACCATTATTAATCACCTTGGTAATGTGTCTCCAGGAGCCACTTACTGGCTCTGCTGGCTTGGTGAGTTGTGTTGAAATGTAAACACTGCACTAACAGCCTTGGTGGTTTTAATTGCCTGGTTTCCTTTTTAATAACTTGGGTTAAGAGTTGAAGGCTGAGTGTAGGTGACAAGAGGAGTTTTGTAAGTCCCCCAGAGCAACAAATCATTGTAATCTCTTCTGATCCTCACTGGTGGTGCTGGGCATCCTCCTGCTTTTTAGAAATAATGAGGTTGTGTATAGGGTTAACACTCCTGGGGGAGTGACCCTGAACCTGACCCTAGGGGTCTTGGCCCCTCCTCAGGGGTGGGCCACACTCCAGGTGATGGTTAGCCCACTCCCCCCACTTCCTGTGGTATAAAAGACAGGAGCTTTCCTGCTTCTGGGTCTTTTTCTCTCTCTCTCTCTCACTTCGCTCCCCTGGTCGGGATTCGAACCTGAGTCTCCTGCATGGCAGGTGAGAATTCTACCACTGAGCAGCAGCATAACCACCAAGCTGACCAGGCTGCCCACATCTGCCAGATTGACCTGGACTGGAAGCACAAAGGTGAACTTAGGGTCAGGTTCAGGGTCACTCCCCCAGGAGTGTTAACCCTATACAGGTTGTTAAGTTCTTTGATGAGAAGTCTCTTTCAGTTACTCCTGATTTTACTATCTGCTTACTTGAAACACACTCAGCCTCCTTGGCAACCCCCACACCTCTTTTTGTTCTCCCTAGGTTGTTTTGTCATTGCTCTGAGGGCATCATCTTGAGTCTTCTATTTATTTCTTCTGTTTCCTTGAGAAATCATAGACTGGAATGAAGTCAGTGCTCCACCTGCCCTGAGTCAGACTCTCTGCCACAGTGGTGACTTTAGTCAAGCTTTTCCACAGCTCTCTGTTCCTTCTAACCACAGAATGGTTTAGGTTGGAAGGGACCTCAAGGATCAGCCAGTTCCAACCCCCTGCCATAGGCAGGGACTCCTCCCACTAGAACAGGTTGCTCAAGGCCTCATCTAACCTGGCCCTGAGCACCTCCAGGGAGGTTGTGGAGCACAGAAGCATCCAATGTGATCAAAGATCACATTGGGTGCTTCTGTGCTCCACAACCTCCCTAGGCAACCTGTGCCAATGTCTCACCACCCTCACTGCAAACAACCCTTTCCTAACATCCAGTTTCAATCTCCCCTCTGCCACTTCAAACCCATTTCCCCTTGCCCTGCCATTCCAAGACCTTGTCACTAGTTCCTCCCCAGCCTTCCTGTAGGTCCCCTTCAGATACTGGAAGGCCACTCCAAGGTCTCCTCCAAGCCTTCTCTTCTCCAGGCTGCAGAGCCCCAACTCTTGTAGCCTGTCCTCAGAGCAGAGCTGCTGCAGCCCTCTGAGCATCCTCGTGGCTCTCCTCTGGACTTGCTCCAACAGTTCCATGTCCTGCTTGTGTTGGGGGCTCCAGAACTGCACCCAGCACTCCAGGTGGGGTCTGAGGAGAGCAGAGCCAAGGGGCAGAATCCCCTCCCTTGCCCTGCTGCCCACACTGCTCTTGCTGCAGCCCAGCACAGGGTTGTGTCTGGGCTGCACTCACACTGCAGGCTCCTGTTGAGCTTTTCCTCACCCCACACCCCCAGGTCCTTCAGTGCATCAAATCTATCTATAGGCCTCTTGTAAAATCTGGGCATCACAGAACATCAGCATTGTGGAGGTTGGAAGGGACCTCTGGGCATCATCCAGTCTAATCCCTCTGCTAAAGCAGGGCACCCACAGCAGCTTGCCCAGGATCACAATGCCCAGCTGGGGTTGGAAGTTCTCCAGAAGAGACTCCACAACCTCTTTGGGCCTCCAGCACCCTCACACCAAACAAGTTTCTTCTCATTTTCAGGTGCAGTCTCCTGGGTTCCAGTTTGTGCCTCTTTGTCCTTGTCCTGTTGCTGGGCATCACTGAGCAGAGTCTGGCCCCATCCTCTTGCCCCCATCCTTTGTCTCTTGCTGAGCATTGCTCAACTCCCCTCTGGGGCTGCACTTCTTCAGGCTCTCAGCCTATTGCTCCTCACAGAGCTGCTCCAGGCCCCTCAGCAGCTTTGTAGCTTCTGCTGGACTCTCTCCAGTATTTCCCTGTCTCCCTTGGACTGGGGAGCCCAGAACTGCACCCAGTTCTCCAGCTGTGACCTCAGTAGGGCAGAGTAAAGGGAGAGGAGAACCTCTCTCCAGCAGGTCTCTGCCTCTCTGGGGAGCCCCAAACTGAACACAGTACTCCAGGTGTGGTCTCACCAGGACAGAGTAGAGGAGGACAAGAACCTCCCTTGACCTGCTGGCTACACTGCTCTCTATGAACACCAGCATCATTTTCCTCTTGGTTTCCAGTGTTAGAAGTCTTGATAACTACTAGTGCAGAGCTTGAGCTTGCCTCTTTGAGAACTGCTGCCTTTGCTTGGGGGTGAGTGAAGTGGCTCTGACTGCTTCCATCTGGAAGCTGACTCACAGATTCATGGCATCACTCTCGTAGTCCTTAGCTGGTTTAAAATGTTAGCACTTGAAGCACAGTCCTTGCTGCTCAGACAGTAATATACTCATTCTCTCCAGGATCCCTGGCCTTCTGTGCTCTCTGCTTTTGCCCTTGGGTTACAAGCAGCTGACCAAAATGCTTTTTGGAGGGCTTTTTCACCATAGAATTATCAGGCTTGGAAGTGACCCCAAGGCTCATCCAGCTCTAACCTCCCTGCCATGGGTAAGGACACCTCACACTAGATCAGGTTGCTCAGATCCACATCCAGCCTGGTCTTAAACACCTCCCCTGCCAGTCTGTCACCACCCTCACATTGAAGAACTTCTTCCTTACATTTTTAGTTGACTTCTGCTATGCCAGTGCCATATCTTGCCTGCTCACCACATCCCTGATGATCTCTGAGCAAAGAAGTGTTCTAGGAATGTTTTGTTCATAAAATGGTTTGGCTTGGAAGGGATCTTAAAGATAATCCAGTTCCAAACCTGCTGCCACAGGCAAGGACACCTTGCACTAACCCAGGCTGCTAAAGGTCTCATCCAACCTGGCCTCGAACATCTTCAGGGAGGGGACATCCACAGTCACCCTGGACAAACCTGTTCCAGTGTCCTGTCACCCTGACTGGCAAGAATTTCTTCCTAATTTCCAGTCTCAATCTGCTTTCCTACCTGTCACAGGATGTCAGGGCTTGGAAGGGACCTAAAGAGATCATTGAGCCCAACCTCCCTGCCAGAGCAGGACCATCCAGTCTAGCTCAGGTCACACAGGAACACATTCAGACAGGCCTTGAAAGGCTCCAAAGAAGGAGACTCCACAACCTCCCTGGGCAGCCTGTGCCAGGGCTCTGGGACCCTTATGGTAAAGAAGTTCCCCCTTGTGTTGATGTGGAGCCTCCTGTGCTGCAGCTTCCATCCATTGCTGCTTGTCCTATCCCAGGGAGCAGTGAGCAGAGCCTGTCCCCCGCTCCTGACCCCCAGACATTTATCAAATCCCCTCTCAGTCTTCTCTTCTCCAGACTAAACAGTCCCAAGTCCCTCAGCCTTCCCTCATCAGGCAGTGCTGCAGTCCTCCATCATCCTCCTAGCCCTCTGCTGGACCTTCTCCAGCAAATCCCTGTCCCCCTGAAACTGGGGAGCCCAAAACTGAAGGCAGTACTCAGGATGAGGTCTCAGCAGGGCAGAGTAGAGGGGGGAGGAGAACCTCCCTTGGTCTGCTGAACACACTCTGCCTAATACACCCCAGGACCCCATTGGCCTTCTTGGCCACAAGGGCACATTGCTGTGCCATACTTGTTACCCACCAGCACTCCCAGCTCCTGTCACTGGTGGAAACTCTCCTTGACCGTGTTTTTGAGCATCCATCAGTGGAGATGGAGGAGGAGTGGGGAGGAAATGGCAGCCAACAGAGCTTGGAGCTCTTGAGAGTTGCATGGTTCCTGGAATTTGCTGCCCAGGCTTTACAAGAAGAGGGTTGTCCTCATTAAACAGACAGACTGGCTTCCTGCAACACCCTTTCAGCTGCAGCTTGGGCTTGTATTATTTGATTTCCCCCCCCCCCCCCCCCTTCCCTTTTTGTTCTGTGAGGTATTCTGGAAACTCTGGAAGATGTTTTTAATTGACTACTTCTTTCTTTTTCTTTCCTCTTGTGGTTTAACTGCATGTCATAGTTGGCAGCTCGTTCTCTTCTAAACAGCATTGATCTGGTAATAATGGTTGGCTGTGAAGTGTTGCTCAAGTGCCCTCTCTTTCACAGGGTCTAGCACACACACACACAGAGGGAACAGACTTCAGTTGGTGGTAGTGCAGCATTTGAATGCTTCTGTTGCTTGCTGGTGTGGTCAGTGGAGTTGGGAATCCAGCATTTCAGGAACAGGCTGGGAATTCTTCAGTCTGGAGGAGAGAAGGATTTGAGGAGACCTTGGAGTGGCCTTCCAGTATCTGAAGGGAGCTACAGGAAGGCTGGGGAGGGACTAGTGACAAGGTCTTGTAATGGCAGGGCAAGGGGAAATGGGTTTGAAGTGGCAGAGGGGAGATTGAAACTGGCTGTTAGGGAAGGGTTGTTTGCAGTGAGGGTGGTGAGACACTGGCACAGGTTGCCCAGGGAGGTTGTGGAGCACAGAAGCACCCAGTGTGATCTCCTCTGCAGAGCTTCCGACCCCAGCTGGGCATTGTGACCCTGGGCAAGCTGCTGTGGGTGCCCTGCTTTGGCAGAGGGATTAGACTGGATGATGCCCAGAGGTCCCTTCTAACCCCCACAATGCTGAGGTTCTGTGATGTTCAGATTTTACAAGAGGCCTGATCAGTTTTGCCTGCAGTGTGAGTGCAGCCCAGACAGCAATCCTGTGCTGGGCTGCAGCCAGAGCAGTGTGGGCAGCAGGGCAAGGGAGGGGATTCTGCCCCTTGGCTCTGCTCTCCTCAGATCCCACCTGGAGTGCTGGGTGCAGTTCTGGAGCCTCCAGCACAAGAAGGACATGGAACTGTTGCAGCCAGTGCAGAGGAAGCTACAAGGATGCTCAGAGGACTGCAGCAGCTCTGCTGTGAGGACAGGCTGAGAGAATTGGGGCTCTTCAGCCTGGAGAATAGAAAGCTTGGAGGAGACCTTGGAGTGGCCTTGCAGTATCTGAAGGGGGCTACAGGAAAGCTGGGGAGGGACTAGTGACAAGGTCTGGGCATGACAGGACAAGGGGGAATGGGTTTGAAGTGGCAGAGGGGAGATTGAAACTGGCTGTTAGGAAAGGGTTGTTTGCAGTGAGGGTGGTGAGACACTGGCACAGGTTGCCCAGGGAGGTTGTGGAGCACAGAAGCACCCAATGTGATCACAGAAACCCAAACCAACCTCCCTGTTGGTGTTCAGGGCCAGGTTGAACGAGGCCTTGAGCAACCTGTTGTAGTGGGAAGTGTCCCTGCCTGTGGCAGGGGCTTGGAACTGGCTGATCCTTGAGGTCCCTTCCAACCTAAACCATTCTATAACGAGGTCACCTTTTCCCTCTCTATCTGAGGAGAAGCACATTGAGAGCATCTGGAAAAGATACCCCCCCCAAAGTATTACATCACCAAGGATGAATGAAAAACTCTTTGGGTCTTTCTCTTTGCAGGAGTTGAAGGCTCTGGTGGCCCAGCACAACCTGAGTGCTTCTCAGCAACCCAGCAGCTCCCGCAGCCAGCTGCCAGGCAGCCTCCCCTCCAGCCAAAGCCAGCGCAAGTACCACTTGGAAAAGGTTTTTCTGGTGTCTCAGAGTGGGAACTGCAGAGTGATGACCTACTGCGACCCCCTGAGCTGCCTCGTGGTGTCAGCACCTTCTCCACAGTCAACTTTGATTCCTGGTAATGAAGCAAGTCAAGATTTGGGGGGGGTTCACACAGGAAAGTTCCGAGTGTTTTGTGCTGGACCTTTGTGTGTGCCTTGTAACTTGAGACTACTTGTGCAGGGCTGTGGGGTGTGGAGAAGAGCAGCCCCAGAGGGGATCTGAGCAATGCTCAGTAGGAGATTAAGGGAGGTGGGGCAAGAGAATGGGGCTAGACTCTGCTGAGTGGTGCCCAGTGACAGGATAAGGACAGCAGCACAAACTGGAATCCAGGAATTGCCACCTGAAGACAAGGAGGAGCATTGGTGGGAGGGTGCTGGAGGCCTGGAACAGGCTGGCCAGGGAGGATGTGGAGTCTCCTTCTCTGCAGAGCTTCCAACCCCACCTGGCCACTGTGATCTTGGCCAAGCTGCTGTGGGTGCCCTGCTCTAGCAATGGGCTTGGTCTGGATGATCTCCAGTTGCACTGGTAGCTTCTGTCTAGCAAGGTGGCTTGCTTCCCTGGCACCTCCATGGCACCTTCCCAGCAGAGGGTCTCTGGCCCTGCTGTTGAAGTGCCACATCCAAAGGGAGGTAAAAGGAGTGTCTGGACCTTGTGAAGGTTGTTCTGCTGAGAGGATCAGGAAGCAGTGCAGCAGGGCCTGCAGAGGAGCTCTGCTGGGGGGACAGGGCAGCAGCAGGGCCTGCAGAGGAGCTCTGCTGGGGGAGCAGGGCCTGCAGAGGAGCTCTGCTGGGGGAGCAGGGCAGCAGCAGGGCCTGCAGAGGAGCTCTGCTGGGGGAGCAGGGCAGCAGCAGGGCCTGCAGAGGAGCTCTGCTGGGGGAGCAGGGCAGCAACAGGGCCTGCAGAGGAGCTCTGCTGGGGGAGCAGGGCAGCAGCAGGGCCTGCAGAGGAGCTCTGCTGGGGGAGCAGGGCAGCAGCAGGGCCTGCAGAGGAGCTCTGCTGGGGGAGCAGGGCAGCAGCAGGGCCTGCAGAGGAGCTCTGCTGGGGGAGCAGGGCAGCAGCAGGGCCTGCAGAGGAGCTCTGCTGGGGGAGCAGGGCAGCAGCAGGGCCTGCAGAGGAGCTCACAGTGCTTGAGAGGCAAACATTGCTCCCCCCATTGTAAGGGCAGCAGGTTTTTAAGACACAGAAAACCACAGAAACCCAAAACCAATCTATTTTGAACAAGGAATGCTAGGAGCATCCTGTCAGGATGTAGGAAGCCAGAGTCCTTGCAGCCTTGCTTTTTGGTCTCACAGCCTGGGGCAAGTGACCTGGCTTGGGGATCAGTGCCAACTTGCTTTGTCAATGAAGTAAATGCAGCATCAGGAGGCTGAGTAAGTTTATTTGCTAAGTGCTTTCTGAACGATGAACCTTTATTTGTTTAATGGTTTGGAGATTAATATGCCCTTTATCTAGACATAACAAAATTGTTTCCTGCATTCAACTGACCTTAATGGTTTTTTTTGTTCTGGCTTATGGTGCCAGGGAATGAATCCCTGAATGGAGGCTTTGTGGTGGCTCTTGTAGGCAGAGGGTTTAAGTTCACCTGTACCCATTGTCTGCAGTGGTGTTTGCTGTTTTAAATAGCTCTGTAATGCTGCTGGGAGGTTATCTCAACAAGAATGACTTCGAAGCAACTCCCTCAAGAGCAGCAGGCTATTGTGACAGGAATTGAAAGGCTCTCCCTGGCTGGGATCCATAAGGATTTAGCCCTGTTCAGCTAAAGAACAACTCAGAGCAGTTCTATAGAAGAGCAAATCACAGAGAGGTTGACATTGGTTGGTTGGCCAGGGCTGGGTGCTAGGTTGGCACTGAGTGCCATGGTCTAGTTGCTTGGCTAGGGCTGGGTGCTAGGTTGGCACTTAGTGCTGTGGTCTGGTTGCTTGGCTAGGGCTGGGTGCTAGGTTGGCACTTAGTGCTGTGGTCTGGTTGCTTGGGCAGGGCTGGGTGCTAGGTTGGCACTGAGCGCCATGGTCTGGTTGATTGGGCAGGGCTGGGTGCTAGGTTGGCACTTAGTGCCATGGTGTGGTTGATTGGGCAGGGCTGGGTGCTAGGTTGGCACTGAGTGCCATGCTCTGGTTGCTTGGGCAGGGCTGGGTGCTAGGTTGGCCTGGCTGAGCTTGGAGGTCTCTTCCAACCTGGTTGCTTCTGTGATTCCAGAGATCAAGTCCAACTCCACTGCCAAGGCAGGGTCACCTCAGGCAGGTCACACAGGAATGCATCCAGACAGGTCTTGGTAGTCACTAGAGAAGGAGGCTCCATGACCTCTCTGGGCAGCCTGCTCCAGTGCTCCAACACCCTCACACCAAAGTTTCTCCTCGCCTTCAGATGGAACCTCCTGAGTTCCAGTTTGTGCTCATTGCCCCTTTTCCTGTCACTGGCACCACTTAGAGAAGCCTGCAACTTGTGCCTTGGCCCCCACCCCTCAGGTATTTACAGACATTGACCAGATCCCCTCTCAGACTTCTCCTCTCCAGGCTAAGCAGCCCCAGGGCTGTCAGCCTTTCTTCACAGCAGAGAGGTTCCAGTCCCTTCCTCATAGCCTCTGTTGGGCTCTCTCTAGCAGATGCCTCTCTCTGGAACTGAGGAGCCCAGAACTGGACCCAGTACCCCAGGTGTGGTCCCACCAGGACAGAGTAGAGGGGAAGAACAACCTCTCTAGCCCTGCTGGCCACACTTTTCTTGATGCACCCCAGGATGCCATTGGCCCTCTTGGCCATGAGGGCACATTGCTGTCCATCAAGAACATGCTGCCCACCAGTACTCCAAGGTCTTTCTCCACGGAGCTGCTTTCCATCAGGACTACCTCTTGCCTGTCCTGGTGCCTGGTGTTGTTCCTCCCCAGATGCAGGACTCTGCACTGCTCCTTACTGGCTTCATTGAGCTTCCCCTTAGCCAAATTTGCACCCATTCATCCCACCACAGGCACTGCAGTTGTGCCATCCCATTGCTGGTTTCTACATGTGTGCTGCTTCTCCCTAAGCTGCCTTTGTCCTTCTCCTGGGACAGGTTGTGGTGTGAAGATGATGAGTGTGGCCAGCCTGAAGAGCAGTCAGTACATCCCCATCCACAGCAAACAGATTCGGGGGCTGGATTTCGGCCGGCGGTCGGACGGCTTGCTGCTCTCTGGTGCTCTGGACAACACCCTCAAACTCACCAGGTGAGCTTTGCTGCAGGCAGCAACCTGCCCCAGACCACTCTCAATAGCTACAAGGGACTGGATTGCATTTTGTTCTGCCTTACTTGGAAGCATCTCGCAGTGCTTGCTCCTCTGCTTTCCAAAAGAGGCTGCAAAGAGGGCATCAAGTCTGTGTGTGGGAACTAACAGAGGGGAAGACTTGTTAATCATAGAATCAACCAGGTTGGAAGAGACCTCCAAGATCATCCAGTCCAACCTATCCCTCAGCCCTAGCCAGTCAACTAGACCATGGCACTAAGTGCCTCATCCAGTCTTTTCTTGAAGACCTCCAGGGACGGTGTCTCCACCACCTCCCTGGGCAGCCCATTCCAATGCTTTCATATCTTAGAGTCCTCAGCACAGGACAGACAGTCCTGGAGAGATATCATCTGAGGATTGGAAGGCCTCTGCTGTGAAGCCAGGCAAGCAGAGTTGGGGTTGTTCAGCCTGAAGAAGAATAGACTCCAGGAGACCTCCTGGTGGCCTTTCAGTGTTACAAGGGACCTCTAAGAAAACTGAGGACAGACTTTTGGGCAGGTCCTGTTGGAACAGGCCAAGGGGTGATGATTTGTACTGGAAGAGGGAGATTTAGACTAAACAGTAGGAGGAAATGTTTGACACTGAAGGTGGGGGGATGCATGCCCAGAGAGGTGATATATGCTCTATTCCAGGTCAGGTTTGAGGCTGTGAGCAACCTGCTCTGGTTGCAGATGTCTCTGCTGACTGCAGTGAGGTTGGACTGGATGAGCTTTGAAGGTTTCTTCCCACCCAGAGCATTCCATGATTGTATGATCAAGTTTTAGGTGGAGGTGTAGCAAGACTACCTGCCTGTGATACCTTTGCTGTAGAAAGTCCCTGCAAAAGAAGCAATTCAGCACAACTTGGCCCAGTTATACTGAGAACAAAAGTTTCATGATGCAGAGGATGAAGAATTTGCTGTCTGCTTGGCTTTGTGTTAGTGCAGGGAGATGTAGAACATGGGAACTGCTCTGGCCTCAAACAGAAAGAAAGGGAGTTCAGATTGAACCATAAAATGGTTTAAATTGGAAGGGACCTCAAGGATCAGCCAGTTCCAACCCCCTGCCATAGGCAGGGACACCTCTCACTACAACAGGTTGCTCAAGGCCTCATCCAATCTGGCTTTGAACACCTCCAGGGAGGTTGTGGAGAGAGGCCAATAGAGGGGTATGAGGATGATGAGGGGACTGGAGGGCATGGTTGATGAGGAGAGGCTGAGGGACCTGGGGCTGCTTAGTCTGGAGAAGAGAAGACTTAGAGGGGATTTGATCAATGTTTATAAGTATCTGGGGGCTGGGGGTCAGAAGCTGGGGGACAGGCTCTGCTCACTGCTCCCTGGGGTAGGACAAGGAGCAATGGGTGTAAGTTGCAGCAAAAGAGGTTCCAGCTCAACACAAGGGAGAACTTCTTTACTGTAAGTGTCCCAGAACACTGGCACAGGCTGCCCAGGGAGGCTGTGGGGTCTCCTCCTCTGGAGCCTTTCCAGGCCTGTCTGGATGCATTCCTCTGTGATCTGTGTTAGATTGTATTGCCCTGCTGTGGCAGGGAGGTTGGACTGGTGATCTGCTTGTGTCCCTTCCAACCCTTAACATCCTGTGAGCCTGTGATCCTGTCAGTTTCTAAAGCCTTAACCCTCCAAATGTGCTCTCAGTTGCCTTCACCCTGCTCATTGCTCTTGCTTTAATCCCACTTCTTTTGAGGCATCAGCACTGCTCCTCTGGGGCAGGAGTAGAGAGACCATGAAGGAGAGATGCAATCTGAAGAGAGGAGCCTGTGATCTCAGGGAGATGTGATAGGATGAGATTACACCAGAGTCCCTTCTAAGCAATTCCAGAAAAATAGCAGAGCTTTCCCTTTCCAGTAAGGCAGCCAGGAGCCTGCTCTGGCCTTTTCTTGCCCAGTCTCCAAAGACCAATCTGGGAAAAGGAAGCATTGCTCTGAGTTAGAAATCCCTTGACAATATCCCAGTGATTGTTCTGCCTTGGGTTCTTCCAGATCCATGTCTGAGGCAAAGGAGGAGTTAATGCACAAATCCAAGGAGACCTGCTTCTGTCTGAAGGCCCAGAGAAGCTGGATGTGTTTGCCTTTGAGTGTGCTGTTTTCTCCTCGGTGGGTGGTGGTGTGCTGGGCCCAATGCTTTGCTTTTCTCCTGCAGCTTGACAACAAACACCGTGGTGCAGACATACAACGCTGGCCGTCCTGTCTGGAGCTGCTGCTGGTGTCTTGATGACACAAACTATGTCTATGCTGGCTTGGTCAATGGCTCCATCATGATCTATGACCTGAGAGACACAAGCTCTCACGTCCAGGAACTGGTCCCTCAGAAGTCCAGGTATGGTGTAAGGACTTTTCAATCCTCTCAGCTTTGCTAATGTGCACAAGAGCTAAGTGTAGCTTCTTCCCTAGGTCACACAACAGTTGGAAGAGTTGAAACTGGTGGATGTGAGTCTCTGTGTTCCAAAATGCAAACTGAGCACGGGTGGGGGAAGTTTCTCTCAAGGTTGTATCACTTAGGACCTGAGGGCTTGGCCTCTGCATCTTTTTAAGGCAGAGAGTGGTCAGACACTCCCAGCCTGAGCAGGTCTGACTTTGTTTTGGAGCTGGGTTTAATGTTTGACTTGCAAAGGACAAGTGGCAGAAGTGTGACATGTTTGGAGCTTCCATCTCATAGAATGGGTTAGATCTTAAAGACCATTGAGTCTAACCCCCAGCTACAGGCAGAGATGTCTTCAACTAGACCAGGTTGCTCAGGGCTCCCCAGCTTGGCTTTGAACAGGGATGGAGCCTCCACAGTTTCCCTGAGCAACCTGTTCCAGTGCCTCACCACCTTCATGGTGAAGAATTTCCTCCTGATGTCTGATCTAAATCCAGTTTCTTCCAGTTTGAAGCCATCTCTCCTACTCAGAGAACCAAACACTGATTTACATCTCTCTGATGTGTGCTGATGCCTCTTTAAATCATGAGGCTCAGTAATGAAGTTGAATTTCCTTTGCTCTGGACAAACCTCTTGGGGGATCAGTGCTTGAAGAACCATTTTGTAGCCCACTTAGGTACCATGGACTAGTACTTAAAGGGTGGTTGCCAGGAGGATGGAGACATCCTTTTTCCAAGGAGATCCATAGACAAGACAAGAGGTGATGGGAATAAGTTCCTGCTAGGAAGTCCAGAATGAAAAGGCTTCCCCATGAGCACAAGCAGACACTGGAATCATCTCCCTGGGGAAGCATTGAGTCCTCTCCACTGGACAGTGAAGACTCAGCTTGCCAGGGTGCTGGGCCAGCTCACCTCATCTACACTGTTACCTAGAAGGGTTGGCTCAGATGATCCTTGGGGTCTCTTCCAACCTGATGTTCTGTGCTAGGTCCTGTCTGTGTGGTTGGAGAGCCACGCGGGCAGAGATGGGCAGCACGGCCGCGGCTGGCACCGCTGACTCTTGCCCGTCCCACTTTCAGGTGCCCCATGGTATCGCTCTCCTACCTGCCCAGGATGGCTTCAGCATCGCTGCCTCATGGTGGGATATTAGCTGGGACCTTGGAAGGAGCTTGCTTTTGGGAACAGAAGGATGGCAGCTCCTACCGGCCCCACTACCTGCCCCTGGAGCCCGGCGGCTGCATCGACGTTCAGACCGAGGTCACCACACGCCACTGCCTCGTCACCTACCGGCCCAGTACGTAACGCTGGGCACCTGCAGCCAGCTGCACGCTGCCCCTCTGCCTTCTGCTCTGCAGGATCACAGGATGTACACCACACCTCGAGTGCTGCATCCAGTTTTGGTCAGCGCAGTGCTGAAGGGACACTGAGCTGCTGGAGCGGGTGCAGAGGAGGGTGGAGAGAGGTCTGGCAAACATGACCTGTGAGGAGCGGCTGAGGGAGCTGGGGGTGTTGAGTCTAGAGAAGAGGAGGCTGAGAGGGGACCTTATTGCCCTCTGCAGCTACCTAAAAGGAGGTTGTAGTGAGGCTGGAGCTGATCTCTCAAATTACTAATGACAGGACAAGAGGAAATGGCCTCAAGTTGCATCAGGGGAGGTTTAGGTTGGATGTTGGGAGGAAGTTCTTTGCTGAGCAGGTGGTCAGGCGCTGGAACAGGCTGCCCAGGCAGGTGGTGCAGTCCCCATCCCTGGAGGTGTTTAAGAGGAGAGTGGCTGTGGTGCTTGAGGCTGTGGTCTAGTGATGAAGGATGCTGGAATGAAGGTTGGACTGGATGATCCTGGTGCTCTTTTCCAACCATAGCAATTCCTAGTGCTTAGATGTTGTGCTGAGGGATTTGGTTTAGTCAAGGACCTGGCAGTGTGAAACTAATGATTGGACTCGGAGCTTGAAGGCTTGAGGAGGCTTTTCCAATCTAAGAGATTCTGTATGTTAGGAGTCCACAGAGGTCTTTGAGGCCAACCCCTCTGCCACAATAGGTCCAGAGAATCTAGCACAGGTTGCACAGGAACACATCCAGACAGGGCAGGAAAGGCTCCAGAGGAGACTCCACAACCTCTCTGGGCAGCCTGTGCCAGGGCTCTGTGAGTCTTACAGTAAGGAGCTTTTCCTTATGTTGAGGTGGAACCTCCTGTGCTGCAGTTTCCATCCATTGCCCCTTGTTCTATCCCAGGGCACAAGTGAGCCAGAGGCTGTCCCTGTGCTTTCCTTCCTGGCCTCAGCTCTCAGGTACTTATATGCATTGATTAGATCCCCTCTCAGTCTTCTCTTCTGCAGGCTAAAAAGCCTCAGGTCCTTCAGTTCTACAGCGGCCTCAGTGCTGAGGGCACAGCAGAGGGGTCGGAACTGCCCTAGCCAGGGCAAGGAGTGTCTGTCTACACAAGGTTTCAAAACTGGCCAAGGGCAAAAGAGGGCAGCTGTAGGGTGCTGGTGTTTGATTCTGCTCTTGTGAGACCCCCACCTCAAGTACCACGTCCAGTTCTGGCCTTCCTACCATAAGAAGGCTATGGAATTGTTGGGAGTGAGGCCAGAGGAGGCTACAAAGATGACCCAGGGCCTGGCACAGCTCTGCTGTGAAGGTAGGCAGAGGGAGCTGTATGTATTCAGCCTGGAAAAGACTCTGGGGGGAACCTTAGGGCTGCCCTCCAGTATCTGAAGGGGGTCCTGCAGGAAGGCTGCAGAGAGATTTTTTTCCTGTGGGTGTCTAGAGACAGGCCAAGGGGGAATGGTTTGAAGATGAGAGAGAACAGGGTTAGACTGGAGCTGAGGAAGGAGCTCTTCAGAATGAGGGTGGTGAGACCAGAACAAGTTACCCAGGGAGGTTATGGATGCTCCCTCCCTGAAAGACTTGAAGGCCAGGTTGGATGAGACCTTGAGCAACCAAGTCTAGTTGAGAGCCCCGTGGCAGGGGGGTTGGAGTAGATGATCTCTGAGCTCCTTTCCAACCTGAGCCCTTCTGTGATTCCTACAGTTACAACTTGCCTGCAGTCCAGTTTGCCTGAGGTTCCCTTTGCATTTCCCCCCCTTGCAGGTAAAAGTAACCCATGCATGCGTTGTGTGATGATGGAGCTGACCAGCAGGCCGCCGACAGAGGGCCCTGAGGATGTGATCTGTTCTTCTAACCCCGTGCAGACGTTCAGTGCTGGGCCCACCTGCAAGCTGCTGACCAAGAATGCCATTTTCCAGAGCCCAGAGGATGATGGCAGCGTCTTCGTGTGTGCCGGAGATCAGGCATCTAACTCCGCCCTGGTACCTCTCCTCTTCTTCCTTCTGGGGTGCTGCAGCTCTTGGGAATTCACCAGGCACAGCATCAGGGTGTTTTGGTGGCAGTGGTGATTGTGAGGGGTGGCTGCAGGTGCTTTGGGGAAGGTTAAGGAAGCTGAGGAGAAGGCTTCAGGTGGAAAAGCAGGTGCACAAGAGGCTCAGGAGTCAGGCTGATGTGGTGCTGGGATTGGTGAAGACCATCCAAGCAGGCTGTGGAAGTAGAGAAAGGGTTCTGTGAGTAACAGGAGGAAAGTTTTTAGGGAGGAAGCTCAGTTTTGGATGGGAGGGGAGAAGTCCAAAGTCTCTGACCTCGTCTGTCCTGCAGCTCTGGGATGCCGGCAGCGGTTCCTTGCTGCAGAAGCTTCAGGCTGACCTGCTCGTGATGGACATCTGCCCCTTGGAAGTGAACCAGACTCACCTCCTGGCTACCCTGACTGAGAACACGGTGAGGCTCTACAAGTGGCAATGAACTGAGGTCCCCGTGGCTGCCAACAGAGGCTTTCCACACGTGCTGCTGATCAACCCTCCCCCACTGCTCAGCCCCAGGCTCTGCTGTCCTGCACCACTGCTTCCAGGAGACAGGAACCACTACAGCACCTTTCTGGCAGAGGGCAGGACCTGGGATGTGCTGGTGTCTGGAGCAATTCCCTCCTTCCATCTTCCTCTTTAGACCTGCACTTAACTTCTTTGGCCAATTCTCCTCAGCAAACTGCTTGAGCTGCCTCAGCGCAGCAGCAGATCTTGGGCTGCCTCCAGTGGGTGTTGCCACAGCCTTTTTCCAGCATGAACTGACCTCAGGGGCTTGCAAATCTCTTCTGAGGATAAACAACACGACAGGAACTTGAAGACCTGGCACACTCCATGCTGTGAGTCCTGGGTGGTGAGAAGGTGGCAATGCCAGCACCTCGCTTGCAGGGCCAGCACTTGGTGTAAGGCCAAGTTCACTGCTTTTAGGGATCATGCTCCACCACCTCCTGAAGCTGTGGGATCAGTCAGCAGTTAGTCCCTGGTGAGCACAGACTCTGTCTGGTGGCCATGGAGAGAGCAGGTTCAAAAAACCTACAAAGAATCTCTTTTTTGTTTGTTTCTTTTATTTTCAGGGTTGAGTTATTTTTTTTTGCCACAAGCATATAATTTGCACTAAAATTCCCTTCATCCTCTGCTGTTTCCTTCCACTTCTCTCTCTTCCCACAAGCAAACTTTGAACAGTTTGATTGTGGGAAATGAAACTATAGAAGTAGAGGTGAAGAGGAGGGGATGGTTCTGCCTGGCTGCTAAATCTGTGATGTCCTTCCTTAAGGACAAGATGTACCTGTTGGGGGTGGTTTGGGTTTGTTTTCCCCCCTCTTTTGAACTGATGGAAGCTCAGGGGTTTCATCTTGCTTTCACTGGCTTTCTACCTTCCTCAAATCCCAGTTACCAGCCCCAGAGACACCCCAGATGGGTTTCTGTGCTGTGGGCTTGCTGATTTGTGTTTATCTGAGCCCCTGGGGTGGGACCAAGAGTCAGGGGATGTGTCTTGGCCACCCTAAATCTACCGAGGGCTGTGAGAAGGTTTCTATCTCCAGGTCAGATCATGAAGTAGGACTTTGGGTTTTGTTTTTATCTTGATTAAAAAGCAAACCCAGAAGGATGCTGAGAGCTTCAAGAGGAGTTTCTCTGTGCTGGAGATGTGGCCCCAGGCACAGCTTTGCCTCTGGCTGTGGTCAGCACTCATCCAGTTTAGACTGAGTGTGCCACTGCCACCACACCCTGAGGTTCTGACATCTGAGGTCTGCACAGGAGGATCCTGTTTGTCTTCAGTCTTAAAGAGGAAAGTCAGAAGATTTCAGCTCAACTTTATATATACTTTTTTTTTTTTCTTCAGGACAGTATTTTTGTTCTTATATTTTTATATGCAGTTCAAAATAAAGCATTTTTAGTGCTCAGCTGGAAGTGCTCTGCTTTGGGAACACACCTGAGTGACACAACACTGCACACCTTGTGAACGTGGACAAGCAGCCCTGAGTGCAGGGAAGGTTTTTCTCATGCTTTAGGGTGTTTCATGCTGAGCTTCAGACTGTAGTGGAAGCTTTTAAGTGACTGAAGAATCCTCATTGAGCTGTGCTGCTCTGATCAGGTGAGAAGGGAAAGGACTGAGCCAAGTCAGGCTCTGCACCACCACTATCCTTTTAACTGGACATAAACTCATCAATGTGAGAAGTTTTTGTGTTTCAAACACCATCAGGAACCCCAATTGGTTAGAAAGAGCAATGCTGTGAGGTCAGTCCCAGGCTGGCTGCAGAGTGGGTTGAGAGCAGCCCTAAAGAAAAAGCCTGGGGGGTGTTGGTTGCTGAGCAGCTCCTCAGGAGCCAGCAGTGCCCTCATGCAGCCCAGCAGGCAGCTGTGTGCTGGCTGCAGCCAGAGGAGTGTGGGCAGCAGGGCAAGAGGGGATTGTGCCCCTTGGCTCTGCTCTGCTCAGACCCCACCTCTAATCCTGCCTTCAGCTCTGCTGTCCCCAGCAGAAGAGCACAGAGCTGCTGGAGTGAGGCCAGAGGAGGCCACAAGGATGATCCTAGGGCTGGAGCAGCTCTGCTGTGAGGGCAGGCTGAGGGAGCTGGGGGTGTGCAGCCTGGGAAAGACTTGGGGGACCTTTAGAACTGCCTTCCAGTGCCTGAAGGGTTCCTTCAGGACGGCTGCAGAGAGACTTTTGCTAAAGGTGTCTAGGGACAGGCCAAAGGGGAATGGTTTGAAGCTTGAGGGTGAGCAGATTTGAGCTGAGGAAGAAGTTCTTCAGTACAAAGTTGGTGAGACTCTGGAACAGGCTGTCCAGGGAGGTTGTGGATGCCTCCTCCCTGGGAGTCTTCAAGGCCAGGCTGAATGAGCCTCTAAGCTACCCTATCTAGTTGAAGTGTTCCCCTGCCCATGTCAGGGAGCTCAGAGATCATCTCCTCCAACCTAAACCCTTCTATGAAGGTCACCATCTAAAACCAGGAGCAGGCTGAGCTCTGCTGGCTTAGTGCAGTGCAGCTGCTTGTTCTAAGGCATTCAGAGGCATCATTTGTGCTCAGGCAACTCCAACCTCTCCTTCCTTTAAGGAATTTGGAGCATTTTAAACACAAGAAAATGCATTAAAAGATTTCATTTCTTATTTTCCAGGTCACATTTGGTTTATCCCTCTAAAGCAGTACCAAGAGGAGCTGCAAACACCTAATAATGGCAGGTTCCACATTCCCTTTGTCTCTCCTCACACCCAGAGCTAAAGATTTATGGTGGTGAGATGTGAAGACCTTTGTAACTCTTTTCCTAGTCCCAGGCTTTGCAGCAGGCTCTGGCAAAAGCCACCTAAATTGTGTGCAGAAAGCCACAGCAGCCTGGTGAGCTGATAAAAAGGTCAAACGTGTTAATTCAATATTTGCTCATCTCTGGAGTTGGAAGGGGCAGATCCTGAGCTAGGAGGAGGAGGAGGATCAGCATCTTTGCAGGATGCAGGGCAGCTGCTGGCAGAGCAGCTGAGCTGTTCTCAGTGGTGTTTTAGGCAGCAAGCCACTCGGTGGCTATTTCTGCTGCTGTCTCTGGGAAGATTTTGTTCTCGTGGAGCAGCTTTTGGCAACTGCTGGAGGAAATCTGATGTGAGCAGAGAGGTGAAGCTTGTGCCAGGGGAGGTCTAGGCTGGATGTTAGGAGGAAGTTGTTGGCAGAGTGATTGGCATTGCAATGGGCTGCCCAGGGAGGTGGTGGAGTGGCCGTGCCTGGAGGGGTTGAAGCCAAGGCTGGCAGGGGCACTGAGTGCCATGGTCTGGTTGATTGGATAGGGCTGGGTGCTAGGTTGGCACTGAGTGCCATGGTCTGGTTGGTTGCATAGGTCTGGGTGCTAGGTTGGCACTCAGTGCCATGGTCTGGTTGATTGGCCAGGGCTGGGTGCTAGGTTGGGGCACTTAGTGCCATGCTCTGGTTGCTTGGCCAGGGCTGGGTGCTAGGTTGGCACTGAGTGCCATGGTCTGGTTGTTTGGGCAGGGCTGGGTGCTAGGCTGGCACTGAGTGCCATGCTCTGGTTGCTTGGCCAGGGCTGGGTGCTAGGTTGGCACTTAGTGCCATGCTCTGGTTGACTGGCCAGGGCTGGGTGCTAGGTTGGCACTGAGTGCCATGGTCTGGTTGACTGGCCAGGGCTGGGTGCTAGGTTGGCACTGAGTGCCATGCTGTGGTTGGTTGGGCAGGGCTGGGTGCTAGGTTGGGGCACTTAGTGCCATGGTCTGGCGGATTGGCTAGGGCTGGGTGCTAGGCTGGCACTTAGTGCCATGCTGTGGTTGACTGGACAGGGCTGGGTGCTAGGTTGGACTGGCTGAGCTTGGAGGTCTCTTCCAGCCTGGTCGATTGTGTGATTCTCAGGTGGGCTGTGGGTGTCCTGGTACAAGGCACTGTGAGGTGGGTGCCCATGGGAATCTCCTGCCCTGCTACAGGAGGTTCCCTGAGAAGTCTTGGTGACATGGCAGCATCTCAGGGGCCTGGGGGTTGCTGCTTCTACCCTATTTTCTGCAAAATGGTGTTTCTAAGTAGCTTAAAAAATAGGAATTTGGGGAACTGTGCCCTTAAAATGCTTATTGAAGCCTCAGCACAAGCTCAGCAGGTACCAGGCAATGCCTAGCCTGGGCTGGTCCAGAGGAGAAAGAGCCTCAAAGTAATTTCAGTGATTATCTCAGCCACTGAAGCATAATTAAGACGAGGGTCCAGGGCCTTTAGTCTCCCATCAGGTCCAATTTGGTGTTTCAGTTGGCAGAAAGGGGGAACGAGTCCCAGGGGCTTCCGCCAGCATCAAGCTGTGAGCAGCACCGAGTGCATGGGAAGGCAGAAGTGGGACTGGGAAAGAGCTGTGGCAGGTTGGAGAAAGGCTTGGAAAAGTGCCCAGTGGGTTACTGTGGGGGTTTGTCTTTCCAAAGGTAGGTGCTAACTGCAACGCAGAGCTGCATGAAGACAGGAGGAGCAACAGGCTCTGCAGGACTTGAGATGCTCTGTGCAGCAGGACCTCTCTAACAGCACTGCTCTTGTGGAGAGCATCAGCTCCTGGCGGGCTGCAGGAGCTGCAGAAGAGCCACGGAGCTCCTCTGGTGCTTGCCACACACCAATGGCTGCAGCTGCACTATTGGCTCCTGGTCAAGGGAGTAAGTGAATCAAGCAGGTTGGAGGAGACCTCCAAGCTCAGCCAGTCTAACCTGGCCCCCATCCCTGTCCAATCAACCAGACCCATGCACTCAGTGCCAACCTAGCACCCAGCACTAGCCAATCAGCCACCCTGTGGCACTAAGTGCCAACCTAGCACCCAGCACTAGTCAATCAGCCAGCCTGTGGCACTAAATGCCAACCTAGCACCCAGCACTACACAATCAGCCAGCCTGTGGCACTAAGTGCCAACCTAGCACCCAACCCCAGCCAACCAACCAGACCCTGGCACTCAGTGCCAACCTAGCACCCAGCCCTGCCCAACCAACCACACCATGGCACTCAGTGCCAACCTAGCCCCCAGCCCTGCCCAACCAACCAGACCCTGGCACTCAGTGCCAGCCTAGCACCCTGCCCAAACAACCACACCATGGCACTCAGTGCCAGCCTAGCACCCAGCCCTGCCCAACCAAGCAGACCCTGGCACTCAGTGCCAACCTAGCACTCAGCCCTGCCCAACCAAGCAGACCCTGGCCCTCAGTGCCAGCCTAGCACCCTGCCCTGCCCAACCAACCACACCATGGCACTCAGTGCCAGCCTAGCCCCCAGCCCTGCCCAACCAAGCAGACCCTGGCCCTCAGTGCCAGCCTAGCACCCTGCCCAACCAACCTGACCATGGCACTCAGTGCCAGCCTAGCCCCCAGCCCTGCCCAACCAAGCAGACCCTGGCCCTCAGTGCCAGCCTAGCCCCCAGCCCTGCCCAACCAAGCAGACCCTGGCCCTCAGTGCCAGCCTAGCCCCCAGCCCTGCCCAACCAAGCAGACCCTGGCCCTCAGTGCCAGCCTAGCCCCCAGCCCTGCCCAACCAAGCAGACCCTGACCCTCAGTGCCAGCCTAGCCCCCAGCCCTGCCCAACCAAGCAGACCCTGGCCCTCAGTGCCAGCCTAGCCCCCAGCCCTGCCCCTGTCTCTCCGCTGGGCCCAGCAGCAGCTCCTGGGGCTGTGACTGCGCCGAGCCCCACGGGGTTGCCGCTGGGCGGGTCCAGCCGGAACCACGCCCCCTCCCCACCGAGGCGCGGCGCGCTGACGTCACGGCGCGCTTATTTGCATACGCCGTGCGTGCCGCTGGGTGGGCGGGCCGTGGCGCCGGAGGTGGTGGATCCAAGATGGCGCCGTGCGGACGTGTCCGGAGCCGCTGCCCGGGCCCGGCGCTGCTGCTGCTGCTGCTGGCGGCTCGCTCGGCGGCGGGCGGCTCTCCTGTCGTGGGCCCCGCCGCGCCCGTGCCGGGGCAGGCGGCGGCGCTGGGTGCGGCGGCGCCGCGGGCTCCCCGCGTCGGCGGCGGCGGCTCGGGCGGCGGGTGGAAGCTGTCGGAGGAGGCGGTGTGCCGGGAGGACGTGGTGCGGCTCTGCTCCAAGCACAGCTGGGCCAACAACCTCGCCGTGCTCGAGTGCCTGCAGGACGTCCGCGAGGTACGGGCCGGGCGCTGCGCCGGGGCGGGTCGGGCCTACCCCCGGGAGCGAACAAAAGAGCCGAGCTCCGCATCGCTCCCTCGGCCCCGCCGCCGCCGCTCCTCGGCCGGGCGAGCGCCGCCTGCGCTGCCCTGGCTCCTTTGGCTCAGGGGTTTGGGTTCGAGAAGCGGGCTTTGCCCCCTGGCCGGCGCTTCCCGCGCTGTGAAGCTCGGCAGGAGGCGGCCGGGCCGGCTCGGGGAGCTGCCCGCAGCGGCGGCGGCGGCGAGGGCGGCTGAGCGGAGCCGCTTGTTTGTGCACTCCTCCGGGCGCTGCGCTGCCGCTCCGGTAACGGTGAGGGTGGCTGAGCGGAGCCGCTTCTCTGTGCACACCGCCGGGCTCTGCGCTGCCGCTCCGGTAACGGTGAGGGCGGCTGAGCGGAGCCGCTTGTTTGTGCACTCCTCCGGGCTCTGCACTGCCGCTCCGGTAACGGTGAGGGCGGCTGAGCGGAGCCGCTTGGCTGTGCACTCCTCCGGGCTCTGCGCTGCCGCTCCGGTAACGGCGAGGGCGGCTGAGCGGAGCCGCTTGGCTGTGCACACCGCTGGGCTCTGCGCTGCCGCTCCGGTAACGGTGAGGGTGGCTGAGCGGAGCCGCTTGGCTGTGCACTCCTCCGGGCGCTGCACTGCCGCTCCGGTAACGGTGAGGGTGGCTGAGCGGAGCCGCTTCTCTGTGCACACCGCCGGGCTCTGCGCTGCCGCTCCGGTAACGGTGAGGGCGGCTGAGCGGAGCCGCTTGGCTGTGCACTCCTCCGGGCGCTGCACTGCCGCTCCGGTAACGGTGAGGGCGGCTGAGCGGAGCCGCTTGGTTGTGCACTCCTCCGGGCTCTGCGCTGCCGCTCCGGTAGCGGCCTCCCGGGAGAGAGAGCGCTCGGTGCACGGCTTTGTTTCGGTGCCTCGCAGGAGTGTTGTCCTTTCCGAGCTCCGCGGAGAGCAGCCCGCGTCGCGCCGAGGAAACCTTCCGTGTCTGGCGGCAGCGGTGACCCGAGGAGGGCTTTCGCTGGGGCTCAGGTCCCCACCTTGGCGCGGAGCTGGGCTGCAGCGGCAGCTGCTTTCCAGTGCTGGCTTCTGCTCGTGTGGAGCTGGCTCGGCAGCCTTCAGGCCCGGCTTGGTGCACGCAGGAGGGTTGGCTGGGCAACCTGTGCTGTTGCCAAACCTTTGTCGTGAGCGGTGTAAGCCAAGCTCCAGCTAAAAAGCCTCTTGCCGCCTCGAAAGCCTTTTTCTAGCCTCGTCTTCTCCTTCGTTCCTCGGTGGTGCCTGCTGCGTTTGAAGGAGCCTCTTTGGTGAGCTGAGGTCTGTTTAGCCCTTGGCTTCTCTGCTGCTTTCTGTCCAGGAATGTCAGACTGGGTCGATTTTAGGGGTGGTTATTGTGGGGACAGCAGATCACAGAATCAACCAGGTTGGAAGAGACCTCCAGGATCATCCAGTCCAAGCTATCCCCCAGCCCTATCCTGTCAGCTAGACCATGGCAGTGACTTGGTTACCCTTATCAGAGGCAGTCTTGAAGCAATTACCTCCTCCTGGCTTAAAAGCCCAGAAGAATTGAAGATCCTTATCGAGCTGGGTGTGTTAATTTGGGGCTGGGTAATTCAGTGAGGCGCTGGGGGGAGATGTTTTAAGTGAGTCCCGACGGCAGTGTCTGTCACAGTGACCAAGAGAGCCAGTGGCATCCTGGCCTGCATCAGGAATGGTGTGGCCAGCAGGAGCAGGGAGGTCATTCTGCCCCTGGACTCTGCACTGGTTAGACCACACCTTGAGTGCTGTGTTCAGTTCTGGGCCCCCCAGTTTAGGAGGGACATTGAGATGCTTGAGCGTGTCCAGAGAAGGGCGATGAGGCTGGGGAGAGGCCTTGAGCACAGCCCTACGAGGAGAGGCTGAGGGAGCTGGGATTGGTTAGCCTGGAGAAGAGGAGGCTCAGGGCAGACCTTATTGCTGTCTACAACTACCTGAGGGGAGGTTGTGACCAGGAGGAGGTTGCTCTCTTCTCTCAGGTGGCCAGCACCAGAACGAGAGGACACAGCCTCAGGCTGTGCCAGGGGAGATTTAGGCTGGAGGTGAGGAGAAAGTTCTTCCCTGAGAGAGTCATTGGACACTGGAATGGGCTGCCCGGGGAGGTGGTGGAGTTACCCTCCCTGGAGCTGTTCAAGGCAGGACTGGACGTGGCACTTGGTGCCATGGTCTGGCCTTGAGCTCTGTGCTAAAGGGTTGGACTTGATGCTCTGTGAGGTCTCTTCCAACCTTGGTGATACTGTGATGCTGTGTCTAACTTGTCTCTTGTTGTTTCTTCCACCTGTCTGGGAGCTTTCAGTTCCCCTGTCAGGGCGGAACCCTCTTCGGAGAGGATCTCAGAGCTACACTTAACAGGCAGTGGCTCACAAGCTGCCAGCCTGCCAAAAAGCCAAGCTCTGCTTGTTCCTTTATTCCCCAGCTGGGTGGCCCCTCCCTGTGCTTCCTCCAGTTTCACTGCTTGTTGCTTTTCTGCCGTTTTTTAGCCAGGTGGAGGTTTTTATCGTCTGGTTTATC
This sequence comes from Pogoniulus pusillus, assembly GCF_015220805.1. Classification (NCBI taxonomy): domain Eukaryota; kingdom Metazoa; phylum Chordata; class Aves; order Piciformes; family Lybiidae; genus Pogoniulus; species Pogoniulus pusillus. Next base: position 20,736,593 of record NC_087283.1, read on the forward strand.
ATCTTCATGCTGCTGAAATAGTTTTGTCATTAACCACAGAGAGCTGGAGGGGGAGCAGGATGAGCAGGAGGTGAAGGGATGCCTCGCATCACACTTCATTTGCAGCGGCTACAAGCCGTGACGTTGGTCCTGCATATCTCATGAGAGCTCCACTCTCTCTCGAATGTTAAGGCTCGTTTGTGGTTTCCCTTTTCTCCTCTCAAAGCCTGCCCTGCTGACAGCAGCTTGCAGGCTGCTGCTGCTCCTCTCTAGCTGTCCTGCTGTCTGATAGCCAGTGCTGAAGGTGCATCTTTGCCTGGAGTGACATCCCAGCCATCGATAGGACATCTCGAGGTTGGTTGGGATTCAGTTTTCTCTGCCAAGGTGCCCGTCTGCAGCTTTGTCCTTATTTGCCTGTCAGCCTGGAAGGAGCACTGTCAGCTGGTCTTAGAATCATAGAATCAAGCAGGTTGGAAGAGACCTCCAAGATCATCCAGGCCAACCTAGCACCCAGCCCTAGCCAGTCAGCCAGACCATGGCACTAAGTGCCTCATCCAGGCTTTTTCTGAACACCTCCAGGGATGGTGACTCCACCACCTGCCTGGGCAGCCCATTCCAATGCCAGTCACTCTCTCTGCCAACAACTTCCTCCTAACATCCAGCCTAGATTTCCCCTGGCACAACTTGAGTCTGTGCCTTATTCTGTTGCTGGGTGCCTGGGAGAAGAGCCCAACCCCACCTGGCTACAGCCTCCCTTCAGGTAGCTGCAGGCAGCAATGAGCTCTGCCCTGAGCCTCCTCTGCTGCAGGCTGCACCCCCCCAGCTCCCTCAGCCTCTCCTCACAGGGCTGTGCTCCAGGCCCCTCACCAGCCTTGCTGCCCTTCTCTGGACACCTTCCAGCACCTCAACATCTCTCTTGAATTGAGGAGCCCAGAACTGGACACAGCACTCCAGGGCTGGCCTGAGCAGTGCTGGGCACAGGGGCACAAGAACCTCCCTTGTGCTGCTGCCCACACTGCTCCTCAGCCAGCCCAGGCTGCCATTGGCTCTGCTGCCCACCTGGGCACACTGCTGCCTCATCTTCAGCTACTATCTACCAGCACCCCCAGGTCCCTTTCTTCCTGGCTGCTCTCAGCCACTCTCAACAGCCTGCACTGCTGCTTGGGGTTGTTGTGGCCAAAATGCAGAACCCTGCCCTTAGCCTTGTTAAATCTCATCCCATTGGCCTCTGGCCACCCATGCAGTCTGGCCAGGTCCCTCTGCAGGGCTCTCCTACCTTCCAGCAGCTCCACAGCTGCTCCTAGCTTGGTGTCATCTGCAAATTTACTGATGCTGGACTCAATCCCCTGGTCCAGATCATCAATAAAGATATTGAACAGGCCTGTGCCCAGCACTGACCCCTGGGGAACACCACTAGTGACAGTTGCCAGCTGCATGTGGCACCATTCACCACCACTCTCTGGGCTCTGCCATCCAGCCAGTTCTTGACCCAGCACAGAGTGAATCTGTCCAAGCCATGAGCTGCCAGCTTGGCCAGGAGCTGCTTGTGGCAGTCTTAGTCTCAACAGTTCTCCTGCCCTACCACAGATGCGGTGGGTTGGGTCCTGAGGTACAATGGACCTCCTGGGGTGCTGCTGCTCTTGAGAAATGAATTGCACTAAGTGGCTTCTGCCTGGCTTTGCTGATTAACTCTTGGTGTTTAGCCTCGGGGTGAAAGCCAGGAGCTGTGAACATTGGGTGGCACATCGGGTGGTACAGGCTCAGCTGTTGCCTCAGCGTTGGGGGTGACAGCAGAGGAAATAAGTGGCATGATAGTGTCTGAAAGGGGCCTGCAAAAAAGCTGGGGAGGGACTTTTGAGGCTCTCAGGGAGTGACAGGGGTGAGAGGAATGGAGCAAAGCTGGAGGTGGGCAGAGTGAGGCTGGAGGTGAGGAGGAAGTTGTTGAGCAGGAGAGTGGTGAGAGGCTGGAATGGGTTGCCCAGGGAGGGGGTTGAGGCCCCATGGCTGGAGGTGTTTGAGGCCAGGCTGGCTGAGGCTGTGTGCAGCCTGCTCTAAGGTAGGGTGTCCCTGGGCATGGCAGGGGGTTGGCACTGCCTGCTCCTTGTGCTCCCTTCCAACCCTGCCTGATTCTGTTATTCTGTGGTAGCATAGAGTCATAGAATGGTTTGGGTTGGAGGGGTCCTCCAGAGGGCATCCAGTGCAATGCCCCTGCAGTCAGCAGGGACATCCTCAACTAGATTAGGTTGCCCAGAGCCTTATCCAGCCTGACCTTGAAAAAAAGACTGGATGAGGCACTTAGTGCCATGGTCTGGTTGACTGGACAGGGCTGGGTGCTAGGTTGGACTAGATGAGCTTGGAGGTCTCTTCCAACCTGGTTCATTCTATGATCTCCAGGGATGAGGCCTCTGTTACCTCCCTGGGCAGCCTGTTGCAGTGCTCCAGCACCCTCGTGGTGCAGAACTTGTTCCTAGCATCCAGTCTAACTCTTCTCTGCTGTAGTTGTTGTCTGTTAATGATGATGCAACTGGTAAATGTAACCCTAGAGTGTCTGACAGTACCAGAAACATGAGGGTTGCATTTGGAAATGGGTGGGGAACTAATCTAACTCATGTGAGGCCATTAAAACAACACCCAGCTGTAGTAATTGGAAGCCTTGAGGGAGTTGCTGTGTGTGTGACAGCATCAGTGAGGACAGTGTTTGGACACAGCTTTGCTCTTAAGTAGCAGATATGGAATTTCATGCAGAAGCAGCCTTCTTGCCAGGGGTGTTTAAGGTGGTCCTGCAGAGCACTCAGCTCTGGAGCTCTCAGCATGGCAAGGACTGATGGAGCAGGTGTAGAGAGGGTCACAAAAGTGACCAGGAGGATGGAGCAGCTCTGCTACAGGGACAGGCTGAGCGGGCTGGGATTGAGGGAGCCTGGAGAAGGCTCCAAGGGGACCTCAGAGCAGCCTTCCAGTACCTGAAGGGAGCTTCGAGAAGGCTGCAGAGGGACTGTTTCCAAAGGCCTGTAGTGATAGGACAGAGGGCAGTGGTTTGAAATGAGAGGAGGCTTAGACTGGATGTTAGGAGGAAGTTGTGCACTGTGAAGTTGGTAGAACACTGCAACAGGTTGCCCAGGGAGGTAGCTGAGGCCTCATCCCTGGAGGTATTAAAGATCAGGCTCAACAAAGCTCTGAGCAAGCTGATCTAGTGGAGAATGTCCTTGCTGACTGCAGATGACCTCTGGAGGTCTCCTTCAACCCAAACCCTTCTGATTCTCCTAAGAGACATTCCTGTGCAGTGGAGGAACTCTGAAACTGGGAGTGCTGCTGTTAAAATTCCCTGTTGAGTTTTCTTCTTGGTGTGCTGCAGAAAACACTCAAAGCTGGAATAAGAAGAGGAAACAACTCTGGGAAACCTTTCTTTTGAGTCCATAAACTAGAGAGGAAGGAGAGGATGTGCTTGTTTGGTTAGACTGTGTGAATGGGATCATTCACTAGCTGCTGATTTTTCCCATGGGTGACTTCTAAGTCCTCTCTTTTGTTTTTTGTTGCTCCAAGGAGGACATTGAGGTGCTGGAACAGGTCCAAAGCAGGGCAACCAAGCTGGTGAAGAGTCTGGAGAACAGGTCTGGTGAGGAGCACCTAAGGGAGCTGGGATTGTCCTGCCTGGAGGCTGAGGGGAGACCTCGTTGCTCTCTGCAGCTCCCTGAAAGGAGGCTGGAGCCAGATGGGGGTTGGGCTCTTCTCCAAAGGAACAAGCAAAAGGAGGAGAGGAAACAGCCTCAGGTTGCATCAGGGGAGGTTTGGGTTGAACAGGAGGAACAATTTCTTCCCCCAAAGGACTGTCAAAGCCTTGAAGAAGAAGTGCAATCACCATCCCTGGAGGAATTGAAGCTGTGTGGATGTGGTGCTGAGGGCTGTAGTTTAGTGAAGGCAGTGCTGAGTTGTTTAGTTTGATGATCTTAAAGATCCCTTCCAGCCTGAATGATTTGATGGTTCTATGGCTGCTGAGTCTGTGGTTGCCAAGTCCAGGTTGAATTCAGCAAGGAATAGTTTGAAACAGGAGAAAACAACAACAACAAAACCCCAAAGCCTGAAGAAACCAACCTCTAAACTCATACATTGGGAAGTTTGGGGGTTGAGCTGTAATTTGCAGTGTCAGTTTAAGGTATTCTCCACACAGATACTTAACCACTGCCTATTTTTGGCATTCTCTTCCAAAAGTTGAACTGTTTCAAACACTTTACCTCTGCTTTTCCCACCAAGATGATGAAATCCTTACTGGGTGTTGTGCTGAGAGTCCACTTCTGCAGGTGCAAAAGAATCCTTCTGCTTGTAAGATAGAAATCAAGGGACAGTCCTGCTTTCTGGAGGAGAAGGATGCTCCTTCAGTGGAGGAGGTGTTGGTCAGAGCTAGGCAGCTTTGACTGTAACCAGAAAATAGAATCAAAAGGGTCTTTGGATGCATCTTGGGGATGAATTCGTTGCCTTCTAGATAGAATCCTTTGTGCGGTGGATGCGTTCCTGGTTGAAGTCACTTCAGTGTTCTGATTGTTAACCTGAACGACTTCATGATCTAAAAAGAGTGGGGCTTGGTGGATGCTTCTTCAGATCTGTGGTTTAAAACGTGGTGGTGGAGCTGGCCTGTTTCTGAAGGGGCTTTGGAGTGCATCTGTCATAGACTCATTGATTGGAAAAGGCCTCTAGAGCACTTGAGCTCAACCTGTAACTTAACACTACCAACTCTGGTGCTACACCCCTGTCCTTCAGCACTACATCTGCACATCTTGCCAGGGATGGGGACTCCACCACTGCCTTGGCACGACTTGAGGCTCTTTCCTCTTGTCCTGCTGCTTGTTAGCAGGGAGAAGTGACCAATCCTCACCTCACTCCTACCTCCCTTTGGGGTGTTGTAGACAGCAATGAGGTCTCTCCCCTCAGCCGTCTTCTCTCCAGACTAAGCAAGCACAGTTCCCTCAGCTGCTTCTCACCAGCCCTCTTCTCCAGACCTTTCATCTGGACCTGCTTTGTGACCCTTCTATGGACTTGCTCCAGCCCCTCAGTGTCTTTCCTGTAGTGAGGTGCTTCAAACTGAACCCAGTGTTTGAAGTGTGACCTCACCAGTGCCCGCTACAGGGAGATGATCCCTGCCCTGATCCTGCTGGCCGCACTATTGCGTGCAGAGCTGCAGGCTGGGGTCAGAGTGGCTGAGAGCAGCCAGACAGAGAGGGATCTGGGGGTGCTGATTGATACCCACCTGAACATGAGCCAGCAGTGTGCCCAGGTGGCCAAGAGAGCCAGTGGCATCCTGGCCTGCATCAGCAATGGTGTGGCCAGCAGGAGCAGGGAGGTCATTCTGCCCCTGTACTCTACACTGGTTAGACCACACCTTGAGTGCTGTGTTCAGTTCTGGGCCCCCCAGTTTAGGAGGGACATTGAGATGCTTGAGCATGTCCAGAGAAGGGCAACGAGGCTGGGGAGAGGCCTTGAGCACAGCCCTACGAGGAGAGGCTGAGGGAGCTGGGATTGGTTAGCCTGGAGAAGAGGAGGCTCAGGGCAGACCTTATTGCTGTCTACAAGTACCTGAGGGGTGGTTGTGGCCAGGAGGAGGTTGCTCTCTTCTCTCAGGTGGCCAGCACCAGAACGAGAGGACACAGCCTCAGGCTGTGCCAGGGGAGATTTAGGCTGGAGGTGAGGAGAAAGTTCTTCCCTGAGAGAGTCATTGGACACTGGAATGGGCTGCCCGGGGAGGTGGTGGAGTCGCCGTCCCTGGAGCTGTTCAAGGCAGGACTGGACGTGGCACTTGGTGCCATGGTCTGGCCTTGAGCTCTGTGCTAAAGGGTTGGACTTGATGATCCAACCTTGGGGATACTGTGATCCAGGCTGGGGTGCTGGTGGTCTTCTTAGCCACCTGGGCACACTGCTGGCTCATCTTCAGCCAGCTCTCAACCAACCCCCTAAAGTCCTTTCCCACTGAGCAGTTTCCAGCTGCAGTGCCCCAAAGCCTGGAACCTCACTGGGGTGGTTGTGACCCAAGTGCAGGACCTTGCGCTTAGCCTCCTTGAACCTCCTCCACGCTGCATTTCCCTCAACACAGACTGCTGCCTTTCAGCACTGTTTTATCAGCTGCTTATTAAACTAATTTCCATGGTGGTTATAGTCTAAATAAACCTATGAAACATTCATATATTTACTAGGTACAAATCCTTGCATGATTAATGCTGGATTTGCATTTAAAGCGTGGCTGAGTTTGAGGTAGGACCCATTAGCAGGGGTGAAAATGTCTCAAGTGTTGTGGCTCTGGCTTCAGCATAACTCTGGTGTTAAAACATACCTTAGGCCTGATTAATCAGTGGATTAAGAGTGTCATAACAGTTTGGCTTCACTTGCTTGTCAAGATTAAGTCATATTTAAAGGGTTATATCCCATATAATACTGTGTTAGAGGCTAAATAATAGTTCTGAGATCAAAGGCTTGTGATTGCATTGGGATTAAAGATCAAAGTTTTGGGCTCCTGCTGCTTTCATCACCCTGAGAGGTTTGCTTTCTTGGGTAGCACCTTTATGGCAGGGCCAGGGTAATAGAGCCTCAATGCTTTCTGAGAAGAATGAAGCTCTCTTAACGTTGAGGGCTGGGGGTGAGAGCAAGGGGAGTTCATCTTAAGGCTGTGTGTCTTAAGAGTGGTATTTTCCTTGGTATTTCAGATGCACAGGCAGTGTAACAGGCTGGAAAATCTCTTTGATGTGACTTGCAGACTAGGAATTGTGGAGCATTTGATGGGTTGGGAGCTGGCATGCTTCTTCTGTATAAATGTTTTATTCCTTGCTCTCTGCCTGAGCACCTTAAGTGGTCTGATGAAGTGGTGCCAGTGAAATTACCTGTGATGGGAAATCACAGCTGGAAAAGAGAAAGCAGAGGTCAGGGCTACCCTTGATCTCAGTTCAACCTGAGGAGGGGTGATGAGGGTGAGAACAGCTCTGTGGAAAAGGACTTGGGGGTGCTGGTGGATGAGAAGCTGGACTTGAGCCAGCAGTGGGCACTTGCAGCAGCCCAGAAGGTCAGTGGCAGCCTGGGCTGCATCCAAAGCAGCATGGCCTGCAGTGGGCACTTGCAGCAGCCCAGAAGGTCAGTGGCAGCCTGGGCTGCATCCAGAGCAGCATGGCCTGCAGTGGGCACTTGCAGCAGCCCAGAAGGTCAGTGGCAGCATGGCCAGCAGTGGGCACTTGCAGCAGCCCAGAAGGTCAGTGGCAGCCTGGGCTGCATCCAGAGCAGCATGGCCAGCAGTGGGCACTTGCAGCAGCCCAGAAGGTCAGTGGCAGCATGGCCTGCAGTGGGCACTTGCAGCAGCCCAGAAGGTCAGTGGCAGCCTGGGCTGCATCCAGAGCAGCGTGGCCTGCAGTGGGCACTTGCAGCAGCCCAGAAGGTCAGTGGCAGCCTGGGCTGCATCCAAAGCAGCATGGCCAGCAGTGCAAAGAGGGGATCCTGCCCCTCTGCTCTGGGGGGACCTCACCTGGACTGCTGCTTCCAGCTGTGGGACCCTTCATAGGAGAGAGACCTGGAAGATGAGCAGAGGACTGGAGCACATCTGCTGTGAAGACAGGCTGGGAGAGTTGGGGCTGTTCAACCTGGAGAAGGGAAAGCTCTGGGGAGACCTTAGAGCTGCGTTTTGATATGTGAAAGAGACCTCCAGGAAGGCTGGGGAGGGACTGTTCAGAAGTGCCTGTGGGTGGTAGGATGAGGGAGAGTGGTTTGAAGCTGGAGCAGGGCAGAGTTAGGACATTAGGAGGAAGCTCTGCACAGTGAGAGTGGTGAGACCCTGGAACAGGTTGCCCAGGCATGTGGTGGAGGTTCCATCCCTGGAGACCTTCAAGATCAGCCTTGGTGTGGCCCTGGGCAGCCTGCTCTAGCTGGGGGGATGTCCCTGCTGGCCTCAGGGGGTTGGACATGATGCCCTTTGAGGCTTCCACCCCAGTGCAGGCTGTGAATCTGTAACATGTGCTGGGAGTCTTCACCTGCTTTGGCAGTGCTGGAGTCACAGTATCACCAAGGTTGGAAGAGACCTCACAGATCAAGTCCAACCCTTTAGCACAGAGCTCAAGGCCAGACCATGGCACCAAGTGCCACGTCCAATCCTGCCTTGAACAGCTCCAGGGACGGCGACTCCACCACCTCCCCGGGCAGCCCATTCCAGTGTCCAATGACTCTCTCAGGGAAGAACTTTCTCCTCACCTCCAGCCTAAATTTCCCCTGGCATAGCTTGAGGCTGTGCCCTCTCGTTCTGGTGCTGGCCACCTGAGAGAAGAGAGCAACTTCGTGGTAGAAGCTGTGTGTGCTCAGCCCCTGTCTTTGCCCTCAAGGCTCTCTGCTTTTGTGGTGAAGGGGTTGCAAACGTGAAAGGTGCTCTGAAGCATTTTGGTTGCACTCAGGTGGGTAAGCCTGGCCTGTAGCTTCCTTTGTTTCATTTCCCCTCCTGCTTTTATCCCTGCAGAGTGCTGCTCTGAAGGGTGGTGGTTTTGCTTTGACTCCACGCGTGGCATTCTCCCACCTTGGAGCACTTACTCCTGTTACTTCCATCTCTCCCAGCTCCCTCTTGTGCACAAGTGGAGACTGCTGTTTGAAAGACCTTTTTTGAGACCTCTGGGCTGTGGCAGCAAATCACTTGTCTAGAGCTGGAAGGAACTGGGGGCTGTGGATTAAGCAGGGCACAGATGTGGGTGAGTCTTTAGGAAACACAAATAGCCAAAGCAGCGTTCACTGAGCCAACCTGATTCAGTGCTTTTAGTCTGGGGCTGTCCCACAAAGCCTCCAGCCCTTCTCCCTGAGCTGTTTTGAGTGGGAACTGTGGTGGTAGGGAGGGAGTTGTGGGCTGGAGCCTGGCCTGGCTCTTTAGTCATTACTATTGCAATGGAGTAGGCAGTTAGTATTCTGCTGATGCTCTTGCAGTGCCTACAGCATTATCATCTGGTTCAGATAGCAACACCAAAGGGATTATTTTTGTAAAGGCACTGATCAGAAACCCAGAAAATGTACCTTGAGACTTGCCAAAGGCTTTGCTTTCCCCCTCCTTTTTTCTTTTAACCTAAGGGATATTGACCTGGTGGTGACTCAAAACCACCTGTACAGGGCACAAGAGGTGGAGAACTTCTCCATCCTTCAGGAAGAAAACCAAGGAGGATTCATACCTGTAATTGAAGTTGAGCTAATTGAAAGCAAACATCTGTTGCAGTTTGAAAAGCTTCATTATTAAGCTGTAACTGGATGCTAGGCTGGGTATGAGATGCAGGTTGTGCATCCTGTGTTGCACATCTCCAGATGCCAACCTCTCTCAAACTGGGTTTAATGTGGCAGCTGCAGTGGTGTGTGGCAGCTGCAGATCACAGAATCAACCAGGTTGGAAGGGACCTCCAAGATCATCCAGTCCAACCTAGCACCCAGCCCTACCCAGTCAACCAGACCATGGCACTAAGTGCCTCATCCAGGCTTTGCTTCAACACCTCCAGGGATGGTGACTCCACCACCTCCCTGGGCAGCCCATTCCAATGCCAATCACTCTCTCTGCCAACAACTTCCTCCTAACATCCAGCCTAGACCTCCCTTGGCACAACCTGAGACTGTGTCCCCTTGTTCTATTGACTAGGAGAAGAGCCCAACCCCCACCAATTGTAATGGTCAAGACTGGTCCCTCCTGCTTTGAAAAGTCATAGAGTGGAAGATGGATCTGCCCAAGTCAGTGGAATGGAGTGGTTGGACCTCAGAGGAAGGGATTGAGAAGATTAAAGGTTAAAAAAATAGAACCAACCAACAACCTCATGAGCAAGAACAAAAGAGGCTGATGGAGGCAAGGCTACAGGCTGGGGCCAGAGGGGCTGAGAGCAGGCAGGCAGAGAAGAGAGCCCTGGGGGTGCTGTGAGAGAGCAGCTGCAGAGGAGGCAGCAGTGTGCCCAGGTGGGCAGCAGAGCCAGTGGCATCCTGGGCTGGCTGAGGAGCAGTGTGGGCAGCAGGAGAAGGGAGGTTCTTGTGCCCCTGTGCCCAGCACTGCCAGGCAGGCAGCAGCAGCAGAAGGGGCCCCAGGCTGAAGCTGTGGCAGGGCAGGTCTGGGTTGGCTGTTAGAAGGAAGCTCCTGGCAGAGAGAGTGATTGGCACTGGCATGGGCTGCCCAGGGAGGTGGTGGAGTGGCTGTGGCTGGAGGGGTTGGAGCCAAGGCTGGCTGGGCACTGAGTGCCATGGTGTGGTTGTTTGGGCAGGGCTGGGTGCTAGGTTGGCACTGAGTGCCATGGTGTGGTTGCTTGACTAGGGCTGGGTGCTAGATTGGCACTGAGTGCCATGGTGTGGTTGCTTGGAGAGGGCTGGGTGCTAGACTGGCCCTGAGTGCCATGGTGTGGTTGGTTGGGCAGGGCTGGGTGCTAGGTTGGCACTGAGTGCCATGGTCTGGTTGGTTGGGCAGGGCTGGGTGCTAGGTTGGCACTGAGTGCCATGCTCTGGTTGGTTGGCTAGGGCTGGGTGCTAGGTTGGCACTTAGTGCCATGCTCTGGTTGACTGCCCAGGGCTGGGTGCTAGGTTGTCCTGGCTGAGCTTGGAGCTCTCTTCCAGCCTGGCTGATTCTCTGATTCTAAGGCTGGAAAGCTCTGTGAAGCTCTCTCCTGAGGCTTGGCTTTCGAGCCAAGATTAGCTGCACTTGTGTTGAGCAGCCTTGTTTTTCCTTGTGCTCAGATAGCCTCAGCCCCATTTCCTCCTGGCTTTTGTGAGTTCAGCCTTTAAGTGTGTTTAGAATTTCACTGCAAGTCCCATTTGTGTTTAGGTTACTTACTTTGGCGTCAGCCTTTGGCTTGGTGTCAGGAGGCAGCAGCAGTTCAAAGCACCCTTTTCATCCTACTAAAGCCCTGTGTGAGCTCACTGGAGGATACTCCATGGTTTCTCCCCTGCTAGGTCTTGGGACTTGCAAAGAGCTCTTTGCCTCTTCGTGTCCTTAATCTCAACAGTTGCTGCACTCCTGCTAACCTGAGGGATTTGGGGTTAGTGGCATCTTTTTGGTGGGGGAGAGGGTTTAGGGGTTTAGTGTGTTGGTTGGGGTTGGTTTTTCATTGAGTTCAGTGCTGTTCTTGGCAGGCTGATGCTTGCAGGAGCTGCTTATGCATCATTTTGGCCTGGGATCCTTTGGCTTAATGAAAGGGATTATCTCCCAAGCCTGCTTCCTCTGCTGAGTTGGTCAGCTGCAGCTTGGAATACTGAGGGGAAAGGAAGGGGAATGCTATTGGCCTTCTTGGCCACCTTCCTTATGGGGACACACTGAGAGAGCTGGGGCTGTTCTGGGCTCCTCAATTCAAGAGAGATGTTAAGGTGCTGGAAGGTGTCCAGAAGAAGGGCAGCAAGGCTGGGGAGGGGCCTGGAGCACAGCCCTGTGAGGAGAGGCTGAGGGAGCTGGGGGGGTGCAGCCTGGAAAATGAGGACTCCAGGGACACCTTAAAGCAGCCTTCCAGTACCTGAAGGGGCTCCAGGAGAGCTGGGGAGGGACTTCTGATAAGGGCTTGAAGTGTCAGAACGAGGGACAATGGATTTGAGCTGCAAGAGGGGAGCTTGAGAGTGGAGATGAGGAAGAGATTCTTGGCAGTGAGGCTGGTGGGGAGACAGTGCCATGGATTGCCCATGGAGGCTGTGGCTGCCCTTTCCCTGGAGGTGTTCAAGGCCAGGCTGGATGAGACCTCGAGCAAGCTTGTCTAGTGGAAGGTGTCTCTGCCTGTGACAGTGGCAGGGTTGAAACTAGATAATGTTTAAGGTCATAGAATCAACCAGGTTGGGAGAGACCTCCAAGCTCAGCCAGTCCAACCTAGCACCCAACCCTGGCCAATCAACCAGACCATGGCACTAAGTGCCAACCTAGCACCCAGACCTAGCCAACCAACCAGACCATGGCACTCAGTGCCCAGCCAGCCTTGGCTCCAACCCCTCCAGCCACAGCCACTCCACCACCTCCCTGGGCAGCCCATGCCAGTGCCAATCACTCTCTCTGCCAGGAGCTTCCTCCTCACAGCCAGCCCAGACCTGCCCTGACACAGCTTCAGCCTGGGGCCCCTTCTGCTGCTGCTGCCTGCCTGGCACCAGAGCCCAACCCCACCTGGCTACAGCCTCCCTGCAGGCAGCTGCAGGCAGCAATCAGCTCTGCCCTGAGGCTCCTCTGCTGCAGCCTGCACCCCCCCAGCTCCCTCAGCCTCTCCTCACAGGGCTGTGCTCCAGGCCCCTCCCCAGCCTTGCTGCCCTTCTCTCAGCACCTTCCAGCACCTCAGCAGCTCTCTGCAATTCAGGAGCCCACAGCTGGACACAGCACTCCAGGGCTGGCCTGAGCAGGGCTGAGCACAGGGGCACAAGAACCTCCCTTCTCCTGCTGCCCACACTGCTCCTGAGCCAGCCCAGGCTGCCACTGGCTCTGCTGCCCACCTGGGCACACTGCTGCCTCCTCTGCAGCTGCTCTCTCACAGCACCCCCAGGGCCCTCTCTGCCTGCCTGCTCTCAGCCCCTCTGGCCCCAGCCTGTAGTGCTGCTTGGGGCTGCTGTGGCCAAAGTGCACAACCTGCCCTTGGCCTTCTTCACTCTCATCCCCTTGGCCTCTGCCCACCCATGCAGCCTGCCCAGGTCCCTCTGCAGGGCCCTGCTGCCCTCCAACATCTCTACAGCTGCTCCTAGCTTGCTGTCATCTGCAACCTCACTGCTGCTGGACTCAATGCCCTGCTCCAGAGCATCAATAAAGATACTGGCCTGAACTGTGCCCAGCACTGATCCCTGGGGCACACTATCAGTGCCAACTGGCTGTGGCACCATTCACCCCCACTCTTCCTGATGCTGCTCCCTTCCAACCCAACCCATTCTGTGATTCCAGCCCTGCTGTGTGAAATCAGTCAGGCAAATGTGTTGCCTTTTGTCTGACAAATAATGCCCTGGCTTAATCTGGTGGTGAGTTTCCTGCCTAGATCTTTTGGCTCTTCACCAGCCATCATCCTCCTCATCATGCTCAGTCATTTGCTAATTGAGCCTTTTCTAGTCTTTATATTAGTGCAGGCTAAAATGATTTCCACCAAGTGAACTGCAAAGCAGACTCAGCAGAGCATTCATGCTTTGAAGTGTTGAAGTAATTGCCCTACAAAAAAGTTTTGGCAAGAAGGAAAGAGGGAGGGGTGGGGGGTGGTGGAGAGAATAGAACACCCCAAAAAAGCAACCCACCCAACCTTGCTTGGCTTTGTAGACTTCGTGTAACAGCCCTGGCTTGGTTTGAGCTGAGTCAGCTTTTGTTACACTGTGTTGAAATGAGATCTAGAAGAAGCTCCCAGCCAGCTCTTTTGGTGATCAGATTGATCCCTTATTGATGTCCTTTGGTGCCTCTGCATGTGTCATCAAGTCAGACAAAACAACCTCCTTCCCAGGCTGCAGCCTGCAGTTGGCATCATTTGCAGCATGAATTCTTCATGAGGTTGCAGTTCTTCAGCTGTGTTTGTGGTGATTTAAACCGATCAATATTAATGGGATCCTCTTAGTGTGGAAGTCTGGGGCCTGGTTTGAGCAGAAACAGAACTCGTTCTAGTCAAGGATGTGACTTGCTCAGCTCAGTGAAGCACTTTTTGAAGTTCAAGGTAAGGTTCTCACAGCCAGGAGTTGTTCCTAGCAGGGAGGATGCTGATAGGGAGGGTTCCTGCCAAGGGCTGGGGTGTAGAAAGGCTCTGGCTTGGAACACCTTGAGTAGTGTGTCCAGTTCTGAGCCCCTCAATTCAAGAGAGATGTTGAGGTGCTGGGAGGTGTCCAGAGAAGGGTGACAAAGCTGGGGAGGGGCCTGGAACACAAAGAGGCTGAGGGAGCTGGGGGTGTGCAGCCTGGAGAAGAGGAGGCTCAGGGCAGAGCTCATTGCTGTCTACAGCTACCTGAAGGAAGGTTGTAGCCAGGTGGGGTTGGGCTCTTCTGCCAGGCAACCACCAACAGAACAAGGGGACACAGCCTCAAGTTGTGCCAGGGGAAGTACAGGCTGGATGTTAGGAGGAAGTTCTTGCCAGAGAGAGTGCTTGGCATTGGAATGGGCTGCCCAGGGAGGTGGTGGAGGCACTGTCCCTGGAGGTGTTGAAGCCAAGGCTGGCTGGGGCACTTAGTGCCATGGTGTGGTTGGTTGGGCAGGGCTGGGTGCTAGGTTGGGCTGGATGATCTTGGAGGTCTCTTCCAACCTGCTTGATTCTATGATTCTATGAACTGTACCTGTGCAAGCAGTGAGGATGTTGGGCCCAGAGAGTGGTGGTGATTGGTGCCACATCCAGTTGGCAGCTGGCACTGGTGGTGTGCCCCCGGGATCAGTGCTGGGCACAGTCCTGGCCAGTATCTTTATTGATGCTCTGGAGCAGGGGATTGAGTCCAGCAGCAGTAAGTTTGCAGATGACAGCAAGCTAGGAGCAGGTGTGGAGCTGTTGAAGGGTAGAGAGCCCTGCAGAGGGACCTGGGCAGGCTGCATGGGTGGGCAGAGTGAGGCTGGAGGTGAGGAGGAAGTTGTTGAGCAGGAGAGTGGTGAGAGGCTGGAATGGGTTGCCCAGGGAGGGGGTTGGGGCTCTGTTGCTGGAGGTGTTTGAGGCCAGGCTGGCTGAGGCTGTGTGCAGCCTGCTCTAGGGTAGGGTGTCCCTGGGCATGGCAGGGGAGGAGTTGGAGCTGTCTGCTCCTTGTGCTCCCTTCCAGCCCTGCCTGATTCCCTGATCTGGAGCTGGCCGAGAAGCTGTGTTAGGATCCTGCGTCACTTTGGGAGCTGCTGGTTAAAATAGCTCTGCTTTGGTTTCCTCAGCTACAGCACTTGGCAACAGCAGAATAGAGCCCAGGCTGAAAGCGTGGGCAAAGCAGCCAGCCTGCCTTGGTGCTCTCAGCAGAGGTGGGGTGGGGGAAGGGCTTGGCTTTGCTTTGTTGTGGATGGGTTTTCCCCTCCCCCACTTTGCTCTTCAGCGTTACATGTTCCAAAACAATGGATCTTTGCCTTGGGAGTGAGTGGAACCTCTTCGTGGTGAGACCCAAATGAGACAAAGCTGTGGTTGTTCTTCCTTACCAAAGCCAAGAACCTCAGGAAGTTCAGCCAAGGCAAGTGTAGGGTCTTGCAGCTGGCCAGGAGTAGCCTCCTGCACTAGTACAGGTGAGGGAGGACCTCTGGGAAGCAGCTCCAGGATCTGGGAGTGCTGGTGGACAAGTTCACTGTGAAGCAGCAGCATGTCCCTGTGGCCAGGACCCCAAATGGTCTCCTGGAGTGACATAAGAGTGGCTGGAAGAGACAAGGAGGTTCTCCTCCCTGTCACCTTGAATGAGGCCACATCTGGAATACTGGGTCCAGTTCTGAGCTCCCCAGTTGAAGAGAGACAGGGAAGTGCTGGAGAGAGTCCAGCAGAGGCTACAGAGCTCCTGAGGGGCTTGGAGCTGCTCTGTGAGGAGCAAAGGCTGAGAGGCTGGGGAAGAGCAGCTTGAGAGGCTTAGCAGGAGCTAAAGGATGGGGGGCAGGAGGATGGGGCAGACTCTTGTCCTTGGTGCCCAGTGACAGGACAAGGAGTGTTGGGCACAAACTGGAGCCTAGAAGATTTCACCTGAACATAAGGGGAAATTCTGTACTGTGAGGGTGCTGGAGGCCTGGAGCAGGCTGCCAGAGAGGTTGTGGAGTCTCCTCTGGAGTGATTCCAGCTCCACCTGGGCATTGTGGGCCTGGAGCAGGCTGCCCAGAGAGGTTGTGGAGTCTCCTCTGGAGTGATTCCAGCCCCACCTGGGCACTGTGGGCTTGGAGCAGGCTGCCCAGAGAGGTTGTGGAGTCTCCTCTGGAGTGATTCCAGCTCCACCTGGGCATTGTGGGCCTGGAGCAGGCTGCCCAGAGAGGTTGTGGAGTCTCCTCTGGAGTGATTCCAGCCCCACCTGGGCACTGTGGGCTTGGAGCAGGCTGCCCAGAGAGGTTGTGGAGTCTCCTCTGGAGTGATTCCAGCCCCACCTGGGCACTGTGGTCCTGGAGCAGGCTGCCCAGAGAGGTTGTGGAGTCTCCTCTGGAGTGATTCCAGCCCCACCTGGGCACTGTGGGCCTGGAGCAGGCTGCCAGAGAGGTTGTGGAGTCTCCTCTGGAGTGATTCCAGCTCCACCTGGGCATTGTGGGCCTGGAGCAGGCTGCCCAGAGAGGTTGTGGAGTCTCCTCTGGAGTGATTCCAGCCCCACCTGGGCACTGTGGGCTTGGAGCAGGCTGCCCAGAGAGGTTGTGGAGTCTCCTTCTATGGAGTGATTCCAGCTCCACCTGGGCACTGTGGGCCTGGAGCAGGCTGCCCAGAGAGGTTGTGGAGTCTCCTTCTGTGGAGTGATTCCAGCTCCACCTGGGCACTGTGGGCTTGGAGCAGGCTGCCCAGAGAGGTTGTGGAGTCTCCTTCTGTGGAGTGATTCCAGCCCCACCTGGGCACTGTGGGCTTGGAGCAGGCTGCCCAGAGAGGTTGTGGAGTCTCCTCTGGAGTGATTCCAGCTCCACCTGGGCACTGTGGGCTTGGAGCAGGCTGCCCAGAGAGGTTGTGGAGTCTCCTCTGGAGTGATTCCAGCTCCACCTGGGCACTGTGGGCTTGGAGCAGGCTGCCCAGAGAGGTTGTGGAGTCTCCTCTGGAGTGATTCCAGCTCCACCTGGGCACTGTGGGCTTGGAGCAGGCTGCCCAGAGAGGTTGTGGAGTCTCCTTCTGTGGAGTGATTCCAGCCCCACCTGGGCACTGTGGGCTTGGAGCAGGCTGCTGTGGATGCCTTGCTGTAGCAGGAAGGTTGGACTGGATGATCCCCAGAGGTCATTCTGTGATGTGTGCTTGCAGAGGTGGCTGAAGTGTGGTGGCCTGCAGGCTAGGTGAGGCCACTTCAGGTGCTGAGTGCTCCAGTTAAGTCTAGGAGCTGATGGGAGAGAGAAGGATGCTCTCCAGGGTGTGTTAGCATGAGCCAGCCCTACACAGGGAGGGAAGACTGAGGCAAGATCTTCTGGCTGTGCTCCTCACGTTACTAACAGAAATCACAGGGATGGGCAGTGGATGTCTGAGCAGCTGATGAAGCAAGCACTGATTTGAGTCACAGAAGCAAATTAAATCAGGGAGCAATACATTTCTGACAGTTGTCTGCTTCACTGCTGAAGGCTTCTGCAGCCAGGGCAGCTGAACAGCAAAACACTCTGCAGAACAGGAGCTGCTTTCAGCCTGTTGGGTTGTGAATGGCAGCTCTTAGGAGGGGGCTTTCTGTGTTTTGGTGGTCTGCTCACCCTTGGAGGGACTTGGACAGTGTAAAACCTCACTGGCTGGAGCTGCAAGTCAAGAACCTTGTAGAGGAGCTTAGCTATAGAATCAGGGTTGGAAGGCACCACAAGGATTTCACCCAAGGTTTTACCCAGGTGGAACCTCACTGGCTGGAGCTGCAAGTCAAGAACCTTGTAGAGGAGCTTAGCCATAGAATCAGTCAGGGTTGGAAGGCACCACAAGGATTTCACCCAAGGTTTTACTCAGGTAGAGCCTCACTGGATGGAGCTGCAAGTCAAGAACCTTGTAGAGGAGCTTAGCCATAGAATCAGTCAGGGTTGGAAGGCACCACAAGGATTTTACCTAAGGTTTTTACCCAGGTGGAACCTCACTGGATGGAGCTGCAAGTCAAGAACCTTTTAGAGGAGCTTAGTCACAGAATCAGTCAGGGTTGGAAGGGACTACAATGATTTTACTCAGGTAGAACCTCACTGACTGGAGCTGCAAGTCAAGAGCCTTTTAGAGGAGCTTAGTCATAGAATTGGGGTTGGAAGGGACCACAAGGATCATCTAGTTCCAACTCCTCTGCCATGGGCAGGGACACTCTGCCCTGATCAAGTTGGACACAGACTCATCCAGCCTGACCTTAAATACCTCCAGGGATGGGGCTGTTGAAGCTCCTGAGCTTGGCTTGTGCCCACCTCTGCAGCCTGCCCAGGTGCCTCTGGCTGCCATCCCTGCCCTGCAGCCTGTCTGCTGCAGCACACAGCTTGGTGTGGGCAGCAAACCTGCTGAGGCTGCACTCAGTGCCTGTGTGCATGGCAGCCACAAAGATGCTGACCAAACCTGGTGCCAGGACTGATCCCTGAGGGACTCCACTCGGCCATGGAGCCATTGCCAGCCACCCTTTGGGTGCAACCATCAAGCCAGCTCTCTAGCCATCCAGTCCTCCACCTCTCAAACCCCTCTGTCACCAGCTTGGAGACCAGGCTGTGGTGTGGGACACTGTCAAAGGCTCTGCTCAGCTCCAGCTAAATGCCATCAGTTGCTCTCCCCTCAGCTCCAGTTGTTCTGATTCTATGCAGAAGATTTTAAACATATATATATATAGGAGGGGGTTTAAAAACTTACCTGCAAGTAGTCTCCAGGTCTCCTGGGTATTGATCAAAAACTGAGACTAATTAGAAAGAGTTCATTAAAATATGCCTTCATTAGCCTCCCCAGACATCTAATCTGAATTCATCTACTCAGCCATGTGCCACAGGGGCACAATTTTAACCCACTTATGCCCACTTTGCCCTATCATGGGCATTTCTTCTCACCAAGGCTTCACCCTGCTTCCATTAGGTGGAGCTGAGACATTTGCTCCTCCTGACTCCAGCATTCTTCAGCAGGAGAGTGGTGAGAGGCTGGAATGGGTTGCCCAGGGAGGTGGTTGAGGCTCTGTTGCTGGAGGTGTTTGAGGCCAGGGCTGGGTGCTAGGTTGGGCTGGATGAGCTTGGAGGTCTCTTGCAACCTGCTTGATTCTATGATTCTATGAACTGTACCTGTGCAAGCAGTGAGGATGTTGGGCCCAGAGAGTGGTGGTGAATGGTGCCACATCCAGTTGGCAGCTGGCACTGGTGGTGTGCCCCCGGGACCAGTGCTGGGCACAGTCCTGGCCAGTATCTTTATTGATGCTCTGGAGCAGGGGATTGAGTCCAGCAGCAGTAAGTTTGCAGATGGCAGCAAGCTAGGAGCAGGTGTGGAGCTGTTGAAGGGTAGAGAGCCCTGCAGAGGGACCTGGGCAGGCTGCATGGGTGGGCAGAGTGTGGCTGGAGGTGAGGTGGAAGTTGTTGAGGAGGAGAGTGGTGAGAGGCTGGAATGGGTTGCCCAGGGAGGTGGTTGAGGCTCTGTTGCTGGAGGTGTTTGAGGCCAGGCTGGCTGAGGCTGTGTGCAGCCTGCTCTAGGGTAGGGTGTCCCTGGGCATGGCAGGGGGGTTGGAGCTGTCTGCTCCTTGTGCTCCCTTCCAACCCTGACTGCTTCTATGAGACATTTGGAGAGTTCTGCTTCACTTGGACTTGGAGGCCATCTGGAGATTAAAGCCAAAGACTTCAGCTCTTCCAAAAGCATAACAGTGGAGATTTGATGAGAAGGGAAGGAATGAATGGGCTGGAGAGAGCAGCTAGCCAGAGAGGATGTGTGGGCTTGGACTCATCTTTGCTAGAAGCACGTTGAAATGTGTGGAGCAAAGAGCTGAGTGGCTTTAATGTGGTCTGGTTTTGCCTTTAGGGCTGGAAGCAGTTTCACATGCTTGGTGCAGAGCAGATGTGTGTGGTTTTCTCAAAGGGCAAAGAGTTCCTGTGGTGCATACTTGTAAATGTTCACAGAATGGTTTAGGCTGGAAGGGACCTTAAAGATCATCTAGTTCCAACCCCCCCTACCCCAATCCTTTGTGGGCAGGGACATCTTCCACTAGAGCAGGTTGCTCCAGGCTCCATCTAACCTGGCTTGGAACACTTCCAGGCTTGTAGCCTCCAGAACTTCTCTGGGCAACCTGTTCCAGTGCCTCTCTACCCTCATGGAGAAGGTTTTTTTTCCCCTAAAGTCTGCCCTAAATGTATCCCTTTTGAGTTTGAAGCCCTTAGCCCTCATGCTGGCACTCCATGCCTTTATCAGAAGTCCCTCTCCAGCTCTCCCCTAGCCCCTTCTGAGTACTGCTGTTCTGAGGTCCTCCTGGAGCCTTCTCTTCTCCAGGCTGAACAAACCCAACTCTCCCAGCCTGGCCTCACAGCAGAGCCCTTCCAGCCCTGCCACCACTGCTGTGGCCTCCTCTGTCCTTGCTCCCACAGGTCCCTGTCTGTGCTGTGCTGAGGACTCCAGAGCTGGCCCCAGCACTGCAGGTGAGGTCGCAGCAGAGGAGCAGAGTCCCCTCCCTGCCCATGCTGCTGGGAATCAGCCCAGGTTGGCTCTGGGTTTCAAGTGCACACTGCTGACTGATGCTGAGCTTCTCACGAAGCAGCACTCCAGCACTTTGCTTTTCAAGTGACCTATCCAAGGAGCACCTCTCCCCTTCCTTCCCAGCCTTGGTTTCCTCCAGAATGTTGTGCATGAAGTTTTTTTTTGGTGGACTTGCCATTAATATTAGATTAAAAATGTCAGGCAGGCAGCATTGCCCTGCAGGGATGAAGAACTGCCTTGAAATTGGTTGCTATTAGGAAGCTGGAATGTGTTTAATCTTTCCTGATTGAGCTCATTAACAAAACTTTCTGCGTGGTAATAGTTAATACATCACTGAGTGGATGGGGAATGGTAACCCAGCATCATCTCCTCAGCTTCTGTTCCATCAGCTCTTCACAGAAGGCAGCAAGTTGGAAGGGACACTCAAAGGTCATCTTGTCCAACCTCTTTGCAAGCAGCAGGGACACTTCCAGCTAGATCAGGTTGCCTTCTGCTATTAGACCTCAACCACATCTCTGGGTAAGCTGTTGCACTGTCTCACCACACTCACTGTGCAGAGCTTCCTCCTGATGTCCAACCTAACTCTGCCCTGCTCCACTTTCAAACCATTGTTCCTCATCCTATCCCCACAGGCACTTCCAAACAGTCTTCAGCCTGGAGAAGAGAAGGCTTTAAGGTGACCTTGGAGTGGCCTTGAAGTGTCTGAAGGGGTCCTACAGGAAGGCTGGGGAGGGACTATTGACAAGGTCTGGAAATGACAGGAGGAGGAGGAATGGGTTTAAAGTGGCAGAGGGGAGATTGAGACTGGCTGTTAGGGAAGGGTTGTTTGCAGTGAGGGTGGTGAGACACTGGCACAGGTTGAGGGTGGTGAGACACTGGCACAGGTTGAGGGTGGTGAGACACTGGCACAGGATGCCCAGGGAGGTTGTGGAGCACAGAAGCACCCAATGTGATCAAAGATCACATTGGGTGCTTCTGTGCTCCACAACCTCCCTGGAGGTGTTCAATGCCAGGTTGGATGAGGCCCTGAGCAACCTGTTCTAGTAGGAGGTGTCCCTGCCTATGGCAAGGGGTTGGAATTGGCTGATCCTTGAGGTCCCTTCCAACCTAAACCTTTCTATGACTCCACTGCTTCCCTTGGGAGATGATTCCAGTGTCTGCCTGTGCTCATGGGGCAATGTTTCCTTCTGGAGTCCAGTGGGAATCTCCCCAGTAGCAACTTGTCCTTACTGTCCCTGAGAAAAGAGAGTCTCCATCATCCTCTTAGCCACTCTTTGTGTCATAGTCCATGGTAATAAGGTCACAGAATGTGATCTTCAGTGCTCCCTTGGTTAATGAGTTGACTTGAACAGATCCTCTGCCTGGGAATCCCTGAGGAGTTGAAGCTTAGCAGGGCACTTTGAGGAGCTGGTTCCTGAGGTATGAGCAATCTGCTTAAAAGCTTTTTATTAGACCTCAAAAATTCCTCAAGGTGGGAGAAGCCTTGAGAAGATTGTTGTCAAGCACAGGCAGAGGAACCAGAGCCAGGCTGGCTCTTGGAACTATGTCAGAGAGAGAAATCCCTGGAGCAGGCAGTTAAAGTGAAGAGATCACATGGAAATCCTGGGACATGGAGGCAGAATCCAGCTCTTCCTCCTTTCCCAGGGAGCCAAACACAGCCTTTCCATGCACTGGAGCTATTCCATCCCCTGCTGGCTGGAAGCTGTGGTTGTGTAATGTCTTAGCCCTGCTGTTTTCCTCGAAGGCCTTGGGGAAGATGTGAAGATTGAAGGTCAAATTCTCTGTGTTCCTTGAGGAACAAGTGGGGAAGCTGAGATTTTATCCTTCAGAGTTTGCTTTCTGTGTTCTCTTCTGTTTAATGTTGTTCCTTTTGTGCCTAGCTCGTGGCTGCTTTGTCTCATTTTTGATACAGCTCTTGTTTAAAAGAAGGAGGGGGGGGGGGGAGAAAAATCCCTGTTATGTTATCAAGAGGTTGCTCAGGCATGACTGGAGATAAAATTAACCAGCAAGCCAGTGCTGTGTGCTCTGAGGAGTGGCTTCAGAGGAGGGTTTGCATTCCTGGACTAAAAATGACCTGAGGCAGTGATGGAAAAAGCCAAGGGTGGGCACAAGATAACAACTGGAGTGAAACTTCTCATCTAGTGATGGATATAAAAGGACAAGATCTGGCCTTAATAGTGGGGCAGTGGAAGGTGGGGGCTTGTGCATGGAGGATCACAGAATGGTTTGAGTTGGAGCCAGTCCAGAGGAGGCCACCGAGATGCTGAGAGGGCTGCAGCAGCTCTGCTCTGAGGACAGGCTACAAGAGTTGGGGCTCAGCAGCCTGGAGAGGAGAAGGCTTGGAGGAGACCTTGGAGTGGGCTTCCAGGAGCTGAAGGGGATCATCTGCTTCCACCTCCCTGCAGTCAGCAGGGACATCTGCAGTTAGAGCCCCAAACAACCTGGTCTTGAACACTTCCAGGGCATGCTCAGCTTTTCTGGCTGCTTTGTGTTTAGGCTGTGGCAGGAAAGTGTGGATCAAACGCAGATGAGGTTTCTGGCTGCTGGGCTTGCAGGTGATTGGGTTTGTTCATACTCCTCTCAGCCAGGTTCTCCTGTTGTGCTAAAGGAGCTGCCACACAGCTGTGGATCATACCAAAGCCTCCAACTGTCACAGAATGAGAGACTCAGAAAGGTTGCAATCAGTCTCTAAGGTCACCAAGTCCAACCTTCTACCCAAAACCTCCATGGCCTCTCCAAGTGCCACATCTTGTTTCTTGAACCACTCCAGGGATGAGGACTCTACCACCTCCCTGGGCAGCCTGTTCCAGTCTCTGACCACTTGCAGCAAAGAAATCTGCCTTCCTCTCCAACCTAACCCTCCCCTGGCACAATTTCAGGCCATTTCCTCTGTGTCCTCTGAGACTGCACAGAGCAGCCCAACCCCAGCTGGCTGCAGCCTCCTTTCAGGGAGCTGTAGGGAGCAACAAAGTCTTCCCTCAGCCTCCTCTTCTCCAAGCTAACCAATCCCAGCTCCCTCAACCTGACCTGCCCTCCAACCCCCCCTCACCAGCTTTGTTACCCTTCTGTGCATCTTCTCCAACCCCTCAAGGTCCTCCCTGTGCTGTGGTGCCTGAAGCTGCACCCAGCACTCAAGGTGCAGCCTCGCCAGTGCCCAGTACAGGGGCACCATCGCTTCCCTACTCCTGCCCACTCCATTTCTGATCCAGGCCAGAATCCTGGTGGCCTTCTTGCCCTGGCAAATCTTTGGAGCAGAGGCAAACACCTCCTGTGGTTCTCCTGCACTGAGCTTCTGGTACACTGCCTGCAGGATTTTCTTCCTCTGTAACTCTGTCTGCTTGGATTTCCGACGGCACAACGACGCTGGTGACAAACCAAGTGCCTGGTTGGTGCCACCCTAGATACCAGGCTGGCATGGCCATGGCCATTGAGACTTCTTAGGAGCACAAGTGAGGAGTTAACACAGTCATAACAGCACATTTCCATCCTTTGCTGCTTAATTTCGTGTAGCTCCCTGGCTAATAACATAATTGAATTGGAAGTTTCTTTCTTTCAGCCCCTTAGGTATTTGATGCAAACAAAGTGTTTTTAATGGGTCACCTACTGGCAGTTGTATTCCTTCATGTAAGTGTTATTGAAGAGGCAACACAGTTGGTGGTCCCCAGCTTGGTGTGGATTGGTGACTGTGCTCAGAAGTCTGCTTGATTCTGAGCTCAGAACAGGATGGCTGCAGTCAGCCATACGCTGGCTCTTACGAGGAGTTCAAAAGCTGCTGCTGCTTAAGAATCAAAGAGAGCCTTAACAGCCATCTGAGCTGCTTAGAGAATCCTTCTCTTGATCTCACAGCAGCTTTGCCTTCTCCTGCAAGGATATCCCAGGCCACATCTTGGGGAGCTTCAGTTGGTTCGACCGGAGCGTGTTCACGCGAGATGCTTTCTGTGCTGGTTTAGGAGCAGAGCTGGTGGATGTGTGCTTAGGGATGTGCCTGGAGTTGGTGCAGGATGGAGCTGAACCCAAACCTTTTGGTCCACAGTTCGGTTAAGCAGCACAGCTTCTCGAGCAGTTGAGTTGGTGATGGTGTTCAGGGTGCCTGGGTTTTTCTTTCAGCCTGGATCGCAGAATGCCAGGTTGGGAGGGACCCCAAGGATCATCTGGGACAACCTGCTCTAGGTGATGGTGAGCTGGGCCAGAACCTTGTCAGTAGGAGCCTTCAAACTGTCCAGTGGCTGGGTGGGAATGGATGAGAGCAGCCCTCAGGGAAAGGACCTGGGGGTGTGGGGTCATGAAAAGCTCAACAGGAGCTGAGAGCAGCTCTGAGGAACAGGCCCTGGGGGTGTGGGGTGAGGAAAAGCTCAACAGGAGCCTGCAGTGTGAGTGCAGCCCAGACAGCAACCCTGTGCTGGGCTGCAGCAAGAGCAGTGTGGGCACAGGGCAAGGGAGGGGATTCTGCCCCTTGGCTCTGCTCTCCTCAGACCCCACCTGCAGTCCTGGGTGCAGTTCTGCAGCCCCCAGCACAAGCAGGGGGGGAAGTGTTGGAGCCAGTGCAGAGGAGGCCACCAAGATGCTGAGAGGGCTGCAGCAGCTCTGCTGTGAGCACAGGCTGAGAGAGTTGGGAGCCTGGAGAGGAGAAGGCCTGGAGGAGACCTTGGAGTGGCCTTGCAGGAGCTGAAGGAGGCTACAGGAAGGCTGGGGAGGGACTGGTGACAAGGTCTGGGAATGAGAGGAGGAGGAGGAATGGGTTTGAACTGGCAGAGGGGAGATTGAAACTGGCTGTTAGGAAGAAGTTGTTTGCAGTGAGGGTGGTGAGACACTGGCACAGGTTGCCCAGAGAGGCTGTGGAGTCTCCTTCTCTGGAGCCTTCCCAGCCCTGTCTGGATGTGTTCCTTTGTGCCCTGAGCTTGACTCTAAGGGTCCCAGGGCCTGGCACAGGCTGCCCAGAGAGGTTGTGGAGTCTCTTCTCTGGAGCTTTTCCAGCCCTGTCTGGATGTGTTCCTGTGTGCCCTGAGCTTGACTCTAAGGGTCCCAGAGCCTGGCACAGGCTGCCCAGAGAGGTTGTGGAGTCTCTTCTCTGGAGCCTCTCCAGCCCTGCCTGGATGTGTTCCTGTGTGATCTGAGCTTGACTGAGAGGGTCCCAGAGCCTGGCACAGGCTGCCCAGAGAGGCTGTGGAGTCTCCTTCTCTGGAGCCTCTCCAGCCCTGTCTGGATGTGTTCCCATGTGATCTGAGCTTGACTGAGAGGGTCCCAGAGCCTGGCACAGGCTGCCCAGAGAGGCTGTGGAATCTCTTCTCTGCAGCCTTTCCAGCCCTGTCTGGATGAGTTCCTGTGCCCCCTGTGCTGGATTCTCTGCTCCTGCTCTGGCACAGGGTGGGGGCTGGACTCGATGATCTCCAGAGGGTTTTCCAACCCCTAATATCCTATGAAACCATTTTCAGTGATCCAAGATCTGACTGTATTGAAATGCTTGCTCCCAATCCCCCCCCCCAAAAGAAGCACCCTGATTTACTGCAAACTTCTGGGTGGCTCAGACAGATGGCAAAGTGCCTCAAAAGGATATAGACTTTGATGCAAAACGCTGCCTTCTCCTTTCCAGTCAATACAGAGAGGTTGTCTGGTACAATTTTCTGGTGACCTGTTTCTAATTAAGATGCAAATGAACTGCTGGGTGCTGGAGAAATCAGGATTGCAAATACCAAGTGCTAATATGTGTTAGGCTGGGAAATCCCCAGCACCTCTTCAAGCTGCAGCTTGGGCTGTCTGGCTGCTTGCAGAGTGGTTCCCTCTGGAGGGAAGAGAGCTTCTGCAACCTGCTGTCAAGCTGCTCCTTTGTCTCACTTTAAAGAGGTTTTAATTTAGGGATGTTGAGAAGCATTGCCCCCCTCCCAGGGAGTCTTCTGAGGGCCTTTACAGCCTGCTCCACCAAACCAGGAAGCCCTGAAAATAGGCAAGAGGAAGAGCTGCTTTTGGCCCTGCAGTGTTTTGTGGTGTGACTTCTTTCTTTGTACTTCAAATGGTAGCTAAATGAAGCTTTGGGCACCTTGATTAATGCTGTCACCACTTCAAAGTGAGCTTTACACTGAAAGCTGCTCCACAGTTTATATTTAGAACAGGGCTTGAATGGGTGGAGAGGATTGATTTAGTAGAGGTGAGGTTGTAGCTTTGTCCTTCAGGCACCTGCTGATTTTGGGGTCACCTTATCGTAGAATAGTTTGGGTTGGAAAAGCCTTCCATGATCATCCAGTCCAGTGATCAATTCAGTGCCACTCTGGTCCTTAAACCGTGTCCCACAGTGCCATGGTCACACCTTGCTGGAACACCTTTCTGGAACTGTGTTCAGTTTGGGGCTCCCCAGTTGCAGAGGGACAGGGATCTGCTGGAGAGAATCCATCCTGAGCACTGTGTTCAGTTTGGGGCTCCCCAGTTTCAGAGGGACAGGGATCTGCTGGAGAGAATCCATCCTGAGTACTGTGTTCAGTTTGGGGCTCCCCAGTTGCAGAGGGACAGGGATCTGCTGGAGAGAGTCCATCCTGAGTACTGTGTTCAGTTTGGGGCTCCCCAGTTGCAGAGGGACAGGGATCTGCTGCAGAGAGTCCAGCAGAGGGCTAGGAGGATGATGAGGGGACTGGAGGGCATGGCTGATGAGGAGAGGCTGAGGGACCTGGGGCTGCTTAGTCTGGAGAAGAGAAGACTGAGAGGGGGTTGGGTAAATGTTTATAAGTATCTGAGGGCTGGGGGTCAGTCTCTGCTCACTGCTCCCTGGGGTAGGACAAGAAGCAATGAATGGAAGCTGCAGCACAGAAGATTCAGCTGAACACAAGGGGGAACTTCTGTACTGTGAGGGTCCCAGAGCCCTGGCACAGGCTGCCCAGAGAGGTTGTGGAGTCTCCTTCTCTGAACACATTCAAAACCTGTCTGGATGTGTTTGTGTGTGACCTGCCCTGCCTGGGACCTGCTTTGGCAGAGAGTTTTGGACTCGATGACCTGGGGAGGTCGCTTCCAGCCCTTAGCATTCAGTGATTCTCTGTTAGCAGAGGTTGCAGCAGCTGATTTAGACCCACATTTTTGGCACACGCTGCAGAAGGTCCAATAAAACCTCTTCTGGTGTTCAAATCTCAGCTTCTTTCGAGTGCTGGCAATTGAAAGACCTTTTGTGCAAAGTGAGCAACTTCAAAATAGGAAAAGGTGGGGGGGAGGGGAAATAAAGGCAGCAAAAAGTGCTCAAAAAGCCTTTTCTTCTCCAAAATGCAACTAAGAGAAGCTTTGTAAGAGAGTTATGAACCATGAAGGTTGAGTCTTTTTGAGGAGGAGGAAAAAAAGGGCTTTTAGTTGTGGGAGTTGCCTCAAAGAGTTAATAACCAAAATGGTTTGGTTGCAGGTGGAGTCAGCTTGCTCCTCTGTGGCATGGAAGATGGGATGAGGAGGGAGCACGTGTGGTCAGACCTAAATTGCTGCCTCCTAAACGGCATTAAACTGCAGCAGCAGCAGCAGCAGCAGCAAAGGGGCTGGAAGTGAATCTGCCTCCAGGTTTGTGCTAAGTAGGTTGGAGCAGTGTCGTGACCGAATGAGGTTTGGTAGTTGGGAATTAGCAAGGAGGCTGTTAATGAGCCTCATTAATAGAGAAAGCAGGATGGAAGCTTTCTTCAGTTCATAGGACCAGTCAGGTGGGAAGATTCCTCCAAGCTCAGCCAGTCCAACCTAGCACCCAGCCCTGGCCAAGCAACCAGAGCATGGCACTAAGTGCCAACCTAGCACCCAGCCCTGGCCAAGCAACCAGACCATGGCACTCAGTGCCAACCTAGCACCCAGCCCTGCCCAACCAACCACACCATGGCACTCAGTGCCCAGCCAGCCTTGGCTTCAACCCCTCCAGCCACAGCCACTCCACCACCTCCCTGGGCAGCCCATGCCAGTGCCAATCACTCCCTCTGCCAGGAGCTTCCTCCTAACAGCCAGCCCACACCTGCCCTGCCACAGCTTCAGCCTGGGGCCCCTTCTGCTGCTGCCTGCCTGGCAGCAGAGCCCAACCCCACCTGGCTACAGCCTCCCTGCAGGCAGCTACAGGCAGCAATCAGCTCTGCCCTGAGCCTCCTCTGCTGCAGGCTGCACCCCCCCAGCTCCCTCAGCCTCTCCTCACAGGGCTGTGCTCCAGGCCCCTCCCCAGCCTTGCTACCCTTCTCCAAACATCTTCCAGCACCTCAACATCTCTCTGCAATGGAGGAGGTGTTCTTGCCTAGGTTGTTCTTCATGGGGCTTTGGTGCTGCAAATCTGCCTCCCAAGAGTGAAAGCTTTTCAGCAGCACCTCCCCCTGAGGACCTGCTGTGCCAAGCCTGAATGCCAGACACCTTTCCTGTCTTTCTGTGATGCTGTGAGGCTTGGCACTGTAATGTTAGGGGGCTGGAAGGGACTTTGAAAGCTCATTCAGTCCATCCTCCCCCTGCCTGAGCAGGATCACCTGTACCAGATCACAGAGGAAGGCATCCAGATGGGGGTTTGACTATCTCTGCTAATCCTGCTTCCACCCAAACTTTAAATAGAAGGCCAGGAAGAAGGATCAGCTCTCCAGTTCCAGTAATTGATGGATTAAATCCCATTTGCTTCTCTCCAAGGGCAGCAAGAAGTGGCCCACAGCAGTCAGCCCCACCTGCATTAGTAAGACCTCTCTTGTCCTGACAAGGCTTCAGCGCAGTCATCGCAGGAGGCAGCCTTCCAGAAGCCTTGGGTAGGAAACTCCCTGCCTGCTTCAGTGGGTGGCTTGCTGCAGGAAGGCTGCAAAGCAAGTGCCAAGGCTGTGCAATTCTCTGCCCTGGCTTTGAAGCCATCTGGAGGGAAGTTTGCTCTGCCAGATGTTTGGTGCATCCACCTCTTCCTCCAGATGTGAAGCGAGAGAATCAGAGAAGTGGTTTGGGTGGAAAAGACCTGGATGTTAGGAGGAGTTGTTGGCAGAGAGAGGGATTGGCATTGGGATGGGCTGCCCAGGGAGGTGGTGGAGTCACCAGCTCTGGAGGGGTTGGAGCCAAGCCTGGCTGGGCACTGAGTGCCATGGTGTGGTTGGTTGGGCAGGGCTGGGTGCTAGGTTGGCACTGAGTGCCATGGTCTGGTTGCTTGGCTAGGGCTGGGTGCTAGGTTGGCACTGAGTGCCATGCTCTGGTTGCTTGGCTAGGGCTGGGTGCTAGGTTGGCACTGAGTGCCATGGTCTGGTTGCTTGGCTGGGGCTGGGTGCTAGGTTGGCACTGAGTGCCATGGTGTGGTTGGTTGGCTAGGGCTGGGTGCTTGGTTGGCACTGAGTGCCATGGTGTGGTTGCTTGGCTAGGGCTGGGTGCTAGGTTGGCACTGAGTGCCATGCTCTGGTTGCTTGGCTAGGGCTGGGTGCTAGGTTGGCACTTAGTGCCGTGGTCTGGTTGCTTGGTTAGGGCTGGGTGCTAGGTTGGCACTTAGTGCCATGGTCTGGTTGCTTGGTTAGGGCTGGGTGCTAGGTTGGCACTGAGTGCCATGCTCTGGTTGCTTGGCTGGGGCTGGGTGCTAGGTTGGAGTGGCTGAGCTTGGAGATCTCTCCTAGCCTGGCTGATTCTGTGCTTCTCTGGTGAGGCTGGGATCTGGATTCCATTCCCTGGCAGACACAAGGGAAGAATCCAGACTTCACTGATATGTTTTTCTTCCCAGTTTTGTGTTGCCAGAACAAGTGGGAACAACTCAGGCTTTCAGAACACCCTTGCCTTGTGCACTACCAGTTGGTTACATGAGGATGTAGGCCTGGCATGGCATCTCTTGTGCTCTGAGAAGCAGCTGTGCAAGTTCAGATGGGCTGAAGCTTTTTAGGTCTTGATTTACTTGCAAAAGTGTGAATCTGTGGGAAACTGCAGGGCTGGTGCTTGTGGTGACAAGCCCTGGGAGCTTAGTCAGAGCAGAAGAGCTCTGGTGGAGGGGCTGCCTTGTGGTTGTTGCAGCTCTGCAGCAACTTGGTGCTTGGTTTGCAAGTCTCAGGCTCTGAAATGTGGTCAGAAATATAACTGATAAGGAGCAAATCAGCTTTTTTCCTTGCCTGTGCTTTTAATCTGTTTAGAGGAATAAAGGAAAGTAGGAGTGGTACAGTGAAGACTGCAAAGTAAGTCCTGAGAATTGCTGATGTTCATCTACAGTTCACTCTCATTTCTCATCCAGTTTGCCTGGAGGATTGGCAGCCCCTCTGGCATGGTGGAGAGTTGTTGGTGTATTAAAGTGGCTCTTTCAAAGTCAGTTGAGCTGCTCAGTCAGCCCACAAGAGTGACTTCATCACAGGTTTGTGCCTTTCTTTGGTCTCTCACAGTAAGAGCTGCTCCCAGGACTTGAATGCTTGGATCCACAATCTCACTGCTCCTGTAGAGAAGGGAATAAAGGTGGTTTTGATAGCTTCTGGTCTGCTCTCAGGTTCCCCAGTCCCTGTAGGGTGTTCAAGGCCAGGTTGAGTGAAGCTTTGAGTGACCTGGTGTAGTCTACAACTACCTGCAGGGAGGCTGTAGCCAAGTGGGGTTGGGCTCTGGTGCCAGGCAGGCAGCAGCAGCAGAAGGGACACAGGCTGAAGCTGTGGCAGGGCAGGTGTGGGCTGGCTGTGAGGAGGAAGCTCCTGGCAGAGAGAGTGATTGGCACTGGTATGGGCTGCCCAGGGAGGTGGTGGAGTGGCCGTGGCTGGAGGGGTTGGAGCCAAGGCTGGCTGGGCACTGAGTGCCATGGTGTGGTTGTTTGGGCAGGGCTGGGTGCTAGGCTGGCACTTAGTGCCATGGTCTGGTTGGTTGGCTAGATCTGGGTGCTAGGTTGGCACTGAGTGCCATGGTGTGGTTGGTTGAGCAGGGCTGGGTGCTAGGTTGGCACTGAGTGCCATGCTCTGGTTGCTTGGCTAAGGCTGGGTGCTAGGTTGGCACTGAGTGCCATGCTCTGGTTGCTTGGCTAAGGCTGGGTGCTAGGTTGGCACTGAGTGCCATGGTCTGGTTGATTGAGCAGGGCTGGGTGCTAGGTTGGCACTGAGTGCCATGGTCTGGTTGATTGAGCAGGGCTGGGTGCTAGGTTGGTCTGGCTGAGCTTGGAGGTCTCTTCCACCCTGGCTGATTCTATGATTCTATGCAAACCTGCATTGACTCAATCCCAGTTTCTGGGCTTAATGAAGCCTGAAATCGTTGCTTTTGGGATGCCTGACCTGTGATTAAATGAGAGTTGTCTGAACATGGCAGTTCTTGGTTTGCTCTGAGGCTTTTCTGTCCTTGCTGCTTGTTTTTGAGGGCAGTGCTGAGGGAGGTAATGCACTGCTGTGCCCTCCAGGTTGTCTGGGCAAAGAGCAGAGAACCACTCTTGTTGGTGCCAAGCTTCATGGCCCTCACCATCAGCTGTGCATTCTCACAGTGCACACACAGGGGGAAAAGCATCTTTAAACCCTGCATCCATAGATGGCTTTGGTTGGAAGGGACTTTAGAGATCACAGAATAGTTTGGGTTGGAAGGAACCTCAGAGATCATCTCCAACCTACCTGCCACGAGCAGAGACACCTCTCAACTAGACTTGGTTGCTCAAGGCTTCATCCAACAGGCACAAACTGGAACCCAGGAGGTTCTATCTGAAGATGAGGAGAAACTTGCTTGATGTGAGAGTGCTGGAGGCCTGCAGCAGGCTGGCCAGAGAGATTCCAGCCCTACCTGGCCATTGTGCTCCTGGGCAAGCTGCTGTGGGTGCCCTGCTTTAGCAAAGGGGTTGGACTGGATGATCTCCAGAGGTCCCTTCCAACCTCTTCAGCATGCTGGGGTTCTGTAACAATAACTTACCTCCAGCCTCCTCTTCTCTGCTAGTCTTAAAATGCAGAGATAAATTATTTCACAGCTTGGTGGGTCAATACTGAAGTTTTCTTTTCCTTTTCTTTCTGGAGATTGAGAAGTTGGTTGGGTTTTATTCCACTCAGCAAGAGTTAGTCCTCTCTTTGAGCAAGGATTTTTGAAGGCCAATCAAAAGCATGGCAAGAGACCAGAATTAGGTGAGTCTGGATGGGGCTCTGGCCAGCCTGATCTAGGGTAAGGTGTCCCTGCCCATGGCAGGGGGTTTGGAACTGGATGATCTTTGTGGTCCTTTCCAACCCTGACTGATTCCATGGTTGTAGTAGTGACCTGTGCTTAAAGCATTCAGGTCTCACATTGCTGATGCAAAAAGTTGCATTACCCAAACAGGTTTTTTTTCTTATCATTCAGATAGAAATCTGCATGTGAGGGGTTTAAAAGCCTGCACTGGGTTAAAAAGTGCTTACCTGAGGGTGCTGCTGTCAGCTTTTCCCCTGCACGTCCCCAGAAGGGTATCATTGCTGTGCTGGGGGATGTGCAAACCACCTCCTGTTGCCAAGCCACTTGGATCAAACCAGAGCAGGTTATTAAAAGTCCTGTTCTCAAGTGTTGTGTGCTGGCAAAATGTGTTTGTTCTGCTAATTAGCTGGGACAAAGTAACTGCCCCCTCCCTAAGTTAACAGGCTGTGCAGGCTGGGTTTTCCATCAGCTACTGGAAGTCTGGGGTGTGCAGCCTGCAGCAGAGGAGGCTCAGGGCAGAGCTGATTGCTGCCTGCAGGGAGGCTGTAGCCAGGTGGGGTTGGGCTCTGGTGCCAGGCAGGCAGCAGCAGCAGAAGGGGCCCCAGGCTGAAGCTGTGTCAGGGCAGGTGTGGGCTGGCTGTGAGGAGGAAGCTCCTGGCAGAGAGAGTGATTGGCACTGGCATGGGCTGCCCAGGGAGGTGGTGGAGTGGCTGTGGCTGGAGGGGTTGGAGCCAAGGCTGGCTGGGCACTGAGTGCCATGGTGTGGTTGTTTGGGCAGGGCTGGGTGCTAGGTTGGCACTGAGTGCCATGGTGTGGTTGTTTGGGCAGGGCTGGGTGCTAGGTTGGCACTGAGTGCCATGGTCTGGTTGTTTGGGCAGGGCTGGGTGCTAGGTTGGCACTGAGTGCCATGGTGTGGTTGGTTGGGCAGGGCTGGGTGCTAGGTTGGCACTGAGTGCCATGGTCTGGTTGTTTGGGCAGGGCTGGGTGCTAGGTTGGCACTGAGTGCCATGGTGTGGTTGGTTGGCCAGGGCTGCATGCGAGGTTGGCCTGGCTGAGCTTGGAGGTCCCTTCCAGCCTGGTTGATTCTGTGAGTCTATGATCAGTCACCTTGACAGCTGGATATTGGCTGATGGGAATTCCTGTGCCCACAGATTGCTAACTTCATGTTTGTTTCTTCAGCCACAACTGGGCTGCAGATGATGGGAAAAAATCATTTTTGTGCCCAGCTCCAAACCATGGAATTGTTTGGGTTGGAAAAGCCTTCTAAGATCATTGAGGTCCAACAGCAACCCAGCACCACCATGGCCATTAAAACATAGAGCCATGGAATGGTTTAGGTTGGAAGGGACCTCAGGGATCAGCCAGTTCCAACCCTCTGCCACAGGCAGGGACACTTCCCACTACAACAGGTTGCTCAAGGCCTCATCCAACCTGGCCTTGAACACCTCCCTGGGCAACCTGTGCCAGGCTCTCACCACCCTCACTGCAAACAACCCTTCCCTAACATCCAGTTTCAATCTTCCCTCTGCCAGTTCAAACCCATTCCTCCTCCTCCTCCTCTCATTCCCAGACCTTGTCACCAGTCCCTCCCCAGCCTTCCTGTAGCCTCCTCCAGATACTGCAAGGCCACTCCAAGGTCTCCTCCAACCCTTCTCCTCTCCAGGCTGCACAGCCCCAACTCTCTCAGCCTGTGCTCAGAGCAGAGCTGCTGCAGCCCTCTCAGCATTTTGGTGGCCTCCTCTGCACTGGCTCCAACACTTCCATGTCCTTCTTGTGCTGGAGGCTCCAGAACTGCATCCAGGACTCCAGGTGAGGTCTGAGGAGAGCAGAGTAAAACATGTCCCCATGTGCCATGGCCACACCTTTCTTGAACACCTCCAGGCATGAGGACTCCACCACCTCTCAGGGCAGCCTGTGCCAATCCCTCTCCACTCTTGCAGCAAAGAAATTTTTCCCCCACTCCAACCTAAGCCTCCCCTGGCACAATTTCAGGCCAGTTCAAGGGAGGCATAAGTGGAGGCTTCCACCAGACACTAAAGCATTTCCTACCAGGTGGCTGTTGTTGCCTACAAAATACTTAAGCTCTGAAGTTCTCTTGTTAGATAGGACAACCAAGCTGGGGAAGGGGCTGGAGAGCAGGGCTGGTGGGGAGCAGCAGAGGGAGCTGGGGGTGTTTAGCCTAGAGGAGAGAGGAGGTTGAGGAGAGACCTCACTGCTTTCTACATCTCCCTGAAAGGAAGCCAAAGCCAGGTGGGAGTTGGTCTGTTCTCCCTGGTACCAGATTGATGGAGAGGCCATAGCCTGGAATTGTGCCAGGGGAGGGTTAGTTTGGAGATGAGGAAAGATTTCTTTGCTGCCAGAGTGGTCAAGGATTGGACCAATCTGTGCAGAGTCACCGTGCCTGGAGCTGCTTAGGAAACCCCTGGCCGTGGCACTGTGGAGCATGGATTCGTGGCCATGGTGGAGTTGGGTTGATGGTTTGACTGGATGATCTATAGAGATCTTTTCCAACCCAACCAATTCTCTGCTTGAAAGCAGAAGTTAAGGTAAGAGGAAAGTGCAGTGGCACCGCTGCGCCCGCAGCCTGCCCTGGCTGCTGCGGGTGGCTGCCTCTTTGCTTTTGATTTCTGAGCCTTGTCCTTGATTTTATTGATTGTCAGGAGGGTGGAGAAGCAGCAATTGAATTGTCCTTTCCATCCCTGTATTTTGGCAGGTGACCATCACTGCGTGGTGGCTCTTGGAGTGTGGTCCTGGTGTGTAGCCTGGTGGTAGGGAGCCGCCTTAGCGCAGCAGCGAGTAGCTCCTTGCTTGCTTTCCTCCTCTGCCTCCCTCCTTCCCCTGTTATTTTCTCTGTCATTATTAGCAGAGGAGCTGTAGGTGTGCTCAGTCTTTTTAATTGCAGCTTGTCTTTATTCATAGCTTTTTAAGTAGGAGTTATGGAAACAGTCAGTGGAAGGGCTTGCAGGCAGGTGTCTGGCTCTCCAGTGGAAACCAGTAAGATGTCTTTCTGCTCATGGTGCTTTCCAGAAAGCTCTTCAAACTCCATTTTAAACCCCCAGCATCAACCATAACTCTTTTTTTCTTCCTTCAAGTTGCTCATCTGTGCAGATGCAGTCAGCTATATTTTCTTCCTTTGGCTTAAGGGAAACTGTTCCTGAGCTGGCTGCTTCCAGTGGCATCGTTTAAAATCCTCCCAATTACCATTAGGGGCAGGAATTTTCAAGCAAAATGCTTGGCTTTATGGCTGCATATAAACTATTGAGCTGAGCAGCTCAAGCTGAAAAATGCTGGTGCTGCTTGGAAAGGAGCTCTTTGGAACACAAAGGGCATTAAAAGCCAAGCTGCTGTGGCAGAGGAGGCCAAGCTTTGGAGAGGCATCCTGCAGCTCGCTGCCTTGGGCTTCTCCTGACCACAAGGGCAGCTTCAAGGATCAGAGCTGGGCACAGTCCTGTTCTGTGTCTTCAGTGATGCTCTGGAGCAGGGCATTGAGTCCAGCAGCAGGGAGGCTGCAGATGGCAGCAAGCCAGGAGCAGCTGTGGAGCTGTTGGAGGGGATCAGAGCCCTGCAGAGGGACCTGGGCAGGCTGCATGGGTGGGCAGAGGCCAAGGGGATGAGAGTGAAGAAGGCCAAGGGCAGGTTGTGCACTTTGGCCACAGCAGCCCCAAGCAGCAGTGCAGGCTGGGGCCAGAGGGGCTGAGAGCAGGCAGGCAGGGGGTGCTGTGAGAGAGCAGCTGCAGAGGAGGCAGCAGTGTGCCCAGGTGGGCAGCAGAGCCAGTGGCATCCTGGGCTGGCTGAGGAGCAGTGTGGGCAGCAGGAGAAGGGAGGTTCTTGTGCCCCTGTGCCCAGCCCTGCTCAGGCCAGCCCTGGAGTGCTGTGTCCAGTTCTGGGCTCCTGAATTGCAGAGAGCTGCTGAGGTGCTGTTGTTTTTATACATCTCAGCAAGCCTATGAGTGAAGTAGCCATCACCCTTGTTCCCTTTTCACAACCTAGAATCTGAAATGAGGTTTAGGTTTTTAGAGCTGTTCTCTTCAAATGACCTCTGGCTTGCATCTGCCTTTCCCTTTCCATTCAGTCCCCAGATTCCCAAATAGCCTCAGTGCTGTGAATCAGGCCTGCCCCTGGGTTGGTGACTCATTTCCTTACTGGTGCAGGTGTCTGGACTAAATGCTTCTGGATAACTCCTCTGATATGAAATGCAGCTCCCCTGTGAGGAATCAACAGGCAGCAATCACTTTCCTGTCACCTGCCACCACAACTTGCTCCTTGGAAGAAGCAGCTTGAGTGGTTTTCCTTGCTGAAGACCTGGGGGTTAGCTTGGGGCAAAGGGTGAAGGCTTGGAATCTACCTGCTCTGGGATGCTGCTTGAGAGGGTTTGGGTTTGTTTTGTCTGGCTTCTCTGTCAGGCTCCAAACCAAGCTGCCATTTGTGCCAGTTCTGTGGGTAAATGCTCCAAGCATTTCTTTAAGCCAGCAGAAAGGCTTCCTCTGCGTGGCATGGTCTACTTACTGGCCAAGCAGGGATGAACACAAGCCCAGGAAGACAGAAAGGGTGTCTGGCATTCAGGCTTGGCACAGCAAGTCCTCAGGGGGAGGTGCTGCTGAAAAGCTTTCACTCTTGGGAGGCAGATTTGCAGCACCAAAGCCCCATGAAGAGCAACCTAGGCAAGAACACCTCCTCCATTGCAGAGAGCTGCTGAGGTGCTGGAAGGTGCTGAGAGAAGGGCAGCAAGGCTGGGGAGGGGCCTGGAGCACAGCCCTGTGAGGAGAGGCTGAGGGAGCTGGGGGGGTGCAGGCTGCAGCAGAGGAGGCTCAGGGCAGAGCTGATTGCTGCCTGCAGCTGCCTGCAGGGAGGCTGTAGCCAGGTGGGGTTGGGCTCTGGTGCCAGGCAGGCAGCAGCAGCAGAAGGGGCCCCAGGCTGAAGCTGTGGCAGGGCAGGTGTGGGCTGGCTGTGAGGAGGAAGCTCCTGGCAGAGAGAGTGATTGGCACTGGCATGGGCTGCCCAGGGAGGTGGTGGAGTGGCCGTGGCTGGAGGGGTTGGAGCCAAGGCTGGCTGGGCACTGAGTGCCATGGTGTGGTTGTTTGGGCAGGGCTGGGTGCTAGGCTGGCACTTAGTGCCATGGTGTGGTTGTTTGGGCAGGGCTGGGTGCTAGGTTGGCACTGAGTGCCATGGTGTGGTTGGTTGGGCAGGGCTGGGTGCTAGGTTGGCACTGAGTGCCATGCTCTGGTTGGTTGGCTAGGGCTGGGTGCTAGGTTGGCACTGAGTGCCATGCTCTGGTTGCTTGGCTAGGGCTGGGTGCTAGGTTGGCACTGAGTGCCATGGTCTGGTTGCTTGGCCAGGGCTGGGTGCTAGGTTGTCCTGGCTGAGCTTGGAGCTCTCTTCCAGCCTGGTTGGTTCTGTGATGGAGTCCATTCTATCACCTAACCCTTCTAACTCACTAAACCCTGGTACTAAGTGCCTCATGCAGCCTCCTCAGTCAGAGTCATAGACTCATTCAGGGTTGGAAGGCACCAGAAGGATCATCCAGTTCCAACCCCCTGCCATGGGCTGAGGCACCTCACACTAGATCAGGCTGCCCAGAGCCTTATCCAGCCTGGCCTCAAACACCTCCAGGCATGAAGCTTCCACCACCTCCCTGGGCAACCCATTCCATGCTCTCACCACCCTCATGCTGAACAACTTCTTCCAGTCTGATCCAGCCTCAATCTCCCCATTTCCAGCTTTGTTCCATTCCCCTCAATCTTATCACTCCCTGACAGCCTAAAAAATGCCTCCTCAGCTTTCTTCTAGCCCCCTTCAGATCCCAAAAGGCCACAGGAAGGTCAGTGTTCAACTCAGAGGCAGGAGCTGTGCCAAGGAGTGGCACTGTCTGGGCACAGGGGTTGCCAATCAGTTTCTCTCCTCTTGTCTTTCTGGTCCTATCCTCCTGGCAGAGCTCACAAGAGGCAGCAGCAGACGCCAGGGGAAATCAGTTTCAGGGGAAATTCAGTGTGGCTCTCCCAGGCTGATTGATTTCAATAAGCAAGAGGCTTAGATCTGAATCATTTGAGTCTTGCTTGAGCACTGGAGTAATCTCTTCCAGACTTTTCCAGTCTGCTGGCATTGTTGTGCAGCTAATTTTAGCTTTTATTGCTGTGTTTCCTGCCTAAATTGATAGGATCTGTAACAATTTCACTGCTTGCATCTCACTGTTTCTATCTTTCCCTTCTTCTCCACACCCCCCACACCCCCCCCCCCCCAAATAACTTTGAAAAGAGGCAAGGCATCATCTGCTGAATTTCTTTTTGCCATGCATCAAGGCTGCTTTGGGCTAGAAATGGAAACTTAATTAAAACACAGCAGATTAGGCTTGTTTAAAGCAGAACTGAAATGCTTGAACGTTAAGTACTGGATCAGAACAGTTGTTTTACGTGGTGGAGGAGAGGGGGGAGGCTCTCCTGGTCATTAGGAGCAGGAAAGAGGCTGGAGAAGAGCAGAGTGATTTTTTTTTTTCCCTTCATTCTAATGATTAGGAGGGGAAAAAAAACTTCTCCTGTGATGCTCTGATCTAAAACAAGGAAGCAGGAAAGAAGGAACAGCAGCTGCAGCACAGAATCCCTGCATCCCAATGTGGTGACTGTTGGAAGAGACCTCTGCAGGTCACCCAGTCCCACCCCACTGCTGTAAGAGGGGCACTCAGAACAGCTTGCCCAGGACCATAATAGTCAGGGGGAGTTTGGAATCTCTCCAGAGAAGGAGACTCCAGAACGTCTCTGGGCAGCCTGGTCCAGGCTTCCAGCACCCTCACAGCAAATAAGTTGCTCTTGAGAAGGGCCAGGAGGATGCTGAGAGGCTGCAGCAGCTCTGCTGTGAGCACAGCCTGAAAGAGTTGGGGCTGTGCAGGCTGCAGCAGAGGAGGCTCCCAGGGGACCTTCTTGTGGCTTTGCAGCATCTGCAGGGGGCTGCAAAAAAGCTGGGGAGGGACTTTTGAGGCTGTGAGGGAGTGGCAGGAGTGGGGGGGCTGGAGCAAAGCTGGAGGTGGGGAGAGTGAGGCTGGAGGGAAGGAGGAAGTTGCTGAGCAGGAGAGTGGGGAGAGGCTGGAATGGGTTGCCCAGGGAGGGGGCTGAGGCCCCATGGCTGGAGGTGTTTGAGGCCAGGCTGGCTGAGGCTGTGTGCAGCCTGCTCTAGGGTAGGGTGTCCCTGGGCATGGCAGGGGGGTTGGAACTGCCTGCTCCTTGTGCTCCCTTCCAACCCTGACTGACTCTAGGATGTTATGATTCAGGGCCATGAGCAGTGCTGCTTTCATCCTGCTGATTTCCATTCACACATTCCACCCTTCCCAACCCAAAGAAGAAGAAGATCCAAACAGGTGGGAAGTAGCCTGGGCTATTTTTAGCTCCTGCCAGCTCTTCTATTTAGAGGCACACACACACATCAAATACCCCAAAAGGAGCTGGCTCCAGCCTTAACCACAAACCACAAGGAGGAGTTTAGTTTGCAGCCTTTCCCCTTTCCTCCAGGGCAAAGGGGAGAATCCTGCTCTTAACACCCCTGGAACAGGTTGCTCAGGGACTCATCCAACCTGGCCTTGAACACCTCCAGGGAGGTTGTGGAGCACAGAAGCACCCAATGTGATCAAAGATCAGGATGTACCAAGGGACCTCAACAGGTCAGATGTTAGCCTGCAGCAGAGGAGGCTGAGGGCAGAGCTGATTGCTGCCTGCAGAGAGGCTGTAGCCAGGTGGGGTTGGGCTCTGGTGCCAGGCAGGCAGCAGCAGCAGAAGGGGCCCCAGGCTGAAGCTGTGGCAGGGCAGGTGTGGGCTGACTGTGAGGAGGAAGCTCCTGGCAGAGAGAGTGATTGGCACTGGCATGGGCTGCCCAGGGAGGTGGTGGAGTCACCCTCAGTTGGCTAAGGCTGGGTGCTAGTTTGGCACTGAGTGCCATGGTGTGGTTGTTTGGGCAGGGCTGGGTGCTAGGTTGGCACTGAGTGCCATGGTGTGGTTGGTTGGGCAGGGCTGGGTGCTAGGTTGGCACTGAGTGCCATGGTGTGGTTGGTTGGGCAGGGCTGGGTGCTAGGTTGGCACTTAGTGCCATGGTCTGGTTGGTTGGGCAGGGCTGGGTGCTAGGTTGGCACTGAGTGCCATGGTCTGGTTGCTTGGCTAGGGCTGGTGCTAGGTTGGCCTGGCTGAGCTTGGAGCTCTCTTCCAGCCTGGCTGATTCTCTGATTCTATGGTTTAGTGGTGACCTTGCAGTGCTGGCTTGAGGGTTGGACTCCTTGATAAGGTTAGGCACCCCCCATTGATGTGACACCTGTGGAGGAGCAGCAGGCAAAGGCTCCTGGGGAAGGAGCTTAGCTTTGGGAGCTCTGCTTGGCTTTCAGGCTGGAAAATTGGAATAACATGATCCTAGGATGGTCTGGATTGGAGGAGACCTCCAAAGGTCATCTAATCCAACCCCCTCTGCACTCAGCAGGGGCATCCTCAACTAGATCAGGCTGCTCAGAGCTTTGTTGAGCCTCACCTTGAGTATCTCCAGGGATGGAGCCTCAACTTACCTCCCTGAGCAACCTCTTCCAACACCCTCATGGTAAAGAGCTTCTTCCTAACATCCAATCTAGATCTACCTTGCTCCAGTTTCCAGCCTCTCTTCTGCTCCTATTCTACCCTGCTCAGGGAGGGATCTCTGAGGGCTTTGTGCTTTTCCTCCCCAGCAGAAGGCTTTGCTTGGTGCCAAACAAGTGTGCAACCAGCAAAACATGACAGGTATTGAAATGCTATTGACTTCTTCTCCAGGTTACATAGCAGAGGGTAAGAGCTGCTGAGCTGTCTTGCTGTTTGAAGTGGATATTGAGCATTGGAGCCTCAAAGTATGAGTGGATGAGGCTTGCTTCACCCTGGACTGCTTTTTCCTTGAGGTTATTTAGCCCAGAGAGAAAAGAGGCTGAGAGGAGACCTCACTGCCCCTGCAGCTCTCTGACAGGAGGCTGGAGGGGTTGTGTGTGTGTGTCTTGGTCTGTTCTGCCAATGAACAAGAGGTAGGACAAGAGAAAACAGACTCAAGTTGAGCTAGGGGAGGCTTAGACTGGGCATGAGGAGCAATTCCTTCCCCAAAGGAGTTGTCAAGGCCTGGCCCAGGCTTCCCAGGGCAGTGGTGGAGTCTCCATGGCTGGGGGGATTTCAAAGCTGTGTAGATGTGGTGCTGAGGGTCATGGTTTAGTGGTGCCCTGGCAGTGCCCAAGGTTGGACTTGGATCTTAAAGGTGCAACTAAATCAATTCTTTGGTTCTCTGATAAGCAGGTGGCTGACTGCAGTGCATGCAAGGCTTAGGCTGGAGACTTGGGCAGGGACTAATTGAATCAGGTTTAAGGAGGGCAAGAGGAGAGTCTTGCACCTGGGGGGAAAGAACAACCCCATGGATCTGAGGACTGACCTGCTGGAGAGCAGTGAAGGGGAAAAGGACCTGGGGGTCCTGATGGATGGAAGGTTGCTCATGAGCCAGCAATGTGCTCTGGAGGCCAAGAAGGCCAAGGGCACCCTGGGGTGGATGAGAAGGGCTGTGGGGAGTAGGTCTAAAGAGGTTCTCCTCCTTCTCTACTCTGTCCTGCTGAGGTCACATCTGGAGTATTGTGTCCAGTTCTGGGCTCCTCAGTTTAAGCAGTTCCTCCTCAGGGAAGTGCTTGAGAGAGTCCAGCAGAGAGCCACAAAGCTGCTGAAGGCAGTGAAACATCTTCCTGAGGAGGAGAGCCTGAGGGAGCTGAGGCTCTTCAGCTTGGAGAGGAGGAGCCTGAGAGGTGACCTCATTGATGTTGATGAAGCTGTGCAGGCTGAGTGCCAGGATGCTGGGGCCAGGCTCTGCTGGGTGATGCCCAACCACAGCACAAGGACCCATGCATGTGAGCTGAGGCATAGGAAGCTCCATGGGAACAGGAGGAGGAATTTTTCCCCTGTGAGGGTGACAGAACTCTGGGACAGGCTGCCCAGGGGGGTTGTGGAGCATCCCTCTCTGGAGGGATGTGTTCCTCCTCTCCTGCATGTGTCCCTGTGTGACCCTGCTCTGGCAGGGGGGTTGGGCTGGATGAGCTTTGGAGGTCCCTTCCAACCCCTGACACTCTGTGACACTGTGATGCTTCCAAGTGACTTCTTCCAAAGCCAAGTGGAGGGCAGTTGGGATTTTTCCTTGCTGAGTTGACCCCTCTGGGTTTGATTTTAATCCCAACAGCTCACTGGCACCAGAGAGCATTTCAAGCTCAGCTGAGCAAGTTTAACTCTGCTTGCTAACTGAACATGTCATTAAATGACAAAACCTTCTCCTCTGTTTGGAACTTCAATTCTCACTGCTTTTAAGGGTGGCTTTTTTATCCCTCCTGACTCTTCCAGCACTGCAGGATGTGTGAAAACTCTTTGCCCATAGCCATATGCTTGTTGGTGCAGAGCTGCAGGATGTTTCAGTAGGTTTGAAGCACGAGTGCCTGAGTGATGTGTGGCTTCTACAAGAGCTGGGGTGGTTCTTGCCTAGCCTGCTGTTATCTGCTCTTCCAGAGAGTCTTCTGCTCTTCCAGAGAGTCTTCTGCTCTTCCAGAGAGTCTTCTGCTCTAGTGGTTGCTGCAGGAAGGGGTCAGGTTTGTCGCAGAGTGGCTCCTCCACATCTCTCTTTGATCACAGGCTCACAGCATGTTAGGGTTTGGAAGGGATCCAAGGAGATCATCCAGTCCAACCCCCCCTGCCAGAGCAGGGCAATACTAACACAGGTCACAGAGGAACACATCCAGACAGGCCTGGAAAGGCTCCATATAAAGAGACACCACAACCTCTCTGGGCAGCCTGTGCCAGGGCTCTGGGACCCTTAGAGTAAGGGCCCACAGGCAGAACCTCTTTTGCTGCAGCTTACACCCACTGCTCCTTGTGCTATCCCAGACAGCAGTGAGCAGAGCCTGTCCCCCCCTCCTGACCCCCAGATACTTATAGACATTTATCCAATCCCTTCTCAGTCTTCTCTTCTCCAGACTAAGCAGCCCCAGGTCCCTCAGCCTCTCCTCATCAGCCATGCCCTCCAGTCCCTCATCATCCTCATAGCTCTCTGCTGGACTCTCTGCAGCAGTTCCTGTCCCTCTGCAACTGGGGAGCCCCAAACTGAACACAGTATTCCAGATGAGGTCTCATCAGGGCAGAGTAGAGGGAGAGGAGAACCTCCCTTGCTCTGCTGGACACACTCTGCCTAATACAGCCCAGGATCCCATTGGCCTTCTTGGCCACCAGGGCACATTGCTGTGCCATGGATGTTCTCCCCCAGCACCCCCAGGTCCCTCTCCTTGGGGCTGCTCTCCAGCAGTCACCTCCCAGCCTGTCCTGGTGCAGTTCATTATTCCTCCCCAGATGCAGGACTCTGCTCTTGTCCTTGTTGAACCTCATTTGACTTCTCTGTGCCCAGCTCTCAGCCTGCCCAGGTCTCTCTGGATGGCCTCCCAGCCTGCAGCTGTCTCAGCCAAGCCTTCCAGCTTGGTGTCAGCAGACACTCTGTGCCCTCAACAATTCAAGACTGAACAATGCAGCTTCCAGGAGTGCTGTGAGCAAAGCCAGACCATCCTCACCCTCTGCTCACCACTGCAGGAGCCAGCAGTCCCTTACCTGAGCCACTTCCCTCCCTGCCACCCCAGCTCTGATGCTCACCAAGCCCTTTCTGCTAGCTCAGCTCATCACCCCACCAGCCTGTACTGTGAAGTTTATTCTTCCTCCTCAGATTGCTACCTTCTGCCTAGGCTGGGTCTGGTGACCTTGGAGGGAGTTTGCTGTCCCTGCTGTGTGTGCTCAGAGAATGGTAGGGGTTGGAAGGGACCTCTAGAGATCATCAAGTCCAACCCCCTGCCAGAGCAGGGTCACACAGGAATGCATCCAGGTGAGTTTGGAAAGTCTTCAGAGAAGGAGAACTCCACAACCTCTCTGAGCAGCCTGCTCCAGCGCTGCAGCACCCTCACACCAAACAAGTTTCTCCTTGTGTTGAGGTGGGTTCCAGCTCATGCCCTTTGTTCCCTTGTCCTATCACTGGGCACCACCAAAAGGAGCCC
This sequence comes from Pogoniulus pusillus, assembly GCF_015220805.1. Classification (NCBI taxonomy): domain Eukaryota; kingdom Metazoa; phylum Chordata; class Aves; order Piciformes; family Lybiidae; genus Pogoniulus; species Pogoniulus pusillus. The sequence continues at coordinate 20,780,786 of NC_087283.1, forward strand.
ACTTTAGCCAGAGTTAGTACTTGAGATCAGCCTGGTGCCTACACTTCAGGCAGTGCACTTCTGTTCTTGCCTTGGAAGAGTGTTGGGAACCTCTGCTGCCATCTCCAGCTGTGCTCAGAGGGATTGAAGTCTGGGGATAAAGGCAGTTGTGTGGCTGCCTTCAGCCTCCTGGCTGCACCACGTTTGCAAAGGAGAGGAAGGGCCAAATAACTCCTGGTGATTAAAACCCTCCCTGCAGAGGCTTCTGCCAAGTCCTTGGCTTTTGTCCACAGGAGTTGGTTAGGATCCTTGCCTCTCTTTTCACAACCCACTAGTGGGAGTGACTTCTGGTGTCTGAGGGGCTGTGACTCAGGCTGGAGTGACAGTGACTGCCCCTCAGGCAGTGTGCTCTTCGCTAGCTGCTGCTGCTGCTGCTGCTGCTGCTGCTGCTGCTGCTGCTGCTGCTGCTGCTGCTGCTGCTGCTGCTGCTGCTGCCTGGCACTGCTTCGTGACAGAGCTGCAGCTAGAGAGGCGTTGCTGGGAGCCAGCATGAGGATGGTCCCTTTCTGAGGGGCCCACCAACCTGCCTCCTTCAGCCTGGGTTACTCATCTGCTGCACACTTCTGACCTAGTTTAATGCTCCTGCTGAAGCAGAAAGGTTTAGGAGGGGATGGCTGCGGTGGCTTGGCTCAGGGAGTCGTGATCCCGGGCATGAGAAAAGGCACTTCTGAACACCAGGGTGTTGGTGGCTGGAGAGGTTGAATGTTTTCCATCTCCACTTCTTTCCTGTGAGGGGCCTGGAGCACCTCTGTGAGGAGCAGAAGCTGAGAGCCTGCAGAAGAGCAGCCCTAGAGGAGATCTGAGCAATGCTCAGCAGGAGCTAAAGGGTGAGGGGCAAGAGGACGGAGCCAGACTCATTGTCAGTGGTGGCCAGGGACAGGACAAGGGGCAATGGACACAAACTGGAAGCCAGGAGGATCATTGAGGAGAAACTTTGCTGTGAGGATGCTGGAGGCCTGGAGCAGGCTGCCCAGAGAGGTTGTGGAGTCTCCTCCTCTGGAGAGCTTCCAACCCCAGCTGGGCATCGCGATCCTGGGCAGGCTGCTGTGGGTGCCCCTGCTTTGGCAGAGGGGTTGGACTGGATGCTCTCCAGAGGTCTCTTCCAAGCCTCACCATGCTGGGATTGTGTTTGGTGGTGAGAGGACTCCACACAAAGCTTGGGAGCTCTCTGCAGAGTTGGCAGTGGCGAAGCAGTGTGAGCTGTGTCGGCGGCGTGGAGGTGAATGGGAGGAAATGCTTCTTCTGTTCAGCTCTTCCTGTAGCTGCTCTTTGTTCTACACCCTGAGTTTCCCGGGAGGTAGGAAGTGCTCTGGAATGTGAATGTTGGTGTGCAAAGGAGTTTATTTAGAGGGCATTTTGGAGAACTGCAAAGGCAGGCAATGTGTTCCCACCAAAGTGCTAAGCAGCAAGAGCTGCTGCAAGCCCAGAGGCAGATGTCCTTTCTGGAGAGTCTGCTTTTAATCCTTCACTTAGGAGATGCAAAAGGAAATCTTTCTCCTTCTCTAAGCAGTGGAAAATCCTCCTTGCTGTCAGCTTCCTCTCCTAAAATTGCCTCAACAAGCACCGTGGTGCTGGACTGGGCTGCTCACCACCTCCTGCCTGCCCTAAGGGGTCTTGGAGCATCCCTGTTGCTCAGGCTCACCACCTGGGAATGAACCAATGCAGCTTTTCTTGCTCTTCAACTCCTCTGAGCAGGAATTTGAAGCCCTCTAACACAGAAGCTCATTGTCTTGAGGCTGCTTTTGTTTCTTGGGTGGATGTGGAGGGTGGAAAGCCACAGGCTGTCTCCTTAGGAAGGCAGAAGTGGAGTGGCTTGCACTTGGGGGACTTTTCTTCCCCTTCCATTTATGAGACACAAGATAAAAAGGTCTCATCTTCTCCTTTGGTTTCACTTAAACTGGATCCACCTCTCCTTGGATCTCCTCTCCACTTGGCAATGGGAAGAGGGAGCACAGCTTTTAGCAAGCAGGTGAGCATTTTGCTCCACATCTGAGGGATTCCTGGCTAGGTCAGAGAAGCTAAGACTAGTTTGGGTTGGAAAGTACCTCCAAAGGTCACCCAGTCCAACTCCCCTGCAGTCAGCAGGGACAACCTTGCAGAGGGACCTGGGCAGGCTGCATGGGTGGGCAGAGGCCAAGGGGATGAGAGTGAAGAAGGCCAAGGGCAGGTTGTGCACTTTTGGCCACAGCAGCCCCAAGCAGCAGTGCAGGCTGGGGCCAGAGGGGCTGAGAGCAGGCAGGCAGAGAGGGCCCTGGGGGTGCTGTGAGAGAGCAGCTGCAGAGGAGGCAGCAGTGTGCCCAGGTGGGCAGCAGAGCCAGTGGCATCCTGGGCTGGCTGAGGAGCAGTGTGGGCAGCAGGAGAAGGGAGGTTCTTGTGCCCCTGTGCCCAGCACTACTCAGCCCCCCCCGGAGTGCTGTGTCCAGCTGTGGGCTCCTGAATTGCAGAGAGCTGCTGAGGTGCTGGAAGGTGCTGAGAGAAGGGCAGCAAGGCTGGGGAGGGGCCTGGAGCACAGCCCTGTGAGGAGAGGCTGAGGGAGCTGGGGGGGTGCAGCCTGCAGCAGAGGAGGCTCAGGGCAGAGCTGATTGCTGCCTGCATCTGCCTGCAGGGAGGCTGTAGCCAGGTGGGGTTGGGCTCTGGTGCCAGGCAGGCAGCAGCAGCAGAAGGGGGCCCAGGCTGAAGGTGTGGCAGGGCAGGTGTGGGCTGGCTGTGAGGAGGAAGCTCCTGGCAGAGAGAGTGATTGGCACTGGCATGGGCTGCCCAGGGAGGTGGTGGAGTTACTGTGGCTGGAGGGGTTGGAGCCAAGGCTGGCTGGGCACTGAGTGCCATGGTGTGGTTGTTTGGGCAGGGCTGGGTGCTAGGTTGGCACTGAGTGCCATGCTCTGGTTGATTGGATAGGGCTGGGTGCTAGGTTGGCACTCAGTGCCATGCTCTGGGTGCTTGGCTAAGGCTGGGTGCTTGGTTGGCACTGAGTGCCATGGTGTGGTTGATTGGGCAGGGCTGGGTGCTAGGTTGGCACTGAGTGCCATGGTCTGGTTGATTGGGCAGGGCTGGGTGCTAGGTTGGCACTGAGTGCCATGATCTGGTTGGTTGGGCAGGGCTGGGTGCTAGGTTGGACTGGCTGAGCTTGGAGGTCTCTCCCAACCTGCTTAATTCTGTGATTCTCTGATGTATTTTGCAGCATCTCCATAACCAGAGCTGCCAAGGCACAGGCATGCCTAAAGTAGCTCCAGTTCCCCTCTTTTTTTTGTGGGTGCTTCTAAAACTTCCTCTTCCTCCTCTCAAACTCTTTGTTACAATGAGAAGGAGGTGACAATGTGTTAACTTTCTCCCAAGTTTGTCCTCTTCTGTGTGCTAAATGCCTCACAGCAGCACTGAACTGACACTTGGTTTTCTTTCTCTCTTTTCAGCCAGACAATGAAATCTCTTCAGACTGCAACCATGTAAGTATGGCTCTTGTTTTGTTCTGTTCTCTTCTGTTCTCTCTCCATCTGGGGCATTTCTACACCTCTCAGCCCTTTAGCAACCTCAGGTGCTCTGCATGGGTTTGATAGATAGCAAAAGGACAACCTTTGCAAGAAGCAGGATGTGTTTAGGGATCCACAGGGGTCCTGCAGCTGGTTCTGGGCAATCCCAGGCACTTACATAGGCTGGGCAGTGCTTGGCTTGAGAGCAGCCCTGGGGAGAGGGACTTGGGGGTGCTGATGGATGAGAAGCTCAGCAGGAGCCAGCAGTGTGCAGTGGCAGCCCAGAGAGCCAAGCAGAGCCTGGGCTGCAGCAGCAGCAGTGTGGGCAGCAGGGCCAGGGAGGGGATTCTGCCCCTCTGCTCTGCTCTGCTGAGAGCCCACCTGGAGTCCTGCATCCAGTGCTGGAGCCCCTGGGCCAAGAGGGCTGTGGAGATGCTGCAGAGTGTCCAGAGCAGGGGCAGGAGGATGCTGAGAGGCTGCAGCAGCTCTGCTGTGAGCACAGCCTGAAAGAGTTGGGGCTGTGCAGTCTGGAGAAGAGAAGGCTCTGAAGAGACCTTATTGTGGCCCTCCAGTGTCTGATGTGGGCTACAGGAAAGCTGGGGAGGGACTTTTTAGGGTGTTGGGGAGTGATAGGACTGGGGGGGAAGGGATCCAAGCTAGAGGAGGGCAGATTTAGATTAGATGTTAGGAAGAAGTTCTCCACTGTGAGAGTGGTGAGAGCCTGGCACAGGTCTCCCAGGGAGGAGTTTAAGGCCAGGCTGGATGTGGCTCTGAGCAGCTTGATCTAGTGTGAGGTGTCCCTGCCCATTTCAGATGGCAGAGATGCTGCTCTGAGAGCCACAGACATGTAAAGGCAGCCCAAGTTCAAACACATCAGAGACACAAACACAGCAGAGTTCAGGTGCTTGATGTAAGAGAAGTGGCCTGGGAACAGTTCTGGAAGCAAGCAGCCCCCAGCCCAAAGAGCCTCCACCAAGCCCTCTGCCATGGGAGGGTAGCTGCTCCCATTAACAGCCTGTCCTAAGTGACTGCTCTGTGGCCTGTCAGTGTCTGAAGGGGGCTGCAGGAAAGCTGGGGAGGGACTTCTGAGGGTGTCAGGCAGTGATAGGACTGAGGGGAATGGAAGCAAGCTGGAAATGGGAAGATTCAGAGTGGATGTTAGGAAGAAGTCCTTCAGGATGAGGGTGGTGAGAGCCTGGGAGGGGTTGCTGAGTGAGGTGGTGGAAGCCTCATCCCTGGAGGTGTTGAAGCCTCACCCCTGGAGGAGTTTAAGGGCAGGCTGGATGTGGCTCTGAGCAGCCTGATCTAGTGTGAGGTGTCCCTGCCCATGGCAGGGGCTTGGAACTGGCTGAGCCTTGAGGTCTCTTCCAGCCCTGACAATTCTGTGGTCAGCAGGAGGAAGGAAGGGCACAAAGGGACTTAGTGTCCTGTGTGAGGAGTGAGGCACTGCAAGAGGTTACCCCAGGGAGGCCATCTCTGCCCATGGGGAGGAGGTTGGAGTAGATGACCTCTAAGATCTCTTCCAATCAAAGCCATCCTGTAAGTCTCCCTGGAGGTGTTCAAGGCCAAGCTGGATGAGGCCTTGAGCAAGCTGAGCTGGTGGGAGGTGTCCCTGCCCATGGCAGGGGGGTTGGAACTGGATGAGTGTTGTGGTCCCTTTCCAACCCTGACTGGTTCTATGACTCTGGGATCTGTTGCTGAAGTTTGGAGCAGCATTTAGAGACATGGACCTGTTGGAGCAGGGCTGGAGGGGAGGCCAGAGCCAAGCAAGCACTCCACCAGCACCTGACCCAGTGTCTGGAGAGCACAGGCACAAGTGGATGGGAAAAAAGAGAGCAAGGAAAAGGTTTCCAAGCCCTTGGAAGCAGTGTTTGGAGAGCACAGGCACAACTGGATGGGAAGGAAATGAGCAAGGAAAAGGTTTCCAAGCCCTTGGAAGCAGTGTTTGGAGAGCAGAGACACAACTGGATGGGAAGGAAATGAGCAAGGAAAAGGTTTCCAAGCCCTTGGAACCAGTGTTTGGAGAGCAGAGACACAACTGGATGGGAAGGAAGAGAGCAAGGAAAAGGTTTCCAAGCCCTTGGAACCAGTGTTTGGAGAGCAGAGACACAACTGGATGGGAAGGAAGAGAGCAAGGAAAAGGTTTCAAGCCCTTGGAAGCAGTGTTTGGAGAGCAGAGACACAACTGGATGGGAAGGAAGAGAGCAAGGAAAAGGTTTCAAGCCCTTGGAAGCAGTGTTTGGAGAGCACAGGCACAACTGGATGGGAAGAGAGCAAGGAAAAGGTTTCCAAGCCCTTGGAAGCAGTGTTTGGAGAGCACAGGCACAACTGGATGGGAAGGAAATGAGCAAGGGAAAGGTTTCCAAGCCCTTGGAACCAGTGTTTGGAGAGCACAGGCACAACTGGATGGGAAAAAAGAGAGCAAGGAAAAGGTTTCCACGTCCTTGGAACCAGTGTTTGGAGAGCAGAGACACAACTGGATGGGAAGGAAATGAGCAAGGGAAAGGTTTCCAAGCCCTTGGAACCAGTGTTTGGAGAGCACAGGCACAACTGGATGGGAAGAGAGCAAGGGAAAGGTTTCCAAGGCCTTGGAACCAGTGTTTGGAGAGCAGAGACACAACTGGATGGGAAGGAAGAGAGCAAGGGAAAGGTTTCCAAGCCCTTGGAAGCAGTGTTTGGAGAGCAGAGACACAACTGGATGGGAAGGAAGAGAGCAAGGGAAAGGTTTCCAAGCCCTTGGAAGCAGTGTTTGGAGAGCTGCCCTGTGACAGGACAGAGAACAAGGGGCAGGAACCCAGAAGCTTTCCATCTCAACACAAAGGTGATGTGAGGGTGCTGGAGCCCTGGAGCAGCCTGCCAACAGAGGTTGTGGAGTCTCCTTCTCTAAAGACTTTCCAGACCTGCCTAGATGCCTTCCTGTGAGACCTGCCCTGCCTGACCCTGCTTTGGGCTGAGTGATCTGTGGAGGTCCCTTCCACCCCCTACCATTCTGAGTCTTTAAGCCACTGTGGAAACTTCAGAGTGAAAGATGCAGAGGTGCAGTTTTCCATGCTCAGAGGAGGAGAGGAACCCTCACCCCTGCTGTCCACTCAGGGGGTGGTTCCTGTGAGCACCACAATGTGCTCATTTTTGGGGGGAGGGGAAAGATGTGAGCAGTGCTGAATTTAAACTCCTCATTTCAGCTGTTGAAACCCTCTCTCTGTTGCTTTCACAGCTGCTAAAGCCTTCCACTGGCTCAGAAAATGCTGTGGGTGGGATATTTTTGAGGCAGTTTTGAACCACTTGGCTGGGTTTTAGAACAGATTTCCTCCCAGCACTGTGTGAACAAAGCTTTAGCCAGTTTCAGGCTGTCAAGATGACTCTTCAAATCCCAAGGCTCTACCAAAGAATAAATCATCAGCCCTAAGGTTGGTCTTAGGTTTCTCCTGACTTCTCTCCTTTGCTCTCTGTTCCAACAAATCATGGCAAGAGGCACCTGTGCAGCACTGCCTCCAGTTCAGGAGCCAGCCCCCAGCACAAGCAGTTGCCTGCCACAAGCAGCTTCTGGCACAGCTGGCAGCTCCTGGCATGGACAGAGTCACTCTGGTATGGGTCAAGAGCTGGATGGAGGGCTGGGATCAGAGAGTGGTGGTGAATGGTGCCACATCCAGCTGGCAGCTGGCACTGGTGGTGTGCACCAGGGATCAGTGCTGGGCACAGTCCTGGGCAATGTCTTCAGTGATGCTCTGGAGCAGGGCATTGAGTCCAGCAGCAGGGAGGCTGCAGATGGCAGCAAGCCAGGAGCAGCTGTGGAGCTGTTGGAGGGTAGAGAGCCCTGCAGAGGGACCTGGACAGGCTGCATGGGTGGGCAGAGGCCAAGGGGATGAGAGTGAAGAAGGCCAAGGGCAGGTTGTGCACTTTGGCCACAGCAGCCCCAAGCAGCAGTGCAGGCTGGGGCCAGAGGGGCTGAGAGCAGGCAGGCAGAGAGGGCCCTGGGGGTTGCTGTGAGAGAGCAGCTGCAGAGGAGGCAGCAGTGTGCCCAGGTGGGCAGCAGAGCCAGTGGCATCCTGGGCTGGCTGAGGAGCAGTGTGGGCAGCAGGAGAAGGGAGGTTCTTGTGCCCCTGTGCCCAGCCCTGCTCAGGCCAGCCCTGGAGTGCTGTGTCCAGTTCTGGGCTAAATTGCAGAGAGAAGTTGCAGTACTGGAAGGTGTCCACAGGAGGGCGACAAAGCTGTGAGGGGCCTGGAGCACAGCCCTGAGAGGAGAGGCTGAGGGAGCTGGGGGGGTGCAGCCTGCAGCAGAGGAGGCTCAGGGCAGAGCTCATTGCTGCCTGCAGCTGCCTGCAGGGAGGCTGTAGCCAGGTGGGGTTGGGCTCTGGTGCCAGGCAGGCAGCAGCAGCAGAAGGGGCCCCAGGCTGAAGCTGTGGCAGGGCAGGTGTGGGCTGGCTGTGAGGAGGAAGCTGCTGGCAGAGAGAGTGATTGGCACTGGCATGGGCTGCCCAGGGAGGTGGTGGAGTTGCTGTGGCTGGAGGGGTTGGAGCCAAGGCTGGCTGGGCACTGAGTACCATGGTGTGGTTGGTTCCTAGGGCTGGGTGCTAGGTTGGCCTGGCTGAGCTTGGAGCTCTCTTCCAAGCTGGTTGATTCTGTGGTTCTGTGGAGCTTCTGGAGCAGGTCCAGAGGACACCCTGAAGATGATTTGGAGCACCTCTGCTATGGGGACAGGCTGGGAGAGTTGGGGCTGTTCAGCCAGGGAGCCCTTGGAGCAGCATTTCAGTATCTGAAGTGGGCTACTACAGGAGGTTCTGGGATGGACTTTAGGCAATGACTGAGATGAGCAGCATGAGGGACAATGGCTTTGAGATGGGAGAAGGGAGACTGAGAGTGGAGATGAGGAAGCAATTGTTGGCAGAGAGGTCTGGGCTGGCTGTTAGAAGGAAGTTGTTGGCAGAGAGAGTGATTGGCATTGGAATGGGCTGCCCAGGGGGGTTGTGGCTGTCCCCTCTCTGCAGATGTTGAAGGCCAGGCTGGATGAGGCCTTGAACAACCTGTGCTGGTGAGAGGTGTCCCTGCCCATGGCAGAGGAGTTGGAACTGGATGATCTTTAAGGTCCTTCCCAAATCAAATCAATCATTCTATATTTACAAGTGAATCCCTCTGGGATCCTCTGGTTTTCCACCACCTCCTGTCATTTAACTCTTCACAGCCCCAAAAGCATGCCACAAGGTGTGGAAGACAAAGCAGTTGACTGATGTTAAGTTCTCTCTGGGTGTGCTGCCACCTTGGAGGTGATGTAAAGCAGCTTCCCTTGTCTACCAGCATGGTTTTGTGTTCTCCTGGTCTAGTGCTTTATGTAGGATTGAAACTCCTCTACAAGGTTTGGCCAAACCTTTTTATCTGGCTGATAGTAGTTGGGTTTTGGCACAAGGGCAACTCTCTGGCTTTAGATTCATCTCTAAAGCTCTTTAATCTGCTTTATGGATGGCAAATGTTGAAATAACACTGAAGTTCATAGAATGGAAGGGAGCACAAGGAGCAGGCAGTGCCAACCCCTGCCATGCCCAGGGACACCCTACCCTAGAGCAGGCTGCACACAGCCTCAGCCAGCCTGGCCTCAAACACCTCCAGCCATGGGGCCTCAACCCCCTCCCTGGGCAACCCATTCCAGCCTCTCACCACTCTCCTGCTCAGCAACTTCCTCCTCCCCTCCAGCCTCACTCTCCCCACCTCCAGCTTTGCTCCAGCCCCCCCACTCCTGCCACTCCCTCACAGCCTCCAAAGTCCCTCCCCAGCTTTTTTGCAGCCCCCTGCAGATGCTGCAAGGCCACCAGAAGGTGCCCTGGGAGCCTCCTCTGCTGCAGCCTGCACAGCCCCAACTCTTTCAGGCTGTGCTCACAGCAGAGCTGCTGCAGCCTCTCAGCATCCTCCTGGCCCTGCTCTGGACACTCTGCAGCATCTCCACAGCCCTCTTGTGCCAGGGGCTCCAGCACTGGATGCAGGACTCCAGGTGGGCTCTGTGCAGAGCACAGCAGAGGGGCAGAATCCCCTCCCTGGCCCTGCTGCCCACACTGCTGCTGCTGCAGCCCAGGCTCTGCTTGGCTCTCTGGGCTGCAAGTGCACACTGCTGGCTCCTGCTGAGCTTCTCCTCCAGCAGCACCCCCAAGTGCCTCTGCTCAGGGCTGCTCTCCAGCCTGGCACTGCCCAGCCTGCATTGATGCTTGCCATTACCTCCACCCAGCTGCAGCACCTTGCCCTTGGCCTTGCTGAAGCTCCTGAGCTTGGCTTGTGCCCACCTCTGCAGCCTGCCCAGGTGCCTCTGGCTGCCATCCCTGCCCTGCAGCCTGCCTGCTGCAGCACACAGCTTGGTGTGGGCAGCAAACCTGCTGAGGCTGCACTCAGTGCCTCTGTGCATGGCACTCAAAGATGCTAACCAAGCCTGGTGCCAGGACTGATCCCTGAGGCACTCCACTTGTCCCTGGCCTGCACAGGTTCTTGGAGGAGAGCAGATGAGCTAACAGAGCTTTTCTTGGGGGAGGTGAATGTGCTGAGTTCTGACTCTCTCAACCTGCATTCTTTTCTCTGGGGTGCCTCAGGAGGACATCTGAGCTCTGGGTATATTTGCAGGGTGGGGCTTAGCCAAGATTGATTCCTTGCAGAATGACCCAAAGCATTGAGGCTCCTACATGAGCTAATCCCTGGCTCCTAGAAGAACAGTCATCCTTCCTGAGGCATCTAATCCCTAATTCATCATTGTGTTTAGCTGGAGAGACAACATTCCAGAGGTTTGAAATCTCTCTGCATCCAAAATCAGAGAATCACTAAAAGTTAGGAGTTGGAAGTGACCTCAAAAGCTCATCCAATCCAACCCCCCTTGATTAAAATCAAACCCAGAGGGGTCAACTCAGCAAGGAAAAATCCCAACTGCCCTCCACTTGGCTTTGGAAGAAGTCACTTGGAAGCATCACAGAGTGTCAGGGGTTGGAAGGGACCTCCAAAGCTCATCCAGTCCAATCCCCCTGCCAGAGCAGGGTCACACAGGGACACATGCAGGAGAGGAGGAACACATCCCTCCAGAGAGGGATGCTCCACAGCCCCCCTGGGCAGCCTGTCCCAGAGTTCTGTCACCCTCACAGGGGAAACAAATTCCTCCTCCTGTTCCCGTGGAGCTTCCTATGCCTCAGCTCCCATGCATGGATCCTTGTGCTGTGGTTGGGCATCAGCCAGCAGAGCCTGGCCCCAGCCTCTGGGCACTCAGCCTGCACAGCTTCATCAACATCAATGAGGTCACCTCTCAGGCTCCTCCTCTCCAAGCTGAAAAGCCTCAGCTCCCTCAGGCTCTCCTCCTCAGGAAGATGTTTCACTGCCCTCAGTATCTTTGTGGCTCTCTGCTGGACTCTCTCAAGCAGTTCCCTGAGGAGGAACTGCTTAAACTGAGGAGCCCAGAACTGGATACAATACTCCAGATGTGAGCTCAGCAGGACAGAGTAGAGAAGGAGGAGAACCTCTTTAGACCTACTCCCCACAGCCTTTCTCATCCACCCCAGGGTGCCCTTGGCCTTCTTGGCCTCCAGAGCACATTGCTGGCTGATGATCAGCCTTCCATGCTGTCTAGTTGCTGCCCCTCACAGAAGTGGCCAAGGTGCCTCCTGCATTGCCTCCTGCCTTTCTTGTTGGGCTTTTAGTGGGTTTTCAGTGTGAAATCTGCATGGCCACAGAAGGAAGTGACCAAGGTGCCTCCTGCATTGCCTCCTGCCTTTCTTGTTGGGCTTTCAGTAGGTTTTCAGTGTGAAATCTGCAGGGTCACAGAAGGAAGTGACCAAGGTGCCTCCTGCATTGCCTCCTGCCTTTCTTGTTAGGCTTTTAGTAGGTTTTCAGTGTGAAATCTGCAGGGCCACAGAAGGAAGTGGCCAAGGTGCCTCCTGCATTGCCTCCTGCCTTTCTTGTTAGGCTTTTAGTAGCTTTTCAGTGTGAAATCTGAAGGACCAGAGAAAGAAGTGGCCAAGGTGCCTCCTGCATTGCCTCCTGCCTGTCTTGTTAGGCTTTCAGTAGGCTTTCAGCATGGAATCTGCAGGGCCACAGAAGGAAGTGGCCAAGGTGCCTCCTGCATTGCCTCCTGCATTGCCTCCTGCCTTTCTTATTGGGCTTTTAGTAGCTTTTCAGTGTGAAATCTGCAGGGCCAGAGAAAGAAGTGACCAAGGTGCCTCCTGCATTGCCTCCTGCCTTTCTTATTGGGCTTTCAGTAGCTTTTCAGCATGGAATCTGCAGGGCCACAGAAGGAAGTGACCAAGGTGCCTCCTGCATTGCCTCCTGCCTTTCTTGTTGGGCTTTCAGTAGGTTTTAAGTGTGAAATCTGCAGGGCCACAGAAGGAAGTGACCAAGGTGCCTCCTGCATTGCCTCCTGCCTTTCTTGTTGGGCTTTCAGTAGGTTTTAAGTATGAAATCTGCAGGGCCACAGAAGGAAGTGACCAAAGTGCCTCCTGCATTGCCTCCTGCCTTTCTTGTTGGGCTTTCAGTAGGTTTTAAGTATGAAATCTGCATGGCCACAGAAGGAAGTGGCCAAGGTGCCACCTGCATTGCCTCCTGCCTTTCTTGTTGGGCTTTCAGTAGCTTTTCAGTGTGAAATCTGCATGGCCACAGAAGGAAGTGACCAAGGTGCCTCCTGCATTGCCTCCTGCCTTTCTTGTTGGGCTTTCAGTAGGTTTTAAGTGTGAAATCTGCAGGGCCACAGAAGGAAGTGACCAAAGTGCCTCCTGCATTGCCTCCTGCCTTTCTTGTTGGGCTTTCAGTAGGTTTTAAGTATGAAATCTGCAGGGCCACAGAAGGAAGTGACCAAAGTGCCTCCTGCATTGCCTCCTGCCTTTCTTGTTAGGCTTTCAGTAGGTTTTCAGCATGGAATCTGCTCACCCTGAGGACCTGTTGGATCCTTTGCACAAGGCAGACCAGACACAGCGTGGCAGAGTGTGGTGGGCTAAAGCCCCCTGCTCAATGTGCAGCAGGTAGCAGGTTGCAGCTGGCCTTGGTTTAATCCCTTCAGTTACAAAATTGCCTTCATTAGATGTATTTCCTTTGCATGAGTCAGCCCACTGGCCTTAGGAAGGAGGTTTTTGCCAGCCTGGATGAGTTCAGGAGGAGAAAATGATTGCAGAAATGAAGGGACAAAGTTGTTGTCAAGGAGACTTTGCAGTGATTGTTACACTGGAGGAAGATGTTGATGCAGATGGGGAGGAGGAGGAGGAGGGGGAAATGTTTCAGTCTTTTCTGAAGCAAAATATTTGTCATTCTCCACCAGAAGTCCTTTAACCTCTTGTCCACAATTTCTCTCTCCCTCCAGCTCTTGTGGAACTACAAACTGAACCTGACAACAGATCCTAAGTTTGAATCCGTGGCCAGAGAAGTCTGCAAGTCCACTATTGCAGAGGTAAGAGAGGAAGAGAGTGAGGCCATGGTTCTGACTGCAGCACTGAAGCCTCTTTGCCTTCCTTTGTGACACTGAAGTGGTGTGCAGATCATGTTTGGGGAAGCTGCAGGCTTACAGAGCAAATTGCTGGATGTAATTAATTTGATATGCATCTGGGTCGGGCCAATCCCAGGCACAAACCCAGGCTGGCTGCAGAGTGGGTTGAGAGCAGCCCTAAAGAAAAAGCCTGGGTAGGGTGGGGGGGTGTTGGGTGCTGTGGAGCTCCCCAGGAGCCAGCAATGCCCTCATGCAGCCCAGCAGGCAGCTGTGTGCTGGCTGCAGCCAGAGGAGTGTGGGCAGCAGGGCAAGAGAGGGGATTGTGCCCCTTGGCTCTGCTTAGACCTCACCTCTAATCCAGCCTCCAGCTCTGCTGTCTCCAGCAGAAGGAGGGCACAAAGCTGCTGGAGTGAGGCCACAAAGATGATCCAAGGGCTGGAGCAGCTCTGCTGTGAGCACTGCTGAGGGAGCTGAGGGTGTTCAGCCTGGGGAGAAGGCTCCAGGGGGACCTTGGAGCTGCCTTCCAATAGCTGAAGGGGTCCTGCAGGAAGGCTGCAGAGAGGCTTTCCATAAGGGTGTCTAGGGACAGGCCAAGGGAGAATGGTTTGGAGCTGAGGCAGAGCAGGGTTAGAGTGGAGCTGAGGATGGTGAGAGACTGGAACAGGATGCCCAGAGAGGCTGTGGGGTCAACTGGGTCCTCTTCCTTTGAGGCTCAATGTTTAGTTACTCCAAGCAGACTGTTAGGGGCATTCTCTTTTCAGGGTGCAGTAGAGTTCTCTGAACTACAGGGTCACAGAATGTTAGAGCCCCAACTCTCTCAGCCTGTCCTCAGAGCAGAGCTGCTGCAGCCCTCTCAGCAACTTGGTGGCCTCCTCTGGACTGGCTCCAACAGTTCCATGTCCTTCTCATGTTGGGGGTGCTCCAGAACTGCACCCAGGACTCCAGGTGGGGTCTCAGAAGAGCAAAGTCTCAGCCTGGACACAGCAGCAGACAGGAATGGGATTTAGGGCCTGAGGGCAGACTGAGGGAGTTGAAGTTCAACCTGGAGAAGTCTCCAGGGAGGCTTTCTGGTGGCCTTTCAGGACTGAGGCTGAGAAGGAAAATGGAAACAGAGTTTTGAGCAGGGCCCCTGTTGGGACAGGCCAAGAGGTGATGGTTTGAACTGAAAGAGGGAGATGCAGAGTGGAGGGAAGGGAGAAATGTTTGCCACTGAGGGTGGGGAGAGCCTGGCCCAGGTTGCCCAGAGAGGTGGAAGATGCCCCATCCCTGGACCCATTCCAGGTCAGGTTGGTTTGGGCTGTGAGCAGCCTGCTCTAGTTGCAGCTGTCCTTGTTGAGTGCAGGAGGGTTGGGCTGGGTGAGCTTGAAAGGTCTCTCCCCACCCAAACCATTCAGTGCCTCTTGCAAACACAGCTTGGACAGCTGAGCTGCCACTTCAGCACAGTGAGCTCTGACACTGTTCTGGGTGCTGCTCTCACCCAACCCTTTAGCTCTTGCTGAGCATTGCTCAGATCCCCTCTGGGGCTGCTCTTCTGCAGGCTCTCAGCCTCAGGGCTCTCAGCCTTTGCTCCTCACAGAGCTGCCCCAGGCCCCTCAGCAGCTTTGCAGCCCCTGCTGGACTCTCCTCAGCAAATCCCTGTAATTCCAGTCCCTTTTGTTTCCAGCATAAAGATTCCAGGCTGGCAGTTGAGAAGTGATGAAAGGGTTCCCTTAGCACTGCCCTTGCTTGGTGTCTGAACCTGCCTGTCCTATCCATCACCATGGAGATGGATGAGCCCTTCAGTGCTTGATCAGGAGCACATCAGTGATGGAATCAACTCAAGCCATGTACCTGCTGCTGGAAGGGCTGTCACTGCTGAGCTGCTCTGGCTGCCTGTCACACATGCTTTCAGCATCAGCCTGCCTGAGGTTTGCAGCTTGCTCCTGAGCAGGGAATACTGATGCTGGGCAAGGATTTCACCTGGGGCTCCTCAGGGTTAAAATCATAGAAGCCTGCAGTGGTTTAGATTGGAAGAGGTCATCTGCTCCAACCACATTGCCATAGGCAGGGACACCTCTCAACTAGATTTGGTTACTCAAAGCCTCATCCAGCCTGGCCCTGAACACCTCCAAGGAGGAGACAGCCACAACCTCCCTGGGTAACCCATTCCAGAGTCTCACCACCCTCCTACTGAAGAACTTCTTCCTCAGCTCCACTCTAACCCTGCTCTGCCTCAGCTTCAAACCCTTCTCCCCTTGTCCTGTCTCTAAACACCCTAATGCAAAGTCTCTCTGCAGCCTTCCTGCAGGGATCACTTCAGGTATTGGAAGCCATCTCTAAGGACTCCCTTTGAGTCTTCTCCTCGCCAGGCTGCACAGCCTCAGCTCCCTCAGCCTGTCCTCACAGCAGAGCTGCTCCAGCCCTTCAGTCATCCTTGATGCCTCCTCTGGACTTGCTCCATCAGAACTTGTGTTGTTACTGAGGGCAACCTCAGTACTCCTTGGAGCAAGACATTGCACTGCCTCTGTTGTAGGATTCCTCAGGGAACATCCTTAGCCATGTTTTCCCCTTCCTTTGGACAGAGGCTGTCAGAGCCACCAGTATCTTTTCCTTCCAGAGGTGACATTTTGCCTTTTCCTGTCTACTCCTCTGAGCAGCTCAGGCTGTGATTTGTGAGTCCCTGGCACCAGGCTTGGTCAGCATCTCTGTAGGTGCCATGGACAGGGGCACTGAGTGCAGCCTCGACAGGTTTGCTGCCCACACCAAGCTGTGTGCTGCAGCAGGCAGGCTGCAGGGCAGGGATGGCAGCCAGAGGCACCTGGGCAGGCTGCAGAGGTGGGCACAAGCCAAGCTCAGGAGCTGCAACAAGACCAAGGGCAAGGTGCTGCAGCTGGGTGGAGGCAATGGCAAGCACCAATGCAGGCTGGGCAGTGCCAAGCTGCAGAGCAGCCCTGAGCAGAGGGACTTGGGGGTGCTGCTGGAGGAGAAGCTCAGCAGGAGCCAGCAGTGTGCACTTGCAGCCCAGAGAGCCAAGCAGAGGCTGGGCTGCAGCAGCAGCAGTGTGGGCAGCAGGGCCAGGGAGGGGATTCTGCCCCTCTGCTCTGCTCTGCTGAGAGCCCACCTGGAGTCCTGCATCCAGCTCTGGAGCCCCTGGCACAAGAGGGCTGTGGAGATGCTGGAGAGTGTCCAGAGCAGGGCCAGGAGGATGCTGAGAGGCTGCAGCAGCTCTGCTGTGAGCACAGCCTGAAAGAGTTGGGGCTGTGCAGGCTGGAGCAGAGGAGGCTCCCAGGTGACCTTCTGGTGGCCTTGCAGCATCTGCAGGGGGCTGCAAAAAAGCTGGGGAGGGACTTTGGAGGCTGTGAGGGAGTGGCAGGAGTGGGGGGGCTGGAGCAAAGCTGGAGGTGGGGAGAGTGAGGCTGGAGGGGAGGAGGAAGTTGTTGAGCAGGAGAGTGGTGAGAGGCTGGAATGGGTTGCCCAGGGAGGGGCTTGAGGCCCCATGGCTGGAGGTGTTTGAGGCCAGGCTGGCTGAGGCTGTGTGCAGCCTGCTCTAGGGTAGGGTGTCCCTGGGCATGGCAGGGGGTTGGAACTGGCTGCTCCTTGTGCTCCCTTCCAACTCTGACTGATGCTATGATTCTGTGCATTGGGTCCCTGTCTGTTCCTGTCCACTGCTCCTCAGCCCCTGCCCAGCTCTCAGCTTTCCTTAGCCCTGCCTTGGAGTTATTTCACATCAGTCAGTGAATCCCTGGAGGTCTTCAAGAAAAGCCTGGATGAGGCACTCAGTGCCATGGTCTGGTTGATTGGCTAGGGCTGGGTGCTAGGTTGGACTGGATGATCTTGGAGGTCTCTTCCAACCTGCTTGATTCTGTGATTCTACACTCAGTCCCCATAAGTGCCTGATCAAAGGGAGTTGAAGGGAGGATTCTCCTTTGGGACTAATCTTCAGCTTCCAGCAAGTTCTAAACAATTCACTAAATATTGGGTTGCCTTTTTGAAATCATTCTTTGCTTTGAGCCAAAATGTTCTGGTTTATGAGGTCAGGTAGGTAGAGGGGAGACAAGGTGGGGGGAGAGGCTTGTCCAGCTCTGATTGAGGTTTGTTGTCCTGTGCTCAGCTTGCTAAATAAAGCTTTGTCAAAGGAGCATTTGTTTTTTATCCCCCTTCCAAATCCACTTGATGGCAGAGGGTTACTTTTCAATGTGATTATTGTGAAAGATGATTATTGAGCCAAGAGAGTTTCTAATCCTCAAGGTCACTGCGTTGGCTTCCTTCAGCTCCTGCCACGCACACACTTGAGCTGTTTCTTTGCCTTTCTGAGTGCCTTTTAAAGCAGTCTGACTTCAAATCAGGCTCAAGCCTGGGAGGGTTTCTTTGCTGTCAGATTTGGAAGCTACAGATGAAAGTTTCTTATTCATAGAATCACAGAATCAAGCAGGTTGGAAGAGACCTCCAAGTCCAGCCTAGCACCCAGCCCTAGCCAGTCAAGCAGACCATGGCACTAAGTGCCTCATCCAGGCTTTGCTTCAACACCTCCAGGGGTGGTGACTCCACCACCTCCCTGGGCAGCCCATTCCAATGCCAATCACTCTCTCTGCCAACAACTTCCTCCTAACATCCAGCCTAGACCTCCCCTGGCACAACTTGAGACTGTCCCCCCTTCTTTTATTGGTGGTTGCCTGGCAGCAGAGCCCAACCCCACCTGGCTACTATGTCCCTTCAGGTAGTTTTAGACAGCAATGAGGTCCCCCCTGAGTGGTGGTGAATGGTGCCACATCCAGCTGGCAGCTGTCACTGGTGGTGTCCCTCAGGGGTCAGTGCTGGGCCCCATCCTCTTTAACATCTTCATAGATGATCTGGATGAGGGCATGGAGTCAGGCATCAGCAAGTGTGCAGATGACACCAAGCTGGGGGCAGATGTGGCTGGGTTGGAGG
Source organism: Pogoniulus pusillus (assembly GCF_015220805.1). Taxonomy (NCBI): domain Eukaryota; kingdom Metazoa; phylum Chordata; class Aves; order Piciformes; family Lybiidae; genus Pogoniulus; species Pogoniulus pusillus. The sequence continues at coordinate 20,798,624 of NC_087283.1, forward strand.
GCAGAAGGGCTTTGCAGCAGGACCTTGACCACCTGGACAGATGGGCAGAGTCCAAGGGGATGGGGTTCAATAGCTCCAAGTGCAGGGTGCTGCACTTTGGCCACAACAACCCCATGCAGAGATACAGGCTGGGGTCAGAGTGGCTGAGAGCAGCCAGACAGAAAGGGATCTGGGGGTGCTGATTGATACCCACCTGAACATGAGCCAGCAGTGTGCCCAGGTGGCCAAGAGAGCCAGTGGCATCCTGGCCTGCATCAGGAATGGTGTGGCCAGCAGGAGCAGGGAGGTCATTCTGCCCCTGTACTCTGCACTGGTTAGACCACACCTTGAGTGCTGTGTTCAGTTCTGGGCCCCCCAGTTTAGGAGGGACATTGAGATGCTTGAGTGTGTCCAGAGAAGGGCGATGAGGCTGGGGAGAGGCCTTGAGCACAGCCCTACGAGGAGAGGCTGAGGGAGCTGGGATTGGTTAGCCTGGAGAAGAGGAGGCTCAGGGGAGACCTTATTGCTGTCTACAACTACCTGAGGGGTGGCTGTGGCCAGGAGGAGGTTGCTCTCTTCTCTCAGGTGGCCAGCGCCAGAACAAGAGGACACAGCCTCAGGCTGTGCCAGGGGAGATTTAGGCTGGAGGTGAGGAGAAAGTTCTTCACTGAGAGAGTCATTGGACACTGGAATGGGCTGCCCAGGGAGGTGGTGGAGTCGCCGTCCCTGGAGCTGTTCAAGGCAGGATTGGACGTGGCACTTGGTGCCATGGTCTGGCCTTGAGCTCTGTGCTAAAGGGTTGGACTTGGTGATCTGTGAGGTCTCTTCCAACCTTGGGGATACTGCGAAATTCAGCAGCCACGACCCAACTGCTGATGTGTTTTGTGGTTTGGTTTGATTCTTCTTTTCCAACAGATCAAAGAATGTGCAGATGAACCAGTGGGGAAAGGTTTCTTGGTGTCCTGTTTGGTGGATCACAGAGGGAACATCACAGAGTACCAGTGCCATCAGTACATCACTAAAATGACAGCCATCATCTTCAGCGACTACCGCTTGATCTGCGGCTTCATGGATGACTGCAAGGCTGACATCAACCTCCTCAAATGTGGCAGCATTCGACCTGGAGAAAAGGTATCCAGAGAGCCTCCAGATGCTCAAGAGGTTTGGGGAAGTCATTTGCTTCTCTTCAGGCTCTGCAGTTGCTTTCTTGTTGAGCTGGCACCCGAGGTAACGCCCGGAGCAGCCCAGCCGCGGTCTGCCCAGGGGATGCGGCTTAGTCGTGGTGGCTTAGCAGTAGTGGTGGTGGGGTTGGGGTGATCAGGGTGAGGGGTTGGGCTTGGTGAGTCAGAGGTTCAGAGAATCACAGGGTGTCAGGGGCTGAAAGGGATCTCCAAAGCTCATCCAGTCCAACCCTCTGGCCAGAGCAGGATCACCGAGAGCAGATCACACAGGAACTCATCCAGAGAGGTTTTGGATGTCTCCAGAGAGGGAGACTCCACACCCACCCTGGGCAGCCTGTTCTGGAGTTCTGCATCACACAGGAACTCATCCAGAGTGGTGTTGGATATCTCCAGAGAGGGAGACTCCACACCCACCCTGGGCAGCCTGTTCCTGGAGTTCTGCATCACACAGGAACTCATCCAGAGAGGTTTTGGATGTCTCCAGAGAGGGAGACTCCACACCCACCCTGGGCAGCCTGTTCTGGAGTTCTGCATCACACAGGAACTCATCCAGAGAGGTTTTGGATGTCTCCAGAGAGGGAGACTCCACACCCACCCTGGGCAGCCTGATCTGGAGTTCTACATCACACAGGAACACATCCAGAGAGGTTTTGGATGTCTCCAGAGAGGGAGACTCCACACTCACCCTGGGCAGCCTGATCTGGTGCTGCTGACACCAAGCTGGGAGGCTTGGCTGAGACAGCTGCAGGCTGTGTGGCCATCCAGAGAGACCTGGGCAGGCTGAGAGCTGGGCACAGAGGAGCCAAATGAAGTTCAACAAGGACAAGTGCAGAGTCCTGCCATCTGGGGAGGAATAATGAACTGCACCAGTACAGGCTGGGAGGTGACTGCTGGAGAGCAGCCCTGTGGAGAGGGACCTGGGGGTGCTGGTGGAGAACATCCATGGCACAGCAATGTGCCCTTGTGGCCAAGAAGGCCAATGGGATCCTGGGGTGTATTAGGCAGAGTGTGTCCAGCAGAGCAAGGGAGGTTCTCCTCTCCCTCTACTCTGCCCTGGTGAGACCTCATCTTGAGTACTGTGTTCAGTTCTGGGCTCCCCAGTTGCAGAGGGACAGGGATCTGCTGCAGAGAGTCCAGCAGAGGGCCATGAGGATGATGAGGGGACTGGAGGGCATGGCTGGTGAGGAGAGGCTGAGGGACCTGGGGCTGCTTAGTCTGGAGAAGAGAAGACTGAGAGGGGATTGGATAAATGTATGCAAGTATCTGAGGGCTGGGGGTCAGGAGGGGGGGACAGGCTCTGCTCACTGCTGCCTGGGGTAGGACAAGCAGCAGTGGGTGTAAGTTGCAGCAAAAGAGGTTCTGCCTCAACACAAGGGGGAACTTCTTTACTGTAGGTGTCCCAGAGCCCTGGCACAGGCTGCCCAGGGAGGTTGTGGAGTCTCCTTCTCTGGAGCCTTTCCAGGCCTGTCTGGATGTGTTCCTCTGTGACCTGTGCCAGATTGTATTGCCCTGCTCTGGCAGGGGGGTTGGACTCAGTGATCTCTCTGAATCCCTTCCAACCCTTAACATCCTGTGAGCCTATAGCCTTATAGCACAGGCCAGTGCCAGGGAGGTCCTCAGACTGCTGTGACCTGTGCTGGAACCTTTGCTGCTTTCTCAGGCTGTAGTTGATGGAGTGATAAAGTTGAACAAGACCTCTAAGGTCATCGAGACAGACCTCGTTGCTCTCTACAGCTACCAGAAAAGAGATGAGAGTGAGGCTGGAGCTGGCCTCTTCTCCCAAGTGACTAAGGCCAGGCCAAGAGGAAATGGCCTCCAGCTGCACCAGGGGAGGTTTAGGTTGGATATTAGGAATCTTTTTGCTTGCCAGAGTGGTCAGGGATTGGCACAGGCTGCCCAGAGAGGTGGTGGTGGTGGTGGAGTCTCCATGCCTGAAGGTGTGGCCATGGCACTTGGGGGCATGTTTGAATGGCCTTGCTTGGTGTCTTGGGTTCAAATGCAAGTTCCCAGAGACTCTTATAAATTTGGTAGACCCAATGACAATTTATAGAATTTATAGAGTTTATAGAGTGCCCTCCCCTCCTCCCCCTCTTTTCCCCAAAAGACAGGGAGAGAGATAAAAGGTAGGGACACCCCAATAAATCAATCTCACTCGATTTGGAAGTTAAAAAGGAAAAGTTTAACAATAACTTAGAAAAAAAAGGGATTGGAGGTAGGGGAGTTTACAAAGGATGAGGAAGGGAAAACAGCAAAATACAAAACAGGGATGGATACAACCCGAGTGTGTGATGGTGTCTCTGCCTCGTGGCTGGTATACAGTATCAGTGTGTGTGTGCGGTCATGAACGCAGGTAGGGAGAAAGAGGGCGAAAAGAGGAAGAGACAGGAGAACTCCTGTCTTTTATACCACAGGAAGTGGGGGGAGTGGGCTAACCATCACCTGGAGTGTGGCCCACCCCTGAGGAGGGGCCAAGACCCCTAGGGTCAGGTTCAGGGTCACTCCCCCAGGAGTGTTAACCCTATACATTCCACCCCTTGGTTAGACCACTTCCACCTTCCTAAGAACAGTCTTCTTCTCCAAAGATGGGAAAAGTGTCCATGGGTTAAGAGTTCGTGAAGTCCTTCTTGGTCCCCGGCTGTATCCCAAGGCGATGTGTTCCTCTGGTCCGGTGCAGGTTGCTGAGATGTGAGCAGGGCAGGAACGGAAGAAAAGTCAGTGAATCAGGAATAGTTCTTGTTGGTACTCAGGAAAAGAGTCTTTTCCCTCTGCGAAGAAAACATCAGGAACAGTCTCTTCATGTCTGGCATCAGGGGAACAGGTGTAGATGAGATGGCTGTAGACATCCTCTGGAGGGAAATCAGGAACAGTCTCTCACTGCAGGGCATCAGTGACGAATCAGATGCAGGGTTCTGGTTGGACGCCGTGGTGTGATGCGATGCTGTAGGACTCTGGATAGCTGCTGCTGTCATGTAGGTTCTGTTGGACGCCGTGTAGTGGTGAGGGTATAACTACAAAAACAACTTGTAACCCCTTATGAACTATGATACAAGTATTGCACAACTATGATACAACTATTATACAACTATAATACAAGATAACCTGAAAGTATCTGGAACACATGGAATCAACTCTGAGATTTCAAAACCTTTTCAGCTAAAGAGAGGTTTCTCTGAGGGACACACTCGATAACACCAGTTTCCATCATCACCCAGTATGTGTGACCAGGACCCTCTGCAGATACCACCCCTTTGATAGGTTTTCCCCCACCAGAGGCAGGAGCAACCCACACGGTCTTTCCCAGTAGATTCCTTTCACAGACTACAGGAACTCCATCTCCCTCAACTATGGGCAGTAGGGCAGACTGAGCAGGACCAGCTCTGTTAACTGATCCCCTGCTATTCACCAGCCAAGTGGCTTCTGCAAGGTGCTTCTCCCAGTTTCTGAGAGTTCCACCTCCCATAGCCTTCAGGGTGGTTTTCAGCAGACCATTGTGTCGCTCAATCTTTCCTGCAGCTTGTGGGTAGTATGGGATGTGATAAACCCATTCTATCCCATGCTCTTTTGCCCAGTTGCTTACAAGGTGGTTCTTGAAATGGGTCCCATTGTCTGACTCAATTCTCTCTGGGGTTCCGTGTCTCCACAGGATGTGGCTCTGCAGGCCCAGAATGGTGTTACGGGCAGTAGCATGAGGTACTGGGTAGGTTTCCAGCCACCCCGTGCTTCCCTCCACCATGGTTAACACATACTGCTTGCCACTACGAGACCGAGGCAGAGTGATGTAATCAATCTGCCAGGCCTCCCCATACCTGTACTTTGACCACCTTCCCCCGTACCACAAAGGCTTCATGCGCTTGGCTTGCTTTATGGTGGCACAGATGTCACATTCATGGATAACCTGAGTTATGGCCTCCATGGATATGTCCACGGACCTGTCTCGGGCCCATTGGTATGTGGCATCTCTTCCTTGGTGACCAGAAGAGTCATGTGCCCACCGAGCTAAGAACAGTTCACCTTTGTGCTTCCAGTCCAGGTCAATCTGGCAGATGTGGGCAGCCTGGTCAGCTTGGTGGTTATGCTGCTGCTCTTCAGTGGCTCTGCTCTTTGGGATGTGAGCACTGATGTGTCGGATTTTAACTGGTAGTTTGTCCAGGCGTGCAGAAATGTCTTGCCAGAGATCAGCAGCCCAAATAGGCTTCCCTTTTCTCTGCCAATCATTTCTCTTCCACTCCTTCAGCCACCCCCATAAGGCATTTGCTACCATCCATGAGTCGGTGTAGATGTATAGCATTGGCCACTGCTCTCGTTCTGCAATGTCCAGGGCCAGCTGGATGGCTTTCACCTCAGCATACTGGCTGGATTCACCTTCTCCATCCCTTGCCTCTGCAACCCTGCGTGTGGGGTTCCAGACGGCAGCCTTCCATCTTCGCTTGCTGCCTACCAGGCGGCAGGATCCATCTGTGAAGAGAGCATATGCCTTTTCCTCCTCAGGAAGGTCACTGTATGGGGGGGCTTCCTCGGCACGGGTCACTGCCTTCTCTTCTGCTGGCTTTCCAAAGTCAGTGCCCTCTGGCCAGTTGGTGATGACCTCCACAATGCCTGGATGCTCGAGAGTCCCCATCCTAGCCCTCTGAGTTATCAGAGCCATCCACTTACTCCAAGTGGCATCTGTGGCATGGTGCGGAGTCGAACCCTTCCCTTTAAACATCCAAGTCAGGACTGGAAGCCTTGGAGCTAAAAGGAGTGGTGACTCCGTCCCAATCACCTCAGAGGCAGCTCTGACTCCCTCATAGGCAGCTAGGATTTCTTTCTCTATGGGGGTATACTTGGTCTCTGAGCCTTTGTACGCCTTGCTCCAGAACCCGAGTGGGCGGCCTCTTGTCTCATCAGGAGCTTTCTGCCATAGGCTCCAGCTAGGACCATTCTCACCGGCTGCTGTGTAGAGAATGTTCTTGATCTCTGGGCCGGTTCGAACTGGTCCCAAGGCCATGGCATGGACCATCTCTCGTTTGATCTGGTCAAATGCCACCTGCTGCTCAGGTCCCCACTCAAAGTTATTTCTCTTTCTTGTAACGTCAAAGAGGGGTTTCACAATTTGACTGTACCCGGGAATGTGCATCTTCCAAAAGCCCACAAACCCCAGGAAGGATTGTGTCTCCTTCCGGTTAGTGGGTTCCACCATAGTGGCCACTTTATTCACCACATCCATAGGGATGTGGCGTCGGCCATCCTGCCATCGAACTCCCAGGAACTGGATCTCTCTGGCAGGCCCTTTCACTTTGCTTCTCTTAATGGCAAAACCAGCATCCAACAGGATATTAATGATCTTCTCACCCTTCTGGAAGACCTCCTCTGCTGTCTCACCCCATACAATGATGTCATCGATGTACTGCAGATGTTCCGGAGCGCCACCCTTCTCCAGTGCAGTCTGGATGATGCTGTGGCAGATTGTAGGGCTGTGCTTCCACCCTTGAGGCAGTCTGTTCCAGTGGTACTGGACTCCTCTCCAGGTGAAGGCAAACTGTGGCCTACATTCTTCTGCAATGGGGATGGAGAAGAAAGCATTAGCAATGTCAATTGTGGCATACCATTTGGCCTCCTTTGTTTCCAGTTCATACTGCAGCTCCAACATGTCAGGCACGGCTGCGCTGATTGGAGGAGTCACTTCGTTCAGGCCTCGGAAATCCACCGTGAGTCTCCACTCCCCTGTCTCCTTTCGCACTGGCCATATCGGGCTGTTGAAGGGCGAGTGGCTCTTGCTGATGACAAGCTGCTGCTCCAGGCGGCGAATCAGCTGCTGTATGGGTAGCAGGGAGTCTCTGTTGGTGCGGTATTGCCTGCGATGAACTACACGAGAAGCAATAGGTAACTTGACATCTTCCACCTTGTGGGTACCAACCACGGAAGGGTCATCTGACAAGCCAGGCATGATAGACAGCTGCTCTTTGTCTGCAGTCTCTACAGCTGCTATGCCAAATGCCCACTTGTTCCCCTTCGGATCTTTAAAGTACCCTTCCCGGAGAAAGTCGATCCCCAGGATGCAAGGTGCATCAGGGCCAGTTACTATGGAGTGCTTCTCCCACACATTCCCGGTGAGGCTTATCTCAGCCTGCAGCACAGTCAACTCCTGAGACCCCCCTGTGACTCCTGCAATTGTAACAGTATCTGTCCCCCTGTGGCTGGAGGGGATCAGAGTGCATTGGGCACCGGTGTCTACCAACGCTCTGTACTTCTCGGCTTCAGAAGTGCCAGGCCATTTCACAAACACGTCCCAATATACTCTGTTATCCCTGGCCTCCGCCTGGCTGGAGACAGGGCACCTCTAATTCTGAGCAGTGTGACTGCATGAGGCACATGGACCTGAGTTACTGGCTTCACCACCCCTTGAGCGAGAGCGCTGCCTGCGGGACACTGGGGCAACCCCTCTTCTGGAGGAGTTATTCCCTGTGTTTGTCCCCTGCAGTTCCCTTACCCTGGCTGATAGAGCTGAGGTGGGCTGGCCATGCCATCTATCCATGTTTTCCCCATGGTCACACAGTGTTCTCCAGAGTGACCCCCTGTGTGTACCCTGTCTGCTCTGGGCTGGTCTCCTGCGGGGAGGAGGAGGAGCACGGCGGCGTGTGTTCCTTACAGCTGAGACTTGCACCCATTCTGAAGGTGAGGAGCAGTCATCCTCTGCCTTCTGCATTTCAGAGAAAAAGGCTTTCAGCTCGTTCATTTCTTGGGTGAGGGTCTCTACAGTGGCAATTAAGGTTTTCCTCGACAAACTGTCTTCAAACTGTCTCAGGTCATTCACAAACTCCCTGATTGTGGGAAGGTTGTTGGGGTCTCTGCCCAGCAGCAGTGCTCCCAATGTGGGGGCATATGTGGAAGGGGCACACTGAGTCAGTTTCTTTAAGAGGGCTGGCTTCATGCGGACATCATCAGGGTCCGAGGGCCTCTGGTCGGCTCCATAAATTATCTCTTGAACCGCCATTTGCCTCAGGTATGAGATCCCCTGTTCCATATCTGTCCATCTAAGGGGATGGAAAATCATGTCATCCTTAGTCGGGTACCTGTACCTCACAGCTATCAGAAGCCTGGCCCAAAGTGAGTGGGTACCATCGAGCCTTCCCAGCTCCTTATCCACACCTCCATCCCTCGACAAGGATCCCAGCTGCTTCGCCTCCCTGTGATCTAGGTCCACTGTTTCTGCTCCTGCATCCCAGCATTTCAAAAGCCAGGCTAAAAGGGACTGTCCGTTTGCCCTTGCATACTCCTGCCTTATGTGCCTGATTTCCTTTCTGGGCGTGGAGCTGATAAGGATCACTCCATTATCAGGTCCATTTCCAGCTGGTTGCTGTTGCTGGGGGGTGCTGGTTCCCGAAGAGGTCCCTTGCCCTGGATCGGTATCTGCGGGAGGGTTTTGATTTGATCTTGCTGGCCGCGTCGTAATTGGTGCTAGGTGAAGGGGGCTGGGCTGAGGGGGCAGGGTCCGGGGGGCTGCCCTGGGCGGGACCGGAGGCGGAGTTCGGGGCGGAGCCGCGCTAGGGGCGGTCTGCCCGGTCTGCCCTGTCGCCCATCCCCCGCAGCTGCAGCTGGGGCAGTGAGGACTACCCCTCCCCCTAAGCACCCTAATGGCGGCGCCCACTCGATATTTCCACGTGTCCCAGTTCACCGCTATCTTATTAATTCCCAAACCCACATTTACACACAGTGAAATAACAGCTATCCAGTACCATTTTTCCCCCAAAATATCTGGAGCTTCTGTGCTCCAATGCATATACTCAGATTGATTCCATGTTCCAGAAACATTTCTAAACACAGTGATATTACTAACAGAATTCAGGAAATAGGCATAGACTCGGGCAGGCAAATGCTTAGAATATTCCCAGAGCATATCAATGACAATCCAGAAGACATGGTAACTTATAAACTTTAACAGCCAGCCCCACAACAGCCATGCAAAAGCGTTAATGATTAAGACTTTCAGAATATCCATTTTTTAACTTCCAAATCTTCTCTGAAAGAATTCTTTCTACCTAGCCCCACGTTGAGACGCCAAATAAATTGTCTTGGGTTCAAATGCAAGTTCCCAGAGACTCTTATAAATTTGGTAGACCCAATGACAATTTATAGAATTTATAGAGTTTATAGAGTGCCCTCCCCTCCTCCCCCTCTTTTCCCCAAAAGACAGGGAGAGAGATAAAAGGTAGGGACACCCCAATAAATCAATCTCACTCGATTTGGAAGTTAAAAAGGAAAAGTTTAACAATAACTTAGAAAAAAAAGGGATTGGAGGTAGGGGAGTTTACAAAGGATGAGGAAGGGAAAACAGCAAAATACAAAACAGGGATGGATACAACCCGAGTGTGTGATGGTGTCTCTGCCTCGTGGCTGGTATGCAGTATCAGTGTGTGTGTGCGGTCATGAACGCAGGTAGGGAGAAAGAGGGCGAAAAGAGGAAGAGACAGGAGAACTCCTGTCTTTTATACCACAGGAAGTGGGGGGAGTGGGCTAACCATCACCTGGAGTGTGGCCCACCCCTGAGGAGGGGCCAAGACCCCTAGGGTCAGGTTCAGGGTCACTCCCCCAGGAGTGTTAACCCTATACACTTGGGTTGGGTTACTGATGGTGATGTGGTGAGTGCATTGCCCTGCCTGTTCCTGCACCTCCCTCCCTAACCCAGAATACTTTGCCTGGCAGCCTGGCATCTGCCGGCCTTTGTTATGCTGCCATCCAGTTGAAGTGCTTGCCAGCGCTATGGAAACAGCCCTAAATGGCTATGCAAGCGTTTCTTTTGTCGCTGTTCTCTTCTGTCCCGCTGCTGCTTTGGAGAAATCTCATCTAATTGACTCCCATCAGCTGCTGCTTCAAGTTTGATTTCTCTGCTGTAGCATCTAAGAGTTGCCTGTAGAGAAACAGTCATTAGCTTTTGGTGGGGCTGAGTGGAGCTGTGAGTTTAATAAGTACAACCTGGACACCTGAGGAGGAGGATGAGGGAAGAGATTGGGCTCTGCTCCTCTTTATGTATGGAGATAAGCACTGCTGGACCACGGATTCCATCTCCACCAAGGCTGCAGTGGGATGGTTTCATCACAGGAGCTAGGATAAACTGGCTCTTTGAACTGGAAAAGGCACTTCAGGAGGTGTTCTGGAGTTACCTTGCTGCTGGGAGCCCCTCTGCTAGCTGACTCTTTGCCTTCCTTTGTGTTTCTTTCAGCTGCTTTCAGCTTCCTAATTGGATTCTGCTCCTGCTGGCTTTGTTGTTTCTGGTGAGGGGTTTGCTGTGCTTTCTCTTCAGGGAGTGGTAGAATGGGTTAGGTTGGAAGGGAGCTTGAAGATCCTGGAGTTGTAACCTCCTCCACCCTGGTCAGGGACACCTCACACCAGCCCTGGGTGCTCAAGGCCTCGTCCAACCTGGCCTTCAACACCTCCAGGGAGGGGACATCCACATCCTCCCTGGGCAACCTGTGCCAGTCTCTCCCCACCCTCACTGCCAAGAATTTCTTCCTCATCTCCAGTCTCAAACTGCCCTCCTCAAGCTTCAGTCCATTGATCAGAGGCTGCAGCAGCTCTGCTGTGAGCTCAGCCTGCAAGAGTTGGGGCTGTGCAGGCTGCAGCAGAGGAGGCTCCCAGGGGACCTTCTTGTGGCCTTGCAGCATCTGCAGGGGGCTGCAAAAAAGCTGGGGAGGGACTTTTGAGGCTGTGAGGGAGTGGCAGGAGTGGGGGGAATGGAGCAAAGCTGGAGGTGGGGAGAGTGAGGCTGGAGGTGAGGAGGAAGTTGCTGAGCAGGAGTGGTGAGAGGCTGGACTGGGTTGCCCAGGGAGGGGGTTGAGGCCCCATGGCTGGAGGTGTCTGAGGCCAGGCTGGCTGAGGCTGTGTGCAGCCTGCTCTAGGGTAGGGTGTCCCTGGGCATGGCAGGGGTTGGCACTGCCTGCTCCTTGTGCTCCCTCCCAACCCTGACTGATGCAATGATTCTACCACTCCAAGCCCTTGTCAAAAGTCCCTCCCTAACTCTCCTGTAGCCCCCTTCAGGTACTGGCAGGCTGCTCTAAGCTCTCCTTGGAGCCTTCCCTTCTCCAGACTGACCACTTCCAACTCTCCCAGCCTGTCCCCATTGGGGAGGGTCTCCAACCCTCTGATCTTGTTGGCATTTTTGCTGTGTAAATCAGCTTGGAAGCCTGATCTGGCTGCAGACTTGGTTTTGCTGTGTACAGCAGAAAGGCTGCAGATGTTTGAAAGCATCAAGTTCTGTAACCAGTCTGCCCTGTGAGCTTAGGGTTTTTCACTTCCACTTCATGTAGAAGTATTTCACAGTGGTTTCAGTCACCTTTCCAGTTGGCTGTTGTGCTTTACAATGAGTTTGACCTTCTGGTATTAAAGTCAGGAATGTTGGAAAACATCTCCAAGATGATTGAGTCCAACTCTTAAGCCAGCACTGCCAGGTCACCACTGCACCATGTCCCTCAGCACCACAAGATAATAGAACTGATTTGGTTGAAAAAGGCCTCTAAGATCAAGTCCAGACATAAACCCAACTCCACCATGGCAGCTAAACCATGTTCCAAAGTGCCACCTCCACGTGGCTCTCGAACACCTCCAGGCGTGGGGACTCCACCACCTCCCTGGGCAGCCTCTGCCAATCTCTGACCACTCTTGAAGCAAAGCAATTACTTCTTATCTCCATCCTAAGCCTCCCCTGGCACAGTTTCAGGCCATTTCCTCCCCTGTCACCTGAGGCTGGAGAGAAGAGCCCAACACCAGCTCACTGCAGCCTCCTTTCAGGTAGCCATGGAGAGCAATGAGGTCTCCCTCAGCCTCCCCTTCTCCAGCCTAAACACCCTCAGTTCATTCAGTTGCTCCTCCCCAGCCCTGTTTTCCAGACCCTTCCCCACCTTTGTTGCCCTTCTGTGGACCTGCTCCAGCCCTTCAATGTCCTTCTTGGAGTGAGAGGCCCCAAACTGAATCCAATACACAAGGTGTGACCTCACCAGGGCCCAGGACAGTGAGGATGAGCCTTGCCCTGCTCCTGCTGGCCACACTCTTGCTAGGATATTGGTGGCCTTCTTGACCACCTGGGCACAATGCTTTGTGTTGAACTGCTTAGGAGGAGTTGCATGACTTGGGATAGTCATGGCCATGTTTTATGAAGGCTTCTCTCTTACTCATGCTGCTGCAACAGCACCAGATGAATCTCCTTGGCAGAGAGAGCTGAAAGGGTGGCTTCTAAGTGTGTAGTGCCAATGCCAGGTCCATGTGTGCAACGTTTGATGCCTTGTTGGAGACTTCAGATCACCTCCAGAGCAATATCCTCTCAATCTCTATTCGAGGGGCATCTTCAGAAGGCTCAAGAGATCCATCCCAGAAGAGGAATTGGAGGTCCAGAGGGGAGTGTGGTGGTTCCCCTCGTGAAAAGGATGGAGGAAACCAAGTGGAGTGTGGCTCTGCCTCTTGTAGGCAAAGCACAGCCTCTACATTTGTCACTGCTCATAGACCAAAGCCATCCTGAAGCTTGCAGGGCAGTGGATGTGGCAGGCACTGCTGGGCCACAGCTGCTTTGTCTGATTCTTCCTCTGCTCTCAAATGCTTTGAATTCTTTAGTCCCCTCAAGGAGGAGTTAGCCCTGAGAATCCTACATTGGTCCAAGCTTCTCTGTGACCTTTTTAGCATCCTTCATTGCCCCCCACTCAAGCTGAAGGCTTGGCTCAGTGTGGGGAAACTCTGGTTTCACTCTCTGCCTGTGATGCCTTTGCCTGCTGTTGCCATGGTGCCAAGGGAGCTGTGTCAGAGTAAAGATAATTTGGCCATTTTGGTAAAGAGCTCTGAGCTGTGTGACTAAGTAGTGATAATCTCATTAAGTCACATTAAAACAAACCCTGAGCAGTGGAGGGGAGAGGATTTCATGGTGGGAATGTATGAAGTGTGTGGATACTACAGCTATTAACTGATGCCTTCTCTGAGGCTGGACTTTAGGAAGTCTCTCTCCAGGCATTTTGTTTGTTTGCTTAATTGGTGGAGCCTGTGGTGAACACTTACCTAAGGGGTGGGGGTCAGGAAGATGGGGCCAGGCTCTTCTCAGTGACAGGACAAAAGGTAATGGGGTACAACTTGAACATCAGCAGTTCCATCTGTGCTGTGAGGGTGGCAGAACACTGAAACAGGCTGCCCAGAGAGACTGTGGAGTCTCCTGCTCTGGATGTTTTCAAGCCTCACCTGGATGTGTTCCTGTATGATCTGCTTAGGTGGTCCTGCTCTGGTGAGGCCACATCTGGAGTCTTGGGCTCAGCAGTTCAAGAGGGACAGGAAACTACTGGGAAAAGTCCAGTGGAGGCTACAAATATATTGAGGGGCCTGAAGCATCTGTGTGAGGAGCAATGGCTGAGAGCCCTGGGGCTGTTGAGCCTGGAGAAGAGCAGCCTGAGAAGGGATCTGATCAAGGCTCAGCAAGGGACAAAGGGTGGGGGCAAGAGGATGGGGCCTTCAAGAAAAGCCTGGATGAGGCACTCAGTGCCATGGTCTAGTTGACTGGACAGGGCTGGGTGCTAGGTTGGACTGGATGAGCTTGGAGGTCTCTTCCAACCTGGTTGATTCTATGATTCTTGTCAGTGGTTGCCCAGTGTCAGGGCAAAAGGCAATGGGCACAAACTGGACTCCAGGAGGTTCCATCTGAGGATGAAGAGAAACTTGTTTGGTGTGAGGGTGCTGGAGATCTGGAGCAGGCTGCAGGGATCTGATGAGTGCTCAGCAAGAGACAAAGGGTGGGGGGGGAGAGCATGGGGCCAGACTCTTGTCAGTGGTACCCAGGGACAGGCCAAAGGGGCAGTGGGCACAAACTGGAACCCAGAATGAGAAACTCTTTTGGTGTGAGAGTGCTGGAGGCCTGGAGCAGGCTGCAGGGATCTGATGAGTGCTCAGCAAGAGACAAAGGGTGGGAGGAAGAGGATGGAGCCAGACTCTTGTCAGTGGTTGCCCAGTGTCAGGACAAGAGGCAATGGGCACAAACTGGACTCCAGGAGGTTCCATCTGAGGATGAAGAGAAACTTGTTTGGTGTGAGGGTGCTGGAGGCCTGGAGCAGGCTGCAGGGATCTGATGAGTGCTCAGCAAGAGACAAAGGGTGGGAGGAAGAGGATGGAGCCAGACTCTTGTCAGTGGTTGTCCAGTGTCAGGACAAGAGGCAATAGGCACAAACTGGACTCTAGGAGGTTCCATCTGAGGATGAAGAGAAACTTGTTTGGTGTGAGGGTGCTGGAGATCTGCCCAGAGAAGTTGTGGAGTCTCCTTCTCTGAATAGTTTTCAAACCCACCTGCCCCTTGTGACTGTGAGCAAGCTGCTGTGGGTGCCCCTGTTTCAGCAGGGTGGGTTGGGTTGGGCTGGCTGACCTGCAGAGGTGCCAGGCTGGGGTTCAGTGTTCGCTTACAGCTGTTGTCTCGCTCTTCTCACGCAGGATGCCCACTCGCAAGGAGAGGTGGTGGCATGCCTGGAAAAAGGCCTGGTGAAAGAAGCAGAGGAGACAGATCCTCGAATTCAGGTGTCTGACCAGTGTAAGAAAGCAATTCTTCGTGTGGCTGAGCTCTCTTCAGACGACTTCCACCTGGACAGGCATCTCTACTTCGCCTGCCGGGACGACAGAGAGCGCTTCTGTGAAAACGTGAGTAGCTTTCCCTTCCCTTCTGTCCCCTGATCAACCCCCAGAAGCAGGCTGAAAGAAGCAATGGGCTCCTGGAACCTGAGCAAGCTCATGGAATACTGAAAACAGGCACCTTGTAGCTGGCATTCTGCAATCAACCTGCTGTTAAATTCACCCCCACGCACGCAGATACCGAACGAGCGTCTGCTGCTGGGGTGATGAGCTGAGCTGGGAGAAAGGGCTTGGTGAGCATCAGAGCTGGGGTGACAGGGAGGGAAGTGGCTCAGGTAAGGGACTGCTGGCTCCTGCAGTGGTGAGCAGAGGGTGAGGATGGTCTGGCTTTGCTCACAGCACTCCTGGAAGCTGCATTGTTCAGTCTTGAACTGTTGAGGGCACAGAGTGTCTGCTGACACCAAGCTGGGAGGCTTGGCTGAGACAGCTGCAGGCTGTGAGGCCATCCAGAGAGACCTGGGCAGGCTGAGAGCTGGGCACAGAGAAGCCAAATGAGGTTCAACAAGGACAAGAGCAGAGTCCTGCATCTGGGGAGGAATAATGAACTGCACCAGGACAGGCTGGGAGGTGACTGCTGGAGAGCAGCCCCAAGGAGAGGGACCTGGGGGTGCTGGTGGAGAACATCCATGGCACAGCAATGTGCCCTTGTGGCCAAGAAGGCCAATGGGATCCTGGGGTGTTGTTAGGCAGAGTGTGTCCAGCAGAGCAAGGGAGGTTCTCCTCTTCCTCTACTCTGCCCTGCTGAGACCTCATCTTGAGTACTGTGTTCAGTTTTGGGCTCCCCAGTTGCAGAGGGACAGGGATCTGCTGGAGAGAGTCCATCCTGAGTACTGTGTTCAGTTTGGGGCTGCCCAGTTGCAGAGGGACAGGGATCTGCTGGAGAGAGTCCATCCTGAGTACTGTGTTCAGTTTGGGGCTCCCCAGTTGCAGAGGGACAGGGATCTGCTGGAGAGAGTCCATCCTGAGTACTGTGTTCAGTTTGGGGCTCCCCAGTTGCAGAGGGACAGGGATCTGCTGGAGAGAGTCCAGCAGAGGGCTATGAGGATGATGAGGGACTGGAGGGCATGGCTGATGAGGAAAGGCTGAGGGACCTGGGGCTGCTTAGTCTGGGGAAGAGAAGACTGAGAGGGGATTTGATGAATGTTTATGAGTATCTGAGGGCTGGGGGTCAGGAGGGGGGGACAGGCTCTGCTCACTGCTCCCTGGGGTAGGACAAGGAGCAATGGGTGTAAGTTGCAGCAAAAGAGGTTCTGCCTGTGGCCCCTTACTGTAAGGGTCCCAGAGCCCTGGCACAGGCTGCCCGGAGAGGTTGTGGAATCTCCTTCTCTGGAGCCTTTCTAGGCCTGTCTGGATGTGTTCCTCTGTGATTTGTGTTAGATTGCCCTGCTCTGGCAGGGGGGTTGGACTGGATGATCCCCTTGTGTCCCTTCCAACCCCTACCATCCTGTGAGCCTGTGAATTAGCTTGTACCAGCTGAGCATCTTCTCGCTGTGTAAGGCCAATGGAAAGAAGCAGATTTTTAAGGCAATAAAAAGTAGATGGTTTTGCTTAGTCCAGAAGCTTTGACTGTTGTTAGAAATATTAACTTGAGTTTGTTCCTTGTTCCAGATCAGTCTCTTTGGCTATAACCTGCTCATTAAGCATTACAACTCTTATCTTGTTGCTGTTTCACAGACTCAAGCTGGGGAAGGAAGAGTCTACAAGTGCCTCTTTAATCACAAGTTTGAAGAATCAATGAGTGAAAAGGTAGGTCTCTGTCTGGCTTAGGCAGACAAATCCTTAATGAAGAAACCATCAGGTCATTCATTAGTCCAGGCTTGGTAGCATTGAAGCAGATCCATCATGGATGTGGTCAGATAACCAACTGCTTTTTGCTTTCCTGTGTTTTGTGTTTCCAGCTGTGTGCTGAGTTCATTTTGCTCAAGTTCCAACCTTTAAAGTGAAAAGATGTAAATAAAACCAAGTATTTAGGTGGCTAATTTGGGAAGGGGAGACCTGGAGCTCAAGTGGTAGCATTGTGATGGAGTGTTGAAAGTGGAAGTGGCAGCATGCTGGGGTAAGTGCTGTCAGAAGCTGCTGAGGAGAACTAAACCAGTTGGAGTGTCTGACTCTGAAGCAGGAAGTTCTGCACAGATGAGTTACTGACATAAAATCCTTCAGGTTGGAACAGACCTCCAGGATCAGAGTCTAACCCACCACTAGAACAGGGGATTCACAGGATCACAGAAGGTCAGGGGCTGGAAGGGACCTCCAAAGCTCATCCAGTCCAACTGCCCTGCCAGAGCAGGGTCACCTAGAGCAGATCACACAGGAGCACATCCAGGCAGGACTGGAGTATCTCCAGAGAGAGTCATAGAATCAGCCAGGCTGGAAGAGACCTCCAAGCTCAGCCAGTCCAACCTAGCACCCAGCCCTGGCCGAGCAACCAGACCATGGCACTCAGTGCCAACCTAGCACCCAGCCCTGTCCAGTCAACCAGACCATGGCACTCAGTGCCAACCTAGCACCCAGCCCTGCCCAAACAACCACACCATGGCACTCAGTGCCCAGCCAGCCTTGCCTTCAACCCCTCCAGCCACAGCCACTCCACCACCTCCCTGGGCAGCCCATTCCAGTGCCAATCACTCTCTCTGCCAGGAGCTTCCTCCTCACAGCCAGCCCACACCTGCCCTGCCACAGCTTCAGCCTGGGGCCCCTTCTGCTGCTGCTGCCTGCCTGGCACCAGAGCCCAACCATGGCAATCAGACCATGTCCCCATGGCCACAGGCTTCTTGAAGACCTCCAGCCATGGAGACTGAGCAGCCTCTGCCAATCTCTGACCACACTTGCAGCAAAGAAATGTTTCCTCCTCTCCAACCTAAGCCTCCCCTGGCACAAATTGAGGCCATTTCCTTCCACCCTGTTGGTTGTTCCTTGGAAGAAGGGACCAATTCCAAAACATTTCCCTGATGTTCTTCCTCAAGATGTGGTTTTCAACAGCAAGAAGAAAGAATTCATTGTTCTGGGAAGTCAATCCTGGAAAGAGTTTGGATTGGTGGAACTATGTTTTGGCCTTCAGTCATTTCAGGAGCAGCACTGCAGTGTTTGGGACTGTGTGGCATTAAAAACCCTCCTCAGAGCAGCTCTGCTGAAGGAGCCTGGTGCAGAGGCCTGGAGGGATGGGACTCATTATTTCTTTTCCCCCTTATCAATGCATCACTTATCCAAAAGCTTAGTTCCAATTAAATTCCAAACTGAGAGAGTGATCCCTGAGGGCTTGAAACAAAGCTTCAGTCTGTACAAGGGATTGCCTGAGTTTGCTTAACCTGGGTTTGCTTGTACAGGGATGGGGGATTTGAAGGGTCTCTTCCATGGTCTGAGGTGTGAATAGAAGATGCAGAGAGGTCAGATAAAGCTGGAGATGGTGACCTGGGAGAAGCTGATGGGGGGTGTAGAGCACAAGTCTTGTGAGGAGCAGCTGAGGGGTCACAGGCTGCTTAGCCTGGAGAAAAGGAAGCTTAGGGGAGACCTCATTGCTGTCTGCCACTCCCTGAGACTCTGAGGCAGCAGATTCTGTACACATCAATGACACAGGATCATTGAGGCTGGAAAAGACCTTCAGGATCATTGTGGATCATGGCCTGAGTCAGGAAGAGTGTGGCCAGTAGGAAAAGGGGGAACTTCTTTACTGTAAGGGTCACAGAGCACTGGAATAGGCTTCCCAGAGAGGTTGTGGGGTCTGCTTCACAGGAGACTTTCCAGGCCTGTCTGGATGTGTTCCTCTGTGTTCTGTGTTGGATAGGATTGTCCTGCTCTGGCAGGGGGTTGGACTGGATGATCTCCTTGGGTCCCTTCCAAACCTCTAACATCCTGTGAGCCTGTGAGCCTGTGAACAGGGAGGTTATTATTCCCCTGTGCTCAGCACTGCTCAGGCCAGCCCTGGAGTGCTGTGTCCAGCTGTGGGCTCCTGAATTGCAGAGAGCTGCTGAGGTGCTGGAAGGTGCTGAGAGAAGGGCAGCAAGGCTGGGGAGGGGCCTGGAGCACAGCCCTGTGAGGAGAGGCTGAGGGAGCTGGGGGGGTGCAGGCTGCAGCAGAGGAGCCTCAGGGCAGAGCTGATTGCTGCCTGCAGCTGCCTGCAGGGAGGCTGTAGCCAGGTGGGGTTGGGCTCTGGTGCCAGGCAGGCAGCAGCAGCAGAAGGGGCCCCAGGCTGAAGCTGTGTCAGGGCAGGTGTGGGCTGGCTGTGAGGAGGAAGCTGCTGGCAGAGAGAGTGATTGGCACTGGCATGGGCTGCCCAGGGAGGTGGTGCAGTGGCCGTGGCTGGAGGGGTTGGAGCCAAGGCTGGCTGGGCACTGAGTGCCATGGTGTGGTTGTTTGGGCAGGGCTGGGTGCTAGGTTGGCACTTAGTGCCATGGTGTGGTTGTTTGGGCAGGGCTGGGTGCTAGGTTGGCACTGAGTGCCATGGTGTGGTTGGTTGGGCAGGGCTGGGTGCTAGGTTGGCACTGAGTGCCATGGTGTGGTTGTTTGGGCAGGGCTGGGTGCTAGGTTGGCACTGAGTGCCATGGTCTGGTTGGTTGGCTAGGACTGGGTGCTGGGTTGACACTTAGTGCCATGGTCTGGTTGATTGGGCAGGGCTGGGTGCTAGGTTGGCACTGAGTGCCATGGTCTGGTTGGCTGGCCAGAGCTGAGTGCTAGGTTGGTCTGGCTGAGCTTGGAGCTCTCTTCCAGCCTGGTTCATTCTATGGTTCAGTGGTGACCTTGCAGTGCTGGCTTCAGGATTAGTCTCCATGATCTCACAGGTCTTTTTTCTCTGATTCTGAGTCAAACTCCCTGACATAAAGAAGTGGAGAAGGCTGTAGGGCTTCAGTGGTCCTTTTGCTGAGGTTGCTGCCTGTTCCCCTCCACCTTCCCAGTTTTCCTTCCTCTCCAAGAGGCTGAGAACAGCCAAATTTCCCTGAGCTGTTCTGCAGCCTCCAGATTCAGTGCTCACCTACCTGCACCCGAAAGCTCTGAAGCGTAGCAGTGGTTTACATCCCCTTTCTTCAGCTGGAATTTGGAGGGCTGCTCTTGCAGCTGCTCATCCTGGTGAACTCCACCAGTTCTGGAAAATGGCTCAAAATTCCCATGGCCAGGCTGCTTTCTCTGCTTTCCATCTGCTCAGCACGTTGCAGAAAGTAGATGCAGAGAACACAGCCCAGGGGAAAAAGAAACGTTTCTGGAGGGCATGGGGTGAGACTGTAACACAGCTGGGATAAATGTCAGCCACTGATCCTGGTTACCCAGAGTGAGTCACACAAAGCTGGATGAATGTGCAGTTTTGAGGAGTGCTCTGCAGAGAGCTGCTGCCTCTCAAACCCTTGATCTGCTGGCCTCAGCCTGCTTTGGTAACTGTGTGGTTTCTATGAGACAAATGAAACCTGACTGCAGCCCAGCCTCCAGCACGTGGATTTTAAACAGGATCAGTTGTCTCAGCACAGCAAAGACATGGACCTGTTGGAGAGTGTTGGAGTTACAGCAGTGATGGGAAGCCAGGGTGAGAGAGTTGGGGTTGTTCAGGCTGGAGAAGAGAAGGCTCCAAGGAGAAGCCTTTTAATGTTGAAAGTGGCTCCTGAGAAAGCTGGGGACAGAGTTTTGAGCAGGGTTTGTTAGGACAGACCAAGGGGTGATGGTTTGAATTCAAAGAGGGAGGTTCAGAGTGGAGGAAAGGAAGAAATGTCTGACACTGAGGCTGGTGAGAGCCTGACCCAGGTTGGTCAGAGAGATGCAAGATGTCCTACCTCTGGAACCATTACAGGTCAGGATGTTTGTGGCTGTGAGCAACTTGCTCTGGTTGCAGATGTCCCTGCTGGCTGCAGGAGGGTTGGACCTGGGACCTTCCAACCCAAACTATTCTATTCTATCCCTCAGGTTGCAACAAGGAAGGTTTAGGTTGGATATTAGGACAAAAATCTTCACCAGAAGGCTCACTGAGCACTGGAACAGGATGGTGGAGTCACCCTCCCCAGAGGTCACAGGGTCACAAGCTTGATCCGATTGGAAAAGACCTTTGAGATCACTGAACCCAACCTAGCACCTGACACCTCATTAACTAAGCCATGGCACTAAGTGCCTCATCAGCCTCCTCCTCAACCCCTCCAGCCACGGCCACTCCACCACCTCCCTGGGCAGCCCATGCCAGTGCCAATCACTCTCTCTGCCAGCAGCTTCCTCCTCACAGCCAGCCCACACCTGCCCTGCCACAGCTTCAGCCTGGGGCCCCTTCTGCTGCTGCTGCCTGCCTGGCACCAGAGCCCAACCCCACCTGGCTACAGCCTCCCTGCAGGCAGCTGCAGGCAGCAATCAGCTCTGCCCTGAGCCTCCTCTGCTGCAGGCTGCACCCCCCCAGCTCCCTCAGCCTCTCCTCTCAGGGCTGTGCTCCAGGCCCCTCACAGCTTTGTCGCCCTCCTGTGGACACCTTCCAGTACTGCAACTTCTCTCTGCAATTCAGGAGCCCAGAACTGGACACAGCACTCCAGGGCTGGCCTGAGCAGTGCTGAGCACAGGGGCACAAGAACCTCCCTTGTGCTACTGCCCACACTGCTCCTGAGCCAGCCCAGGCTGCCACTGGCTCTGCTGTCCACCTGGGCACACTGCTGCCTCCTCTGCAGCTGCTCTCTCCCAGCACCCCCAGGGCCCTCTCTGCCTGCCTGCTCTCAGCCACTCTGGCCCCAGCCTGCACTGCTGCTTGGGGCTGCTGTGGCCAAAGTGCAGAACCCTACACCTGGACTTGTTAAAACTGATGACACTCAACAGTGTTTGAAAGACATCTGGACAAGGAGCTTAGGCCCAGGGTTGTGTGCTGGGAGGTGTGAGGTTATGGCTACACTTAATGAACTTAACTCTTTCCCAGCCAGACGTTTCTCCGGTCCTCTGAAAAGACAACTTAAACCCAAGCAGCAGGTCGAGCTGTGTGCCAGCAGCCCTGCTGGAGCTCACTCCCCATCCCCACCTGTCTCCTGCAGTGCCGAGATGCTCTGACAACCCGCCAGAAGCTGATTGCCCAGGACTACAAAGTCAGCTACTCGCTGGCCAAGTCGTGCAAGAGCGACCTGAAGAAGTACCGCTGCAACGTGGAGAACCTGCCCCGCTCCCGCGAAGCCAGGCTCTCCTACCTCCTCATGTGCCTCGAGTCTGCTGTGCACAGGGGTAAGTGCAGCCCACCCCAGGCCCCTCTGCCTCCCTACCACCTTGCCTTTAAAGGATGACCCTGGGCCTTTAGCTCCAACACGTTTGGTAGCCTCTTTGGCCGAGTAACCTTCTCCCCTACAGCTCCAGCACCTTTTGGTAGCCTCTTTGTCTGAGTAACCTTCTCCCCTACAGCTCCAGCACCTTTTGGTAGCCTCTTTGTCCCAGTAACCTTCTCCCCTACAGCTCCAGCACCTTTTGGTAGCCTCTTTGTCCTAGTAACCTTATCCCCTACAGCTCCAACACCTTTTGGTAGCCTCTTTGTCCTTGTAAGCTCCCCTTCAGCTCCAACACCTTTTGATAGCCTCTTTGTCTGAGTAACCTTATCCCCTACAGCTCCAACACCTTTTGGTAGCCTCTTTGTCTGAGTAACCTTCTCCCCTACAGCTCCAACACCTTTTGATAGCCTCTTTGTCCTAGTAACCTTCTCCCCTTCATCTCCAACACCTTTTGGTAGCCTCTTTGTCTGAGTAACCTTATCCCCTACAGCTCCAGCACCTTTTGGTAGCCTCTTTGTCTGAGTAACCTTATCCCCTACAGCTCCAGCACCTTTTGGTAGCCTCTTTGTCCCAGTAACCTTCTCCCCTACAGCTCCAGCACCTTTTGGTAGCCTCTTTGTCCTAGTAACCTTATCCCCTTACAGCTCCAACACCTTTTGGTAGCCTCTTTGTCTGAGTAACCTTCTCCTCTACAGCTCCAACACCTTTTGGTAGCCTCTTTGTCCCAGTAACCTTCTCCCCTTCAGCTCCAACACCTTTTGATAGCCTCTTTGTCCTTGTAAGCTCCCCTTCAGCTCCAACACCTTTTGATAGCCTCTTTGTCCTAGTAACTTTCTCCCCTACAGCTCCAACACCTTTTGGTAGCCTCTTTGTCTGAGTAACCTTATCCCCTACAGCTCCAGCACCTTTTGGTAGCCTCTTTGTCTGAGTAACCTTCTCCCCTACAGCTCCAACACCTTTTGATAGCCTCTTTGTCCTAGTAACTTTCTCCCCTACAGCTCCAACACCTTTTGGTAGCCTCTTTGTCTGAGTAACCTTATCCCCTACAGCTCCAGCACCTTTTGGTAGCCTCTTTGTCTGAGTAACCTTATCCCCTACAGCTCCAACACCTTTTGGTAGCCTCTTTGTCTGAGTAACCTTATCCCCTACAGCTCCAACACCTTTTGGTAGCCTCTTTGTCCTAGTAACCTTCTCCCCTTCAGCTCCAGCACCTTTTGATAGCCTCTTTGTCCTAGTAACCTTCTCCCCTACAGCTCCAACACCTTTTGATAGCCTCTTTGTCTGAGTAACCTTCTCCCCTACAGCTCCAACACCTTTTGATAGCCTCTTTCTCCGTGTAACCTTCTCATCCTCAGCTCCAACATGTTTTGGTAGCCTCTTGGTCCAAGTAACCTTCTCCAAGCCCTGAATCAGAGGGAGGTTTCCTCAGCATACTGCTTTTCAGCACTGTTGTTTGGAAGAACAGATTAGCTGGGTAAAGCCCTGCTGCTGACTCCTGGTGTGTAGACAAGGAGTTCAAAATGCAAACCAGCAAATCCCACTTGGATGCCTGATGTGTAATTGCAGATCCTTCTATTTGTTGTGAATCCAAGCAGCTTCCCCCCCCCTCCTTTGTGTAGCAAGCCTCAAACATCCTGCTTGATTAAAACACAGAGTAGGCAAATTGTTTGTCATCACTCAGGGGAAGCCCCTCACTTGCTCCTGTGCTTCTGGTGGGTGTTTTTCCTTCCTTGCTGTTCAGTAGCTTGGGTAAAGGCTTTAATTTCTCTGATTCTTACCTAATTTTTCATACACAGGGGTGGAAAATGTTCTTTATGTCTAATTTAGTGGAAGCTGAGCATCTCCTAACAGTTGTGGCTGTCCTAAAGGCACTAAAGGACCTTGCTGTATATTCTCTTTGATATTGCCATAACCTATAAACCAGCACCAAGTTGTATCATCACAGAATTGTCAGGGTTGGAAGGGATCCCAAGGATCATCCAGTTCCAACTCCCCTGCCATGGGCAGGGACACCTCGCACTAGATCAGGTTGCACAGAGTCACATCCAGCCTGGCCTTAAAAGCATCCAGGGATGAGGCTTCCACCACCTCCCTGGGCAACCTGTGCCAGTCTCTCACCATCCTCATGCTGAACAACTTCTTCCTAAGGTCTCATCTAAATCTGCCCTCCTCTAGCTTGGATCCATTCTTCCCAGTCCAGTCACTGCCTGATACCCTAAGAAGTCCCTCAGCAGCCTTCTTGTAGCCTCCTTCAGACACTGGAAGGCCACAATAAGGTCTTCTCTGAGCCTTCTCTTCTCTAAACCAAGCAACCCCAACTCTCTCAGCCTGTCCTCACAGGAGAGGTGCTCCAGCCCTCTTCATCATCCTCGTGGCCCTTCTCTGGATGGCTCTTCCAGCTCTCTAGGACTGGAGAACTTTTGCTTTTCCCCTTGGCATACAGCTAGATGCTGAATCAGGATTCAGCAGCAGGACCTCTAGCCCAGGAAGAAACTCTAAAGCCACCAGTAAGCTGTGTGTATGGTCTAGGTGATTGGATAGGGCTGGGTGATAGGTTGGACTGGGTGATCTTGCAGGTTTCTTCCAACCTATCCTTCTGCTTGATGTGGAAATGATGCTAAAGTTGTGGAGTTTCTTCTCTTGCTTCTTTTTCCCCCTCTGCCTGCAGCAGGGCAGATCCTTTCCTGAATGGCACACAGAAGACTGCTCTACAGCTATTAACTTCCACTTCTGTGATTGAGCAGCTTCAGCAGTGTATGGCACAGCTCATCATTGCTCCACACTTCTCCATGTGCCTGTGTTTTAATTCCTGGGAGCCCCATTTTAGCCTGGACACACCTGAACAGATTGTGATGGGGCTGAGGGGAGAGCCTAGCAAAGAAAAAAAAAAGCCAACACCTTCCTTTTGGGGTATGAAAACAACAAACCCAAACTGCCTGCACAGGGACTGGAGCAAAGATGCCTCATCCATGAAACCATTCCAGGTCAGGTTGGATAAGGCTCTTCACAGCCTGACCTGCTTATCCCTGCTCACTGCAGCAAGGTTGGTGACTTTGGAAGGTCCCCTTTCAACTCAGTCTCACCCTGGGATTCACTGAAAGCTTCTAGCAGGTGTAAGGGTTTGGTAGAGCTCAGTTTCTGTGCAGCTGCACTGCCTTGGTGGGCACTCTGGGTGACAGCTTCTAGTCTGGGCTTTAGCTTCCTCAGCAAGGATGTGCTGTTGCTCTAGAAAAACCTTTGCCTCAGAGCAAATGTTTAAGCTGCTGTCCAGACAAACTCCTCCTCTAGTTCCATATCCAGCTGGTAAATGACCAGAGGTGAATTTCTATCTCTGCAGTGGAAAAACAACCCCCTTGAGCAGACAGAGAAAAGCTGATCTTCCAAAGCTGCTCTTCCAAAGCAACTCCTGTGATGGGAAGGCCAAACCCAAGGTTTTTCAGGCACTGCCTGGATGTTTTACAGGCCCAGAGCTACCACAACAGCTGGTTCAACCCCCAGCAATGCTCTAGCACCCTTACTGTGCTCTGATGTGGTCCAGAGTGTGGGCATCATCCCTCTTCTTCCAGCATAATGGTAGCATAGGTCAAGAAGAGTTGCCTAGACAGGTGACAGATGCTTCACTCCTGAAACCATTCCAGGTCAGCTTATAAGGGGCTCTGAGCAACCTGCTGTAGTTGGGGCTCACAGATTGCATTGAGTGGAAATGAACCCACAAAGGGTATCTTTGTCCAACCCCCCTGCAAGCAGCAGGGACACCTCCAGCTAGAGCAGGCTGTCCAGGGCCACGTTGTTGTTGAATGTCTCCAGGGCTGAGGCCTCAACTACATCTCTGGACAAACCTATGCCAATGTCTCCCCCACCCTCATCGTGCAGAGCTTCCTCCTGATGCCCAACCCAAATCTGCCCTGCTTCAGTCTCAAACCATTGTCCCTCATCCTATCACTCCAAGCCCTTCTAAGTCCCTCCCCAGCTTTCCTGTAGACCCCCTTCAGATATTGAAACGTTGCTCTAAGGTCTCTCTGGAGCCTTCTCCTCTCCAGACTGAAGAGCCCCAACCTGTCCCCATAGCAGAGGCCCTCCAGCCCTGGTGGCCCTCCCTGCTGACTGCAGGGGGTTCAGATTAGATGAGCTTGACAGGTCCTTTGCAACCCAAACCATTCAGTGACTGCATGAAGAGCTCTGCTGAGTGTTAATTTCTTTCCTGCATGAATGGTCAGGCACTGGAACAGGGAGGTGGTGGAGTCCCCATAGAATCAACCAGGTTGGAAGAGACCTCCAAGATCATCCAGTCCAACCTAGCACCCAGCCCTATCCAGTCAACCTGAGCATGGCACTAAGTGCCAACATAGCACCAGCCCTGTCCAATCAATCAGACCATGGCACTGAGTGCCAACCTAGCACCCAGCCCTGTCCAATCAATCAGACCATGGCACTGAGTGCCAACCTAGCACCCAGCCCTATCCAGTCAATCAGACCATGACACTAAGTGCCAACATAGCACCAGCCCTGCCCAATCAACCAGACCATGGCACTCAGTGCCAACCTAGCACCCAGCCCTATCCAGTCAACCAGACCATGACACTCAGTGCCAACCTAGCACCCAGCCCTATCCAATCAACCAGACCATGGCACTCAGTGCCAACATAGCACCAGCCCTGCCCAACCAACCAGAGCATGGCACTAAGTGCCAACCTAGCACCCAGCCCTATCCAGTCAACCAGACCATGGCACTCAGTGCCAACATAGCACCAGCCCTGTCCAAGCAACCAGACCATGGCACTCACTGCCAACCTGGCACCCAGCCCTAGCCAATCAACCAGACCATGGCACTCACTGCCAACCTAGCACCCAGCCCTATCCAGTCAACCAGACCATGGCACTAAGTGCCTCATCCAGGCTCTTCTTGAACACCTCCAGGGACAGTGACTCCACCACCTCCCTGGGCAGCCCATTCCAATGCCAATCACTCTCTCTGCCAACAACTTCCTCCTAACATCCAGCCTAGACCTGCCCTGGCACAGCTTGAGACTGTGTCCCCTTGTTCTGTTGCTGGTTGCCTGAGAGAGGAGCCCAACCCCACCTGGCTACAGCCTCCCTGCAGGCAGCTGCAGGCAGCAATCAGCTCTGCCCTGAGCCTCCTCTGCTGCAGCCTGCACCCCCCCAGCTCCCTCAGCCTCTCCTCACAGGGCTCTGCTCCAGGCCCCTCCCCAGCCTTGCTGCCCTTCTCTCAGCACCTTCCAGCCCCTCAGCAGCTCTCTGCAATTCAGGAGCCCAGAACACAGCACTGCAGGTGTGTCCTGAGCAGTGCTGAGCACAGGGGCAGAAGAACCCCTTGGGGCCGTGGTGTGGGGGTCCCGGTGGGGCCGGGCGGGGGTGTGACTAACGCTGGCTGCCATGGCCTTCCCCCGGCGCAGGTCGGCAGGTGAGCAGCGAGTGCCAAGGGGAGATGCTGGACTACCGCCGCATGCTGATGGAGGACTTCTCCCTGAGCCCCGAGATCATCCTGAGCTGCCGCGGCGAGATCGAGCACCACTGCTCCGGGCTGCACCGCAAGGGCCGCACCCTGCACTGCCTGATGAAGGTGGTGCGGGGCGAGAAGGGCAACGTGGGCCTCAACTGTCAGCAGGCAGTAAGCTCCCCTCCCTCACCCCTCTGCCCTCAGGGGGCTGCTGGGCAGCAGCGCTGCCTTGGCACTGCTTTGCCTTCGGGTGGAGGCTCTGCTGGGGGCAGGGAGGCTCTGCTGGGGGCAGGGAGGCTCTGCTGGGGGCAGGGAGGCTCTGCTGGGGGCAGGGAGGCTCTGCTGGGGGCAGGGAGGCTCTGCTGGGGGCAGCGAGGCTCTGCTGAGGGCAGTGAGGCTGTTCTGGGGGCAGTGAGGCTGTTCTGGGGGCAGTGAGGCTGTGCTGAGGGCAGTGAGGCTGTGCTGAGGGCAGTGAGGCTGTGCTGAGGGCAGTGAGGCTCTGCTGGGGGCAGCGAGGCTCTCTTGGGGGCAGTGAGGCTCTCTTGGGGGCAGTTAGGCTCTGCTGGGGGCGGTGAAGCTTTACAGGGGGCAGTGAGGCCCTGCTGGGGGCAGTGAGGCCCTGCTGGGGGCAGTGAGGCTCTGCTCGGGGCAGCGAGGCTGTTCTGGGGGCAGTTAGGCCCTGCTGAGGGCAGTGAGGCCCTGCTGGGGGCAGTGAGGCCCTGCTGGGGGCAGTGAGGCCCTGCTGGGGGCAGAGATGCCCTGCTGGGGGCAGCGAGGCTCTGCTGGGGGCAGAGATACCCTGCTGGGGGCAGTGAGGCTGTTCTGGGGGCAGTGAGACTCTGCTGGGGGCAGAGATGCCCTGCTGGGGGCAGTGAGGCCCTGCTGGGGACAGTGAGGCTCTGCTGGGGGCAGTGAGGCTTTACAGGGGGCAGTGAGGCTCTGCTGGGGGCAGTGAGGCTCTGCTGGGGGCAGTGAGGCTTTACAGGGGGCAGTGAGGCTCTGCTGGGGGCAGTGAAGCTGTTCTGGGGGCAGTGAGACTCTGCTGGGGGCAGAGATGCCCTGCTGGGGGTAGCGAGGCTCTGCTGGGGGCAGTGAGGCTCTGCTGGGAGCAGTGAGGCTCTGCTGGAGGCAGTGAGGCCCTGCTGGGGGCAGTGAGGCTGTTCTGGGGGCAGTGAGACTCTGCTGGGGGCAGAGATGCCCTGCTGGGGGCAGTGAAGCTGTTCTGGGGGCAGTGAGACTCTGCTGGGGGCAGAGATGCCCTGCTGGGGGTAGCGAGGCTCTGCTGGGTGCCAGTGAATGCTGGAGTCTGTTGTGCAATTGTTGTCTGTCTGGAGCATGTCCAGAGAAGGGCAAGGAGGCTGGAGAAGGGCCCTGGAGCACCTCAGCTGTGAGGAGTATCTGAGGGAGCTGAGGGTGTTCAGCCTGGAGAAGAGGAGGCTGAGGGGAGACCCTGAAGGGAGGTTGTAGTGAGCAGGGGGCAGCCTCTTCTCCTCGGTGCCAAGCGACAGGACCAGAGGAGATGGTTCCAAGCTGCACCAGGGGAAGCTCAGGCTGGATGCTAGGAAATATTTCTGCACTGGAAGGGTTCTCAAACATTGGAATGGTCTGCTAGGGCAGTGCTGGAGTCACCACCCCTGAGGGGTGCTCAAGCAGCCTGTGGACCTGACAGTTAGGGACATGGTTTAGTGGTGACCCTTCAGTGCTGGGTCAAGGGTTGGAGTCGATGAGCTTGGAGATCTCTTCCAGCACATTCTGTGACTCTGCCGTGGGCTGGAGGTGTAACTTGGTGTCAAGCAGCACACTTCTCAGGGGGGCAAGAAGAGAGGAAATTTACTTTTCCACATTTGTGTTTCCCTGTCCTTGGACATGCACAAAATCACCTCCAAGTACCTTCCCACTCTGGTTTATTTTTGCCATTTCATTCAGCTGAAACAGTGGAATTGGAAGTTGAGGGCCAGGTGGGTAGCACAAGCAGCTGCTGCTGCACACCTTTGCAGCTGCAGCCTCTGAAGGCAATGCCATTCTTCTCCAAAGGCCCTGTGTGAAGTGGGAGCCTCTGGGTTGGGCTCTGCTGCCAGGCAAGCAGCAACAGAACAAGGGGACACAGCCTTAAGTTGTGCCAGGGGAAGGTCTGGGCTGGATGTTAGGAGGAAGTTGTTGGCAGAGAGAGCGATTGGCATTGGAATGGACTGCCTGGGGAGGTGGTGCAGTGGCTGTGCCTGGAGGTGTGGAAGCCAAGGCTGGCTGGGCACTGAGTGCCATGGTCTGGTTGGTTGTACAGGGCTGGGTGCTAAGTTGGCACTGAGTGCCATGGCCCGGTTGGTTGGGCAGGGCTGGGTTCTAGGTTGGCACTGAGTGCCATGGTCTGGTTGGTTGTACAGGGCTGGGTGCTAGGTTGGCACTTAGTGCCATGGTCTGGTTGTTTGGCTAAGGCTGGGTGCTGGGTTGGCACTTAGTGCCATGGTCTGGTTGACTGGATAGGGCTGGGTGCTGGGTTGGCACTGAGTGCCATGATGTGGTTGTTTGGGCAGGGCTGGGTGCTAGGTTGGCACTGAGTGCCATGGCCTAGATGACTGCCTAGGGCTGGGTGCTAGGTTGGCACTGAGTGCCATGGTGTGGTTGGTTGGGCAGGGCTGGGTGCTAGGTTGACACTGAGTGCCATGGTGTGGTTGTTTGGGCAGGGCTGGGTGCTAGGTTGGCACTTAGTGCCATGGTCTGGTTGTTTGGCTAAGGCTGGGTGCTGGGTTGACACTTAGTGCCATGGTCTGGTTGACTGGATAGGGCTGGGTGCTGGGTTGGCACTGAGTGCCATGATGTGGTTGTTTGGGCAGGGCTGGGTGCTAGGTTGGCACTGAGTGCCATGGCCTAGATGACTGCCTAGGGCTGGGTGCTAGGTTGGCACTGAGTGCCATGGTCTGGTTGGTTGGGCAGGGCTGGGTGCTAGGTTGACACTGAGTGCCATGGTGTGGTTGTTTGGGCAGGGCTGGGTGCTAGGTTGGCACTGAGTGCCATGGCCTAGATGACTACCTAGGGCTAGGTGCTGGGCTGGCCTGGCTGAGCTTGGAGGTCTCTTCCAACCTGCTTGATTCTCTGATTCTAACTGGATGACCTCGAAGCTCCCTTCCAACCCAAAGCATTCTCTGTACTTATGACTGCCTCTTTTTACTGACTGCTGAGCCAGGACAAGTGACATCAATGCCCCCAAAAGAACCAGGCTGAGGAGTCACAGAGCTGATGTATGAATTGGAGGAGAGGTTGCTCTTCACCTCCTGCATCTCACACAACCACCATCACTCCTTGTTCAATCTGAGGGTAGCTTAAAGTCTGAGCCCAAAGCATTGCTGGTGCCTGTCTGCTATCAAAGGTAAAGAAGTGGTTGCTAATTTGCTGTCAGGCACAGGGTGCCTCTGTGCTGCAGCTTGGCTCTGCAGCAGCAGCAGCAGCAGCAGCAGCAGGTGTAGTGGTGCAGCAGCTGTAGAGTTTGAGTCATTCCTGCGGGGAACTGCAGTGCAGGACTTGAGCTGTGCAATGGTTGTGTGGAAAGCCAAATCCTTCAGTCTGAAATGGGATTTGCTGCCTCAGAATTCATTGCAAATTTGCTGGAAGATCAGTTCAGCTCAGGAATAACTTCCCAGGTCGGGAAGGACATGTTCAGAGTGAGTCAGAAGTCGTGGCTAGGGGAAGGGAACCACCAGAAGTTGTTTGGATTTCAGCCTTGGAGAAGAAGAATCAGCACAAATCTGCAGTGGAGTTGGTGATTTTTAACCACTTCTTCTGTACTGAGGCTGCTGCACCCAGCTGTGGTGCTCCCAGCAGAGGAATCATAGCACCAGTCAGGGTTGGAAGGGAGCACAAGGAGCAGGCAGTTCCAACCCCTGCCATGCCCAGGGACACCCTACCCTAGAGCAGGCTGCACACAGCCTCAGCCAGCCTGGCCTCA